>NC_083880.1:32103161-32704494 GCF_032452875.1 Bos javanicus
TCTTTGCTTCTGTAACAAACCCCCTCGAAAAAGACTTTTCTAATAAATGCTCTCATCTTGTGTCTCTTACTCATAAAATTGAAGATAATACCCCATCTTGTAGCTCTAGGTAGTCCCATGGGTCACTTCTCTCAAAATTCAGAACAACTGAGAATGAACTTCTTGCTCTATCTGCTAAAGGCTGCTTTTTTCTTTCCTGCTGTCAGTAGTTGCTACTGTGCTTTTTTAAATATGAAAATCTTTCTAGGAGCCATAATCCCTAATTGTGCAGGTGATCATCTCTGAATATGCTGTCTCAAATTTTTAATTTTTATTTAAAGGATCACAAAAATAGGTGTCCAGGAATAAAATGATTACAGGTACTCTTCATCTCTTTTTTAGATCTACCCATTATTCTTCACTCTGTTTTCAGAAAGCTATTGTTTGCATGCATGCTCAGGTGTGTCTAACTCTTTGCAGCCCTATGGACCATAGCCCACCAGGCTCCTCTGTCCATGGGGTTTTCTAGGCAATAATACTGGAATGGGTTGACATTTCCTCTGCCAGAGAATCTTCCCAACCCAGGGATCAAACCTATGTCTCTTGCGCCTCCTGCATTGCAGGTGGATTCTTTACCACTGAGCCATCAGGGAAACCTCTCAGAAAGCTATTGACATACTATCAAATCAGTATCTTATTTCTTTCAGTAGCTTTTACTATGACAAGATAACTATAATCGATCTTTATTCTGCTTTTAATACTTTTTCACTCTTTGGACCTTTCCTAAAACCTAAACTGTTGGCATTTAAGGTCTTTTCTCAATACTCCTAGGAGGCATTTTGATAAAACGGTTTCCATAGCAAAATACATCCTCACTCTGAAAAGGGAGTTATTTGCATCTTCTGGTGATCATGCAGCATGTGTGCAATGCTAAGTTGCTTCAGTCGTGTCACTGTTTGCACCCTATGGACTATAGCTCACCAGGCTCCTCTGTCCATGGGATTCTCCAGGCAAGTCATGCAGTCTGAAGTTCTAATTATTTAATAAGGCAAAGCAAGAGTCTTCTCTGTTGTAAAATTATTATCCATAACTTAAGTTAAATTTCCCAATTGTTACTAGAGATTTTAAGGACATATTTTTACCCTTAAAGCCTATATAGTTGATTCCATTATCATTTCTGTATATTTGACTCTCACTCATATAAAATTATCAGAAAGTTCCATTTTGGCTTATGAAATTGGTTAGTGAAATTTTCAGTGAGGTAACCAAGAGGATTACTGGACATCCACATAATGAAACATTACATAAGGGACTACTACAAGCAAATATATGCCAACGAAATGGACATCCTAGAGAAATGAGAAATTCTTAGAAAGGTACAATCTCCCAAGACTGAACCAGGAGGAAATAGAAAATATGAACAGATCAATTACAAGTACTGAAACTGAATCTGTCACTTAAAAACTCCCAACTAACAAAAGTCCAGGACCAGATGGCTTTACAGGTGAATTCTACCAAGCATTTAGAGAAGACTTAACGCCTGTCCTTCTGAAACTATTTTAAAATTTTTCAGAGGAGAGAACAGTTCTAAACTCATTACCTGACTATTGGAAAAACCATAGCTTTGACTAGACAGACTTCTGTTGGCAAAGTGATGTCTCTGCTTTTTAATACTAGGTTTGTCATAGCTTTCCTTCCAAGGAGTAAACGGCTTTCAATTTCATGGCTGTAGTCACTGTCTGCAGTGATTTTGGAGCCCAAGAAGATAAAATGTGTTGCGTCCACTTTTTCCCCTTCTATTTGCCATGAAGTGATGGGACTGGATGCCATGATCTTAGTTTTTTTGAATGCTGAGTTTTAAGCCAGCTTTTTCACTCTCCTCTTTCACTCATCAAAAGATTCTTCAGTTCCTCTTCACTTTCTGCCATTAGCATGGTATCACCTGCATATCTAAGGCTGTTGATATTTCTCCCAGTAATCTTAATCCCAGCTTATGATTCATCCAGCCTGGCACTTTGCAGGATGTATTCTGCATATAAGGCTTCCCTGATGGCTCAGTGGTAAAGAATCTACAAGGGAGGCAAGAATCTACAATGGAGAAGAGACAGTCTCTTCAACAAGTGGTGCTAGGAAAACTGGACAGCTACATGTAAAAATATGAAGTTAGAACATTCTTTAATACCATACAAAAATAAACTCAAAATAGATCAAAGACCTAAATGTAAGACCAGATACTATAAAACTCTTAGAGGAAAATATAGGCAGAATACTCTTTGACATAAAGCTCAGCAATTTTTTTGGATCCATCTCCTACACTGATGGAAATAAAAGCCAAAATAAACAAACAGACCTTAAACATGAAAGCTTTTGCACAGCAAAGAAAACCATAAAAAAAAAAAAGACAACCTACAGAATAGGAGAAAATATTTGTAAATGATGTGACCAACAAAGGATTACTGTCCAAAATATACTAACAACTCATACAGTTCAATGTCAAAAAAACAAACAACCCTCAAAAAATGGACAGAGGATCTAAATAGACATCTCTCCAAAGACATATAGATGGCTAAAAGGCACATTAAAAGATGCTCAACACTGCTAATTACTAGAAAAATGCAAATCAAAACTACAACGAGATATCACTTCATACTGGTTAGAACGGCCATCATCAAAATGTCTACAAATAACAATTGCTGGAGAGGGTGTGGAGAAAAAGGAACCCTCCTACTGTTAATGGGAATGTAAATTGGTACAGCCACTATGGAGAACAGTATAGAGATTCTTTTAAAAACTAAAAAGTAGAGCTACCATATGATCCAGCAATCCCACTCCTGAGCATACACCCAGACAAAACTATAATTCAAAAAGATAATATGTTACCCACAGGCTCAAGCAGCACTATTCATAATAACCAAGACATGGAAACAATCTAAAAGTCCATAAATAGATGAATGGATAAAGAAGATGTGATACACATATACTATGGAATATTACCTCAGACATAAAAAAAGAATTAAATATTGCCATTTGCAGCAACATGGATGCAACCAGAGATTATCATACCAAGTGAAGTATGATAGTGAAAGTCAGATAGTGAAGTCAGAAATAGAAAGAAAATACCATATAATATTACTTATCTGTAGAGTCTAAAATATGACACAAATGAACTTATGTATGAAATGGAAAAAGACTCACAGACATAGAGAACAGATTTGTGGTTGCCAAGGGGAAGGGGATTGGGTGAGGAATGGAGTGGGAGGTTGGGGTTAGCAGATGTAAGCTTTTATATATAAAATGGATAAATAACAAGGTCCTACTCTATATCACAAAGAACCATATTCAATATCTTATCATAAACCATAATGGAAAAGAGAATTTTAAAAGAATAATATATATGTAACATATATAACATAATCATTTTACTGTACAGTAGAAATTAATACAACATTGTAAATCAAATTCAACAACAAAAAAGTCCTCCAAGAGCCTGAATGGGCATGTGTGCATCTCTCTCTTACACCTTTGGGACACTGATGAGTCTTGGCACACCCTATTCTTCTGGGAGTCATTAAAAATAAAAACAACAGCTTGGACAAATAGAAATGTAACCAGAAGGTTGAGCTGGGCTGATTGGAGAAGCTCACCACCTACATGAGGCCAGACTATGAAGACTGGGAGAGGTGACTGTTTTATTTAACGTGAAGAAATCAACACAGAGAGAAAAGGAAAATGAAGAAACAGGAGAATATGTTCCAAACAAAAGAATAAGTATCTGGAAACTGATCTATCTGACAGAGCATTCATAGTAACAGTCATAAAGATACTACTGAAGTCAGGATAGCAGTGCCTGAACAAAGTGAGAAGCTTAACAAAGAAATCGAAAATACTTTAAAAGTACCAATCAGAAACCACAGCATTGAAGAACACACTAACTGAACTGAAAAATTCAACAGAGAAGTTCAATACCAGACTCAATCAAGTGGAAGAAAGGGTTACCATACTTGAAGGTATGTTGGTGGAAATTATCCACCAGTCAGAGGAACAAAAAGAAAAGAGAATGAAAAGGAGTGATGGTAGCTTAAGGGACTTAGGGAACACCATAAATATTTTTCTCACTAGATTTTTCTTTCATTTTGTTTCATCCAAGGTTTTGGAAAGACGTATATTTTAAACTTAAGCCACAGCATTTCCACTTTCTGTTGCAAAATTGCTACATGGCTTTTAAAGAGACTAAATCATATAATACATTAAATCTAAGGCTATTTATCAAAATGATAAATGAGTAGGAATGCATTTAAAACACATTGTTAACAGTTTCCTGGAAAAGCACTGGGCAAGTTCCTTTCCCTAGGAAGTAATGAACTAAAAATGAACATAAACAAACTTAACACTAATAATTTTAATTTGCATAATGTCTAATAAAAAGTGCTTTCAAACTGCCTGAAGGAGGGTTTATTAAGCACACAGAAATAGTAAAACTATACTACTTGTTAAATTAAAAGCTGTGCTAAGTCGCTTTAGTTGTGTCCGACTCTGATACCCTATGAACTGTAGCTCAGCTGGTAAAGGATCGGCCTGCAATGCAGAAGACCCAAGTTCAATTCCTGGGTCGGGAAGATCTTCTGCAGAAGGGATAGGCTACCCACTCCAGTATTGTTGGGCTTCCCTGGTGGCTCAGATCATAAAGAATCCACCTCCAATGGGAGAGACCTGGGCTTGATCCCTGGGTTGGGAAGATCCCCTGAAGGAGGGCATGGCAACCCACTCCAGTATTCTTGCCTGGAGAATCCTCATAGACAGAGGGGCCTGGTGGACTGTAGTCCATGGGGTCCATGGGGTTGCAAAGAGTGGGACACAACTGAGAAACTAAACACAGCACATGGACTGTAATTCACCAGGCTCCTCTGTCCGCAGGGATTCTCCTGGCAAGAATACTGGAGTGAGTTGCTGTGCCCTCCTCCAGGGGATTTTCCCACCCAGGGATTGAATCTGCATCTCTAAAGTCTCCTGCATTGTCAGGCAGGCTCTTTACCACTAGTGCCATCTGGGAAGCCCAAATTAAAAGTTAGGGAATATAATTCAATTTTTATTCTGTTTGGTCCATATGCCTTAACATTCACCTGCCTTTGTATCCTTAGATGTTCAAGACAGATAACTTTAATGATCTATTGTGTTTTGTTGTAATGAAGAAAAATCTAAGACTATGTACTTTAAATCACAAGATGAATACAAATTACTATCTGATTAATAATGAATGACTTTTAGCCAGGTTTCTATCCCTATCCTGACATCTGAGGTTTCCAAAGCGCTTTGGAGGAGCCTTTTGGTACTTTGAAAAGAATAACAAAGAAACTCAAAAGTGTGAAGTTGCAAAAACCATTATTTTAAGAGCATGATCCATATATAGTACCTCAAAATAAGCCCTTACCTTTCCTTTTCTGTGACACAGCTGTCATCTTAGCTTTGACCATGACTGTTAATTTAGTCAATGACTACTACAATTCCAGCTGAGCAAAAGAAACTGTAGTTCATTAAAATCCATTTCTCAATTCAAACAACTGCCAGCCATACAAGCTGTCCTTGCAATTAAGGAAATGTAAAGTGATCCCCCACAGAGAGAAATGAAGTCAAGTCAGAAGCTAGGCCAACAAATCATTTTCTCCTTACAGCTTCCCAGAAAAGCTTTGGCAAGGGACATGACCACACCATGAACTAGAATAAATAGGTGAAGGTTAGTGTGTATCATGCCTCTGTATATTCACCACGCAAAAGAACTTTTCCCTTGGACTGCCCTAGATTTTGGATTTTGTGCAGATTCCATATACTTTCACTAATTCTGCTACAATTAAGTTTTATATTATCAAGAAATTTGGAAAGTCTTAAGAATGATCACAACATTGGGTATATTAAGTCTTCAGTACTTTCCTTCTGAACGGCCTTCATTATAAATTTAAATAAGCTCCAGGCAGCTATAATTCTACTTTTCAATGCATTCTCATAACTGAACTATAAATTTCTTTGCACTTGAAGTAATCCTTTTTTTGTCTTTCAGCCTAAGAAAATATGAATTCTGCATGCAGTTACTGCAGTGTTTATTCAAAAAGTCATTTATCCCAAGTCTTTCTGAAAAACAAAATTATTTTATTAAACATCACTCTGCTATCTTCCTGATAGCATTTTTTCATGTCCTTAATTTTAATACCTTTTAAGGTTGTTTGCCTGATTTGTTTTAGGGAAAAATATGAGAACCTGAATTTAGTTCACTGTCATGAATGACTCATTTTGAAGTCTTATTTAAATCAGATATTAATAATCAAATACAAAGTTAATGCTCTATCAAGTTTGACAATTCAGAAGCCATTTGGAATCCATGAAGTCCATAGAGAAATGTAGGCTAATTATTACATGAATGCCAAACAATTTACCAGCTCACTAGTTTTATCCCAATCCAACAATTTATCACCACCTTCTGCGTTCTTCCTCACCTCTCCCTCTTTCTGACACAGACATAACAACACCCAGACACTAACACATACTCATCCATTATTTGAGAGACTTAAGTCAACATAATAAAATTAGATGCAGAAAATTGAGTGGTTGATTTCTCCTTTTACCACACATTGTACCCTTACAACTACCCCCTATACAGAATTGACACAGAGATAAATATACAGACCAACAGAATAAAACACAAAGGCTCAGGACTTCCCTGGTGGTCCAGTGGTTAAGAATCCGCCTTGCAATCCAGGGGACGTGGGTTCAATCCCTGATTGGGGAACTATGATCCCACATGTTGTGGGGCAACTAAGCTCACACACCACAGCTAGAGAAGCTGGGACCACAATAAAGATCCCACATGCTGCAACTAAACCATATATATATATACACACACACATACACACACACGCACACAAAGTCTCAAAGAGATTCCGCTATACATGAATTTCTGCGGTTCCAAATTTTAAAGTGAAACATCACAATGGGAAGTATAAACAGCCTGTGTACACAGAAGCACTTGTGTTCATGCAGAGGGGAGTATGGAAAACCTACAGTCACAAGAAACAGGAGAGAGGAAAAGAAATCGCAGCAAAACCAACAGACAAATATCTCCACCAGATCAACAGTTCTTTCAAATTTATAAAGAAAACGTCAGGCATTCTATACATGCAAACAATGAAAATATGTTCAGCTCAGTAATCACTAAGAAGACAACTCTAAAAATACCATTTACACCTACATATTAAATGAGTTTCAGAAAATGTTTTACAAATGCTGGTGAGGCTGGAAAACAAAGGTAAAGTTAATAGCTGTGAAAATTAATATAGGGGCTTCCCTGGTGGCTCAGTGGTAAAGAATCCACCTGTCAGTGCAGGAGACATGGATTCGATCCCTTTTCCAAGAAGGTCCCACATGCCATGGAGTAACTAAGCCCATTTGCCACAGCTGTTAAGCCTGTGCTCTAGAGCCTGGGAGCTGCTGAGCCCATATGCCACAACTACTGAAGCACATGCACCCTAGAGCCCATGCAATTTAAGAAGCCACCACAGTAAGAAGCTCCCACATCACAACTAGAGAGTATGTCTCCACTCACTGCAACTAGAAAAGAACCCCAACACATCCAAAAATAAATAAATAACATTTATATGTGACAGGGGAGCCTGGTGGGCTGCCGTCTATGGAGTCACACAGAGTCGGACACGACTGAAGCGACTTAGCAGCAGCAGCAGCATACTAGTACATATATTATAATATATAATTATTATTATATCTAATAATATATACTAATATATATACTAATATACTAGTATATATAATAATATAATATATACTATATACTAATATATATTAGAAAATTAGTATAAATGTCTGAAAAGCAACACAACCCAAAAAATGCATCCAGAGTTATTAAAACATTCATACTATTGAACTAGTAAAGTAACTGATTTATACTTATTCCAAGAAAATAATACAGTAGAAGAAAAAAACTCTGCTGAAATGTGTTAACTTCAGAATTATTTATATAA
Organism: Bos javanicus; assembly: GCF_032452875.1. Lineage (NCBI taxonomy): Eukaryota > Metazoa > Chordata > Mammalia > Artiodactyla > Bovidae > Bos > Bos javanicus. The sequence continues at coordinate 32,111,165 of NC_083880.1, forward strand.
TACTTCAACTGCATAATTATTAAAAAAAACAATTTAAATGATGAAAATATTACCTGCTAGAATTTGCTCACTGCAGTCATATATGAACATGGAGGAGGAGAGCTTAGAATCAAATTAATATCCAAAAAAAGAGAAATTATGTAAATAGTATCGGTTCCATGAAATATGACATAGTTATTTTAAATCATTATAATTGCTACACAAGTGCTTAAACAAAAACTTGTACATGAATATTCATAGCAGCCTAGTTGACACTGGCCCAATAGAAACAATTTAAATGTCCATCAGTAGATGAATGAATAAGCAAAAGAAGGTAGATCTATAAACTTCCATTATTATTCTGCCATATACAAAAATAGGGTAACATAGCACAGTGGCTGTGAAGAACAGTATGGTGGTTCATCAAAAACTTAAAAATAAATTAACATATTATCCATCAATTCCACTTCAGGGCATGTACTTTCAAAAGGTTTGAAAGTAGAGAGTGAAACAGATATTTGTACGTCTGTATTCAGAGCAGCATTATTCACATTGGCCAAAGGTAGAAGCAACCCATGAAAGTGTCCATGGACAGATGAAACAATAAACAAAATGTGATATGTACACATTCGGCCTTAAAAACTAAGGAAAAATCAGACACATGCTACAACATGTATAAACTTTAGAGTCCTTATGCTAAATGAAATAACCCCGTTACCAAAGGATGAATATTATGATTCCACTTCTATGAGGTATCCAGAGAAATGAAACTCAGAGTTAGAAGGTAGAATGGGGTTGACAAGGGTTGAAGAAATTTAGTGCTTAATGGATGCAGTTTCACTTGGAAAAAAAGAAAAAGTATGAAAGATGGATGGTGAGGATATTTGTGAAACAATGTAAATGCAGTTCATGTCATAGAAACACATACTTTAGATGCTTTAAACAGTAAATGTTATATTTGACAGCTTTAATCACCACAGAAAACATGAACGAAGTACCAGTACATGTTACAACATGCATGAACATGGAAAAGATCTTAAGGGAAAGAAGCTATACAGAAAAGGCCACCCAGGTCACTTCAGCTGTGTGCTTTAAATCCATCAGGGTTGTGGAAATGAGGGAAAGTCTCAAGAACATTTTCAGAAAAAGAAAACTTGATCAGAATGGCAAGACACTTTCATGCTTTGCAGCAGGTGGTGAAAATGGAAGTGGGCCTGAGGATTAAATTAGAAAGTGAAAACCATAATGATTTCTCATTTGAGGGTTATGTGGGTGTTCCGTGGGAGAATGTCCTTTTTGGGGTAAAGCACAGTGGAAGTTGTCATGTAGACCGGCACAGGTGGTAAGTTAATGATGACTGGACATCTGAACCTACAGATGAAGAGGACATTGTACTTCTATTGCAAGTTTTCTGTAGGTTTGAAGTTACTAGAAAGCAAATAACTTTTCAAAACAAACATGTCAATACCATGCCAAAAAAGTAGATAAGACATCAAACTTCATGTTAGGGGACAAGCCATATCCAGATTCAGTTCACCCCAAAGGCTTAAGCTAATTACTCTTGTAGGAATCCACATATAATGTTCCCACAGCACCTTTTAATGTTAGTAGTCACTATGTCTTGGGTGTTGTGAATGAGTTGGGATACAGCAGAAACAACTGTATTTTTAAATTACAATTTTCACATTGAATCACCAAAAGGTAGAAGTAATACATGAACTGAGTAAAGTTGCATGATATAAAAGTACTACACAAAAATCAGTTGAGCTTTTTTAAACACTAATAAAGAAGCAGAAGTATCAGAAAAATTAAGAAAACGATCCCACTCACAACTGCATCAAAAAGAACAAAATACCCAGGTATACATCTAAACAGTGATGTGAACGACCTGCACAACGAAAACTGTAGAACCCTTGTAAAGAAACTGAAGAAGAAACAAAGAACTAAAAAAAATTCTTTGGTCAGGAATTGGAAGAATATTGTTAAAACATTCATCTAGGGTTTTTCCTGGCGGTCCAGTGGTTAAGACTCACATTCCAATGCAGAGGGTGCAGATTCAATCCTGGGTCAGGGAGCTAAGATCCCGCATACCTCAGGGCCAAAAAGCAAAAACATAAAACAGAAGCAATTTGTAAAAAATTCAAAAAAGACTTTAAAAATGGTCCACATTAAAAAAAAAAATCTTAAGAAAAAAGTTCATCCAGCCAAAGCATTGGATACATTCAATCTTGAACAAAATGAAAATGGCATTTTTCACAAAAACAGAACAAACAGTCCTCTCAGTTGTATAGAACCAAAATGGACCCCAAAGAGTCAAAGCCATTCTAAGAAAGAACACAGCTGGAGTCAACTTTGCTCCCTGACTCCAAACTACACTGTGAAGCTATGGAGCCAAAACAGGGTGGAACTGGCATAAAAACAGGCACCAGAGGAACAGAACAGAGAGCCCAGAAATCAACCCACACGTCTATGGTCCGTTGGGCTTTTCTGATGGCTCCATGATAAAGAATCCGCCTGCCAAGGCAGGAGACGCAGGTTCGATCCCTGAGTCAGGAAGATATCCTGGAGAAGGAAATGTCCACTCACTCCATTATTCATGCCTGGAAAATCCCATGGACAGAGGCACCTGGTGGGCTACTGTCCACAGGGTCACAAAAGAGTCACAATTTAGCAATGAAAACAACAACAATCTGGTCCATTAATTTATAACAAAGTTGCCAAGGTCATATACTGCAGAAAATTCCTTCAAAAATGATGGCAAGGTAATACTGTAATATTTCAAGGTCCTGGCTAATGCACAGAAAGCAAAACAAAAATAAGGGTTTTAGCACAAGGCAGGAAGAAATAATTAGTCATTATTTAGAAAGTATCTGTAAAATCAGGTACAGAATCAAAGTCTTTAAAATTAAGAAGCTTTCAAAAGGATAACACCTCCAACATCAATTTAAAATCCAGTGTTATTTCACATTATCACAAAAGACCCTATACAACATATTTTTTTAAATATTAGAAACTGTGGTGGCTTTATATGCTATCAACCTACCAAAGTTGGAATGATATTTTGAAAAATTTCTCTTTAGGTTCAAAACATGGTCAGCTATGATAAAAATTAGAGTGAAATTTGAAAGGTTGAAATAAAACAGAAAACATGTTTTATGTTCTGAAAAAAAAAAAAAAAAAAAAACCAAAAAATGATGCCAAGCAAACTAGATACCACACAGCAGCAGACCACAACCTGTTTGACACCAGGGATGGGTTTGGAGGAGGACAATTTTTCCACAGGCCAGGGAGGGGTGGGGATAGTTTCGGGATGATTCAAGTACATTACATTTATTGTGTCCTTTATTTCTAATCTATTGCCGTCACCGATCTGACAGGAAGTACCGGTCTGTGACCCCAAGGTTAGAGACCCCATCACACACCACAGAGACACACTAGGAACTGTCTACACCACAGCCAAAAAACTACCTGAAACCCACATTTTTCCACACCAAGCCCTTCCTCTGGGGGCTCCTATGAAAATTAACCCCTCCCTCCTCAGCAGCCAGCCACATTCAGGAAGCTGCTCCCAATTTTTCTTCACCTTTTACTCCAGCAGTCGCTCCCCACAGCGGGTCCTGAAGACACTGGGTTCCTGTCTGCGTGGACGGGACCCAGAGTTTTCCAGAAGCTGAAGCCTCAGTGTGTTCTGAGGACAACGACCTCCTGTTTGTGTCCCCTCAGCCAGGCGTCGTCCAGAACCCAAAGCCGTGGAGACTCCCAGATCCAGGTCAACCAAAGTTGTGATGATAACTGGCCTTGCAGGAGGCCACAAATTACTATGAGATTCCTTGAAAAGAGGCTGTGGGTGCTGAGGCCGACATGGTGCGTAGCCGGAGGACCGACCTGGTTTCACAGGTGGATTGGCCTCCTGGGGTCCGTCGGTTAAGGGCGGGGCTGTGATGAGCGGGGCGGGGCTGCCATGGGCGGGGTTGGAGCCGGGTGGGGCAGGGTGAGGCGGGGCTGGGGCAGGATCGCTCCGCCCATCCCTCGGGGCTCCAGGGTAGCTTAGCTGCAGCAGAGTGGAGATAATGCAGCCTGGGTTTGGGGCTCCGCGGGGACCTGGGCTCCACTGCACGCGAGCGGCACAGTCAAAAACATTAAAAAAAAAAAAAAACTGGAGGCCCCTTTATCAATAGGCACCAGCCCATGGTCACCTTATAGAAAAAGCAAATCTGTGATATATCTATTTCCTTTGAAAAATAAGGAAGTTCTTCACCAGCCTGTTTGCTTTACCTCCTGGGCACCAGCATCCTTCAGTATTTGCTTTGGCTTTATGAAAAAGTCTTTGCCAGTGGAACCTCTGTGAATGCCACGGTCACATCTGGCCCATAAAACTTCCTACATGTGAATCTGTACGTCTTTTCTGTTGGGCTCCCTGGATACAGACAGGCTCATTGTTCTCCGATGCCGTATGTGAAATATGACACAGCCATGGGAGAGAAAGAGTCTGGATTCCCCAGTCACTGTTTGGAGCGAGCTGCTCACAATCCATTGTTGACTTTATAGTAAGTTGCTAAGACATTTGTATATACTAGTTAGAAGAACTAGTTTTCCTCTACTACCCCTTGACGTTTTATTTGAGGTTTCTAATTAACTTTAGCAAGCAGTAAGAAATAAGCTGAACCTTTGTCCTACAAAAATTCCACGTCAGAACTTTGTAGTTCCCATGCACATAACCCTGATTCTATAAGGATAACCCTTTCCCTAAGGATGTTAATTCGACTTAGCATGGCAATAATTTTGCAGTATGTACTTAGGCTGGATTATTGTTGTATATCTGAAACCAATATAATGTTATAGGCCAGTTATATTTCAATTAAAAAGAAAACTTCCAATTTTTTCTCTGCCACACCCCTTATTCTTATGTTTTCACCTAAGCTAAAACTCATACTTTTGGTGTTTAATTATCATATAAATAAGTGTTTGAAAATGCCCTACCTGATATGTATGGAAGCAGGAGCATCACTAGTTGACTACTCCACAACCAGTTAAACCAGAGGTGTTTGGCAGACATAGGTAACCTGTCTAGCAGCCAAAGGAAGGTCAAGAGCAAGGAAAAAGATGTCTAAGAGTTTATGGCTGGAAAACACATTCATGTGTTGAAATTCAATCCCTGTGTCTCTTATCATTCAAAGGGTTTAAAAGTCAGCGTGGTTTGGAAAATTCCAAGAGTTCAAAGGCTGTGAAGGAGAAGGCTAAAAAGAGTGGTCCAATTTCTTGGCGCCACCACATTGAGTTGACAGAGTGTACTGTCCTCAGCAGGGATGATAACACTTAGAGACACAGGCCACCACTGGTGATCTCCTCCCATGCAGATGTCACTCTTGATCTTGGCATGATTCTGAGTCCTCGGCATAGCACCCCAGCAGCCACTAACCATCAATCGGTGAGTTGAACATGAGAGATTGCCTCCGCTGCTCCAAAGCCTAGGAATTTTCTCTAAAAATCCTGTAATTGTAGTTCAAGGCTGTTTGCCCTCAGACAGTGGGGAGGGCCTTACAGAGCTGACAAAATTATTTAAGTGCCTTAAATACACAGGAGCACAGAATTAGAAACAGGAACTTTCAAAGCAAAAAGGAAAATACTTTCAAAATCTTAAAAATCACAAATGGCATCATTAACTTTACCTGCTACAAATAAAACAGAAGTGTGTAACTTTCCATCTATGTTTAACTTATCAATTCAATTAATCTAATCAAAATTGATGTGTGATCAAAGTATTATTTATTCTTTTTTAAAATTTTCATTGAGATGTAATTGATTTACAGTGTTGTGTTGGTTTCAGGTATACAGCAAAGTGAATTAGTTATACAAATATATATATGTATGTGTGTGTTAGTCGCTCAATCATATCTGACTCTTTGCTGACCCCACAGACTATAGCCCGCCAGGCTTCTCTGTCCATGGGATTCTCCAGGCAAGAATACTGGAGTGGGTTGACATTCCCTTCTCCAGAGGATCTTCCTGACCCGGGGCTTGAATAGATATATATGTATCTATTATATATGTCTATATCTGTCTATATTATATATGTCTATATCTGACATATATATACGTTTATATATATATATAGTAATGTGTATATGTCAATTTAAATCTCCCAATTTATCCTTGCCCCCCTTTACCCCCTGGTAACCATAGCCTATTTTCTACATCTGTAACTCTATTTCAGTTTTGTAGATAAGTTCATTTGTAGCCTTTTATTAGATTCCACAAATAAGATTTGTCTTTCTCTGTCTGACTTACTTCACTCAGTATGAAAATCTTCAGGTTCAGTATTAGTTATTTTTATACTTACCATATAATACTTGACAGTTTTTCTAGAAAAAGTACTATTAAAGAACACCCTAATTAAATATCAACTATAATATGACAACATGTATGGATTGCTTCACCCCCTTGCCACTACAGGTCCCCTTTCTACCACAATGTGCCCTGTTCAGAATGACCATCACACATTAGTTTTGTATCTACTTCTATTTCATAATCTAGGCTCTTCCTACTCCTCCATCCTCATGTTCATCACTTCTCGGAGGGCACCTGTGTACCAGCCACAAAGAACTACTTGGAATTTCCCAAACTCTTCTAGAACGGTACGTCCACGGCTGCAATAGCCTCTACCCAACATGACCCGTCCCATCTGTTCCACTTCCATGGAACCCACACAAGCCTCCAAGACTCAGTCTCTGCCTGACCCCCTCTTCGGACTCTTTACTGGGTTAGCTGCCTCTCTTCTGTGCCCCCCTCCGCTCCATCATAGCATCCTCACAAAGCACTCAGCACACACCGTTTTAGTTGCAAGCTGACTTTTTAACGGACCGTGACACCCTCGAGGGTAGGTTAAACCTCCCATCTTTCCATGCCCAGAGCACAGGGTTAACATATAGTTGTTTAATGAATTTGTTATATGATTGGTTGGGTGATTTCTGCAGATCAGGGCTGTTTTGAAAAATGATGCCCAAATCACTTGTTAACCTAACCACACACCTCAGAAATTTTTAGTTTGCAAAACTCAGTGAAGCAGCATGATTACTAAGATCTTGCAGATTTTAGATTTGTTAAGACTAGGCTTTTTTTTTTTTTTTTTTCAATTACAATTTACTAACAGTAGTTTACCAGAAATTCCTAATGAGGTGCTTCTCTTTACTCATTAGATGCTATTTATAATAGTCAAGACATGGAAAAAAACCTAAATGTCTACTGACAGATGAATGGATAAAAAAGATTTTATATACACAATGGAATACTACTCAGCCATAAAAAGAATGAAATAATGCCATTTGCAGCAACATGAATGGACTTAGAAATTATCATACTAAGTGAAGTAATTCAGGAAGAGAAAGAAATACCATATGATATTGCTTATATGTCAACTCAAAAATATGATACAGATCAACCTATCTACAAAACAGAAACAGACTCACAGACATAGAGAACAGACTTGTGGTTGCCAAGGAGGAGTGTGGAAAGGGAGGGTTGGACTGGGAAGTTGAGATTATCAGATGTGAGCTTTTATAAATAGAATGAATAAGCAGTAAGGATAAACTTTAGTGCCTATCTTTCTAATGAAGACTTTAAGCTTCACCAGATAAGAATTCATCTTTTCCCTGGTGCATAAAAGTGTGGGTGAAGATTTGCGCTTAGGCTTTGAGATGATGACCAGCCAGCCTCCTGCCAGACTGGCCAACAACTGGAGAAAGAGACCATGGACTTTTCCCTTACAACATCTCCAACACAGGCAAAGAAGTAGATTCCATGAGTCCCTCTTCACGGACCAAAATAGCTGTAACAGGTGATCAGAGCCCTAATTCCCACGGCAGTGACTTTTAGGCTAGGAATGCACTCTAAGGGTATATACTGTCTTAAAAGAATAAATCAAGCTAACCAGGGAAGGAAAGGAAAGACCTAAGGCACTGCTGATTGTTCTTTATCATCCAAAAAGGAAGATCCTCACCTGGAGTCTTTCTACTTCTAGAACAAGATCAGAAAACTACAGCCTGATTGCCAAACCCACCCACCACTCCTTGCTGTAAATAATTTTTTAATTAAAAAAAATTATATTTTTCCTCCCCGACGTACTCACATTCCTTTGGGCCTCTACTTAGCACTCAATATTGATTGCTGTTTTTCAGTCGCTAAGTCATGTCTGACTCTTTGAGACCCCATGAACTGCAGCACACCAGGCTTCCCTGTCCTTCACTATCTCCTGGAGTTTGCTCAAATTCATGTCCATTGAGTCAGTGATGCCATCCAACCATCTCATTCTCTGTTGCCTCCTTCTCCTCCTGCCCTCTATCTTTCCCAGCATCAGGGTCTTTTCCAATGAGTCGGCTCTTCACATCAGGTGGCCAAAGTATTTGGAGCTTCAGCTTCAGCATCAGTCCTTCCAGTGAATATTCAGGGTTGATATCCTTTAGGATTGACTGCTTTGGTCTCCTTGCTGTCCAAGGGATGCTTTGATCTCCTTGCTCTCCAAGGGACTTTCAAGAGTCTTCTTCAGCACCACAATTCAAAAGTATTAATTCTTTGGTGCTCATCCTTCTTTACGGTCCAACTCTCACATCCGTACATGACTATTGGGAAAAAACCATAACTTTGACTAGATAGACCTTTGTCAGCAAAGTGATATGTCTGTTTTTTAATACACTGTCTAGGTTCGTCACGGAGAAGGCAATGGCACCCCACTCCAGCACTCTGGCCTGGAAAATCCCATGGATGGAGGAGCCTGGTAGGCTGCAGTCCATGAGGTAGCTAAAAGTCAGGCACGACTGAGTGACTTCACTTTCACTTTTCACTTTCATGCATTGGAGAAGGAAATGACAACCCACTCCAGTGTTCTTGCCTGGAGAATCCCAGGGACAGAGGAGCCTGGTAGGAGGCCGTCTGTGGGGTCGCACAGAGTCAGACACGACTGAAGCGACTTAGCAGCAGCAGCAGCAAGTTCATCGTAACTTTTCTTCCAAAGAGCAAGCATCTTTTAATTTCATGGCTACAGTCACTGTCCACAGTGATTTTGGATCCCAAGAAAACAAAGTCTATCACTGCTTCCATTTTTCCCCCATCTATTTGCCCTGAAGTGTTGGGACCAGATCCCATGATCTTAGTTTCTGGAATGTTGAATTAAAGAAAAAAAACTGTATTGGTTTTATATACATATATATGTATATATAAAGGATATATATATCCTTTTGGATAGTGGCCTTCTGTATGAGAATGCAGAATTTTTTTTTATTGCCCACTCTCTACAGTGCCCAGCAGAGCACAGCTCAGAATAGATCCTCAATAAATATCCATGGTAGGCTTAAATTGCAAATTGCTCCTGCAGTGACAAGAGTCTTAATATTGAGAAAAGATTTTCAGAATTTGTGGTTGGTCCCCGCCCACACATAACCAGTACACACACATGTTATTTTTCAAATGCATTTTCTTTTATTGGGTATTATTATTATCATAGTCTGTTTAGAAAAAAAAAAAAAACACCAAATCAATGTAAGTTTTTTAAAGGTCATATTCTGATACTCTCCATAAACATAAGCCTCTCTGGAGTAACATTTAGAAAATACTGCAAAGTAAATTAGATGTTTTGTTCCTTTGAGGCCAAGTATGTTTTCATTTCTGTGAGCAAATAAAAAAATATTGATTTTTCCCTTTCTTTTACTAAGAAAAATTCTTTAAAATACACTAGGCAAACTGCTTCCATGCTACAGAAAGCCAAATGTCTAAGGGCACTGAAATAGAAAAATTAGTACTGCATCTCATAACTTAAGGCTATCTGATGAATGCCGTGATTTGGAAACTTGAGGCTGGCTAGTTATTTTCCGCTTAATATCAGAAACACCTCCAGTACCCACTTTACTGCCATATATTAATATTAGTGGCATGAATGTCTTTTCCTACTAGATTGCTGTCCTCAGAGCCTCACTTCACTCCTATGTATTGAAATTATTGGTACATTTTTCTTCACTATATTTTAAATTTCTTGAGGGTTATATTCTTGAAAGTTGTTGGAATTTATAAATGGATTTTTCCTCACTAGACTTTAAGTTCCTGGAGGGCAGGAACTGTCCTTTATGTGTATTCCACCAGCACTGACCACTGATCTTTGTACAGAGCATTCACTCAACAAATGTGAAATTCATCTTGCCGCATGGCTACTACTCTATTTGACTTCCTTTGTTTGCTAAAAGGACCTATCCCAGACTTAGAATCTTGTATTAACTGTAACGGGACTTCCCTGGTGGCTCAGATGGTAAAGAATCTGCCTGCAATGTAGGAGACTGGCTTTCAGTCTCCAAGTCGAGAAGATCCCCTAGAGAAGGGAATGGCTACCCACTCCAGTATTCTTGCCTGGAAAATTCCATGGACAGAGGAGACTGGCGGGCTACAGCCCATGGGGTCGTAGAGAGTTGGACACAACTGAGTGACTAACACACACACTTTCATTACCTGTAATGGAGGTTCAGAAGCTGTAGCAGAGATCCAAAGTAACAGTCATGTATTTATTCATAAACTTCTAATTTTATATTCAAGTATAGCCAACATGATAATTTCACATTGTGATAATTTCAAGTGGACAGCAAAGGGACTCAGCCATACATATACATGTATCCATTCTCCCCCAAACTCCCCTCCCATCCAGGCTGCTACAAAACATTGAGCAGAGTTACCCATGCTTTATGGTAGGTCCTTGTTAATCATCATAGTTTATTTAATTTTTATTTTTTTGATTGCATTGCATGGCTTGAGGGATCTTAATTCCCTGACTAAAGATCGAACCCAGACCCTCAGCAATGAAAACACAGACTGCCAGGGATTTCCCCAAAGTAACAATATTTGAAATGGTCCAGGTGTAAGCTTCCCTCCAGGGGAGCCCTACCTGGGCAGGTGACTCTGGGATGCTGTGTACTCATTTTTCCTGATGTCTGTTGCATGATTCTATGGGGTCCTGTTCACACTGTGGACCCTGGGAAGGATACCCACTATGTCACGTCCAACTGCACAGTCGTATTTGGCAGTCCTGTACCAGCTCCACAAAGAGAGAAATCCATGCTCCTATTTCCTACTGCTCTGTTATTTCTGGGGAGCTTCAAGCTGGATTGCTCCAAGCATCATGCTCCAAGATGGATTGCTGCCATTGCATCCACATTCCATTAAGAGCAAAATTACTGGAAGCTGCATGTGTCACTGCTCTTCACATGCTATCATCTAGAACTTAGTCATACAGGCATGCCTGGATGTAAGGGGCCCTGGGACATATCTTTATTCCCTGTGGCAAGTTGTAACTCAAGGGTTCAATTACCATAAAAGAGAACAGATTTGGAGGATGACTATAAGTCTCAATTACAAAGCAGAATGTCACCTTTCATCACTTAACGTTTCTAGTTCTGCAATCTTTATTCCAGCTCTCAGTCTCCTCTATTCCTAATAACCAGAACTTCATTTGCTGCCTGAATCTCTGCAGTATCACCTGTGAAGAGTGACAGCTTTGTTTCTTTCTTCCTCATGCTTTTTCCTCCTCTTATTTCACTAGGCAGGACCTCCAGGCCAAAGCTGAATTGAAAACATAATAGCGGACATGTTTCCTGTTATGAGAAGGGAAACATTCACTAGAGCACTGGTCCCCAACCTTTTGGGCACCAGGGACTGGTTTCGTGGAAGACAATTTTTCCACAGATGGGCGGATGGTGATTTTGGGATGAATCAAAGTGAAAGTGAAAGTCTCTCAGTCATGCCGGACCCTTCATAACCCCATGGACTGTAGCCTGCCAGGCTCCTCTGTCCATGGAATTCTCCAGGACAGAATACTGGAGTGGATAGCCGTCCCCTTCTCCAGGGGATCTTTCCAACCCGGGGATCAAACCCAGGTCTCCTGTACTGCAGGCGATTCTTTACTGTCTGAGTCAACAGGGATGATTTAAGTTCATTACATTTATTGTGCACTTTATTTCTATTGTTATTACATCAGCTCCACCTCGAGCATCAGGCATTAGATCCTGGAGGCTGGGAACCCCTTCCCTAGATCACCTTCATTCAGTATGACGTCTGCTGTGGATTTTTTGTAGATAAAAGGTATTTGTTTAAGAAAATCCCTTTCATTTTCAACTTAAAGCACAGGGTAGCTACAACCAAAGTTTTCTGAGTGATAAAGTACCTTTGGGACTCCAGGATGCCCTTTCTAATGCCTCCAAGATTTCTTTGGATACTTAGAGACTCAACAGTCTCCTGCTTGAGCCTTTCTATGAAACAAACTCTGGCTTTCAGTCAATAGGATATACATTTAAGATATTTAATCTCTATCAGCATAATGTTTTGTCATTTGTTTTATTCATTCATGTACTCTTTATTTCACAAAAGATTTTAGAAGATTTATTATATATACCAAACCGGGAAAATAGAAATACAGATAGAAAATAACTTCATGGAATGTCTAGCTAGTATAGAAAATCATCACTAGGGTGTAAATAACACATAACTTTATACAGATCACATGCTATAGTATTATTAAATTTGACCTTTAAATTTTTGATGTTCTTTATAATCAGTTTTGCACTGACTGTAAGAAACAAGTGTATCAGTTATTCATAGAAAATAAAAGATTTCCTAGCACTTCAGTTCAGTTCAGTCGCTCAGTCGTGTCTGACTCTTTGCGACCCCATGAATCACAGCACGCCAGACCTCCCTGTCCATCACCAACTCCCAGAGTTCACTCAAACTCATGTCCATCGAGTCAGTGATGCCATCCAGCCATCTCACCCTCTGTCATCCCCTTCTCCTCCTGCCCCCAATCCCTCCCAGCATCAGAGTCTTTTCCAATCAGTCAACTCTTCACATGAGGTGGTCAAAGTATTGGAGTTTCAGCTTTAGTATCAGTCCTTCCAATGAACACCCAGGACTGATTTCCTTTAGAATAGACTGGCTGGATCTCCTTGCAGTCCAAGGGACTCTCAACAGTCTTCTCTTGAGAGAAGTTCAAAGAGTATCAATTCAAAAGCACAACACAGTTCAAAAGCATCAATTCTTCACCACTCAGCTTTCTTCACAGTCCAACTCTCACATCCATACATGACCACTGGAAAAACCATAACCTTGACTGGATGGACCTTTGTTGGCAAAGTAATGTCTCTGCTTTTGAATATGCTATCTAGGTTGGTCATAACTTTTCTTCCAAGGAGTGTCTTTTCATTTCATGGCTGCAATCACCATCTGCAGTGATTTTGGAGTCCAAAAAAATAGTCTGACACTGTTTCCACTGTTTCCCCATCTATTTCCCATGAAGTGATGGGACCAGATGCCATGATCTTCATTTTCTGAATGTTGAGTTTTAAGCCAACTTTTGGACTCTCCTCTTTCACTTTCATCAAGAGGCTTTTTAGTTCCTCTTCACTTTCTGCCATAAAGTTGGCATCATCTGCATATCTAAGGTTATTGATATTTCTCCCAGCAATCTTGACTCCAGCTTGTGCTTCTTCCATCCCAGCATTTCTCATGATGTTTCCTAGCACTTAGGGTTTGGAAAAAATTCTTTAACGCTATTCACATAGGTAATGTAGAGGATATTATCCATACTCTGAGAGAAATGCAGAAGCAGATTGCCTGTGATGGTTTATTGATTCCTTTAAGGTAAGAATAGGGCATTTCCAGAGCAAAACTCACTAAACACAATTTGGACTAAGCTACCTAAACATTTTGGACTAAGTAGCCAGTTACTAGTAAAGTAGCCAGTTAGCTAGTAAAGTAATGCTCAAAATTCTGCAAGCCAGGCTTCAGCATTACGTGAACCGTGAACTTCCTGATGTTCAAGCTGGTTTTAGGAAAGGCAGAGGAACCAGAGATCAAGTTGCCAACATCCGCTGGATCATTGAAAAAGCAAGAGAGTTCCAGAAAAACATCTATTTCTGCTTTATTGACTATGCCAAAGCCTTTGACTGTGTGGATCACAATAAACTGTGGAAAATTCTTAAAGAGACCCAGACCACCTGACCTGCCTCTTGAGAAATTTGTATGCAGGTCAGGAAGCAACAGTTAGAACTGGACATGGAACAACAGACTGGTTCCAAATAGGAAAAGGAGTACGTCAAGGCTGTATATTGTCACCCTGTTTATTTAACTTATATGCAGAGAACATCATGAGAATTGCTGGGCTAGAAGCACAAGCTGGAGTCAAGACTGCTGGGAGAAATATCAATAACCTCAGATATACAGATGACACCACCCTTATGGCAGAAAGTGAAGAACTAAAGAGCCTCTTGATGAAAGTGAAAGAGGAGAGTGAAAAAGTTGGCTTAAAGCTCAACATTCAGAAAACTAAGATCATGTCATCCAGTCCCATCACTTCATGGCAAATAGATGGGGAAACAGTGGCTGACTTTATTTTTGGCACTCCAAAATCACTGCAGATGGTGATTGTAGCCATGAAATTAAAAGACGCTTACTCCTTGGAAGGAAAGTTATGACCAACCTAGACAGGATATTACAAAGCAGAGACATTACTTTGTCAACAAAGGTCCGTTCTAGTCAAGGCTATGGTTTTTCCAGTGGTCATGTATGGATGTGAGAATGGCCTAGAAAGAAAGCTGAGCACTGAAGAATTGATGCTTTTGAACTGTGGTGTTGGAGAAGACTCTTGAGAGTCCCATGGACTGCAAGGAGATCCAACCAGTCTATCCTAAAGTAGATCAGTCCTGGATATTCATTGGAAGGACTGACGTTGAAGCTGAAACTCCAATACTTTGGGCACCTGATGCGAAGAACTGACTCATTGGAAAAGACCCTGATGCTGGGGAAGATTGAGGGCAGAAGAAGGGGATGGCAGAGGATGAGATGGTTGGATGGCATCACCAACTCAATGGACATGAGTTTGGGTAGACTCTGGGAGTTGGTGATGGACAGGGAGGCCTGGCATGCTGCGGTTCATGGGGTCGCAAAGAGTTGGACACGACTGAGTGACTGAACTGAGCCAGTTACATTCCTCCTCGTTCTGAGGGGGTGGGACATGCAGACTTTTTGTTAAGCTATAACCTTAAAACTTTCTTCAAATAAGTTTGTAAATCTCCTTTCTAGGATTTGTTTCAGTATGACTTGTGCAGTGCACATTTGAGTTGCAGTACATTTCTGGTAAAGGCTTCCTGTGACTGCTTGAAGAAAGACTTAGAGACATCCCCAGTGGGGCAGTGGTTAAGACTCCCTGCTTCCAGTGCAGGGCACACAGGTTTGACCCCTAGTTATGGGACTAAGATCCCACATGCCACGTAGTAGAGCCAAAATAAAAAGAAAGATAGACATAAATGAATCGTCTTTCTCTGCATCTGGAGGTGGCTTCTTGTCCTCTCCCCTTGACTCCAGGTTGACCCTAGGTCTGCCTGAACAACAGAATGGGCTTTGAGTAATGTTGAACCAGTTCTGAGTCTCACCTTAATGAGGACAGCTTCTCCTCCTTGCTTCCTTGGGCTTCCCTGGTGACTCGGTAAAGAATCTGCCTGCAATGTGGGAGACCTGGGTTCGATCCCTGGGTTGGGAAGATCCCCTAGAAAAGGGAACAGCTACCCATACCAGTATTCTGGCCTGGAGAATTCCATGGACTGTATAGTCCATGGGGTTGCAAAGAGGTGGACACGACTGAGTGACTTTCAGTTCACTCCCCTTCTTGCTCTGGGGACGCAGCCTCTCTGAACCCAGCTACCCCAGAGAAGCCAAGCCCAGACAAAAAAATCCATTCAAAAGCCAGCCAAGAGCCCCAGCTCAGCTCCCAGGTGACAGTCACATGTGCGAGTTATCATGGGTGCTCTGACCCATTGAGTCCCAGGAGACTGCAACCTCAGCTGACATGACACGGAGAAAAGGAACCACCCAGCTGAGCCCAGTCAACTTAGAGGCTGGTGGGAAAGTAAAATGACGAGTTTTAAGCCACTAAGTTGTTATGAGATGATGGGGTGTTTTTTTTCTTTTGCTGTACTGCACAGCTAGCAGGATCCTAGTTCCTCAACCAAGGACTGATTTCAGGACCCAGCAATGAAAGTGTGAGTCCGAACCATGGAAAGTCCTGGAGTGGTTTCTTTACAAACTACTTCTCATCCACATTTCAATTCACTGCATGCAGTCTTTCTCTGGCCATTCACACTCCTGCAAATCTGTTCTGGTAAAATTCATAATTTAACAAATTATTGGGAAACACGATAGACACGTCCCATTCTTGCCTTATAGAAATTCCTGCTGCATTTGGTTACTGACCATTCCTTGTTTAAAAATGCATGGGTAATACTTTCATATAGTTCAGAAACTGGAAAGCTTAAAACTGTCACCAGCAAGAAGCTTCCTCTCAAGTTTTTTTCCCCACACCTGGCCAGTTCCACTCCCATCTCTGCCCCAAATAGGTAAAAATCATTCATATTTTGTAAGATATCTTCCTCAAGTTTCTATGTATACATACAAATATACATTGTTTCCCACTTTCTAAACAAAATATGCATCTTACACACACTAGTCCACATTAACAATACATCCTGGAGGATTTTTACATGGTAGGAAGTTGATTTTTTAAATCATATTCCTTAATGAAAAAAAAAAAGGAGGAGGAATTTGTAGGAGAATGGATACACGCATATGTATGTCTGAGTTCCTTTCTGTCCACCTGAAACTATCACAACATTGGTTAATCGGCTGTGAGTGTCATTGTGTGCTTAGTTGTGTCCAACTCTTTGTGACCCCACAGACATCCCTGGTGGCTCAGACAGTAAAGAGTCCACCTGTAATGTGGGAGACCTGGGTTCGATCCCTGGGTTGGGAAGATCCTCTGGAGAAGAATATGGCAACCCACTCCAGTATTCTTGCCTGGAGAATCCCCAAGGACAGGAGAGCCTGGCAGGCTACAGTCCATGGAACTGCAAACAGTCAGACATGACTGAGCAACTACTTTATCATTTTATTATTTAGACTGTAGCCCACCAGGCTCCTGTGTCCATGGAATTATCCGAGAGTGGTTTGCCGTTTCCTCCTCCAGGGTATCTTCCTGACCCAGGGATCGAACAAGCATCTCCTGTGTCTCCTGTGTTGACAGGTGGATTCTTTACCACTGAGCCACCTGGGAAATCACTTTTAAAATCAGCTATACTCCAATAAAAAATATAAAGTTAAAAAAAAATACCAAGAGACTTCACTGGTGGTCCAGTGGCTAGGACTCCATGTTCCCAACGCAGGGGGCCTAGGTTTTCATCCCTGGTTGGGGAACTTGACCCCACATGCCACAACTAAGACTTGGCACAGCAAAATAAATAAATAATCTTATTTTTTAAAAAAGGTCTTTCCTTTCATCTCATAACAGTAATGTATATTCAAGTAAAGCAGAAATGAAATGTTTCCCTGACATATACACAGGCATCCCACTTTGGTGAGAAGAATGTCTTGTTCAAATTATTCTTGTTAGAACAATTTGAGATTCATAAAAGGTAAAAGTAAATTAGTTCTTACCCTACCCCATACCGTAACACTCAAAATTTCAAATGGAAATAAAGTTACACAAGCCATAGAAGGATAAGAAAATTACTTAAGATTTTGAGATGTCTAGGTCTTTTTAAGCAAAACATAAAACCAGGGGAAACTTTGGCAGATTTTGTACCTGAAAATTTAAATCTCCTGTAAGACAAAAGCCATCATAAACAAACTAAACGTAAGTGCACCACAGAAACACATGTGACAAAGAATGCACATATATATATATATATATATATATATATATGCTTATCCAAATCAATAAAAATGACTAACAATTCAACACATGTGACAAAGAATGCACAGATATATATATATGTATACATATATATATATGCTTATCCAAATCAATAAAAATGACTAACAATTCAACAAAAGTGTGGGCAAACAATATGGGACGGCAATTCCAGAAAAAAATACAAATAACTAATAAATACATGAAAATACACTCAATTTAAATAACTGGGTAAATATAAATGGGAAAAAATGAAAAGATTTGCAGTATTTAGTGTAAGAATATGAAGAAACAGGTGCTACCATACCTTGCTATTGGGATTAAATTGATATAAAATTTTTGGAACACAATTTAGTAGCATCAATCAGAATTTAAAATGGGTATTCTCTTTAACATAACAATTTTACACTGAGGAATCTCTCTTACGTGAATACATCTGTACAAAGATCCAAAAGTCCTTGAGACTGTTACTTAACTTCTCTAAGTCTGATCCTTCATTGATAAAGTTTGTATTAAGATATGCATACCTCATTTGCTTATTAAGTGAGATAAATGGTCTGGTATATAAGTGTCAATAAATACTATATACACCTATTATACATTGATATTACAATTATCAGCATTATCATCTCGTTATTTTCTGGACTTATCAATAATTATAAATTATAAACAAAAATGTCCATCATATATTAAGAAGTAGCATGCATATGCACATATGTATACACATGAAATCTCCAAGACATGTGAGCAAAACCACATAAAATGTTTAAATTGTTTCCATTTATGTAACAATTTGTGTATGTGTCTGTGTGTGTTTGTATGTAAAGGGGAAGAGAAAAAATAAATATGTGTTTTATAAAGGTCTAAAAGATACCAAGCTATTATGTATGCTTAAAGTATTGGAACAAAAGGGAAAAGTGAAGAGACATACTTTCTCACTGTGAGTCACTCTGTATTGCCTGGATTTTGATCTTTCTGAACAGCCAATAGAAGCTGCAATGTTCCTTACAAAACCCGTGAACTTCATTTATCTGAAACCATAACAGTTGGACCATATGACTTCAGTCAACTCTAACCAATGTGGTCATCTGGTTTTTCAGATTAGAAATGAAAGAAGATAATGTATAATCTAGATTCTGCACACCACTTAGGATGTCATAGATTTATGCCTATTTTTTTTAATGGGGTTGTATTTTTTTAATGGGGTTGCTGAAGGTTTCTGGAAAATCATTTTATTGCTAAAAACAGCAGATTAATGAAGCATTTCTGAACAAAATTCTTTCATTTTATTCTGATGAAGAAACTCTTCATTTGAGAAACCTGTAATACATTTACATCCTTTGATTAATACCATACATATAAAGTCAAAGTGTCACTCGGTCATATCTGACTCTTTGCATATAGTTAACATATTAATATTTCATCCTCACAATAACCCTATGAGGTAGCAACTACTATTATCCTATTTTACTGCTGTGGAAATAGGAGAACGGGCCATAGGCCAGTCAGCTGGGACCTAAACCCACCACTCATCTCACAGTCTATGCTCGTCAACTACTCCGCTGTACAGGTTGGGCCCTAAGCATATACTGTGCCTCGCTCAGTCATGTCCAACTCTTTGCGACCCCATGGACTTCAGCCTGCCAGGCTCCTCTGTCCATAGGATTCTCTAGGCAAGAATACTGGAGTGTATCGCCCATTCCCTTCTCCAGGGGATCTTCCCAACCCAAGGGATCGAACCCAGGTCTCCCATATTGCAGGCACATTCTTTACCATCTGAGCCACCAGGAAAGCCCCAATTATTAGTAATATGCTGACACAAGAGAATTCTCTAAAAAGATCTTCTGTTGTAAGGATAGTGCTCACATCCTTTCAGCACAGGGCCTCCTGTCAGTGACTCAAAGCTCACCTCCTCTCCCCCTGCTCCTGTGAGTGATG
The DNA here is from genome assembly GCF_032452875.1 of Bos javanicus. Lineage (NCBI taxonomy): Eukaryota > Metazoa > Chordata > Mammalia > Artiodactyla > Bovidae > Bos > Bos javanicus. The sequence continues at coordinate 32,130,843 of NC_083880.1, forward strand.
CCAGAGGGCCAGGTTGGCTGAAAAATATCTCACTACAACTTCTGCGTAATTGGAAATATTCACTATTAAAAGGCCTGCCAATCAGAATACCACATATATCCTAAGAGAGATAATGCCTAGGTTGCTCCTTTCCACTGTTCTCCTGCTAAATGAAACTATAATCTTATCCTTTTTTTAAAATTTAATAATTTTATTTATTGGCTGTGCTGGCTCTTCGTTGCTGTGTGGGCTTTTCTCTAGTTGTAGTGAGTGGGGACTACTCTCCGTTGCCATGTGCAGGCTTCTCAATGCGGTGGCTTCTCCTGTTGATGAGCTCAGACTCTAGGGCACACAGGCTTCAGCAGCTGTGGCATGTGGGCTCATGTATGGACTTAGGTGATCCACAGCATATGGGATCCTTGTGGACCAGGGATTGAACCCATGTCTCCTGTACTGGCAGGTGGATTCTTTACCACTGAGCCACCAGGGAAGCCCTAGCCTTCTCTTCTAATTCAAGATAAGGAAAATAGCTAAATAGAAGCCTTCATTCAAAAGGATAAAAATAGGAAAAATATAGAAAAAGAAAATTCCACCAAAACAATTTGCTGGATGTTATATTAAATTCTACCTCAGAAGTGAGTGAGTTTGATATGACACCAGCAATTTCACCTGGCACAATATAGTTGTTATAAAACCATTGTTATTAATTCCAATTAGCATTGATTATTTCTATTTGCCAAGCTCTGTGCTATGTAGTTGTAGATGTTATCTCATTTGTATCTCAGGCAATTCTAACCCCATTTTACAGAAGAGGACTCTGAAGCTTAAGAAAATTAAGTATTTCCCCCCAAATTTAGCACAGGTCTCACTCCCAGGCTCCAGGTCTTAACCATTATACCTGTCACCATTCTATTGCTGAAAACAGCTGATTAGAGAATTTTTAAATATCTAATAATAAGAGAAGACTCTTGAGAGTCCCTTGGACTGCAAGGAGATCCAACCAGTCCATTCTGCAGGAGATCAGCCCTGGGATTTCTTTGGAAGGAATGATGCTAAAGCTGAAACTCCAGTACTTTGGCCACCTCATGCGAAGTGTTGACTCACTGGAAAAGACTCTGATGCTGGGAGGGATTGGGGGCAGGAGGAGAAGGGGACGACAGAGGATGAGATGGCTGGATGGCATCACTGACTCGATGGACATGAGTCTGAGTGAACTCCGGGAGTTGGTGATGGACAAGGAGGCCTGGCATACTGCGATTCATGGGGTCGCACAGAGTCGGATACAACTGAGCAACTGAACTTAACTGAATAATAATAACCTATGGTATTGCTTATAACTTTATTTTGTTAGTATTTGTCAGGAAATATATCTGTGGACAATTTACCCCTAAATAAATATTTACAGCTTTTGATGAATCCATTTTATTCACTACACGACTAGAATTAGTACTAAAACAACTCAGCCTTAACCCCACAGAAGTTCAAAATAAATGTGATAATGATTTCTTCTTTTAATGTTTACTGAACAAAACACGTATTTTAAAATAAGCAAACTGTTCTATGATATATAAAATAGATAACAAACAAGGACCTAATGTATAGAACAGGGAACTATACTTAATATTTTGTAGTAACCTATAAGGAAAAAAAATGTGTGTGTGTGTGTGTGTGTGCGTGCGTGTGTGTGTGCGTGCGTGTGTGTGTTAGTTGTATCCAACTCTTTGGGATCCCATGTACCGTAGGGATCCAGGCGCCTCTGTGCATGGGATTTTCCAGACAAGAATAGCTGTCTTGGGAATTTCAGACAAGCAGTGGGTTGCCATTCCCTTCACCATATATATATATATATATATATATAACATAACTGTGAATCACTGTGCTGTACACTTGAAACTAACACAATATTGTATACCAACTATACTTCAATTTTTAAAAACCAAAAATAAATTTAATTTTTAAAACACAAAAAATAAGCAAACTCAGGAAGTGTTTTCAAGGTATACAAGCATTTAAAGTTAAATCACAGGAAATATTTTAAAATACTTCTTCAAAAACTATCTGAATGCATTTACATAAAGTATATAATTCCATAAGCAGAGTATACAATAAGGATTTTTCAGGGCCAAAAATGCTTCGTAACTATGAATATGTACAACCTGTAAATAACCAACATTTTCACAAACCTGTTTTTATAGGCCTTTTTTGCTACCTTATGCTCATACCTAACTTTGTTGTTACCTATCACATTGTTAGTTCACACTGCCTACTACATATAGTATCAACTCTTCTGTAGAAAAAAAAATTATCCTGAAATTTGTAAATTTCAATTAAAATATGTGATACATTTTAATGATAAAAAATCAGCTTTTATATAAATTATCTTATATATGTTCATTTTGGAATTTAAACCAAAAAGTAATACTAGATTTTAGAGCAAATGCTTATGCATAAAAGTCACAAAGTTGTACCTTTGAAAAAAAATATTTGATTCTAAAAATCAACATTTTCCCAGGTGAAAGCTGTTTAAGTCATTTTTTTTCCTTCTTGAGTAAATTTATTGTAAATTAGTCTTTCCATTTCCTCAGTTCTTAAGATTAATTTCCTTTGTAAAGTTTTTAATAAAGTTCAGTTAAAGTATACTCAATAAAACTAGTCGTAGCATATTCATTTAACCACAAACCTATTTTAGTCAAGTGATGATTAAATTATAAATCACTCAGGCAAATTATAATTACTTTCTATTGTGCATATTTCTCAAAAACAGTAACACATATGTTTTTCAAAATCTTGAATATATTCCTTTCTAAGAGGCGTGTGTGTCTTTAATTACCAAAAGAGACTAGAAGTTGTTCAATGAACAATACTACTAAACTAAAATCTAACTGTCATGATGTCCACTTATTTCATAAGATTAAATTCAGTACAATAAATAACCTGATTATCACTCTAGATTTTAATACTGTTCTCTGTGCTCTACACTACTTAAGTGAACAGACAGATCAATTGCATGGCTATAAAATAGTACATACTTTAAAAACACATACAAAATGTCTTACTATCTCACACTATGCAAATATCAAGTTTTTCATCTATATAAACTTAAACCTATGGTGTTCATTTTGGTGAGAGACAATAGAACAATGTAGCAATGCTGATTTTTTTCAGTTAACGTAAGTACATGAAATGCGGCACTTGTAAGAAGTCACCTTTCTCGGCCCCCTGGTATTTCTCTAAGGCAGTGTTTCTCAAACGGATAGTGGAACCTCTAAACTGCCTATATCAAGCTGCCCAGGTCCTTGCAAAAAATGCAGATTTCTCAGTTACCAAGCCACTGATGCAGAGTCTCTAAGGCAGGGGGTCTGGGATCCTAGGATCACTCTTATAGAAGCTGTGGTCAAAATCCTTTTTTCTACAGTCTTAATCCTAAAAGTAAAATCCACAAAATGTTAAGTGGATTTAAAGAACAATTTTAATTTTCAAGTTGTACAAATGACATTTTAAAATATAGGGGAAAGGCAATACCCTAAATCAAGAAATAAAATGTATTAAAAAAAATTTTTTTAATGTTTTAGTCTCACTGCATGGCATGTGGGATCTTAGTTCCCCAACGAGGGACTGAACCCGTGCCCCTGGCAGTGGAAGCTTGGAGTCTTAACCACTGTACTTCCAAGAAGACCCTAAAATGTACTTTCAGAGCACGCTCAACCTTGCATTATGTATCATCTTGGTAAAGCAGAATATCATGGTGAGAGTATACAGTAAAGTAGAACAGAGACTGTAGTTAAGAACTTGAAGCAAAATCAAAGTATATTAATTAATCACAGAGTTTTGCAGTTTAGGAGCTTAAACATCAACATAAAGGTTGAATTCATAAAACGCCTGGAAATTCCAGGTGTAAAAATCATTTAGCACTTTTTAATCCCTTAAAAAGACATCAATCTTCATGTATCAGAGCAAGGCATATTAATCAGGTTAAAAATCCCAATGCCACATTTCAAAGCCAAACTCCAGTGAATTAGACCAAAAAGACCTATGTGTTACTCTGCAACCAAAATATGAAAAAACAAATCACGTAAAACATCAAAGTCAGTATCACCAGTAAATGGGACAAATCAATATTCCTGTGGAAGAGTGCATAAATTAAAGCTAGTCATGAGGAAATATCAAACAAACCCAAACCGAGAGACTTTCTCCAAAACAACTGTCCTGTACTATTGAAAATGTTAAAACCATGAAATGAAGAAAAACCAAGGAATCATTACAGACAAGAAGAGATGACAACTAAAGGAAGTGCCTGAACCTGGATGGGCTCTTGACCCACAACATATGTTCAGAACTTCCCTCTTGGTATTTGAAGGACTGTAGTTGAGTTAGGCTTCCCTGGTGGCTCTGAGAGTCAAGAATTCGCCTGCAATGTAAGAGACCTCGGTTCAATCCCCAGGTTGGGAAGAACCCCTGGAGAAGGAAATGCCAACTCACTCCAGTATTCTTGCCTGGAGAATCCCATGGACAGAGGAGCCTAGCAGGCTCCATGGGATTGCAGAGTCGGACACGACTAAAATGACTTCACTTTCACTTCGTAGTTTAGATATTCTGTCAGTTTTAATTTCCTCATTTGGGTCATTGTACTGTGGCTGTTTAAGAGAATGCCCTTGTTCTTAAGATCATACACTGAAGAAATGGTTCACAAAATATTTCAAATAGAATGTTACAGCAAAATCACAAAATGTTAACAAGTAGGGATTCAAGTGAAGACTAGCATTCTTGCAACTTTCTTGTAAATTTGAAATTCTTTCAAAACAAAAACTGAACCATATATTTTTAAAAGCTGGACAAGGAACACTAGAAAAAAAGATAAAATTTTAAGAACATATTCTTAAGCTTCCAGTCTGGAGGAACAACAAATGTCTATCTGTTTCATAAATTTAGACTAAACAAACTGAATTTTCAATTTCATTTAATGCCTTCATATTGGAATTACAAAACTATGTTGCTCTTTTTATCATATATATATGTATATTCCAGATCTATGTATATATTGATGGAAAATATGTCTACATTTTACACATTCATTTAAATCTTGCTTCTTACAGTTATTCTTCCTTCAGTGTTGCACCTTGATGATTTAACAGTTGCATATCTGTAAGGGTTTGAAAATAAATTTAAACCAGAATATTACCTATTTAATGGCAGTCTGATACACTTTTACACGTGAGTAATGAAGAACCTTGCCACATCTGATGGGGAGAAAGGATACATATTTATGTATGGCTGAGTCCCTCTGCTGTCCACCTGAAACTATCACAACCTAGTTAATCAGCTATACGTCAACATACATAAAAAGTTTTTAAAAAGCCAATAAACTCTGCCACATCAGGTTACCTATGCACCCAATTTTGTTAAAGCACAAGTAATCATTTCACACTGTGATTTTCTAACCAATCTGACCTAGTAATTATGTCAGAGGTTCACTGTGTATGTTGGATAGACAGACGTATGCTAGGAGGATGTTAATTCCCTAAACAGTCCTTGGCACACAATGAGCACAAATATTCTTTGGGGCAGAGAGGAGGGGAAGGGATTACTGCACAATCTTATATCACTTCTGTAATATATCACCAGAAACCATGAGACAGTGGCATAATAATTAGATGCTTAACAATCTGAAGATGTAATGTTTCTGAGATCCTACAGATGTCAAAGAACAAAAGCCTTTGGTGAAAAGTGACATTTTAATATTTATTTTGGCATTTTCATTAAGTTATAACTATTATGGAAGTTGCTTTATTAATATCAAACTGAGGTACTTCCCTGGCAGTCCAATGGTTAAGAATCTGTGTGGAATCTGTGCTTCCACTATAGGGGATGCAGGTTCAATCCCTGGTTGGGGAATTAAGATCCCACATGCCACATGGTATAGCCAAAGAACAACAACAAAAATAACAAATTGAGAACCATTAAAAGTTAAAAAAAAAAAAAAAAGACTGTGGAAAAATTTTTAAATGCATATTATATCTATTATTGTGTGATATATTAAACTATAAAGCTATGAAAAATTTAAAACTAGAATTGTAAGGAATGTCAAATCCCATTGGAAGTTACTAGCATCAAAATTTCTTGGTATATGGTTTGTCAAATCCAAAATCTTCAGGACTGAATTCAAAATCTATTTGATTCAAGCCTGATGTGCATACTCAAAGGAATGTTATAGTGGCTTTGGGAGATTTTCCAAAGAAGATTCTATCACAGGAGACAAGTGCAAAGGACTTTCAAATATTTCTCCCTATTGCAATCAAATTACCATTTAAGCACTTTATTTTCTACACAAAGGATGGCTGAGAATTAGCTGAAATAAAAGATCCCGAAGATAAACTAAATCTAAAGTTTAGGCATACTTTGAGCATATTAACATAGTCTCTGAATAGTCTGATGTATTGCATTTTTATTAAAGTTGATCACAGTTTCTACTTCAAGATATTCCATCACTTAAGGGGAAAAAAAGAGTATTAAATCTGCTGGTTAGGCGTACAAGGTGAATTAATGCAAATTTTAGGAAGAAGACTGAAAATACTTTTCATAAGACAGGCATCTAACAGGATAAGCATGTGAACTTCTTGTACTACGTTACCAAAGGGGAAAAGTCCCTGAAAATTTCTTCCATATAAAAATTCAAGATAAAAACAATCAAAGTCAAATAAATACAGAATGAACATTGCATTTTTGAAAATTAGTAACCTAATATTACAGAGAAAATATTAAAATGTAATAAAAGAAATAGCACCTTTTAAAAATCAAGTTGTCTAAGATGTAAGTTTGCAAAACTATTCTGAACTACAAATTTCCACATGAAATCATTTGAAGAGGAAGTGATAACACAAAATAAGCAATTCTGAAAAACGTGAAAAGTGACACATTACATGTCAACTATAAATGGAAACAATACAGAACAATTAAAGCCAAAATTATACCTACACATCTATAGCAAGCAAAAAATTCCTTTTTTTTAAAGTCACATATTTAAAATTCTCTTTAAAACAGGTCAGGAAAGCAATATACCTTAATATTAGAGGGGAAAATTTTAAAGGATATACTTAAGAATTAAAGCATGATTAGATTATCTTCAGTGTATCTTTCTATTAAACATGTGGACAGAAGCTTTATTATAAGACTTTTTACTGGTCAACAAAATTCAGAATAAAATAAGTCTATTTTAGATCATATCCTAAATTTCTGTTACCTAAGTACCAAAAAGGTATATCCCAAGATGAATTTCATTAGATGATCCCACAGTATAGAGCAGCCTTTTTCAGCCAGAGTTCTTAATGTAACAGACCCAATGTTACCATCAGACTCGATATTATCATTTTTCCTTTTACAAGTGAAACTAGGTATACACTTATATTCTTTCTAATCTGTTAAAATCCTTACAGTTGGAAAGGTTGACCTTGAGTAGTCAATTCAAATGAAAATAAATGTGCTTAGCAGTAATTTCAACGGCCTAAACACATTTCTAAAGACTATTTTCCAACTGTGACATTTTCTTGAATATTTTTGACTTTTATATGGCTACTTTATCTAAATCAAAAGATTTATCCTAGCAAATTATGTCCACGTTTCCAAAAGCTGTTATTAATCAAAAATGCTACCTGTTATACTTCAGAGAAATAGACCCTGGGTTCAAGAAATGCCAATACATTATTAACAAGTTATTATAATGCTGTATTTAGTTTCATTTATAAATATCACACAAATATCACTGGCAGGCATCATAACGTTAAATCATTAAACTAATTTTTAAATATTGATTTTAAAAGCTTTGAACCTATGTAGCAAAAATTACTTAGTGAAACTTAAAAACTACTGAAGCTTTTGCCCCACCCCCAACCCAGGTAATATACCCAATTATTTTTTTTGATGATCATCACCTACCCAGGAGTTTATACTCGTAGCAAATGGAGCTGGCACAATCTGAAGACAAATATTGGCAAATACCACATGCCCCAAGTTATAGTTTAAGAAATAATACAACCCGCAATATTTATCAAGTTGTTTATTCTTGTTATTAAAACTTGGACTCAAGTAATCCTGGTTATTCTGGAAAAAGCACCTTGTTGTGGGGATCATTTAATCATCCTTTTCGACAATCACCTCTCCATGAAGCACCTTTCTTCTCTGACGTAACATATGAAAGTAGAGTTGTGGAAACACTTAATGGAGAAAAGAGAACAAGAAGGTAAGCTTTTGCTGGAAATGTTTTATACTTGCAGCCTCTCAAACATGGTGATCTTTGAGAGCAAGCCCGTCATGCACCATGGCTACCGCCCTAATCCTTACAGGGCTCAGCATAAGGGTACAAATGGAGGCTCCTATACCATATGCCTAAATGTTTTAATGCCATAAACTGTCAGTTTTTTTAGTAAACTTAAATATGTTCTTAAATATCTCTTTATAATGACGTGGAAGGCCATGTTTGAATTGAGAACTCTATAACTCTGGATGGACCTAGAGACTGTCATACAGGGTGAAGTAATTCAGAAAGAGAAAACAAATATCATGTATTAATGCATATATGTGCATCTAGAAAAATGCTACAGATGAACCTATTTGCAAAGTAGAAAGTGAGACACAGACATAGAGAACAAACATATGAACACCCACGGGGTAGTGGGGGAGGTGCGTGTGGGATGAATCGGGAGACTGGGATTGACATGTATACCCTGATATACAGAAAATAGGTAATTAATGAGAACCAACTGTATAGCACAAGGAACTCTTCTCAATGCTCTGTGGTGACAAAGAAGGGATATATGCGTATGTATAGCTGATTCACCTTGCTGTACAGCAGAAATACAACATTGTAAAGCAACTAAACTCTGATTAAGAAAAAAGAAGATTTCTATAACTTTTAGGAGTACTGTGCCAGAACAGTGCAGCACAAAGCAACCTGGCCCCTTCTCTGTGTTCTAACAGCTGTCCTATGTCATGAGGGGTTTCAGGAACATCTGTGTGGATGTCCAACCCCACGCAACCCAGCTGCATCCATCCACCTCCCAAATAGCTTCCCCTTGTCTCAGGGACGTGCACATGGGGAAGAGAGCAAGGCAGTCCCTGGATGCATGCCCAGTGCCATCTGGGTAGCAAATTCCATGGTTCCAGCTTTCTAGGATGTGATCTGAAGGAAAGGGGTCCTGTGTGGAAAAGTGATCAGTGTGGGCCCAGAGCAAATACCCCTACTGGTTGGGCATAAGGGTGGTCTATTATCTACAAACACACAAATGCACATGTATTAGATTAGTTAAACAAATGGTTGTCCACCCTGTTGAATTTGGAGAATTATTTTGAGTCAATTTGAACCAGTACTTTGAATTATAGGGTAAATGCTAGTGGATGAGCAAATTAACATCAGCTATAAATAATACAAATGTAAAAAATATACCTGAAAATGATAAACAGAATAACCAAAATGAATGAATTTAATGACAAAACAAGCTCTGAATATTTTGCTCAGGGAACTATGGATAAGTACTCATAGAATTTAGCTCAAATGGAGCCAAAATGCATCAAAGATTTTACTTTTTATTTAAGTAGGTACTATCCACCTTCATAAATGTAACCATCATATTATATCTAACAGTCTAAATATATTCAGGCAATGTAGACTTAAAGCTAACTGACCAAGTTTTGCAAATACGTCTATAACATCCTTATTACATCAGACTTGTTTTGAGTGCTAAGATAAGCACTCAAAGTATACTTTTATACTTGTAACTGGCAAAGCATTTAAAAGAGTCAGACATTACTTAGAGACTAAACAATAACATCAAAACTAATACTAATCATCAGGTGAAAAACATCCCCTACTGACTGACTGATCCTCCAGCAGGAGCAGGGTCTCAGGTAACTGACAGCCTGATAAACTGAGAAGCTGCTACTGGCAAAGGCCAGTCTTCACAGGACACCTGAAAATGCGCTCTTAACAAGTTACTGGTTTCATGGTTTCAAACCATGATCTCTTGGACCCTGGGTTTTCACAGACATGCCTCAGTGACTGTGAAGAAAAAGGGAACTCAAGACTTGAACCTGTATCAGGGGACAAGTGTGGTTTTGCTCCAGGTGTGCTGCTATTCACTAGATGCTGCGAAAATCAGGGAAAGAAACAAGTATTGTAGGCTTAGCGTCCCTGAGCCCCCCTGAACTCGTTCTGGTGGAGAAAAAGAGGAGAGTCAGACTGAGAAGAGAGAAGATCAGGGAATAAAAACATATGACAAGTCCGTTCTCTATGTATGCATCTCTCTCTATTCCTGCCCCACAAATAGGTTCATTGGTACCACTGATTCTACATGTACGTATTAATATACAATATTTGGTTTTCTCTTTCTGACTTAGTTTGCTCTGTATCACAAGCTCTAGGTTCATCCACATCATTACAAATGACCCAATTTTGTTCCTTTTTATGGCTGAGTAATATTCCATTGTATTTATGTAGCACATCTGCTTTATCCATTCAGTTGTCAGTGGACATCCAGGCTGCTTCCATGTCCTGGCTTTTGTAAATAGTGCTGCAGTGAATGCTGGGGTCATGGGGGTCATAGGGGAGGAGGGAGAAGGGAGACAAATAGAGAGAGTAGCACTGACATATATACACCACCATATGTAAATCAGATATCTAGCTGCTATACAGCACAGGGAGCTCAGCTTGGTGCTCTGTGATGACCTAAATGGATGGAATGGTTGGGAGCTGGGAGGGAATCTCCAGAAGAGGGGTTATAAATGTATTACTTCTGGCTGATTCACAACGTTATATGGCAGAAATGAACACCAACCTGTAAAAGAATTATAGTCCAAATAATTTTAAAAATTAATTTAAAAAAATTTAAAAAAATAATTTAAAAAATTAAACTAAAAATAAAAACACTATATGACCATCACATCAATTTTTACTTCAGAAAAACTTAAAAGTTGGAGGCCCCAAAGAAGTGGCCAAATTTTATGCTCATCCTCTCTAAATGAAATATTTCATACTGTGTCAATGTTGATTTTTTATTCCATAAATGTTTCTCATTTCTTTTTTCTCCTGCACTGACCTCAGAGTCTCTAATTTTATTGACAAGGGCAAACAACAGTCTTGCTGTATCTTCACATTTCCTGGTAGTGATTATCAAAATCTGACATAAAGATACACCATTCTGTATTTAAATGAAATGAATAGAGTCTCATCAATTCATTGCAACTATTCAAAGATGAGAAGAAATTAGTGAAAAGGCTGAGTTATTAGAAACACCTTAAGAAAGTAGCTCATTCATTATTTTCTAGTACATAGGGAAACACACATAAGACTAAAAAGCACCTTGGGAGTCTCCGAGCAGCCATTGAAGGGGAAGGAACTGAGGGTGTGTGTATGTGTGTGCGTGTGAGTGCGCGCGCGAGTGTGTGGACAAGGAGGTGGGGGCAGCCGAGTTAGAGTCCCAACTCCTTGGACTCCATTTGCGATTCTCTTCTTTCTTCCCCATACCTATCTGGTGGTGGTGGGCGTTTATATTTGCCTTTCTTTTCATTCATTTCCAAATCTTTTAAAAATTTAGGGTTGGGGGTAGTAGGAAAAGCAGGAAAAGGTAAGGGAGGAGAGTAGTAGCAGAAGAGCAGGAGGAGGACATGGAGATGAAGAAGAGGATTAACCTGGAGTTAAGGGACAGAGCCCCGGAGGAGGTAACAGAATTGGTCCTTGATAATTGCCTCTGTGTCAATGGGGAAATTGAGGGCCTGAATGATACTTTTAAAAAACTAGAGTTTCTGAGTATGGCTAATGTGGAACTAAGTTCACTGGCCCGGCTGCCCAGCTTAAATAAACTTCGGAAGTTGGAACTTAGTGACAATATAATTTCTGGAGGCTTGGAAGTCCTGGCAGAGAAATGCCCAAATCTTACCTACCTCAATTTGAGTGGAAACAAAATCAAAGATCTCAGTACAGTAGAAGCTTTGCAAAATCTTAAAAATTTGAAGAGTCTTGACTTGTTTAACTGTGAGATCACAAACCTGGAAGATTACAGAGAAAGTATTTTTGAACTGCTGCAGCAAATCACATACTTAGATGGATTTGACCAGGAGGATAATGAAGCACCAGACTCAGAAGAGGAGGATGATGAGGATGGAGATGAAGATGATGAAGAGGAAGAAGAAGATGAAGCTGGTCCACCTGAAGGATATGAGGAAGAGGAGGAAGAAGAAGAGGAGGATGAGGATGAAGATGAAGCAGGCTCAGAACTGGGAGAGGGAGAAGAGGAGGTAGGCCTCTCATACTTGATGAAAGAAGAAATTCAGGATGAAGAGATGATGATGACTATGTTGAAGAAGGGGAAGAAGAAGAAGAAGAGGAAGAAGAAGGTCTTCGAGGGGAAAAGAGGAAACGAGATGCTGAAGATGATGGAGAGGAAGAAGATGACTAGATCATTCTAAGACCAGATTTCCTAATGTTCCTGGGTGTGCAATAGAGTGATCACATCTTCTTTGTTTCTTCTTGTATGATAGCTATCCCTCCAGAATATAATGTTGTAACTTTTTATAGGAAAAGTGTGGTTTTACTATTTTTGCCTTATCATTCCAAATAAGATTAACTAGTCTGTTAATGATCATATTGTATGTAGAGAAAAATTTTCATTGACCCCCCCCATTGTGAAATTCCCTAGCAGTTTATTTAGAATCTTAAATTTTCTAATTAAAGCTCATTGTATTAGTCATTTTTAGCATAATTAAAATATCGCTTTTACACAGGCATAGTATGGTGCATTTCATTCATAGGGTTTTAAAGTTATTTATAAATTCACTGAAATCACAGTTGGCTGAAATCTGGAATGAAAATAGTCTCTTGAATGCTAAGTTGGTTATTTTTTTAGAGGCAACCCGGAGATCTTTAGTATGAAGGCAGTGCCTTTTTTTGGGCTGAGGGTAATTGAGTGCTTTTTTGTCACACGAATAGCTTGGAAAGTAGGAGCAGAATAGTAAAGGTTCTATTCAACAATATAGTTCATGGCATTTGTGGAGCCTTCTAAAACCTTTTAAGCTAGGTGACTAAGATTTTTGTTTTCAAGGAAAAATTGCTTATACTGAGTTGAGAGACATGTAGGTGAGCCCTTTCTTGTTCCAGCTGAAGATCATGGCCTGCCAACGGTTGTTATTTTAAGTGTGCACTGTTGTTTTCCTCTCAGTGATTCTCTTATGATCACCTTCCTTTCTTGTTTCACTCCCTTCCCTCTTCTCAAAAAACAGTTGGGAAATAGGGACACCCAGGATGACTCTGTTTTATACCTCAACCACCTTTTCAGACCTGTGTCAGTCTTAAACAAGCTAAGTGAAAGAAACTGAGTATTTTCTGAAATACGGATATTATTATCAATACAGTTTTATGCAACAGACTCTGCTTACTGTAAATCTTTCTTGACAAGATATACAGACTTAGGAAGATGGAGAAAGAAAAGAACAGAGGAGACTCTTGGAAGCAGCACTGTGTTCCTCAAAGTGAAAGTGAAGTCACTCGGTCGTGTCTGACTCTTTGCGACCCCATGGACTGGAGCCTACCAGGCTCCTCCGTCCATGGGATTTTCCGGGCAGGAGTACTGGAGTGGGGTGCCATTGCCTTCTCTGAAAGTCAGAACAATTGCCTGGTAATAATGAGACATTCAAATCAGATTAGCTTTCCAAATGATTTAGATACCACTTTGCAAAGCATGGGCTTCCCAGGTAGCACTAGTGGTAAAGAATTCACTTGCCAGTACAGGAGACATAAGAGATGCGGGTTTGATCCCTGAGTTGGGAAGATCCCCTGGAAGAGGGCATGGCAACCCATTCCATTATTCTTGCCTGGAGAATCCCAGGGACGGAGGGGCCTGAGTGGCTATAGTCCATGGGACTGCAAAGAGTCAGACATGACTGAACCGACTTAAGAATGCACACACTGCAAAGTAGTTCTAATTTTTCTGAGCAGAACCTTTATTCTTTGTATAGTTTTAAAGCATTATTACCAGTTATAGCATTTAATTGGAATACACTGGACAGCTGGGAAAATATTTGAAACTAAATCAATATTAAGATTTGTTTTCAGGTAGATGTCTATTAAAAATAGAAACATTTGGGATAACCGAGTGTGTGTTTCCTTATACAACTACTAAATATAATATTATGAGTAGGCAAGTACATCTTTTTTGTTGTTGTGGAGGCTCCATGTTCAAGGAAATTGCTTTCTTAATTTTGGCTAGCTAAAAATTTTTTCCCCTTTGTTTTGAATATGTGTAAGTTTTTAAAAAGTATCAGCAAATTAGTTGGTTACACTTTCATACTGGGACACATTTAAATTACTAAGAATAGTATTACTTCTTTCTTAGTTTAAAATGTATGACAGGGTTTTAAAGTAAAAAATTACAAAGTTATTTCTGGATAAACTAAAAAAGCTGCATAACTGAAATAAAACTGTTGGGATAAGTTTAGTTGGGGGGTTGGAATCTCCAAAAGGCTAACATTTTACTCCTTTTTAACAATTATAATACCCTGTTTTAAGAATTCTTATTGCATAATATGCCAGATTATAAGATACTTTAAAAGTTAAATCTATATATTGACTTTGTTATCAGTCATCTTACTGTGCAATCGAAATGATCAAAATTAAGAGTTCTTTGGTTTGAAAACAACACTTAGAGCCTCCAAATAACTTTCTAAGAGTTATTTAGCTTTGTGGGTGATATTTTCATGCAAATAAGTAAGGGTGGGTTTTATATTTTGTAGAAGTTTTTGGTCCTATTTTAATGCTCTTTGTATGGCAGTATGTATATAGTGTGTTAAATTCCTCAAGACCCTCCTTGAAAACTTTGAAGTTAATACTTTTGTGCAACTGTGTTTTGAATAAAGCCATGACAGTGTTAAAAACAAACAAAAAAAGTCAGTACTGATTATTATTTTATTGTTTCTGACCCTTGTTTTTTTCTGTGACTGCTGTAATTTAAAGTTTTTGAAAGTGAATTGCTTCAAATAAATTGAAGAGTTGTTACTGAAAAAAAAAAAAAAAAAGCACCTTGGGACATTTTTTATAAGTATGTGCTTAATGAATAAAAATGACCTCAGATTTCCTTGGATAAAATATTTCTGTTCAGATACATAATTCTAAATGCTTTCAAAGAGTTCACTGTAGGCTTATCTTTTCTTTAAAAACATAAATCATACTAAGCTTATTTTTAAATGATTTTGAGAAGGCAGTCATTTGTGTGTTAATTTACTTACCTTTTTTCCTCACAATTTGCCTTTCAATTATTTCAAATTATGGAACTGAACAGAGGTTTTGACGTATTTGTAAGACATGATTTCTCCCTTTTTAAAAAAATTTTGAGTAAAGTTATTTTACAATATTGTGCTTGTTTCTACTGTATAGCAAAGTGAATCAGCCCTATGTCCACATATATCCCCTCTTTTCTTGGATTTCCTTCCCCTTTAGGTCACCACAGAGCACAGTAGAGTTCCTTGTGCTGTATAGTAGATTCTGGTTAGCTATCTATTTCATATATCATAGAATATATATGTCAATCTTCTGACATCTTTCGAAGCACTTTCACAGTGTATGCTACATCAGAGTGCTAACAGATACATACTTACATGGTATATATGAAGCCATGGTTATAAGAAGAAAATAATAGTAGTCAAAAGAGACATTGTATTTATTGGGAAGTCTTATGGAGAACATTCCTGTTTTCTTCACATATGGTAAGGCAGCGTATATTGTAAGAAGTTCACCAGCAACTCCAACAGGATATAAGATGATAAAAAAATTATATCTGGAGAAAGAATAATCTGAGAATTATTTTTCTAGAATAATTACTGGGTTTTATAATTCTTTTGCTATTACTTTAAGTTTAAAAATTCTCCTTCCTATATACTTATATTAACCTCACATACAAAGTTAATTTTTTATACTTTAATCATTCGCTTAGTAATTTAATTATTGTCAGGTTTTTTCTTCTAGCAGTTCCCCTTTTAAACAGCAAGATCTTAATAAAGTAAGAAGTCAAGTTACTTTATAGGACTGAACTATAAATTTTAAAGTCAAGGACTGATTTTTAAGTATGATAAATAACACAAGTATTTATTACAGTCTATTGTAAAGTAAATATAAGCACTGTAAAATATTGTAAAAGTAGCTGCTTGGACACCTGGAATCACACTGACTGATTTTTTCCCCTGAAGCTAGTCATTTGTTGATCCAATGCTATGTTTTTAAAAGGCCAGTTACGATTCTAATTTTAGATCTAAATTTTGAAACTGCCAAAATAGTTGTTTGGAGGCATTTGGAAAACACTTTGTGGTTATTAATTAAAAGAAACTCCTATTTTAGAAAACTGATAAAAACCATCTGAAGCATCATCAATAACTGCTAACCAACATGTTGTCTAAAATTGCTTTCATGATAAACAAAGGAAGATGGGTCACTTCCTGAATCTGCATAGTAAAGGAATAGTTAGCTTGCTTAAAATGGAACTGAGAAAGTTCTAGTTAAAATCCAAATCACAGTTTGTTCATTTGGATTGCGGGTCATCCTCTCACACACACTGGGCCTGCAAGTGCCTGGCATCACTCCCGCCTACAGTTAGAGGTACCCTGCAAAGTCTCCACTGGTGGGCCAACAGGACAGCCTCAAGCACCCCAGGTAACAACATTTCTCCATTTAAAAAAAAAAATCAGTTTTTTCCAAGTCAGTTGCTCTATAATAGTTACCACAGAAGTTAAGGTCAAAATTTTGGTGGAAAAAGAAAGCAAGCAAATTGATCTGGATTTTAATCATTTTGTTGGAATTAAGACATATTTGTAAAGAGAAGTCAAATGTGTGAATACGGCAGGAGCTTGGAGACAACTTAAAAGTCGCCTTACTTCTATGTGCCAAGGATATGTATGCAAAGACAAGAGATGACAGAGGAGGGCAGAATTATTTGCCAAAATAGATGAACTGGGAAAGAAAGAAGAATGATTCTTCAACAGTCCCTGCATGCCCCCTCCTTGCTGTGTGCATAGCGCCGTCCTCATCAGCCTTGTGCTATTCTGTGTATATCACTTAAATCAATCTTTTCCTATCTCAATTTAAAAGCACATAACTGAACATTTGATATTCCTTTCTCAAGTAAGACATTCAAACTTAAGTATTTTTTTAACTTTATGTGGCTCTCAGATGACTTTTTTTGGGTAGGACTGTTCTTTAATTGAAAAAAAAAATCACTCAGAATAAAGTATGTCAAATTCATAAAAACTAATTATTTTCAATGAAATGGGGAAAAATTACATAATTTGACTTTATTTGCACTTTAAAAAGGTTGTATGTCACCAAGTCTCTAAGTTCTGCAACAGCATGAGAGATTTAACTAATATTCCAAAAAACATATGATGCTTCCTTACAGATTCCCAATTGTCATCAAAAACTTTTTTAAGGGAATGCATTTTTGAAAATAAAAAGAAATCAGTATGAAAGCATAACAATAAACATTTATCTATTCAGTGAGCTTTTCTAGGAACACTTTTGACAGATAAATAGAATCAAATCATATCCAAATATCCAAATCATCATAGTAGGGCAATACTTTATAAATAACAAGCCATTTTTAAAGTGAAGTTTTATTTAAGAATGGCTTCAACATTCGAACATAAATATAAATGCTATTTTAGGTTAGTTTAATGGGGTGGGCAAATACCTATAGGTGTTTGGGATCTTTATGAGTTTTTACATGAAACGTAATTATTCGTGATTATGATGAACTGACATGATGTATTATGTTAAAATATGCATTTCAAAGTTGAAAGATTTTACAGGAACCTGTTTACCATTAAGGCAACTGACAAAGGATTTCTGACAGCAAATTTAAACATGCAATGGTAGAATTTTGAACTTTTCCAGAAATTCAAGACATGCAAATGCATTCTAAAAGGCAGACAAAATATTAAAGATCATTACCTTCCACAAACAAATTTTATAAATATAGCAAATAAAAAGAGACTATATCTTGAATTAGTATTTTCAAAGGTGCTGGAGGGTCTGAAAGACTGGGGTCATGCAAAATGACAGTGAGTCACATTCTGGGATTAGCATCCAGCCACATTCCAAACTGCTAATCTTGTGAAAGGCCCAATTGCTAGAGTGATTAAATTTTCTGGTACAGGAAAAATAAATTATTTCCAACCAAACGCTTATAAATGGTAGTGTAACCTTCAGCAGATAAAATGTTTAAGCTCAAATTATAATTTTAAAGCCTTATTTTATATACAAGGGCTTCCCTGGTAGCTCAGCTGGTAAAGAATCTGCCTGAAATGTGGGAGACCCCGGTTCATTCCTGGGTTGGGAAGATCCCCTGGAGAAGGAAATGGTTACCCACTCCAGTATTCTGGCCTGGAGAATTCCATGGACTGTACAGTCCATGGGGTCACAGAGTCAGACATGACTGAGTGACTTTGATTCACTCACTCACTTTATATACAAAATGGTAAGCCACAAAAAAAGAGCTAGAGAACATAAAAAAGTTTGAAAGGATATATATTGATAGTATAATTAATAGTGATTATCTTTTATAAGGGGAATATAGACAATTTTAAGTTTTTATTCTTAAGAAAAAGTGTTAGGTTTTTAGTATATGGTAATCAAAAACAAGTCTGACACTAGATATGGATTATCTTGATATTAGCTATGTACTAATACCAGAGTTTGTTTAAAAAATAACAGAAATATGGATATAGCATTGTTTTGATATCACAAAGCAGTATTTAGAGTATCAGAAAACCAGAAGTAATCTAAATTCTGGCAATAGAGAACTGAGTCATTCATCCTATGGAATATGATGCAGCATTAAGAGACAGAGAGCAAGCTCTAAATGGACCTGTACCAATTTTAAAAAGAAAACAAGAGCTCCAGTATATAAACAAAAATCAAGTATCATGTCATTCATTTATTTTTCAAAAACTCACATCTGTGTGTTCCCATTGTTAATAAGAAAAAGTCTGGATGGTGAACTCCCAACTTTCTCCAAGGGGAGGGCAGGGCAGTCGGGTAGGAATACTAGCAGAACTTTTCATGTTTATTATATAGACTAAAAACTGTTTGTGTTTTTTATAATGAAAACATACTACTTTCATAGCTAAATTTTAAAAATTTAAAGACTGAAGATACATACCATCAAACTCTTTTATCTTACCTATGTGGGATATCTATCCATCTATCTATCTATTAAGGGCCTTCCTGGTGGCTCAGATGGTAAAGATGCTGTGCCTGCAATGCAGGAAACCCGGGCTCGATCCCTGGGTCAGGAAGATCCTCTGGAGAAGGGAATGCTACCCATTCCAGTATAGTTCATGGGGTCCCAAAGAGTCAGACAGAACTAAGCAACTAACACACTTCATCTATCTATTAATATCTATTATTATCTATCTACCTACCTCCTGGGTTGGCCAAAAACCCAAACGAACTTGTTGGCCAATCCAGTACACAGCCATATATGGGACAGACATCTCTTACCCTAACAGCCTCCCTACATTTCTCCCCACCCAGTGTTTCTCACACCTATTAGTCATTTTATTTTTTTCTCTTGCATCAGAAGAGGATAGAGATTTTGTTGTCCTCACACCTGGGTATGTTATTATTATCACTGTTATTTCTGATTATAAGTATGAAGAGAATGAAATGAACAAATCTATGCTGATTTGTGATCTGTTCTCCAAAGAACAGTCTTGTTTTTGTAATAACTTTGTAAGATATCAGCTGCTCAAGAATGCAAACTTGAGCATTTGGAAACTTGAGCAATGCAAACTTGTCCTTTAAAAAGGACAGAATATCTTTTACTTTAAAAACTGTTGCTTTGGGAGAACTATATTTAGAACCTTTGAAATATAAATGTTGTCCTCCTTCCAAATAATACAATTCCAAATAAGGATGACGTTTAAAAACTGTCTCTGCTACTTAATACACACACAAAGCTGACATTGTATATACAAAATACTAAAAATGTGGAGATGACATAGGTTGAATATTAATGACTGATTGATGTAAGGATCACTTTTAGCAATTACAAGAACATTGTCATGTTAAAAAAATTTCTAGGCGCTGAAAGTTTCCAAAAATTTCTTTAATATCCATTTTGTTTCTAAAGCTTGCCTGTTTTATAGTTTATTTTTAGTGTTTTAGTTTATTTTCCTAACTTTGTTTTGTAGAATAAGGAGTTTGTGAGCTGTCAAAAAGAAAATTTTAGTGAATCAGACAAAATGCCGTATTTTGGGTCAAGAGTTGATTTAATATAATTCCACAGATGTATATCTTGTTTTCAAGGAAAAATGAATGACCAATTTGGGATTTATTTAAGGACTAACATAATTTGTCTGGCACTGCTTTCACTCAAGATATATGTTAATATGACTGTTCCCTAGTCATTAAATTAAGCCTTTAGAATGCAAGTTATAAACTGCTAATATCCAAAATGACAGCCTCCTAGCAACACATGGCTAAGACATACATTTTAATTTTCTGTGTTAGCTCAGCACAC
The DNA here is from genome assembly GCF_032452875.1 of Bos javanicus. Classification (NCBI taxonomy): domain Eukaryota; kingdom Metazoa; phylum Chordata; class Mammalia; order Artiodactyla; family Bovidae; genus Bos; species Bos javanicus. The sequence continues at coordinate 32,151,368 of NC_083880.1, forward strand.
AAAACACGCATGCGCAGCACCATGAGCAACTAAACTACAAGACATCATCGCCACCTGGCCCATTTAATGAAGTATGGCAAGTGGTCGAGAAGACTGAATGTGTAGAAGGAGTAGCGAGTGATCTCTGTCACCGTCCATGCGACCAGAAAAAGCACCACACTCTCCTCATTCTGGATCTGCGGAATTACAGAGAAAGTCATAGGTTCGTTGAACTTCTTTCTCCATGAAGACTTTTTTTTTTTTCATTATTTACTACGTGCCTTTTGTTATAATGGAGAGTTAGGGTTAGAAAGATGCAATACAGACAATTCAATGCAGTCACCACTACCTAGGTCTTTACCAACATCAGATTTAAATATGCTGTTAACAGAGGAATGGTTGAATTTCTACTGGGTCCTCTCTGTCCCCTTTTGCTCCAGCCAATAACTCAACCATCCCAGGACAATATCAGCCTCTCAGAACCAGTATGCACTGTCCAGAATAGCGTCTCTTTTTATCTGATTAATCCCTTTTATTTATCTGTTGGCCTCCTGCTCTTAAATGACAAGGCAATCTGAATGAGGGCCTGATTTTATACGTGTACATGTGTGTCCAGTGTACATGTGTGTCCCGTGCCGTCTGTATGGCAGGCATTGGTGGACTGAGTCAGCTGAGTGAAGGATTCTAGTCGAGAGGTTTGAAGTATAGAGCAGTAAAAGGCAGAAGGTCAGCCATCTGTCCCCATGCAGACTGGAGGCCATGAGCCCAGCAGGCCATGGAAGGGAGGTTATGTGTCACCACAAGCAGACAGGATAAGTCAGGCATCTGAGGGAAAGGAGAGGAGGCCAGAGAGCAGTCCTCAAGTAGACAGGAGGCTCCAGAGGCTGTCAAGAAGGTCAGCAGGGCCCATGTGGGAAATGCTTCTGTCATGGGTTTAAGAGGCCCAGTGGCTTGAAATGCTAAACATGGTGTTTGTTTGTCTAAAAGGCTTTAAGCCATTAATTAGACTCGAGTCTGTCTCCTGTCATGCTTCAATGAGTAGCAAGCTTATTTTTCTCTAAGTTCCTTAACTCTTCTAACTTTTAATTGAGTCTTTTCCAAGTATTCAGAGCTACAGAGCTAGATTAACTTTGTGTCTCTAGCTACAATGCTCGATGCTAAATGAGGAAAAAGGAACTGTTTATACTAACAACTTCAATTACATAATCAAACACAATACACACAACTTCAACAGAAAAGAAAATTCTCATTTCACTATGTGACAGAATAGGAACAATTTACTTCATTTTATTTTACTTATTTAAAAAATTTTTATTTTATACTGGAGTATAGCCGATTAACAGCGCTGTGTTTGTTTCTGGTGCACAGTAGAGCAGCCATACATACAAACGTATCCATTCTCTCCCAAGCTCCCCTCCCCCTCCAGGCTGCCACAGAACATTGAGCAGAGGAACACTGATTTTAAAAACTGCAAAACTCCAGAGGAGAGTGTATTATGGCTATAAAAATGCCAGTATGGGGGTTTGCTGGTGTTTCAAATCCATTCTATGAATGCGCTAACTCAATGTACAATCCCACTTACATCCAAACTCAACCCTTCTTTGGCCAAGGGTTCTGCTTCCTGAAATATAGTCAGGTTAATATTTTGGGTTCCTGTTAATAAGAAAGCTTTCCTGCTGGCTCAAGTAGACAGAGTGTCATGTCACTTACTGGTTTTATACTGTGAGTAACGAGCCACACCATGAAGATTCTTGAACTCACTTGGACCCCAGCCACAAGCACAGAAGTAGGTACAATTCCTTAAAAAGAAAAACACGTCAACCACTGCCCCAAATGCAATCTCTGCCAAACATAAAAATCAATTTAAAAAAAACTCACCAATTAAACAGTGGACTATCTGTAAGCAAACAAACAAACAAAAAAAATCACATGTCAATAGCATAAAATAAATCCCTGTCTCCACTGGTTTTAAGTGAGTCTATGGGGAGTAAGTAATAAGCAAAATAAGACTGATTCTGCTCCAACAGACATATTTTCAAATAAATATGATATAAAAACAAGCATCGTTGAAAACTTACCTCAAGCAAGGCAAATGTCTGGAAAAATTTAAGTGTCTTCTGAATACTTCTATATAAACCTTTGTGTGTTCCTTTTTCCATGTAAAAACGTACCATGGCAATAGCTAGTACCAACCACCTACAGAAAAGAAAAGCATTTTATGAAGCTCTGTCAGAATGAAGTCTCCTGAATCCTGAAAAGATACATCATAACTTATACAGTACTAGCATGTATGTGTTAATATGCTCAGTTCATTATTCTATTTTCAAAAACCCACAGGAAGAAATGACAAACGTTATTTTTACATTGACTCCTCAAGGAAATAAACAGGAGTGGGTAGCCCTTTCCATCTCCAGGGGATCTTCCCAACCAAGGCCTCAAACCTAGGTCTCCCACATTGCAGGCAGATTCTTTTACCAGCTGAGCCGCAAAGGAAGCCCAAGAATACTGCAGTGGGTAGGCTATCCTCCAAACCAAGGATCAAACCTAGGCCTCCTGCATTGTAGGCAGATTCTTCACCAGCTAAGTCACACGGAAAGCCCAAGAATACTGCAGTGGGTAGGCTATCCTCCAAACCAAGGATCAAACCTAGGCCTCCTGCATTGTAGGCAGATTCTTCACCAGCTAAGCCATAAGGGAAGCCCAAGAATACTGCAGTGGGTAGGCTATCCCTTCTCCAGCAGTCTTCCTGAGTCGAACTGGGGTCTCCTGCATTGAAGACGGATTCTTTACCAACTGAGCTATCAGGGAAGCCCGTATTCAATATCAGCTACATTCAAATGTCAAACAATGTGCACTGTATTTTTGGTTTCAGCAGATAAACTGACAGACTGAAGAAGTAGGTTTCTCTATGAAAAATGAAGTTATTATAAAGTATTTCATAATTATATAAAGAGTTGATGTAAAGAGCTGTATGTGTATAAATATGTATTTTATACAAATATATAGCTATAAGTAAAAGTCATTAATAAGAACCATTAATGTTTTTTATAATTTCCATTAAATAAAAACAATTGTGGTGCTGCAGAAGGAACACATATAGAAGGTCAGATGTAAACCTGCTTTTCTAACCTTTATAAAAATGTTTTTTTATTCATTTATAACTTTTGGCTGTGCTGGGTCTTTATTGTTGCATGCAGGTTTTCTCTGGGTGAGATCAGGGGCTACTCTCTAGCGCACAGGCTTCTCAATGCACTGGCTTCTCTTGTTGTGGAGCATGGGCTCTAGAGCACAGGTTCAATAGCTGTGGTGCACAGACTTAGTTATTCCACGGCATGTGGGAGCTTCCCAGATCAGAGATTAAACCCATGTCTCCTGCACTGGCAGGCAGACTCTACCACTGAGCCACCAGGGGAAGCCCCAGCCTGATTCTCAAACTAGTGGTTACCAAGTGGGAAAGGGAAGGGCAGAGGGATTAAGACAAGAATAGGGGGTTAAAAGACACAAACTACTATATATAAAATAAATAAGGAACAAGGATATATCATATGGCACATGGAAATACAGCCATTGTTTTATAATAACTTCAAATGGAGTATATTCTATAAAAATATTGAATCACTATGCTGCACAGCTGAAACTAATAATGTAAATCAACTACACTTTTTTTAAAAAGGGTTCATTTTCAAAAAAGAAAAAATGCACATCCCCACCCCTTTCAACTTGGTGGTGGTTTAGCCACTAAATTGGGTCCGGTTCTTGTGATCCCATGGACTGTAGCCCACTCAGCTCCTTTGTCCACTTATACATTAAATGTAGTTATGGTGAATTAATGGTACTTACAAACACAAATCAAACTTGTGGACACCAGCTTTCTCACCAGTCAGATACTCAATCTCCAAGAGTCCCTGATAAGAGGTCATTTTTCCCATTGCAATTACAAAAGCTCTTTGACGTTTAAAAAAGTTGCATCACCTGTAACTTTTAAACATCTTTAATAACACACTCATGGAAATGAATAGCTGCCCCAGGCTTTTAGAAACAGTGGTCTCCAAAGTGACTAGTTAAATGGATTTATGAATTTAAAAATTATTACACATTTTTAACTTTTTAATTAAAAAGCACTCATAAAATAGACAAATGGCTTAAAGGTGCCTGTGAAGAAATGACTGATTGAGTGGGATGAAAAGCAGATTCAATAGAACAGTGAGAAAATAGCAGAACAGCACTTCAACCCTGGGAATGCTCCCTCCTCAGCACAGAATAAGTAAAGAACAATCACTTTCTAGTGAGAATGACATGAAATCAGGCAAATGTCTGAAACTATCACAAAGACCTTTGAAATGTAGAAGTATTAAAGTAATAGCAAGTACACTTGTAGAGTGCTTTCAATGTTCTAGACACTGTTCTATATAATATATATATAGTTAACATATTAATATTTCATCCTCACAATAACCCTATGAGGTAGCACCTACTATTATCCTATTTCACTGCTGTGGAAATAGGAGAAAGGGCCATAGAGCCAGTCAGCTGGGACTTAAACCCACCACTCATCTCACAGTCTATGCTCGTCAACTACTCCACTGTACTGGTCAGGCCCTAAGTATACACTGTACCTGGTGTGTTGTGCTTAGTCGCTCAGTCATATCCAACTCTTTGCAACCCCATGGACTGTAGCCCACCAGGCTCCTCTGTCCTTGGGATTCTCCAGGCAAGAATACTGGAGTGGGTTGCCATGCCCTCCTCCAGGGGATCTTCCCAACCCAGGGATCAAACCCAGGTCTCCCGCATTGCAGGTGGATTCTTTACCATCTGAGCCACCAGGCAAGCCCAAGAAGACTGGAGTGGGTAGCCTATCCCTTCTCCAGGGGATCTTCCCGACCCAGGGGATCTTCCCAACCCAAGGATCAAGTGGGCGTCTCCTATACTGCAGGGAGATTCTTTACCAGTTAAGCTACCAGCCTGGGGATATTAGCTAATCATAAAAATACGTGTATTTAAATTGTAGTAATTTTTAAAGTTATACAGAGTGTTACACTCAGATATTTCAGCTGATAGTAGTATGTTATTAGGAAAGTTTGAAGGCCATTGTTCAATACAAGATAATCACCATGCAGAGACATCTAAGGACTTATCCTAAGGCTTAGAGTAAGTTCATGGTGGAGGTCTCTTAAAGCCCATTGCTGTTCTCTTTTTACTGCACCATGGCTTCCTGGATTCAGCTCATGGTTTCACTCCACACTGGACCCAACACTTAATCCTGTGCTGGGTTCATCTGAGTGTGCTCATCTGAAGGATGTTTCAGGTACCTTCCAGTTGTAAAATGTTATGATTTTCAATATCCTCAATTCCAAGGCCTTATATGACTTCTAGTAAGAAAACAAGCTTCATAAGTTGTTTTAATTTGGAGCTTCCCTGGTGGCTCAGGGTAAATAACCCGCCTGCCAATGTAGGAGACACAGGTTTGATCCCTGGACCAGGAAGATACCACATGCGCAAAACAAAAATTATTACCCTACCAAAGAATTCATCAGAAGATTCATCGAGATGATAAGTTCTGTATATTTTTAAAAGCATGATATAAAACTCCAAGCATCCTTAACAGTAACACATTTTACTGTTGTCCCATAGGTGGCAGTATTGTACCAACTATTAATAGTACAGTATTAGGCGAATACCACCACTAATTAACCTGTTGGAAATAAAAGAAATGAACACTCTAGGGTTATAAAGGACCATGGAACCATCTATGCTAACCTCTCACCTGTTTTTCAATAAATACAGCCAGAAGCTCATCTGAACTAATCCATTCTCACCTCCTAAGCCCTCCATCACAAAGAATGAGGATCAAAATTTCTCTTACGGGTCCTACATTTAAGTAACCCTGGACTGCTGCATCCATCAGTTGAGTCATTCTAATTTTAAAGATATCCAGAAGCAACTAGAGCTTCTACAATTCGGAATTCTTTTCTGGAAAGTTTTCTTAAAAAATATTTCAGAGCTATCAATTACACAAATATGAACCTAGACACTCTCTTTGGAAAATATAAACATGTGTTCCACATGTAGAAGGTTTCTTACTTGCTTGATTCATTTACTTATTCATTCAGCTTCAGTATCAACATTTATTGCTATGCCAGGTACTGTGCTAGGTCCTGGGGAATTAGAGATAAGACATACTTCTAGTAAGTGGAGACGACACAACAGTGTAGCAAGGGGAGAGATGTATCATTTCCTAAACACCTATGGCACTCACTAAACTCCTCCTTACACGCTATGGCTGTGATGACCCTAAAAATTCTTATTGAAGGTGGAGCTCTCTCTTTCAGAGGTCTTCTGGTGCCTCTTTTTCTCCTAATATCTCTTGGAGACCACCTGCTTTTTTAAGAACTTGGTTATCTACACCTATATCTCCTATTTTTTAAAATTTCAACACTACTTAAAAAAAAAGTTATGAACAACTTCAAACATATACAAAGGTGTAGAGCATGAATGAAAGGTGTAGAGCTGAAATTCCAATACTTCAGCCACCTGATGCTAAAAACTGACTCAATGGAAAAGACCCTGATGCTGGGAAAGACTGAAGGCAGGAGGAGAAGGGAATGACAGAGGATGAGATGGTTGGATAGCATCACTGACTCGATGGACATGAGTTTGAGCAAGCTCTGGGAGTTGGTGATGGACAGGGAAGACTGGTGTGCTGCAGTCCATAGGATCACCAAGAGCTGGACACATCTGAGCAACTGAACTGAACTGAGAGCATGAATGGTACTATGAACCCTGTTTGCCACTGCCCTGCTTCAACCAGTACCATCTTTTAAATTTTTTTAAATTCATTTTATTTTTTGACCACAAGGTATGTGGGATCTTAGTTCCTTAATCAGGGATTGAACCTGTGCCCCCCTGCAGTGGAAGCACAGAGTAACCACTGGACCACAGGAAGACCCAACCAATATCATCTTACAAATAATTTTGTTTCATCCAAACTTCTATTCACTTCTCTCCCCACAAGCCTTCCTCTCTGATTATTCTGAATTAAATCTCATACATTCTATAATATGATTGATAAATGCTTAATGATGTATTTCTCAAAGGTTTATTGTCTATAAACGGAACCAAAACACCACTATCCCATGTGAAAAATTGAATGAGAACTTCTTCAATCACAAAACTTAGAGTTAAGATACAACTGTCTCAGAATTTTTTAATATCGTAATTGGGGGAATTCTCTGGTGGTCCAGTGGTTAGGACTCAGTGCTGCCAATGCAGGGGGCATGGGAGTGACCTGGATTAGTGAACCAAGATCTCATACACAATACAGCCAAAAAAAAAAATGAAGAAATCATGACTGAAATGATTCATTCACTGTAATTAGTTGCTATGTCTTTTATGACTATGTCAATCTATACATTTTGCCCCCTTCCATCCATCCACTCATCTCTCCTCCTTTCTCTTTCTCGAAAACTTTATCTGTTGAAGACATTGAGTGGTTTGAATGGATAAAATGCACTATTTACAATAGCCAGGACATGGAGCAATCCAAATGTTCTTTGGAGAGGGAGGCGGGAGGGCGGGGGGGTTCAGGATGGGCAACACATGTACACCTGTGGCGGATTCATGTCAATGTACGACAAAACCACTACAGTATTGTAAAGTAATTAGCCTCCAATTAAAATAAATAAATTTGTATGAATAAATAAATAAACAAATGTTCTTTGACAGATGGATGGATAAACAAAATGTAGAACATATATACAATGGAATATTACTCAGCCATAATGAAGGAATGAAATCGGGTCATTTGTAGCAATGGGGATGGACCTAGAGTCTGTCATTCAGAGTGAAGTAAGTCAGAAAGAAAAACAAACATTATATATCAATGCATACATGTGGAATCTAGAAAAATGGTACAGATGAACCTATCTGCAGGGCAGGAACAGAGACACAGACATGAGTGCAGATGTGTGGGCACAGAGGGTGGGGGATGAACTGGGAGAGTAGGATTGACATATATATGCTACATTGTATAAAATAGCTAGCTAGTGGGAAGCCGCAGTATAACACAGGGAGCCCCGCTCTGTGATTACCTAGAGGGATGGTATGCAGCGGGGTGGGGTGGTAGCGGGTGAGAGGGAGATTCAAGAGGGAGGGGGTATATGTATACATATAGCTGATTTATTTTGTTGTACAACACTGTAAAGCAACTATACTCCAATTAAAAAAAAAAACAAAAGCTGTCACAGATCCACACATGGATTCATCCTCCCCAGGGATAAAATATATGTCTATTACTTACCAAGTTGAGAAATGTACATGCCTGAACCTTGGGTCTGGTGCTCTGCTAACACACACCATGTACACAGTGAGAATATATCAGTTTCTGCACAAAGTGCACTTTTCAAGTCACCACTAGGAATAGGAATTATCATTTCTAAACACCCACTATGTGTCAGGCATCTCCGTTGACCACTTCATATCCACTTAATTCCTTGTAATAATCTAGCAAAGTAGTTGTGTTGTTCCTTTGACAGATGATAAAACCCAGGGTCAGAGAGGTTATGGAACTTATCTGAGGTTACCTGGCTAAAAAGGGGTGAAAACATAACCTTCAATTATCACCTTCCCATACTGCTTACAGGTTAGAATCCAAACATGTTAGGGAAGCATGTCAGGCCTGCGCAAAGGGGCAGGTTACCAGTACATCTTTCTGTCCCAGCCTATGCTTCAGATCCACTTGTTTTCACCCCAACAGCATGTCAAGTGGTGTCACATCTCTGTACCCTAACTCCTGTTGCTTCCTCAACCCTGCCAAGTAAATCCTGCTCATCCTTCAAAGCTCAGTTAGAATGCAATGGTTACATACACACACAGACACACACACACCTTTCTCTGATTCTCCCTACCTACAGACATGACACCTCTGCAGAACACTTACTTCATCCCGTCTTTTACTGCAATCTATAAATGTCCCTGGTAACACTTCTCCAAGCACAGGGCCTAAAATATTTAGCTTTTGCCTCTCACTTGACCTAAGACAATGCACAAATACATGCAGGCTTCAAAAGTGTTTGTGGCAAAAAAGAAGAGAGAGAAAATGCTCCTAGCCAAGCATCTATTGTGAACAAGTACCATAAAAATCCTCACATCCTTTAAATTACATTATTACTTAACTAAATCAATTACATCCTGTAGTTCTACTCTGGGAATTGATCCTAAACAAGTAATTCAAGAGAAACAAATTAAAGGATAATATGATCAGAGGCATGATTTAGACTATAACTGTAACTTAACTCTATTCACTTTTATATAACCATGAAAAAGTGTAATTTTGAAAACTACATGGAAATATTTGGTGAAATAATGCATGAAAACTGAATATCCAACAGAGTAGATATTGTAACTACCATACTCTATAATATCAGTACGTTCATTTACTCAACAAATACTGGGTTGGCCAAAAGGTTCCTTTGGGTTTTTCTGTAAGATGTTATGGAGAAACTCAAACGAACTTTTTGGCCAACCCAATATTTCTTGAGAGTTTCATGGAACTAACATTGTATAGGGTCTGAGAAGCAGACCAATAAGCAACAAGATGATTTAGTAAAGTTCATCATACAGTTATATGGTAACAAGCATGATGGAGAAAAACAAAGCAGGCAAAGAGGATAAGGAGTGATTTGTAAGCAGCTTCTACTTAAATGAAGACAGCCAGGGAAGGCCTCCCTGAGTATGGTAATTTGAGTAAAAATCTGAACAGTTACTCTCATGAGACATTACAAAGAAAAACGAAGAGTCATGCTGAGCTTACAGAATTAGGCAATTTCTTTTTTACACTTATGTAAAAATTTCATTTCTCAGATATTGTTTGATTTCAAAACTATTATCAAAAATATCAATAAACCTTCCAAAGTTCTGCTAAAAGCGAAAAAACCAAGCAAATAAATGAAAAGAACCTCTGCATTAGCAGATGTAAGCTATTACATATAGACTAAATTAACAAGGTCCTACTGTATAGCACAGAGAACTATATTCAATATCCTATGATAAATCATAATGAAAAAGAATATACAAAATTGTGTCTGTATGTGTATAACTAAGTCACTATGCTGCTGCTGCTGCTGCTAAGTCGCTTCAGTCGTGTTCGACTCTGTGCGACCCCATAGACGGCAGACCACCAGGCTCCTCCGTCCCTGGGATTCTCCAGGCAAGAACACTGGAGTGGGTTGCCATTTCCTTCTCCGATGCATGAAAGTGAAAAGTGAAAGTGAAGTTGCTCAGTCGTGCCTGACTCTTAGCGACCTCATGGACTGCAGCCCACCAGGCTCCTCCGTCCATGGGATTTTCCAGGCAAGGGTACTGGAGTGGGGTGCCATCGCCTTCTCCAGTCACTACGCTACAGAGCATATATACAGCAGAGATTGGCACAACACTGTAAATCAACTAAACTTCAATTTAAAAAAAAATCAGTTGCTAGGATCCGAAATCTTAAATGTTCTCCATCCCAAAATAAACATGGCAACTGTGTAAGGTGACAGATGTGCTAACTAATCTTATGATGAAAATCATTTTGTAATATATACATATACCAAGTAATACATCAAGCAATCATATTGTACACCTTAAACTCCCAGTGTTAGGTTGTCAGTTACAACTCAAAAAAGCTGGGGGAAAAAAAGCAGGCACAAAAGAAAAAAAGAACCTCCAAACCACTCAATGTACACGTGTGTGTCCCACTTTGCATACCACAGCTTTGCCAACCTCATCTGCACAACGTCTGCACTATGTCCCTTCAATTAAATCAGTAAGTTTCATTGCATCTCATGCCTATTTTCAGAACTCATCTCACTTGAAATATCCACCCTCTACATATGCAAATCCTATTCTTTCTTCAAATCTCAACGCCTCTAGAAAGCTTCCAAAGAGTTAGTTATATGGATAATTCTATTTCTGCTTCCCTTGCCTTTGAACAACTGGGAGACAGACAAGTTTGCGGAGAAGCAGTGATTTTGCCGAGCCAGGTAGGAAAGTCAGGAATGAAGTTTGAGAACACAACGGAGAGAACATTTAATTCTGCTCCAGGTGGGGTAAGACACTCAGAAAACTTCAAAGAGGTGACTTGGTTAAAAGTCATAGCAGGAACACAGGGAATATCATCCACAGGATGAACAGCCTGAGCAAAGACGGAGAGAGCTGTGAAAATAAAACTGCACGGTGCTTTGAGGGCACAGTTGACTGAGAGGAGATACCAAAAGCAATAAAACTGGGAAGAGTAATCAGGTAGATATTGCCTTGAATGACAGCCTAAATCCCTTCCATTACCAGTGGAGGTAATGCAGAGTCACTGAAGGCTTTAAACTGGAGGTATGCACTGATCTTCATTTTTTCAAAAGGTAACTCGGCCTTCAAAAGGGAAAGTGGCCTGGAAAGAAAGGGACCACAGACAAGTTAATAAATGGCAGGCTTCCCCAGTGTTTATTAACTGGATTAGATGAGCACAGAAGAGACAATGTTTTTCAGGCTGTAGCACACAGTGGGTACCCAACTGTTCTCCAGTAGCATGTGAGTCAATTAGTTTTCTTTTTCAAGATTAGAAAACTTGAGAGTGGAAAGCAGAAGTAACAGGGCTCTGGAGTCAAACTGTCTGGACTGAAGCCTAAGTCTGACACTTACTGGTTGCGTGAACTTGAGCAAGTTACTTAATCTATTTGTGCCTCAGTTTCCCATTCTATCAAATTTAACATCATGCGCCCCTCACAGTCGTAGAGGACCAATGATGACACATTACACCTAGATGGACCGACACAGTGCCTGCCCCACAGTGAGTCCTCGTTAGGCATTAAGCACAAAAGTACTCAGCACAGTCTCAAATCATTCATTAAATCTCGGTCAATCACAGTTTTCTGTAAGCTCTAGAGAAAGTTTTCGATATTAAGCTTTCCCCCTACATTTCTAGAGGTTAGTAATACTTCGTGGGATAACGGAAAACAGCTTTTTTTTTTTTTTTTTTTTTAAAGGCAATGCCATTTAGAAATGGAAGAGCATTTCCCAGCAGGTTTTTAAAAGTCACTGCGGCAGCTCTTTGCAGAGCTATGATAGTCATTGTGTAACTTTAACTTGTAAATCGCACTCAAAGCCAGAAATAAAAGTACAGAGTATCAGTCACGGAGCCACAAGATCCTGGACACCAGTGCCAAACTCCGATCCCGCAGGGTATTTGGAAAATCGTCCCAGGTAAGAAGCTCTCGGGCGCACTATTACTTAAAAAAAAAAAAAAATCGCAGAGACAGGAACAGTTAGCAAACTCTGCCCAGCGATCCGGAGCACGAGGCTGTGCAGTCCAGGGGCCGGCGACCGGGAAAGAGGGTTGGGGCCACTCTCCCGACAGCTCCGGGCTCGGGGGCGGTGGGACCCCGGCGCTTCTTCACCAGCAGCGGCGGCGGTGGCGCCCGCGGGGGCAGAGTCCCCCGCGGGTCGGCCCCGCATTCCTGCCCAGGTCTATACTTAACCTCCGGCCCGCGCCCCGCGGCCGCCGAGCGCGCCGTGCACCGTATTAGGCAATGCCGGGCGAGCACGGCCCGGCCCCCCCGCCCCGCTCCATTCAAGCCCCGAGGCGCAGCGCCCCTCCCCCCACGACGGCCGCCCGCGCCCCCTTCCTGCGCCGCAAGCACCCCTGCGCCGCAAGAACCCCCGCGCCGCGACCACCCCGCTACCCGCGCGCACGCGCACCCGGCCCCTCGCCGCCCCTCCCGGGAGCCGGGCACGCTCTGCCAGCGACCAGAGCGCGCAAAGTCGGGGGCGCGGCGGCGCGGGGAGGGCCCCCTCTGGGCGCACGTACCCCGCGGTCATGGCGATGTTGTAGAAGGTGAGCCAGATAGTGGCCAACAAGCCCAGGCGCCTCCGCTTGCCCACCGCCTCCCTCTCCTCGCTCGCCTCCGAGGCGCCGCCGTTGGTGCCGTCCTCCTCGCTGGACGCCATGGCGGCCGCGCAGCCGGGGGACGTGGACGAGAGGGACAGGGGAGCGGGAGGGGGCCCGGCCGAGCGCGCCGCTGAAGCGCCGCCGCCCGCTGCCGCCGTCTCCGTCAGGCGCCCCATGTGCCGCGCGCAGGGGGCTCAGCGCCGCCAAACCGGCCGCCCGCAGTGGGAGGAGCGGGCGCCCCCGGCCGCCGCCCCGCCCCCGGCCCGCGGGAGCGCGCGCCGCGCGAAGGCCTGCCCGCCTGGCCTGGGCGCGGGGGCGCGGGGGTCCTGGGGGGCGCGGGGGTTCTGGGAGCCCCTGGTTACGATCTCTTGGCCCTCTACCGGGGAAACCTCACGGACTGGGGAACCTCCTCTTAGAAACGCCGGGGAAGTCTTGCTAGTGCACGGGAGCCTTGCTAGTGCACGGAGTCTAAACCCACCTGGACTTGGCGTAGCCCTGCCCCGCCCAAGACTTTAGTAAGATAAATTTCTGGATGTGGAGAGGGGCCTAGGTATCTTCCCGCCAAAGACTCGTTCTTAAGAGATTCTGGGGAAGGAGCCCCCACTTCACCCTGTTTCGCTTTTCACAGCCAGTGGAGCAGGTATTCGGGGGCGGGAGGTGCAGTCGGATCGCCCCACCTGCGTGGATTCCACTGGAGCCAGTGATCTAAGGGCACTGATGGCAGTGCAGCGCGGAACACAGGAAGTCAGGGGGAAACAGGACGTGACAAGATATCAAAGGAGAAAAGTTTGAACAGACAGAGGCAATCTGTAGCTGTAAAGCTAACAAGAACCCTTCCCGCAGGAAACATAGTATCTCGCTGTTATCCACTCTATCTCCCTCAAAAACAAACAAACAAACAAAAACCTTCCTCAGATACACATGCTCCTGACAACTCTTCCTCTTTCCTCCTAAAGCACACAGTTAAGAAGACAGGCTCTGGAGTCAGATTACTGAAATTCAACCCCCAAATTCCTGGCTCCACCAGTCTTAGTAGCTGTGTGAACTTGGGCAACTAAAATCTCTTCATACCTCAATTTCCTCAATGAGAATAAATTTAAAACCTACCTCGTGGGGTCGTTGTGAGATTTAAGTGAAATAGTTCATGTAAACCACTCACAGGCCTGACAGTTTGAGTCACCCAAAATCAGTGTTACCGCTGTTGGGACAATTCCCGGTTCGGTTCATCCAATGAAAGAAATGCTGCACGGGCCAAGGAAACCGATCTGCTTGTTAGGTCATTCTTGGCTACCCTGCTGGCTCGGTGGTAAAGAATCTGCCTGCAATGCAGTAGATGCCTCAGGAGGCCTGGGTTCAATTCCTGGGTGGGAAAGGGAGAAGGAAATGGCAACTCACTCCAGAATTCTCCCCAGGAAAATCCCATGGACAGAGGAGCCTGGTGGGCTATAGTCCACTCTTCCTGTTGTAAGAGTCCAACAGGACTGACTGAGCACGCTCTCCAGCTACCTGGAACCTGAGCCAGACCTCAGGGAGGGGAGAAGCACCTGAAGACCAGAGAGACCAAAGTTGGATCTATTCCACACTGGGCTCTGATCTGGGTTCTGGCCACCCAGGTGGCACTTCCAGCCTGATACAGAGAACTTAGGCATAATTGAGGAAGACTTTGCAATAGGGGAGGAGGAGTCTGAGGTGTGCCTGGGAAGAAATATTGGCTGAAAATTGTCGAAGTTTGATGAAAACTATGAACTAGTGTTTTTAAAAGTATTTACATTGGAAAAGAATAAATAAAACTATTTACAAGTGACAACGTTGTATTATTAGAAAAACCTAAGGAATCCACACCCAAAAAAGCTACTGGAACTAGTTGCAGGATACAAGGTCAATGTTACAAAAATCAGTAAATTGAAATTTAGAGTAAAACCATATAATACTTAGCATCCAAAACCATGAAATATAGAATGATAAATTCAACAAAACACGTGCAAGACCTGTACCCTGAACATGATAAATTACAATCAAGAGAAAGTCCTAAAATACTTAAAAATAAGTATTATAGCTTCATGAATTGGAACTCAAATTGTTAAACTGTCAGCTCTCTGCAAATTCCAGCAGAATATTTCTTTAATTTGACAAGATAACTCTAAAATTTATACAGAAATGTGTAGGAAAAACAAAGTTGGAACATGCGCATACCTGTTTTCAAAACTTCATATAAAACTACAGTTTCCAGGACAGTGTGATAGGCACAAGGTTAGATATATAGATCAATGAATAAAGTCCAGACCCCATACATATAGTCAACTGGTTTTCAACAAAGATGCAAAGCTAATTCTTTTTAACAAACAGTGCTGAAACAACTAGGTACCACATTCAAAAAAAAGGAAATGCTTGACCTTTACCTTACATCTTAGACAAGTATTAATTTGATGTGGGTCATAGACCTAAACATAAAAGGTAAATCTCTAAACGTCTAGAAGGAAACAGCAGAATCTTCGTGACCTTGGAAGGCAAAGATTTCTTAGATACAACAACCCCCTCCCCCAAAAAAACCCAGCATGAATCATAAGAAATATGATTGGACTTCATCAAAATGTAAAACTTCTGTTATCCCAAAGATACCATAAAAAAGTGAAAATATTCACAATATATGTATCTGACAAGGAACTTGTATCCAGAATATATTAAGAATCCTTGTAACTCAAGAATACAATAACACTTTTTTTTAATTAGCAAAATATTTGAATAGACACATCTCAAAGAACATATGGAAATAATAGCACAAGCAAAGATGTTCAATCTTTTTTGTCATTAGGGAAATGCAAATTAAACCCACAATAAGACATCACTACATCTAGTATTTTCAAAGGTTGGCAAGGATGCAGAGCAATTGACATTCTCATTTATGGCTAAAGAGAATGCTACTATGGAAAACAAACTGGCAATTTCTTTAAAAGCTCAACATACACTGACCATATGACCCAGCAATTTCATTCCTAGGTATTTAACCAAGAGAATGAAAATAGGTCTGTACAATGACTTGGACACCAGTGTTCATAGAGCTTTGTTCATAGTAACCTCAAACTGAGAATCATCAATGCATCCATCAATATGTGAATGAATAAACAAACTGTAGTATGTTCACACAACGGGACATGACTCAGCAATGAAAAGGAACAAACTACTACTGTACATGCAACAGGAATGAATCTCATAAACTCTACACTGGGCAAAATCAGATAGAAAGACTGCATCGTAGATAATTACATTTATATGAAACTAGAAAAGGAAAATCTAAATCTAAAAATTTACAGTGACAAGAAACAGGAAAGTTGTTGCCTGGTGCTGGGGATGTGTACAAAGAGAAGAGACTGAGAATAGACACAGGAATCCTTTCGGAGCAATATAAGTGCTCTGTTTGTTGATTGTGGTTTTACACAGGTGTATATATTTGGTAAAACTCATCACGCAAACACATAAAGCAGATGTGTTTTATGTATATAAATTATTAGAGTTGACTTTAAAGTGTCCTGAATAAGAAATATTTTAAAGTGTAACATTTGCAATATTGATATGTTTAGCATAAAATCCAAATTTTGTGGCAGAATGGGTTTGTGTATTAATAGTTAATATTTGTTCCTCCAGTTGTTACTTTAAAACACTGAACATGACATGAGATATAACTGATTTTCAGAATGGCTGTATGTTTTTACAAAGTTGAATGTAACATTTTTTGGGGGAAAAAAAACCCAACTTTGAAATATCCTAAGAATACATAACATGCCAACAGACTTCTAGAACTATCCCTTTAAGATTGACATATATATACTATTGATACTATGGCTCAGTGGTAAAGAATCTGCCTGCCAATGCAGTGGATGCGGCTTAGATCCCTGGATCAGGAAGATCCTCAGAGAAAGAAATGGCAACCACTCCAGTATTCTTGCCTGGGAACTCCCATGGACAGTGGGAGCCTGGCAGGCTAGTCTATGGGGTCACAAAGAGTCAGATACAACTTAGCCACTAAAGAACAGCAACAACACAAGATCGATAACGAATGGGAACCTATGGTATAGCTTAAGTAATAATTCTACTCAGGGCTCTATGGTGACCTAAACGGGAAGGAAATCCAAAACAGTATGGATAAATATGTACATATAGCTAATTCACTTTGCTGTACAGTAGAAACTAACACAACATTGTAAAACAACTATACTTCAATAAAAGTTAACTTAAAAAATAAATAAAACTGTCCCTTTAAAAGGTAGATAAATTATACTATGCACAAATAGATATCAAAAAAGTACTTTTTAGTCACTAAGAAAATTATACAAACAAATGTATGCCAAGATAATGTTAGAAACATACCACCTCTCATGCATCAGGCACTTCTATTGATTTAATCCATACAACAATCTTTACAGATAGGTATTATTATCTGCATTTTCAAATAAGGCAATTGAAGTCTGGAGAGATTAAGAAACTTGCCCAAGATCACAAGCTAACAAGTAGAGCATTTGATGTTCGGCCTGACCCCAAAGTCTGTATCCTATCATCAAATGCAGAGTAAAAGAAACTTGAAAAGTGAATGGCACAGAGCTATAGCTATAGGAGTAACTTGTTTGGGGGACTCAGAAAAGGCTTCATGCAATAAATTACATTTGAATACTTGAAGAATGAATCTGATTCCAACAGACAGCTGCAAGAGGATCTTGCAAGCTGGGGTCTCTCTAGGAACCGGCAGGATAAAGAAACTTGAGGAAAACTGATTTGTGCTGTTTGACTAAGTCTTAAAAGCACCAAGAGAAAAGTAGTATAGAAATCCATTGAAAACCAGTCTATTTTAAAAGGCAGTAGTGAATTTCTGAAGACTTAAGAGAAGAAAAATCATATTAAAGAAGCCTCTTTCCCAAGGTTAATTTGGCAGCAGTATAGTGAATGCTGAAGGCATGCAGGAAAGGAGATACTTCAGTCTAAGAAGTAATAAAGCCCCAGAACTAGGCCGGTGGTCAACTACAGCATAAAGCGGGGAATGAATGAGGAAATACTCTGAGACACAGCAGTTCAGCTCAATTCAGTTCAGTTGCTCAGTCGTGTCCAACTCTTTGCGACCCCATGAACTGCAGCACATCAGGCCTCCCTGTCCATCACCAACTCCCGGAGTCCAACCAAACCCATGTCCATCGAGTTGATGATGCCATCCAACCATCTCATCCTCTGTCATCCCCTTATCCTCCTGCCCTCAATCTTTCTCAGCATCAGGGTCTTTTCAAATGAGTCAGCTCTTCGCATCAGGTGCCCAAAGTATTGGAGTTTCAGCTTCAACATCAGTCCTTCCAATGAACACCCAGGACTGATCTCCTTTAGGATGGACTAGTTGGATCTCCTTGCAGTCCAAGGGACTCTCAAGAGTGTTCTCCAACACCATAGTTCAGAAGCATCAATTCTTCTGCGCTCAGCTTTCTTTATAGTCCAACTCTCACATCCATACATGACCACTGGAAAAACCATAGCCTTGACTAGATGGACTTTGTTGACAAAGTAATGTCTCTGCTTTTTAATATGCTGTCTAGGTTGGTCATAACTTTCCTTCCAAGGAGTAAGCATCTTTTAATTTCATGGCTGCAATCACCATCTGCAGTGATTTTGGAGCCCAAAAAATAAAGTCTGACACTGTTTCCCCATCTATCTGCCATGAAGTGACGGGATCGGATGCCATGATCTTAGTTTTCTGAATGTTGAGCTTTAAGCCAACTTTTTGACTCTCCTCTTTCACTTTCATCAAGAGGCTCTTTGGTTCTTCTTCAATTTCTGCCATAAAGGTGGTGTCATCTGCATATCTGAGGTTATTGATATTTCTCCCGCCAATCTTGATTCCAGCTTGTGCTTCATCCAGCCCAGCATTTCTCATGATAAGTTAAATATAAGTTAAATAAGCAGGGTGATAATATACAGCCTTGATGTACCCCTTTTTTCCTATTTGGAACCAGTCTGTTGTTCCATGTCCAGTTCTAACTGTTGCTTCCTGACCTGCATATCGGTTTCTCAAGAGGTGGGTCAGGTGGTCTGGTATGCCCATCTCTTTCAGAATTTTCCACAGTTTATTGTGATCCACACAGTCAAAAGCTTTGGCATAGTCAATAAAGCAGAAATAGATGTTTTTCTGGAACTCTCTTGCTTTTTCCATGATCCAGTGGATGTTGGCAATTTGATCTCTGGTTCCTCTGCCTTTTTTAAAACCAGCTTGAAAAAATAAATAAATAAAATAAAACCAGCTTGAACATCTGGAAGTTCACGGTTCATGTATTGCTGAAGCCTGACTTGGAGAATTTTAAGCATTACTTTACTAGCATGTGAAATGAGTACAATTGTGCAATAGTTTGAGCATTCTTTGGCATTGCCTTTCTTTGGGATTGGGATGAAAACTGACCTCTTCCAGTCCTCTGGCCACTGCTGAGTTTTCCAAATTTGCTGGCATATTGAGTGCAGCACTTTCACAGCATCATCTTTCAGGATTTGAAATAGCTCAACTGGAATTCCATCACCTCCACTAGCTTTGTTCATAGTGATACTTCCTAAGGCCCACTTGACTTCACATTCCAGGATGTCTGGCTCTAGGTGAGTGATCACACCACCGTGATTATCTGGGTCATGAAGATCTTTTTTGTACAGTTCTTCTGTGTATCTTGCCACCTCTTCTTAATATCTTCTGCTTCTGTTAGGTCCCTACCATTTCTGTCCTTTATTGAGCCCATCTTTGCACGAAGTGTTCCCTTGGAATCTCTAATTTTCTTGAAGACACAGAAGAGTCCAAACAAAAACTTTTATTTGCTTATTTGTTGAAGGAAAGTTGCCATTAAGATATGAAGAGACTGTCTATGTGAAATAGGTTACTTCATGAAGCAAGATGTGAGAGGATAAGCAATTAAGAAGATAGATGGAGGAATTTGTTTTCAAAAAGAGAAAGGACGCTTCTTTCTCTGACAAGAATAAAGGAAATGGAGGTGGAGATATTTTGAGGCAAGGAAAAAGAAAGTTGAGGTGGTAGCCTAATTTAATGCCATTTGCAGCAACATGGATGGACCTAGAGGTTGTCACGCTGAGTGAACTAAGCCAGAAAGAAGAGAAATATCACATGACATCATCTCTTATACGTGAAATCTAGTAAGAGATGATACAAATGAACTTGATACAAATAAAACACGGACTCACAGACTTAAAGAAGAAACTTATGGTTGCCCGTGGGGAAGGATGCAGGGAAGGGATAGTTGGGGAATTGGGGATGGACATGTTCACACTGCTATATTTAAAATGAAAAAACCAACAGGTCCTACTGTATAGCACAGGGAACTCTGTTCAGTGTTATGTGGCAGCCTGGATCGGAGGAAAGTTTGGGGGAGAATGGATACAAGTATATGTTTATACTTGTATGTTTATATATACTGAGTCCCTTTGTTGTTCACCTGAAACTCACAACATTGTTAATCTGTTATACTCCAATATAAAATAAAGTTTAAAAAGAATAAAAGAAATAAAGGGGTCCCCAAAGCAAAGATTTGAAATAGCATTTTACATATAACCTTCTTTCACTTCTCGCAACATTTTTTATTTTATCACTCTACACATTTGCCCTTGTCTTTCAGATAAAAATGGATTACTCAGCTTGCCTTCAAAGCTCTACAATATCCTAACCCCGAGGAGCCAATCAAATGTTATCTCTTATTAAGTGCCTGTCACCAAAATACACTGACCCAACCAAGCAGGTCTGTTCATTGTCTGTAAACTGATCTGGATAACTTTTAATCCAAACCTCCATTCTTTTCTCCCTACCCAAACTGCTATTTTCCCTTCTTTCATGTTTGTGTAAGTCTCATTCACTCTTCAAGGCTATATTCAATAGCAGGCTTTTCGATTGGCTTTCCCTGATGGCTTCAAATCCTGCTGGATCTTTATAATTCTGCAAATAAAACTCTACTGGTAATGTGTCATTAATTTCAGCAGTTAATTACATATCATCTTCTGCTTTTACTGAACTCATACTTGTGTGTGTTTTAGTTCCAGAAAAACATCTATTTCTGCTTTATTGACTATGCCAAAGCCTTTGACTGTGTGGATCACAATAAACTGCAGAAAACTCTGAAAGAGATAGGAAAACCAGACCACCTGACCTGCCTCTTGAGAAACCTACATGCAGGTCAGGAAGCAACAATTAGAACTGGACATGGAACAACAGACTGGTTCCAAATAGGAAAAGGAGTACGTCAAGGCTGTATATCGTCACCCTGCTTATTTAACTTATATGCAGAGTACATCATGAGAAACGCTGGGCTGGATGAAGCACAAGCTGGAATCAAGATTGGCAGGAGAAATATCAATAACCTCAGATATGCAGATGACATCACCCTTATGGCAGAAATTGAAGAAGAACTAAAGAGCCTCTTGATGAAAGTGAAAAGAGGAGAGTCAAAAAGTTGGCTTAAAGCTCAACATTCAAAAAACTAAGATCATGGCATCCGATCCCGTCACTTCATGGCAAATAGATGGGGAAACAGTGGAAACAGTGGCTGACTTTATTTTTCTCGGCTCTAAAATCACTGCAGATGGTGATTGCAGCCACGAAATTAAAAGACGCTTACTCCTTGGATGGAAAGTTATGACCAACCTAGACAGCATATTAAAAAGCAGAGACATTACTTTGTCAACAAAGGTCCATCTAGTCAAGGCTATGGTTTTTCCAGTGGTCAAGTATTGATGTGAGAGTTGGACTGTGAAGAAAGCTGAGTGCTGAAGAATTTATGCTTTGAACTGTGGTGTTGGAAAAGACTCTTGAGAGTCCCTTGGACTACAAGGAGATCCAACCAGTCCATCCTAAAGGAGATCAGTCCTGGGTGTTCATTGGAAGGACTGATGTTGAAGCTGAAACTCCAATACTTTGGCTACCTGATGCAAAGAGCTGACTCATTTGAAAAGACCTTGATGCTGGGAAAGATTGAGGGCAGGAGGAGAAGGGGATGACAGAAGATGAAATGGTTGGATGGCATCCCCAACTCGATGGACATGAGTTTGGGTAAACTCAGGGAGTCGGTGATGGACAGGGAGGCCTGGCGTGCTGCAGTTCACAGGGTCACAAAGAGTTGGACACGACTGAGCAACTGAATTGAACTGAACTGTGTGTGTTTTGGCTGTGGTGAAGAATTGCATAGAGATTATGAACTGTATTTTTTAAAAACCCTTTTCAAAGGCCAAGTAATGTTCTGCAATTTTTCCCCCCACAGAAAGTGATTTGTTGGATTTAGAACAAAATAAGATGCTCTGAGAACTTTTTTTTAGCAAAGAAAATACTTTTAGAACTTTAAAACTTTTTAGAACTTTTCTAAAACACTGTTTTTGTCTGATGTTAAAATAGGCTCTTCAGTGTGAAAAACTCTCCAGAGGTCAGTGCCTGGGCTGGATGGCACAGCTCACAACTGTATCATCTGTGAAACCTTCACCAGAATCAAGATAGTAAATACGTACATCATTTCAAAGAACTTCTTTGTGCTCCTTTTAAATCCCTCCTCTTACTCTTCCTCAGGTAACCACCAATCAGCTTTCCATCACTTTAGATAAATTTGCATTTTCTGTAATTTTATATACATCTCTTATATGTGGAATCTAGAAAAAAATGTTACAGATGAACTTATTTGCAGAGCAGAAATAGAGATACAGATGTAGAGAACAAACTTATGGATACCAAGAGGAGAAGAGGGGGTGGTGGGGTGAATTGGAAGATTGAGATTGACATACATACCTTATTGATACTATATATAAAATAGATAGGGATTCCCAGGTGGTGCCAGTGGTAAAGAACCCATCTGCTGATACTGGAGACACAAGAGATAGGGGTTTGATCCCTGGGTCAGGAAGATAGTCTGGAGAAGGGCATGGCAACCCACTCCAAGTATTCTTGCCTAGAGAATCCTATGGCCAGAGGAGCCCAGCAGGCTGCAGTCCATAGGGTCGCAAAGAGCCAGACACCACTGAAGTAACTTAGCACGCATGTACAGAAAATAGATAACTAAGGAGAAACTACTGTATAGCACAGGGAACTCTACTCAATGCTCTGATGTGACCTAAATGGGAAGGAAATCCAAAAAGCAGGGGATGTATGTATGCAAATAGCTGATTCACTTTGCTGTACAGCAGAAACTAACACAGCATTGTAAAACAACCATACTCCAATAAAAATTAATTTAAAAATAAGTGAAATCATATGTTATGTATCCTTTTTGTCTGTCTTCCTTAACTCAGGATAATTATTTTGAGCAGGTCTGGCTTTACAGGCATGTGGCTGGTGCAGTCCTATAGGATCTTGTACTTAAAAGGGCTTGGCACTTGTTTTAATGCTCTGCTGTCACTGTTTTGAAATCCTTAATAATATATGAACAAAGGAACCCATATTTTCATTTTGCTCTGTGTTCCACCAATTATGTAGCTGTGTTCCACCAATTATGAATTAGAGATTCATCCATGTGGCACTGTGTATCAGTAATTTACTCTCTTTTATTGCTGAGAAGCATTCTATTGCATGGATATACCACAGTTTGTTTATCTATTTACCACATAGTTTATCTACTCATGTTTACATATTTGGGTTTTTTTTTTTCCTCCAAGTTACAAATAAAGCAACTATGAACATTTGTGGACAAGTCTTTGTACAGAGACACACTTTCATTTTTCTTAGGTAAATACTTAGGAGTGGGATGACTGGGTCGCATGGTTGATATTTGTCTAATTTTCAAAGAAAGTGCTAAAGTGTTTTCCAAAGGGGTTGTACCATTTTACGTTCCCACCAGCACAGTGGAGGAGTTTCAATGGGCCTACATCCCAGCCAACACTTGGTATGGTTAGAAATTTTACATATTTTGATTCATTCTGCCCTGAAACTTTGAGCCACCTTCGTAACTGTAGTTATCTCTTTTGGAAATCTGTAGCTTATTTTAACATGCATGAAAGCCTCTGAAAAGTCTTTGACTGGTAAATGCTGGGGAGGAGCAGATTTCTCGGGGATGTCTTTATTTTCTAACATCCTTCATGATACACCAGATGCAAACTACGTCAGCAGAATCACCATAAACCCCAACCAGCTGATGAGTGTTGCTAATCCAGTTACCCAGTCATTAG
This sequence comes from Bos javanicus, assembly GCF_032452875.1. Lineage (NCBI taxonomy): Eukaryota > Metazoa > Chordata > Mammalia > Artiodactyla > Bovidae > Bos > Bos javanicus. The sequence continues at coordinate 32,175,423 of NC_083880.1, forward strand.
CGATTATTAGGTTAAATAAAATATATAATCTTTATAATAAGAAAGGAGTCAAAGTGGAAGTCAGGAATTGAGTGACAATAAGAAATTACATTAATAGAAATAGAGCTATTCAAGTGAACTATTTCTGTCTTGAGCTTTAGAATTTTGTGCTGTTGAAGGAATTTGCCTTTCTTCTTATCTAATTTATAGGTATAGAGTAGGCCATAATACGGGAATTCCCTGGCGGTCCAGTGTTATGACTTGTCACTTTCACTGCTGTGGGCCCAGGTTCCATCCATGATCAGAGAACTAAGATCCTGCAAGCTGTGACGCCTATGTATATTTATGTTTTAAAGAGAATTGGCCATAATAATATTCTCTTAATATGTGTAGCATCTGTAGTGATGGTACTTCTTTAATTCCTGAAACTGGTAATTTGTATCTTTTACCTATTTCCCTTGTCAATCTGACTATAGTTTTATCAATTTTATTTATCTCCTCAAAAAATGAACTTTAAGTGTGGTTTCTGCTATTGTTTCTCTGTTTCCTTTTTCATTGCTTTCCTCTCTGATGTTTAATACTTCCTTTCTTCTGCTTTCTTTGGGTTTCATTTGCAGTTTTTTCTAGATCCTTAAAATGAAATCAAGATTATTGATTTCAGAACTTTCCTCTTTTCCAGTATATATGCTATATGCTGTGCTGTGCTTAGTCACTCAGTTGTGTCTGACTCTTTGCGACCCCATGGACTGTAGCCCACCAGGCTCCTCTCTCCATGGGCATTCTCCAAGCAAGAATAGTGGAGTGGGTTGCCATGCCCTCCTCCAGGGGATCTTCCCAACCCAGGGATTGAATCCAGGTCTCCCACATTGCAGGTGGATTCTTTACCATCTGAGTCACCAGGGAAACCCAAGAAGACTGGAGTGGGTAGCCTATCCCTTTTCCAGGGGGTCTTCCCAACCCAGGAATCAAACCAGGGTATCCTGCATTGTAGGTGGATTCTTTACCAGCTGAGCTACCAGAGAAGCCCATATATGCTATATTATATTATACATATCCCTCTAAATACTGCTATAATTGCTTCCCATAAATTTTATTTTATATTTTCAGTATCAGCCCATTCTCAATACATCCTATTTTTCACTTTATTTCTCCTCTAACCAATGGGTTATTTAGAAGTGTTACTTAGTTTCAAAATATTTGGGGACTTTTAAATATCCTTCTGTAATTTATTTTTAATTTAATTCATTTGCACTCAGAGAACATACTCTTTGCCAACAAAGGTCCGACTAGTCAAGGCTATAGTTTTTCCAGTAGTCATGAATGGATGGGAGAGTTGAACTATAAAAAAAGCTGAAGAACTATAACGAAAGCTGAGCGCTGAAGAACTGATGCTTTTGAACTGCGGTATTGGAGAAGACTCTTGAGAGTCCCTTGGACTGCAAGGAGATCCAAATCAGTCCTGAATATTCTTTGGAAGGACTGATGCTGAAGCGGAACTCCAATACTTTGGCCACCTGATGCGAAGAACTGACTCATTGGAAAAGACCTTGATGCTGGGAAAGAGTGAAGGCAGGAGAAGGGGACAACAGAGGATGAGATGGTTGGATGGCATCACCGACTCAATGGACATGAGTTTGAGTAGACTCTCAGAGTTGGCAATGGACAGGGAGGCCTGGCGTGTTGCAGTCCATGGGGTCGCAGAGTCGGACACAACTAAGCTGAACTGAACTGAACTGAACATACTCTGTATGACTTGACTCCTTTTAAATTTATCAAGATTTGTTTTATGGCATGGAATATTCTCTATCTTGGTAAATATGTCATGCACCTGAAAAGACTATATAATCAGCTTTCATCAGATGTAGTGTTGTATCAGTTTCATTTAAGTCAAGTTTGATGATAATATTCAAGTCTTCTACTGTTGAGATGGGGAGTTGAAATTTCCAACTATAATCATTTAGCCTAGTTTTCAGTTGTTTCAGGCAAAATGGTAAATCCAGTCTCTGTTATTCCATCTTGGCTAAAGGCAAGGTCTGAAAAGTATATTCCTTTTTCTTCTTGACTTTAGCACTGCTGCTGCTGCTAAGTCACTTCAGTTGTGTCCGACTCTGTGCGACTCCATAGATGGCAGCCCACCAGGCTCCCCTGTCCCTGGGACTGTCCAGGCAAGAACACTGGAATGGGTTGCCATTTCCTTCTCCAATGCATGAAAGTGAAAAGTGAAAGTGAAGTCACTCAGTCGTGTCCGACCCTCAGCGACTCCATGGACTGCAGCCTTCCAGGCTCCTCTGTCCATGGGATTTTCCAGGCAAGAATACTGGAGTTATCCAGGGTATCTTCCTGACCCAGGGATTAAACCTTCGTCTCCTGTGTCTACTGCATTGCAGGTAGATTCTTTACTGCTGAGCCACCAGGGAAGCCCCTGAATGTGTCACTGCTGCTGCTGCTCAGTCACTTCAGTTGTGTCCGACTCTGTGCGACCCCATAGACGGCAGCACACCAGGCTCCCCTGTCCCTGGGATTCTCCAGGCAAGAACACTGGAGTGGGTTGCCATTTCCTTCTCCAACGCATGAAAGTGAAAAGTGAAAGTGAAGTCGCTCAGTCCTGTCCGACTCTGAGCGACCTCATGGACTGCAGCCCACCAGGCTCCCCCGTCCATGGGATTTTCCAGGCAAGAGTACTGGAGTGGGGTGCCATTGAAACTATGGTAAAAGTAAAAGTGAAACTCATGTAGTTTCAATGTTTTAAGGGATAATCATGGAAAGGCAACTTCAAAATACAAACCACTTTCACTTTTTCTATTTGGTTTTGTTAAATAATATTAAAAATGCTTTCATAGCCTATTAATCATAGTCCTCAAATGGCTAACATCATTGTTCCAGGTCAGAATACATGGATAATTCTATGATTATCTATGATGATTACTAGGTGTGTTATTTTACTTTAGTATTTCCAGAGCGTACATACTGATGAGCAAGGCTTGAACAATTTGCTCACTAGCTTACTGCTGGCAACAGAGTTCTTCAGTGATGCACAAAGCACATCCAAACGCTTCTTTATAAATATCTGGCTCTGATACAGGGCAATTATGATTAATGTGTCTCAGACACACTAATGTTTGGGAACTTGAGGTAGACAAGTTGTCACCTGATCCTGTCAGCCCAGTAATCAAAAACTGGTTTTTCAGAGAGAATTTTCTGCTTCACTGATTAACAGTGATGTTTTGGAAGAATTTTATACTTGTCATAAGGAAACATAAGCAAGCCTTGGTATTGGCTTCTTAAACTGTAAAGAATCGGTGGGACTAACTTACGACATTTTTTACACTGTTAACCATTTTTCTGCTTTTCAAAGAAACATAGGCTCATTATATTTGTAACACAGCATTAAAATATTTGTAAAATATAAACTGCCTAAGAACAAAATATCATCACAAATCTTACAATTCAGAGATAATCAAAGTATTATCACCTATATCCTTTCAAACTTAAAATTTGGGGTACTGCATAATCCTATATGGTTTTGTAAGCGGCTTTTTAAAAGGAATATACTTAGATGTCGTTCTGTATAAACACAGATCTGTATTAACACTTTTAATAGCTGGAGAATATTTAGACTGTGTGTACTATGATCAATACGAATTAAAACGATTACTTACACTTATTTAGTGCTTACTATATGCTGGGTGTCCAAGAGCTTCCTTTGTATGAATCCATTGGATCCTTACAACCCGATTATCACTCCTGTTTCATACAGATGAGGAAACTGAGACACCGAGCAGGATGTTATCTGTCTAATCACTAATATCCTGCATTTTTCTAGTTAACAGTGCTTTGATATTATAAGCAATGTTGCTATGAATAACTTTGTTCATGTTGTTAAAGAATGTCTTTAGTATACATTTCAAAAAGTTGTTGGGTCCAGAGGTATTCACATTTTAACCCTGTGTTACACACTTTCAAATATTTCTACTGGGAGACTAATAATTTCATTTAACAACCTGAGTGTACGACTCCCCACATCCCTGGTTCTTTTTCATCTCTGTCTGACAAAAACGTATCTCAACGCTACTTTAATCTGCATTTCTCACTTTTAAAAACGGGACCCATAATGGGTTTTTTCTAAGCACTCTTCGTCTATCACAAGACTAATCTTGTTGACACGTTCTAAACCTTTACATCCTGCAGTCAGCAGTTACGGTAAATTTTGGTAAATTTACATAATTTCAATTTACATGCAAGATGCTCCAAGTTCCTTTCAAGTGGGATGCACAAATCTCAAGATGTTCCTTAGAATTTCTACAGGATACAGAGAACAGTTTTTGTTATTAAGTAAACATAAATAAAATTACTAAGTAGTTTAAGTTATTACTAACCACTGATCAAGCTTTAGATCCATTTTCCAGCTTTCTTTTTTTTTTTTTTTGCTCGTCTTTTTTTTGGTGGGGGTGGGGTTGACTATCGCAGACCTTTTTGGTCAACTGCCAATCACTGTTAACAGCCTGCGGATCACACGGCTAGTAGCTGCCAACGCCCAGCTAGAAGAGCTTTCGACAGAGCTTCCAGGCAGGCCTTCGGGGACTCGCTGGATGATGCCAGCGCCGCCCCAGCCTCCGCGAGGAGCCGCGCGCCTGACACTCCCCTCTTCGGGATTCGGGCCAAGCCGCCCGCTCACATGACTTTACCAGAGCAAGCTTCCTGTCACCGCGGGCAGCGACCTGAACTCATAACCCCTTTTACTCAGATGAGGAAAGGAGTTTCCATCCTCCGCCCTAGGGACCACAAACTTGTGACCACCAACGGAGCACGGGGGAAAAGAGGGTTTCTCTCTACCCAGACGCGACCCCTTTTCTTTCTGCTCAACCTCTGATTCACGCTTGAGCTCGTTAGTCGTCTTTGGCACGCCTGGAGGACCCCGTCCTCCGGAGACTCAGGACCAAGGCCAAGTCAGGAAAGGCAGGCATCCCTGCCACTGTTCCCTGGGGCCAGTCAAAGGGGGTCCGGGCGGAGGGGGCTCTGGGGTTGGGCCGGTTTCTGCGGGGCAAGTTCGGGGCAGGTTCTGGACAGGCGAATCCCAGGGCACCCAGATTCCCGACAGGCTCCGCGCCCGGGGCCTTCAAGGCTCCTCCGCTCTTGCCGCCGCCGCCGCCGCCGCTGCCGCGGTTGCTGCGGGTCGGGGAGAGCTGGGGTTGTCGCGGGCCGCGGAGAGTCCGTCTCGGCCGCTCTTTTTGCCCGAGGAGACTTCCTTCCTAGGTCGCACCCTGACTCCCGTGGTGTCGAGGAGGAGTCCCTGCGGACACCTCTGCACGAAGTGGAGATGCCTCTGTTTGCCACCAATCCCTTCGATCAGGATGTCGGTAGGTGCTTCTGCAGCCCCCTGTCCACCCCTCGGCGGACCGCGAGCCCGCTTGGCCCGCTCCCGGAGGACGGTGTGGACCCCCGGGCCGGGCGGAATCCTGCCTCTTTCCTGAGGCTCTTTCTGTAAGGGTTTGGAGGAGGTTGGGGGCTTGTCGCATCTTCTTGAAAAAAAAAAGGGGGGGGGGGACTGAGAGAGCCTGGGAAATAGGCCTGGAGCTGGGCTGTGGGTTCCTAAAGAACTGCTGGAAAAGTGGGTGTCGAAGGCCGCGGAGGAACAGCTGGTGTGGCATCTGGTGCTGGGACATTGCTCCTGGGAGGACAGAATCCAGAGCTAGGGAGTCCCAGCTGGCGTAGGATGATAAGCTGTGTGATGAAGGGTTTCGCGGGCACATGTCAAACGTTGGGAACTGGGATAATGTTTTAGGTTAGCTTCCTTAGACGACTTTAAAATCTGTTTTATAACTGTACGAGGGAGAGCAAGGAGAGAGCTTTGGTTAAGGGTAGACTCTTAAAGATACTGGGAGAGAAATGAAGATGGAATACTTGACAACAATATAAACACGCTTGAGGACCTGAGTCACTGGGCTGCTTTCCTAGCGTAGGTCTCAGTACTTTAAGTGTAGAAGAGGACCTGGGATCTGAAAATGCTAATTTGTTCTGAATTTGAAATACTCTTTTTTTTGTTTGTTTGTTTCGTGAATCACAGGTTTTAAGTACTGACTATATCAATTCAACAGGTTAGCTGTGTGTGTGTGTGTTTTCCTGGTCTGAGGGTAATAATGACAGGAGTTTGAGTTTTCCCTGAGAGAATTTTGGGGTGATTTGAATCCACTTAGTAACTACCTTGGCGCACAGGAAAGCAGGTTAAATACCATGTCTAACTGTTACAGTCAAGAAAAATAAGGGCGACCTTATGGAATTGCTATTTCTATATTTGCATAGTTTAATTATGAAAGGTTTGAATTTGCTTTTTAATTCCCAGCTTACAGCCTGCCACTGAAGCTTGAGGGTTTGGGTTAAGATTAGAAAAGGTTTCACTCCTGTCCCCGCCACTGCCTAGCTCAGAGGGAAATCATGGGCAGGTTACTTAAGTTCTTTGAGTCCTGGTGTCCTCATCTTTAAAGAAAAGGAAAATACATCCTGTTTGTGGTTCAATGAGATAACATGTATAGAGGATCTCCTGCAGTGCCTTTAGATAGTAGGCATCAACTCAAAGATAACTTTTTTGGGACATTTTAAATGAATGTCCTGCATGTTAGCAGTTGATGGAGCTTTAGAGGTCACTAGGAGTATTTAATAAATAAATAATTGGGAAGTAACATTTAACTTAATAAGTACTTAGCACACACTGTTTATAGGACACTTCTCAGTGACAATAGAGATAGTGATGAATAAGAGACGTGATTGCTGCTCTCAAGCAGTTTTATAACTTACTACATTAATTTCCAGGGCAAATGGTTAAAATAAAGCAGTTTCTTAATACCTGCTCCTTCTGTTTCCATCACCTTGATCTAGTTTTCATGGTTGTATGTAACCGAGCTTCCACCTACCCAATCATCTTTATATCCCATTGCCCTTTGAACCCGCATTTCCATTGGATTCTTAATGTCAAATCCTTTCCCAGTACCTGCACCACCCAATTCAGACGCAGGCTCCTTCTTGCTTTTACACTTTTGCTTGTATTGTTTCTTCTACCTTTCTGCACGTCCTCATGATTAAAGGCCAACTCAGCATCCAGCTCATACCTGAATCATATCCTGATTACTCTAACCTAGGGTTTCCATAGGTGACACTACGAACGGTTTGGACCAGGTGAATGTCTTTGTCGTGCGTATCTATCCTCTGCAATGTAGGGTGTTTAGGAGCATCCCTGACCTCTCCCGGCTTGATGCCAGTGGCACCTCTCCCCACCCAACCCACAGCTATGATTTAAAACATCTCCAGACACAGCTAAATGTCCCCTGAGGGCACAAAATAGTTTCCAGTTGAGAAACATTGTTCTATCCCACTGTTGTTGCCACCCTTTTCAGACCTCCTGCAATACTTTTTGTCTTTACTAAATTATTTCATATTAAAGGTAGTCATATGTTGCGTTGCTCCTTAACTCTTACTTGTCGCTACGGAGGAGATGCATTATAAAAGTTTGTTGAATTGAGACTGTATCAGTTATGGTAAGCTTCTTGAGTATAGGAGCATTGTTTTGCTCCAGAAAAGCTTACTTTTTCCTTGTTTGTTTTTGGCTGCTCTGGCTGGTGACTGGCAGAGTCTTAGTTCCCTGTCAAACCTGTGCCTTTGGCAGTGGAAGCAGAATTCTAACCACTGGACCACCAGGGAAGTCCCAGAAAATTTTACCTTTTAAAAGCTAGGTTTTAGTGTTTGGATCAATTCTTTCCCCATGATCCATGTATCAAAATATCATGAAAAGTTGTCTAAGAAGACTTGCCAGAAACTCCCAGTAAATCATCCTTGGACAGAGTCCAGTAGACTCCCATTTAAAATTTTATTACTAGGATAGCATGCAGAATATAGTATGTATAATACATTTAACTATTTCTTCTCACTTTATCCATCAGTGAGCATGTCAGTGATACACTCTCACTAACTCACTTGATGTATTTATCACTTAACATTAGCATATACTTTTACCACTTAAAAATTAATTGCCATTAGCTTTATTCATCAATAAACTGGTAAACTGAAACCATAAAGCAGAAATTTACTGATTTTTACCACGAAACATTTTACATAAAGAAGTAAAATACTGAAGATAACTTTTCCTTTGAAGAAATGCCTCAATATGTTATTAGAACATATGCTGCCTGAGGACAGGGCTTTTTGTTTGGTTTGTTCACCACTATATCCCCAACATGTAGACCACTGTCTGGCACTAATAAACATTCAGTAAACATTTATTGAACACATGAATCTCATTTCAGATGTTTTATTTCTTGCTCAGTTGAACTCTTGAATTATAAAGATAACTCATTCCATCAAGCTTTTATTTCAAAGTCCCTGGTGAATCCCATTTTGCCAAATCCACTGGTCAATTCCTAGTCCATTTCTTTGTTGATCTCTTAGCATTCCTGTTTTTGATGTACTTCATTCTCTTGGTTTCTAGGACACCAAACTTTTTCTAACTTTCTGCTTAGTTCTTTTTAAGTCTTTTTGGCTTCCCTCTCTTTCTCTCTCTCTCTTTTTTTTGTGACTTCCAAATGTTCGGTCTTAGAACTTATTTTTTGATATATTTTTTTTCCCCTTTGGAGTCTTACGAGGCGACTTAGCTTAGTGTTAAGAATTCAGACTCTGAAGCTGCACTGTCTAAACTCAATTCCCAGGTTAGCTGCTGACCAGCCATGTAACTTTGCTTAGTTGCTGAAATATACTGTGCTGTGGTTTCCTTATTGTTAGTATGGGAAATAGAGATAATAACAGTGTTTGGTTTCTTCCCCAAACCTGCTCAGTCCTTCATCCTTGCCTGTTTCAATAGATGGCATTGCTGATATTTACTGTCACTCATTTCTAATGTCTGCTGCTGCTGCTAAGTCGCTTCAGTCGTGTCCGACTCTGTGCAACCCCATAGATGGCAGCACACCAGGCTCCCCTGTCTCTGGGATTCTCTAGGCAAGAACGCTGGAGTGGGTTGCCATTCCCTTCTCCAGTGCGTGAAAGTGCAAAGTGAAAGTGAAGACGCTTAGTCGTCTCCAACTCTTAGCGACTCCATGGACTGCAGCCTACCAGGCTCCTCCGTCCATGGGAGTTTCCAGGCAAGAGAACTGGAGTGGGGTGCCATTGCCTTCTCCGCTCTGATGTCTAGGAGTCATCATTGATTCTCCTTTTCCTTCACCCTCCACATCTATACTCTAAGCCAGTTCTTCTGGCTCTCCTTTAAAAATATATCTAGAATCTCATCACTTCTCCTTCGCTCATGACTGTTATCTTACTCCAGTCATCCTTCTCTCTTTGATAGACTGTGGCAGGAGCTATCGGCTTCTTTGCTTCCGTTCTTGCCGTTTTCAATCAGTTTTCATTTACAAAGATCCATGTTCTTTTAAAAGTCTGAGATACTGTCATTTACCTGCTCAGAATCTTCCAGGACCTTCCCATGCCACTTATTGGGAAATGCAAGTTCCCAGTGTGGCTCACAGTCTGGTCCTTCCTGTGTTCTGATATTATGATCTCCAGACACTTTCATTCTAAGCTTCTTGGTTCTCTGTACACCAAGCTCATTCCTGCTGTGGTATCTACGTTGTGCTGTTTCCTTTGTGTAGGACATTCTTCCTCCAAGTATTTGAAGATTTTATACTCATCAGTTGTTCGAGACTGTTCAAATAAGTTTCTAAGAGCAGCTTCCCCTAATTTCTTTCTGTAAAACATCCATCTTCACCCTGCGTCCTTGTTCCGTTTTGTTTCTTCATTGTACTCAGCTACCTCCCGTTGATTGATAGATTGATTCTCTCCTGTGTAGAATATAAACTCCTGGAGGATGAGAAATTTTCAGTTCTGTTCCTAGTATCATAGGGCCAATGCCTGGTACATAGGAAGCACTCAATATGTATTTATTAAATAATGAGTTGTTGATATTTTGCTCCCTCTCTGGCCTTGCCTGTCTATTTGGTGTTCTGTTACCACCTAAAAAAATCAATGTCAGAAAACTGAGCTTATGTTTCCAGATGGGTTCTTTCTTAATTATGTAGTTTATTTTATTATGTTCTAGATATCTTGGTTTGAAACCCAAGAGACATCTTTGAAATCATTACCCTGCTTCTGCTGAATCATCATGTCTTAGTTTTTATAATAATGCATTTGCATTTGTAGTCACACTGTTTTGGTCCAGTTCATACCCGACAATCTTGGACATGTTTTGTTAGCCCAGTCAGTATCAAACCACGAGTTTAATTTTCATAAATGTCAGTATCACAGTCTCCTGCAGTTTAGTGTGAGGGAAGGACCTTGCTTGGGCTTTGGGTTTAAACTGCAGGTACAGCATCAGCTCTTAGTAAGTGGGCAGAATGTGGACTTTAAAAACACACAAGATTCTCTTTACTGGAGTTGAATATTCAAATTTAGCATGTTCAGAATTACATTCAAACTTTTCTTCTTGAGTATGCTTTTCCTCTATTCTGATGACTGGTGCTTCAATTTACATAGTCACATATGTCAAGAGCCTGGATGCCATTCTTAAATTCTGTAATTGTCATTTTCTAGATTCTCACAAGAAATCCGTGCTGTCTGCTGTGAGCCGGGTACCCTGAACTTGCCCTCAAGGATTCTGGTGCTGCCGTAGTCTGTGTGCTTCTAAGTTTATTCATCTGTCCCTCCATTCATGTCTCCCATCCTTTTTTCCCTCACTGCCTCCACCCAGGCACATTTAGCTTGCTCTCTGATGAGTGGTTCAGCAGCTGTCTTATCCCTGCTTCCAGTCAGTCCCCAGTTATTTTCCAGGTGACAGTGATATTTCTAAAATGTAAATGTGATCTTATGGCTCCTCTGATTAAAATAGTTGAGTGAATCTACAGCTTTCCACAGGAATTTGTACTTTTCAGCATAGCATATATGACCTAACCCTAGTCTCTTCAGCCTCTACATTTCTCCTCAAGGCATATTTCCTGGTTGGTTTTATACCATGGCTTTTTCGTTTGTGGATTCTCTGACCTGACGTACTTTTCTCTTCATTAATCCCCATTAAAGGCTCTTTTGAGGAGCTGATGCACGTAAAGCACTCACCCCAGTACCTGCGCAAGGGATACGTTTCAGATCCTCTTATAATCAAGTTAGACAACAATTTGGAGGGGGCTATTCAGCTTCTGTCTTTCAAATTTAATTAACTTTATAAAGATCCCTGGGCTAGTAAATGGCTGAACCAGAATTCAAGTGCAAGTTGTCTAACTCAATCTTTACTCATACTAAGTAGTTGGTAATTGTTAGCGGAATATAAGCACCCTCTGTAGGGCTTTCCAGGTGGTGCTAGTTGTAAAGAACCCACCTGCCAATGCAGGAGACAGAAGAGACGCAGATACTATCCATAGGTTGGGAAGATCCCCTAGAGCCTTCTAGGGATAGCAGCCCATTCCCGTATTCTTGCCTGGAGAATCCCATGAACAGAAGATCCTGGTGGGCTACAGTCCATAAGGTCGAAAAGAGTTGACAGGACTGAAGCGACTTAGCATGCACACACTCAAGATTCTAAGCGGTGGAATCAGTTATTGTAAAACATACTGGGGAGGAAAATGTGAAAATCCAGAATACAAATCTGTTAAGGGTCTGCTGTCCACTGGGTTAAGAGATTTTCTACTCAATGTTTCTTCTGTTCCTGTTTTACTTCTCCTGTAGGTTATTCTTTCTGTTGCGTCTAGGTTTTCATTTCTATCTTGGGCTCTTTTCTGAGACACTTTCATGTTTTCCTTTGACACCTGCTTCCCTGTCTGGTCTGGTTAGAAGAGCTTCAGATTGCTCTGCCAATAGGATTTCCAGTGCTCAGGATGGACAGGAAAGTTAGGTGAAACATTCTGGAAAACTGAGTCTGATGATCTCCAAAAGAGGATGACTTCTTTAGGACTTGTGTTTTCCCTTGGCTGATTTGATGAACTCTTATATCTCCAGACTGACTGAATGAGTCTTTTTCCTATAGCCTGAACATGGTACACAGTCATCCTGGCAGCACCTCCCCAAATCTCTAGCAGTCATAAATTTTGAGAAAATCAGAAGTAGCTGCTTATCAGAAAAAAGTTCTTCAATCCATTGAGAAGACTACTGAAATTCAGATGAGGCTCATTGTGTGATTTTTCTGGGTACTGCTAGGCAAATTCTCAGTCTCTTGTTTTTGAGTATAATGGTAAGGATAATCTGAGGATAAAATGAGATCATTATGAAGCTTTGAATTCTTTGGAAGCAAGTCTGTTATATTTGCTTGTCACTTTTCCCTTTCCCACGAACCCTGTTTTTTGTCTTAGAAAATGAAGAGTTTTGACGTCGCTGTTTACAAATCCATGTTGAACTGCTCTGATAGTTTATATTTTTCTGATTTAAAAAATGTTTATTATTTTACAGCCTAGAAGAACTGAGCTATTGCTCTTGATCTTGAGGCAGCATCAGTAAATAATGTGAATAGTTTTAGTGTTCTGAGATGAGTGGCATCTCTGATCTCTATTAAGATTGAGTTAGATCCTGATCCTATTTATGCATAGGAAAATGTTTAGCATAATATCTGCTAATGACTATACCAGACACCCCTGCTGCTGCTGCTAAGTCGCTTCAGTCGTGTCCGACTCTGTGCGACCCCATAGATGGCAGCCCACCAGGCTCCCCCGTCCCTGGGATTCTCCAGGCAAGAACACTGGAGTGGGTTGCCATTTCCTTCTCCAATTCAGGAAAGTGAAAAGTGAAAGTGAAGTCGCTCAGCTGTGTCCAACTCCTAGCGACCCCATGGACTGCAGCCCACCAGGCTCCTCGGTCCATGGGATTTTCCAGGCAAGAGTACTGGAGTGGGTTGCCATTGCCTTCTCCAAGACACCCCTGGATATGCCTTAATTCAGATCATCCTTAGTTATGATAATAGACAATTTGTATTTGATCAGACATAAGCTTGTCACTTCTAGTTAACAACTATTTACTTTTTAGTAAGTTAGGTTTTAATAAGCTTAACTATTATATATTTTTTTGCTGTTTTTAAAAAATTTTGATATTTGGCAAAACTAATACAATTATGTAAAGTTTAAAAATAAAATAAAATTAGAAAAAAAAATTTTATTGGAGTATAGTTGATTTACAGGGTGTGTTTGTGTATAGCAAAGTGAATCAGTTATGCATATACATATATATATGTACTCTTATTTTTAGATTCTCTTCTCATATAGGCTGTTACAGAGCATATTGTATTATTTAATAAATAAACTGATAGATTTCAAGATTTAAGTGTATTCTTTTAAAAAATGCACTAAGCTTTTACAAAATCTGCTTGGCTACCAGTCAGTAAGAACGATGAATTAATTATTTAAGTGCGCTGCCAGATCAGAGTGATAGCCTGCTTTCCTTTTCTAAGATGAAGTACAGTCATCCCTCAATATCTGCAGGACTTCCCATGGACACAGAACTGCAGATGTTCAAAGTCCCTCATAAAATGGCATAATGTGTTCATATAACGTATGCATATCCTCTCATAGACTTTTTTTTACAAGTTGGAAAAGATGTTTTTACCATAGAAAATTTTTAAAAATATTCTTTACAAATACTGAACACTTACAAATTAATAAGACACTTAGGTTTAGTCACTTAGTCGTGCCCAACTCCTGTGACCCTATGGACTGTGGCCTGCAGGCTTCTCTATCCATGGGATTCTCCAGGCAAGAATATTGTAGTGGGTTGTCATTTCCTTCTCCAGGAGATCTTCATGACCTGAAATCAAACCTGGTCTCCTGCATGGCAGGCAGATATTTTACCAGCTGAGCTACAAGGGAAGCCCTAGGACACTTACGTAGATGTACAAAAAGAGAGATGGGCAAAGGCCATGAATATGTATGTCACAGAAGAAAAATACAAGTAGTTGATATAAACAGTATATTACACTTGACTCACTAATAATTAAACATAGAGAAACTACAATAAATGTGAAATATTTTTATTGTAAAGTTTAGGCAATTCTGAAAATTAGCATATTTTTTGGCAGTTACTAGTGCTTGATATAAGTATCTGGTTACAAAAAGAAACCTGCAATCTTAAAAAAACACATTTAAAAAAATATGTATATAAAAGTAAAGCATTGGAGGGCTTTTCTGTAAACATGAGATCTTTCCTTTTCCTGCCAGTGTTTCCTCCTTTTCCAGTTATTTTGAGAGACTTGTTCAATCAGTCTTATTGAACCACACTGACCAAAGGCCCTCAGGGGTTCTGGAAGGAAAATTCAGATTCGAGGTATTCAAGAGAGTGAAGAAGAAGCACGTGTCCCTCTGAGTTCATCCCAAAGGAGATGAATACTCCCATATACTTTCAGTCAGGGGTCCCCAGCCTCTGGAATCTAATGCCTGATAATCTGACATGGAGCTGAGGTATTAATAATGGAAATAAAGTTCACAATAAATGTACTGTGCTTAAATCACCCCCACACCATCCCCACCCCACCCCTGCCTTCCTGAACTTGGTCCCTGGTGCCAAAGAAGTTGGGGACCACCGCTTTAAATCATCTCTAGATTATTTGTAATGCCTAGTAATACGTGTTCTTGCCTGGAGAATCCCAGGGACGGGGGAGCCTGGTGGGCTGCCATCTATGGGGTTGCACAGAGTCATGACTGAAGTGACTTAGCAGCAGCAGCAGCAGCAGCAGCAGCAGTAATACGTAAATGCTATGTCAATAGTTGTAAATACAGTGTAAGTGCTGTGTAAATAGTCACCCATGCACAGCACATTCAAGTTTTGCTTTTGGGGACCGTTTGGAATTTTTCTTTTTCTGACAGTTTTGACCTATGGATGCTGAATCTGCAGACTGTAAATGTTAGACTGGAGGATCTTGTTCGGGATGACTCACTCAGTCTTCTTGGGTGTCAAATGGTTTGGGGGTTTAATGGGGCAAGGTTCTGGGACTCCTCAGAGCAGTTCCCCTTGGATTTACTTCACACGTTGGGTTTCTTTTAAGATAAATTTTTCTTAGAAATGGTTGAATAATAAAGGATTTGACTAATCTTTGTCCATGTTTTCTGGAAAGTGTTAGTCACTCAGTCGTGTCTGACTCTTTTTTGAGCCCATGGGCTGTAGCCCGCCAGGCTCCTCTGTCCATGGGATTTTCCAGGCTAAAATACTGGAATGGGTTGCCATTTTCCTTATCCAAGGGATCTTCCCAACTCAGGGATCAAACCCAGGTCTCCTGCATTGCAGTCAGAGAATCTTTACTATCTGAGCCACCAGGGAAAAGTGAAAGTGAAAGTCGCTCAGTTGTGTCTGACTCTTTGCTACCCCACGGACTGTACAGTCCATGGAATTCTCTAGGTCAGAATACTGGAGTGGGTAGCCTTCCCCTTCTCCAGGGGATCTTCCCAACCCAGAGATGGAACCTAGATCACCCAGAGAAGGGAACCTTTAAATCCTTGGAATTTCCCAAGTGGTAGGAGCATCTTTCATATTTATGGTGGGTTCCTGGGACAGTCCTTTGGTTTATACTAGTAAAATCACTCAGTATGGGGGCTGATCGCTCCAAAAAGACTAATCTTGTGATTAGATGGCTGGTGCTTTGAGTCACATAGTATCAACTGGACCTCCACAAAGGAGTAGGAGGCTTGGAGATGGAGTTTCAGGAGGCGGCCCCTCATTCAGTCAACAATACCTTCTTGATGAAACCCCAATAAAAACCGTGGACACCCCGCCTCCATTGAGCTTCCTGGTAGGTGATCCACAGTGACATGCCAGGAGGATGAGGAGTCCTGAGGGTGCAGAAGCTTTGCTTTTGAGTTCCTCCCAGGCCCAGCACAATGCGTATCTCTCCTTTGGCTGGTTGACATTTGTATATTTTATAATAAAACTGTAATTATAGGTGATTTTCTTCATTCTGAAAGTGGTTATAGTGAATCAGTGAACCCAAGGGGATAGTGGAAACCCCTGAATCTGTAGCCAGTTGGTCAGAATGCATGTGGCCTGGGAAGCCCAGAGCTTGTTTCTTGTGTCTGAAGTGAGGGGAGACTTGAAGTCCTGTACCTTCAACCTGTGAAGTGTGTGCTAACTCCAGGTAGCTAGCATTAGATTTAACTTGTAGAGGGTTTCTGCATTGAAAAGTAAAATTTGAAAAAAAAAACTGAAATAGATGTTACTAAAGGTCTATGTTTCTGTGACCCTTATGGATTCATATTGCAGTTGTATGATCAAGTTTAGCATTTATTGAGCGTTTAGACTGAAAACATGAATGTTCAAAGAATTACCCAAAGTAGAAGTTGTTATTTTTAAGGGATTTACAGTTATGGAAGCTTAAACAGGTCAATTTACTGTTACCATCTTGGCACACCTGCCAGTGAGAACACATTAAACAGCATTTCATCATTTGCTTTCAAAGTAGCTCATTTACTTTGTCTCCAGATTTATGTTAAGTTTCTCATTATAGTTTCTTCTTTTCCCTCTCCCAAACTATTTTTTACATGTTGGCAGCAGATTCATGTTTTTTCCCCTAAAAGTCAAACTCTGATCAGATTGTTTCCTTGCTCAAAATTTTCTTAGCTCTCTGGTGTTTCTTGAATTAATACAGATCCCCTCATGGTTAAAGCTCACTTAAAACAATTTAGTGAGTCTAGAAATTCTTTTACTTGTAGCTGCATCTTGCTTGCTTCATTTTTTTGCTGGTGGACTTTCTCAGGATTCCAATAAAGAGGCAAAAGAGAAAATACTCCAGACACAGATCTTTTCTACTGGTGCGGATGGTGACATAGTGTATCAGTTCAGGTGTTCTGGACTTTCTTGGTATGTTGCTGTTTCATAGTGACAAGAACTTTAGGTCTTGAAAGACTTAGTCTATAGTAACCTCGTTTTAGGTATAGAGTAAACCAACAAGGGGCTTCTCTGATGGCTCAGTGGTAAAGACCCCCACTTGCCAATGCAGGAGATGTGGATTTGATCCTTGATCAGGAAGATCCCTTGGAGAAGGAAATGGAAACCCACTCCAGTGTTCTTGCCTGGGAAATCTCATGAATAGAGGAGCCTGGCAGGCTTAAAGTCCACAGGGGTCACAAAAGAGTTGGACATGACTTAGTGACTTAGTTCTCTTTGGAGTTCACATGATTTTTTGTGTCAGTTACTTTGACACTCTCTAGTTAGGCACATGTATGTTAAGGATTTTTGTCTTCTCTGAGAATTGACCTCTTTATTATGTAATGCCTTTGTCCGTGATGATTTTCCTTGTTCCAAAGTTGGCTTCATCAGACATTAATATAACTAATCCCACTTCTTTGTGATTAGTGTCAGCATGCTGTTTCTTTCTCCATCCTTTTACTTTATATGTGTGTCTTTATATTTAAAGTGGGTTGCTTGTAAATGACATTTAATTGTATCTTATTTTTTGATCACTCTGACAATCTCTGCCTATATTTAGACCATTAACATTTAAAGTGATTATTGATATTGTTGGATAAACATCTACCATACCTGTTACAATTTTCTAGTTGTAACCCTTGTATTTTATTTCTGTTTCTGATACTCTTCGACCTGCCTTTGGAGTTTTAATTGAATATTTTATATGATTCCATTTTCTTTTTTTAGCATATTAGTTATATATATTTTTCTACTTTCTGTAACTGCCTAAGAGTTTACAATATATATATGCATTTACAACTAGTCCAAGTTCACTTTCAAATAACATTGTGCCACTTCAGTGATAGTACAGCTCACCTTCTAGTAACAAAATATTCACATTCCTAATTTCTCTCTTTTGTTCCTGGTGTCCTTGCTGTGCTTCATTTCATTTATACATATGCCTGCGCACACACACATTCATGTATGCATATCTCCTATATTCTCCCTGAAGAACTTCTGAAACATTTCTTGTAAGGCCAGTCTAGTGGCAGCAGATACCCTTGATGTTTCTTTATTTGAGAAAGACTTTGTCTTTTCCTTATGGATAATTCCACAGGATATATAATCCTTGGTTGGTGGTTATTTTCTCAATACTATTTCATTCCATTTTCTACTTGTTTGCATGGTTTCTGAGATGTCAGATATAATCATTCTGTTTACTTCTGAATAGGTAAGGTGTTTTCTTCTGCTGGCTTCTTTTTTTCTAATTAAAAAAATCTTTGAATTGGAGAATAATTGCTTTACAATGTTTTCTTAGTTTCTGCTGAATGGCAACATGTGGGAATTAGCTAAAAGTATGCATATACCCCCTCCCTCTTGGCCTCCCTTCCACCTCCCACCCCCCAGTCTCAGCCCTCTAACCCTCACAGAGCGCCGAGTGGAGCTCCCTATGTCACGCAGCAGCTTCCCGCTAGCCGTCTCTCTACAGATGGTAGTGTATAAAGACAAGGCTGCTCTCCCAATTTGTCCCACCCTCTCCTTCCTCTGTTGTGTCCACCAATCCATTCTCTACATCTGTTGGCTTCTTTTTTTTCCGCTTTATTTTTGATTTTCTGCTGTTTGATATGCCAACGTGTAGAGGGTTTGTTTCTTTATTTGACATTTATTGTACTTGGTGTTCCTGGAGCTTCCTGGATCTGTGGTGTGGCGTCTGACATTAATTTGGGGGAGATTCCGAATCATATTTGGTTCAAATATTTCTTCTTTTTCTTTTCCTCTTTCTTCTTTGGTATTCCAGTGATTCCTTTGTCACAGCTTTTATAGTTTCCCACAGCTCTTGGATAATCTGTTTCAGTGCCCCCACCCCCCTGCTCCGGCCCCCTCCCTCCATCACTTTTTCCTCTTTGCGTTTCAGTTTTGGAAATTCCTAGTGACATGTCCTTAGGTTCAGAGATTCTTGCTTCAGCTGTGTCCAGACTGATGATAAGCCCATCCAAGGATGTTCATTTATATTATATTATTGTTTGATCTCTAATATTTCGTTTTTAGAATTTCCATCTCTCTGCTTACATTGTCCATCTGTTCTTGCATATTACCTCCTTTTTCCATTTAGAGCTCTTAGCATATTGTCATGTTCTTTAAAAATTCTGGTCTGATAATTCCAACATCCTTCTCATGTCTGAGTTTGGTTCTGATGCTACTCTGATACCCTTCCAGTTGTGCTCTTTGCCTTATAGTGTGACTTGTCAGCAGCTGGATATGATATACTAGACGAAGGGACACCCGCCTTTAGTGGTGTGATGATCAGGTGCCGACTGTCCTGGGATTTGGGCTCAGTGAGCCTCTCTGCCCCTGGGGTTTGAATTCTCACATGCTTCTCAGTGTCCATCCCCTGCTCATCCCATTGGTGGAATGGGATGGCTCCAGTGGGCTGGAGTTGGATATTCCCCTTCTCCCACGTGGAAGGCTGGAACAAGCTAGCTTTGGGATTTCTCTTCCCACAGTTGGGTTAATCTCTGGTAAAACACTAGTTGGTTAAGACTGATAAAATAATTTCTCTTGAGGGTAGGATTTTTTAGGAAGAGAATACTCTGGTGTATTTCAGAATGGTCAGTTTCTCTCCCCCTGCTGGAAAAATAGGGGAAATTTTCTGTGATGTTCACCTTGAGAACCTGAAAGAACGGTGGAATTGAAACTCACAAAAGTATGGGAAGTCTTCTAAGCCGCCTCTTTTCTGGCGTTTTAACTCAGACTTGTGCACACTTAGCCTCCAGCAGTTTGATAATTTCAGTGTAGATTTTCCTCCCCTGGTACTGGTTCCTGGTGATGTTTGTGCTGATGAGCTTCTGCTCTGTTAAGTTGTGGTTCTGTGTATCTGCCTATTTGTATGTCTAATTTGGGGGCATCAGTTTGCCTTGTGACCTCACTTCTGAGGGCTCTAAGAAGAGTCGTTGATTTTTCACTTTGTTCAGTGTTTTACTTGTTAGGATGAAGTGAATACATCCAAGCTGCTTACATGCCAGACTGGAAAACTGGGGGGTGGGGAATTCCTTATTTTTGCTGCCTAAGTCTCAACTATACCTGGTGTCTCCCTGTCTAGAAAAAATTTGCTTTACCTACAGAAAGTAAACCATCACTCACTTTCTCGGAATAGGGAAGTGATATTGCTAGAGCCCTTGAGTGAGGAAATAGAGCCTGCCTACATTTCAAACAGCATTAACCCATTTTGCTAACTTGGAAGTGCTCTTTTTCTTCATTCTCAATTGCAATAGTTGAATTTCCTGAGGATTCAACAGACTAGTTCTTAAGCTTTTTTTCTTACTAACAATACATGGTTCACCTTTCTTGGGTCTTCTCAGTAGTTTACCATGGATCAGTGTTGTTCTGTAGCTTTTGAGATACTGTTGCTGTTACTGCTTCTCATGTTTTCCTTATCCTTGTGTGTTTTCATTAAAATTCCTTTATTGTAATGAAGAAAGGGGTCTAAATTAATGATTTGGTTTAATCTGCCATACCTCTGGCTTTTTTTATTTTAACTTGTCAAGTTTAGATTTAAGGGAAAATATTCAGTTAAAACTTGGTTTTCTTTTGTTCAGTGCCCCCTCCACCCTACTTCTCAGAATCCAAACTCAACAAATAGATAGTTAATTTAATTCCCTGGAACATTTTGATAGAGACATGTTCTTTGTCATGTTCCTTCGAGGGCAAGTAAAGCTAAGAATTAACTATGTAAATTAACTGTGAATTAACTATGCAAATCCTCTGTCTATGGGATTTTCCAGGCAATAGTACTGGAGTGGATTGCCATTTCCTTTTCCAGGAGATCTTCCCAACCCAGGGATCCAACCTGGGTCTCCCGCATTGTAGACAGACGCTTTACCGTCTGAGCCACCAGGGAAGCCACAGTTGTAAATAATTAGTGAAGCTAACTATTAACTATTGATCATGAAAGAGTTCTTTATTTTGGTCTTTCTGTGTGCAGATAGGGATAGACCTGTGTGTGTGTACATTTTTATAAAAAAAAATCAGTGGCCCCCCCTTTTTTTTAAATACCAAGTAACAAACAAATGAAGTGGGGAAAATAATTGTGATAGGTGACAAAGGTACCCACCTCTTTTTAAAGATAGACTTAAATATTTCATTAACCAGATGTTGATAGCTCTTGTGATTTGTTGGTCCTTGGTTATACTACAGTTTGGTAATTTGAATGTAGTCATTTACCGCTTAAAGACTTTTTAGAAATAATGTTTCTGCAATTTCTTCTTGTAATATACAGAGAAAGCAACCAGTGAGATGAATACTGCTGAGGATTGGGGCCTCATTTTGGATATTTGTGATAAAGTCGGTCAGTCTCGCACTGGGTAAGTGTTGCAGGGTTTCAAAGGATTTTTATTTTTTCGTCCTATTTATTAATGGGAATAAAACTGGAGTTAGAAGGTAAAGCTTATTACTACAATCACAATTTGGTTTGAAAAAAGAATGTTTTCACTAGTAAGATTTGAGGAATCATCTTGTTTAGGTTCTCCTTGTAACAGTAGGGACAGCATGACCAGTAACAGTATTGATATTTTAATTATTCACCCTTGTCCATATTTGTCTCCTAAAATCTAGTATTTCCCACTGATTTTTTAAAAGAAATTTTATTGAAATATAGTTGACTTACATGTTGTGTTAATTTCTGCTCTACAGCCAAGTGATTCACTTTTACCTATATATATTTTTCATATTCTTTTCCATTGTGGTTTATCACAGGATATTGAGTATATTTCCCTGTGCTGCACAGTAGGACCTTGTTGCTTAGCCATCCTCTGTATAATAGTTTGCATCTGTTAATCCCAAACTTCCACTCCATCCCTCCCTCACATCCCCTCCGCTTCGGCAACCACCAGCCTGTTCTCTGTGTCTCTGATTCTATTTCATATATAGGTTCATTTGTTTCATATTTTAGATTCCACATGTAAGTGGTATCATATGGCATTTGTCTTTTTCTGGCTTACTTGGCTTAGTATGATAATCTCCAGGTCCATCCATGTTGCTGCAAGTGGTATTATTTTATTCTTTTTTGGGGCCGAGTGATATTCCATTATATACAGACACCAGTCTTTATCCACACTCATCTGCTGATGGGTATTTAGGTTGTTCCTTTTCCCACTGATATTTAAAGTCATCACTGATTTCTCAGATACCAAATTTTTTGGTTATTTCTGTATTCTTGTCTTCTTTGTCACATCTTCACATTCGACTCAACTAATCATTGACTACGGAAAGAGACAGTTTAGGGAAATAGAATTGTAAACTTTTTGGCCTACAGACTTTTTGGTAATACAGGACTTTCTAAACAGTGCAGCAAGTGGATTAACTGAGTAGTGGTTTGCAAGGCGTATATAGAGTAATGGTTTCCTCCACTCCTGGGCTAATAACGTCCAGTTATGAGTAGCCACGTTTATCTCTTTGTGCCACACGAACGATGTCTTATTTATATACTTTCCTGTGAAGAATGTTTGAGAGCGCTGCTAAATCATGCTGGATTCTCCTGGTTGTAGTATTAACCCTCTGATGGTACCTTCCCAGGCTCTTCTTCAATCCCTTTTAAATAGACATAGTTCCTTAAACTTTCTCTGATCCTTTTTTTTTTACCCAGCACTTTTTCTTTTTTCTCTCATAGCTTCCAAGTATCTTTATGTGACTTCTATATTTTTAGCTCTGATTCTGTTTACTCAAGTACTACTCCCATGGATGCAGCATAATTTCAGAATATCCCATGTTATAAGCCTCAATCTCACCACCTAGAACCCTGAACTCATGTCCCTTTTTGCTTTAGACCTCCATTCCCTCCTTTGTCCTCACCTCTGTTAATGACAAGGTTATTCTCATTTCTGCTTAAAACCTCAGGTTCGCCCCTGCAGTCGGCTTCTTACTGAATTCTGTCAGTTTGATCCATGATCTCGCTCACGATGTTGATGTCATAGAGTCTCCTTAGTTAAGTTCCTGAACTTGGTCAGATTAGGCAGGAAAGTTTGTCTTTAAGGCCTTTCTGCCCCTTCACTTGAGGTCTTTTTAGCCTATAATGTGCTCCTCCTGGCAGGCTCCCAAAGTCATGGCTCCAAGCGTGGTCTCATCCATCCTCTTTGTTGTCTTTGTATTTTAGTATCCTCAGTCTTGTACTTTCCGGCCTGGTTGCTTCCTTAATTTAATTGAAGTTCAAGTAGCTGCTGCATGTTCCTTATCTATTCCTTTTTCTCTGCTTCTGTTGACTGCACTTTACTTGAGCCATCCTTAACCATGCTTAGACTAGTGAATTAACCTTCTGTCACTTCCTTCTGTCTTTTTCTGTCCAGTTTTTATAACCAGTTGTCATGTGACAACTCTGACCATGTTACTCCTCTGCCTTCCACTGAATTAAGCCTAGTAACCTCCTTAGGCCTCTGAATCATTTATTTTTCATTTACTTCTTTTGTACTCACTATTCTTTTCAATGGGCTTCCCTGGTGGCTCAGTGGTAAAGAATCCACCTGCCAATGCGGGAGATGCAGTTTCGATCCCTGAATGGGGAAGATCCCCCTGGAGGAGGAAATGGTCACCCTCTCCAGTGTTCTTGTCTGGGAAATCCCATGGATGGAGGAGCCTCATGGGCTGTATAGTCCAGGGGGTTGCAAAAGAGTCCGTCATGACTTAGTAACTAAACAGCAACAACACATTCTTTTCAACTCAGATATTTGAGTTGCCAGTGCTTTTCAGCTTTTTGTATTGCTTTTGGTCCCTCTGTTCCTTCAGTGGGGAATAGTCTCATCTCCATTCTCAGTGGTGTCTCATATCCTCCAGACCCACTGTGGATATTATTTCTTCCATAAAGCCTTTCCTTACCCCAATGACTGAAAATCTAAATCCTCAAAGCACGCTATCAAAACCATTCTTGTTTGAATTTTGTCTTGTGTAATAGTAATTTATATATGTCCAGTAGATGTAGATTTGTAGCTTGTTATGCAGAGGAAAGCAAATAGCCTAGTGGTTGAGGGCATGGCCTCTGGGATGAGATGCCTGGGCTGGGACCCTGCTCTGACTGCTTAGCTATGTCACCGGTGGATATAGTAACTTTAGTTTGCTACTTGAGAATAAAAACAGTATCTTTTTCATAGAGGGTTTATGGTGAGTGTGAGATTAGTTACTACATGCAAAGTGTTTTTAATAGTATCTGGAGCATGGGTAAGTGGGTGCACCTCTGCTTCTTTTTGATTAAAGTGATATTGTCTGACAGTTTGTTGAGGATGAGGTATCCACCTAGCTCCATCCCTGTGTGTTTTGGAGATAAAGCTTTTATCTAGCAGTGCAGTTGGAAAGTCCCCTCCTCTCTTCACCCCATCAGTTTTCATTTTATCTTTAGTTTGGTGTTCTTCATTTTGGAGATGCTTTTTATAATAATGTGGTTAGTGGCTTGAAATAAAAAGACAAACTCCCTTTCATGACTAGAAATGTTCCATATTTTTCTAGTTAAAAAATAAATTTGAACCCATCTAAAAATCCCATATGATACGTTGTGAGGATTTAAAGAGATCAATTTGTTTTTCTGCAACTAACATTATTATTAGAAACTCTAATTTGTTAATTTTATTTCCTGTTTTTTTCTCGTGATGAGAACTGTGAAAAGATGTACTCTCTCAGCAACTTTCAAACATACAACCAAGTATTGTAACCATACTCTCTGCGCTCTGCATTACACCCTCAGAACTTACTTATCTTGTAACTGAAAGTTTGCACTTTTTGGCCCATTTTACTCATTTTGCCACCCCTTGCCCACCCCTCCACCCTCCTGCAACCACCACTCTGTTGTTTCTGTGAGTTTGATCATATTAGATTTCACATACCAGTGAGATCGGACAGTGTTTGTCTTTCTGTCTTATTTCAGTTAGTGCAGTGCCCTCAAGGTTCCATCCGTGTTGTCCTCAGGTCAGGTTTATGTTGTCTAAGAACCTAGATATGTATTTAAAATGTACTAATTTGTTGCTTTAAACAGTTGTGTTTTATTTGTATTTTGTTGTTATCTAGTATCAGTAGGTTTAGATACACGCTCATTTTAAACTTTTTTCGTATTTACTTGAGAGGGCATTCTCTCTCTCAGTATTTTTCTTTAATATTTTGTTACCCTTTGGAGATTTTAATTGACATTGTGCCAAATCTGTGAATTTACTGGGGAAATGTTCTCAGCTTTGCTAATTTAAATAGAGGGGTGGTTCTTTTTGTTTTTTATTAATATTTTTTTCCTTTTCTCTTTCTTTCTTTTCCCTTTTCACTTATTTTTTCTTCCTTAATAGTAAGTTCTTGCTCTCTGGTTCCTTTAAAGTCTCATTACATTAATTTTCATGCAGTTATATGTTTATATAAATGTGATATCTCTTTCTAGCTCTTTTTAATAAAGAATTGTTTGAAAAAGACTATATAATAGTTGAGATACCATTGTAATCTCACTAGGGTTCAAAAAATGCAAACCCACAAAGTTTGTTTATGTGTGTGATTCCTCTTTCAAATAATGTTTTACATACATATCTGGTTATATTTTCACCTTCTTGCTGTGCCTTGACTTAATAGTAGGAAATAAGCATTAGGGCCACATTTTGATTTTCATGGGCCCTCAGCACTTTTGTCTACCTAGGTCCCTTTCTCCATAAAAAGCAATAAAAATATTTTATGGCTGCATTATTATAAAGACAAATGTATTATTATACATGAAAACATTTTCTTTGATCTAAGTTTGTGGCATTCAGTACATTCACATTATTATGAGATCATCTCCGCTGTCCATCTCCAGAACTTTTCATCATCTCAGGTGAACTCTGCTTGTCAAACAACTTACCATTCCCCTCTTGCCTTGAACCTAGTAACCATTTACAGTTTTGTTTTAATTGTTTTTAATCATTTTATAATTAGGTATATGGAAAACTCATGGAGATAGGGTTTATATTGTCTAGGAACCTAGATATGTTTAGTATGGGTTGGTGATGGTAGCATACGAATATTGAACATAAGTATTGTAGATTGTTGGTGAAGCATTCTGAGTACTTGGTGTGCTTTAGAAAAGGTTGAAACGTGTCACTGGTGTGAAAGGGAAAGTGGGCGTGCGTTTTCCTGAGACTGGTGTAGACAGGGCAGGTTGAAGTATGAAGTTCATAAGGTTATTCGTGTACTAGGCAACAGTCTAGGTTTTTTTTTTTTTAAAACATTGTCATACGGAGTTAATCTGTGATTTCATAAAATGTACAGATCTATTTAAGAGGTTGGATTTAGGGAAGGGGGAGGGAACTTTAAGAAAAGCACTTCTGTTTTGTAAGATTTGTTTATTTTAATCAAAATGATTTGTTACCAGCAATATATTGTAGAATTATTTAGTATATAAATAAAATAACTTATAGTAAAGTGTTTATCCCCTAAGAAAATAATATTTTAAAATCCTTCGGCCCTTTTTAAAAGAAAAAAAATTCTTTCTTGTAAACTGTTTTGGAATTGTGGTCATTTGGAAAAATATTCTCAAGTTCTAAGGGGAAATGAAGAGCCAATTATTGTGAAATTGCATTTACTCAGAGAACTGTGACCCAGGAACATGGTTCCAGCAGTCTTTCAGAAAACGCTCCTTAATTCTTCCTCTTTGAACCACACATATCTGTGTATTTGTTTGTTGATTTATAGAAATATTTATGCTTATATGAAATATGTACTTTTTTGTTTCAAAAATAGTTACTCACATGGCTGAAACATTAAAATAACTTTAAAAAGGTAAATATTGAGAAAATAACTCCTGTCCCTGTTTCTCTCCCCCATCCTCTGTAGGTAACCATTTCTGTTTCCTTTGTATCTTTCTATTGTTCCTTTATACAAATACAAAAATAATTTTCCCATATTGATAGGCAATAAACATTTGTAATTACTTAATTCCTTAATATCCTGTCACCCTAAAGTGTTTGAATATGCTGGACTTAAAACTGAAATTTTTTTTTCTGACTTTGTAAGATATTCACATGATGTTTAGTGTGCAGTTCCAGTGTCTGAGTAAGTACTGAAAAATGCTTAGCCAGTGAGGTCATATGATAGACTGAAAAGTCTCTGTTCAAAATCAAGAGAACTTTCAGAATAATAGTAGCAGTTTTCTTTAATGTGTCTTCACATAGCTTTTGTCTGTTAGTTTTTATTGATTTGTTTTTAATTTCATATGTAAAAAAATAAATGTGAGAGTAAGTATTGATTATCCACAATAAAAAATTAATATTTTGTAATTGACATCCAGATTAATTTGTGCTATTATTTAAATCTTAACCATCTTTGCTTAGACCAAAATACAGTTGACTGAGAGTGGAAAACATGATAAACTTTTCTCTGTACTTGGCTAAGGGATCTATTTAGATAGTCTTTTATTTATTCACATACAATTAGAAGAAGAAAATGATAGGTGTTGATATTTCGTGAAAAATATGAATATAAGCCTTTGGGAAAGAGTTTTTTAAAAATATTTTTCATTGGCTTTATGTTGTCCAGGACCTGGACTTTGACTATCTTTGGGCTTTAACTGGAGGTTGATAGAATATGTCTTGATTTTTGTTTGTTTGTTTGTTTTTTAAGGGAAAAGTAATCTCTGACCTAGGTGTCTTCAGATTAGAAGGGCAGCTTCAGGTCAAAAAACAGATGTCTTCCAATGTTTTGTTTTGTGACAGTCATACCCTCAGTTGACTGGCCTTAAGTCTTGAAGTCTTTCATTTATTGACTGTTTATTATCTGTGTTAGGGACTTTATACATACCTCATCTGTTATATGAATTATGTGTATATTTTTTCCATTGTTAATTTGACTTTGTTTTCCCATTTAGAAGTTTTTGATTTTTATATAGCTGAATTTAACCAGTTTTCTGGTTTTTAGAATTTTGAGTTACAGACTTTCCTTCTTTAAGGTTTTAGTAGAACTATCTCATGTTTTCTTTACAGTTTCAGTTTTTGTTTTATGATTAACGTACTTTGTTTTTTAAAGTAGCGTTTTAGATTTACAAAAAAATTGGGCCAATAGTACAAAGAATTCCATAACCCCCCCCCCTTATATATGCTAATGCTATGCTATGCTATGCTAAGTCACTTGAGTCGTGTCCGACTCTGTGTGACCCCATAGACGGCAGCCACCAGGCTCCTCCGTCCCTGGGATTCTCCAGGCAAGAACACTGGAGTGGGTTGCCATTTCCTTCTCCAACGCATGAAAGTGAAAAGTGAAAGCGAAGTCGCTCAGTCATGTCCGACTCTTAGCGACCCCATGGACTGCAGCCTACCAGGCTCCTCCATCTATGGGATTTTCCAGGCAAGAATACCGGAGTGGGGTGCCATTGCCTTCTCTGCCCCTTATATATAGTTTCCCCTATTATTAACGTCTTGCGTTAGTGTGGTATATATTATAAGAAATGAATCAGTGTGGTGGTGGCAGTGATGGTGGTTTAGTTGCTAAGTCTCGTCTAACTCTTTCAACCCCATAGACGGTAGCCCTCCAGGCTCCTCTGTCCATGGATTAACCAATGTCTGTGGTTTATATTAAGGCTCACTGTATACTGTACAGTTTTATGGGTTTTGACAAGTCCATAAAGACATGCATCCATTGTTACAGAATCACACAGAGTAGCTTCACCAACCTTAAAATGTCCTGCGTTCCCCCTGTTCATCCCTCTCCTTTCTCTCTGAACCTCTGGCAACCACCTTTTTTTTTTTTTTTAAACTATTTTTGTAATTTCCCCTTTTCCAAGATGTACAATTAGGAGCATATAGTGTGTATAGCCTTTTCAGACTGGCTTCTTTACTTAGCAAAATGCATTTAAGCATCATCTATATTTTTTTCATGGCTTGCTGGCTCGTTTCTTTTTATTTCTGAATAGTATTTCCTCATGTGAATGTATTGTAGTTTGTTTATACATTCACCTATTGAAGGATATCTTGATTGCTTCCAGTTTTTGGTGATTGTGAATACAGCTGCTGTAAAAGCATGTGCAGTTTTTTTGTTTGTATGTATGAACATAGATTTTTAAAAACTGGGTAAATACCAAAGAGCATGGTTGTTGGATTATATGATAGGGCTGTACATAGCTTTTGTAAGAAACTGGCAAACTGTCTTCCAAAGTCTCTCGTAGTTGTGATTTCATTTTTTACATATAAGTCTTTGATCTATTTGGAATTTATTATGTAGTTTGAGGTATGGCTCTAAATTTATTCTTTTCTCTTTGGCTACCTCAAAATTTCAGCACCATTTATTGAATGATCTTTGTCCTTTCTAATTTGAAATACTACTTTTATATATTACATTGCTTTATGTATTTGGATTTTTTTTTAATTCTCTTTTGTCCCATTGGTATGTATCTATTCATGTGCTGCTACCATGTGGTTTTAATTATTAAAACCTTATAATACATTTTAATACTGGCAGGGCTGGTTTTCTCCTTTTTCTTTTTTTTTTTTTTTTACAGTTTCTTAATATTCTTGTCCCTCTCTACTGTCCTCACATAAACTTTTGGATTGGCCTGGCTAGTTTATGAACAGAACTATTTTTTTTTTAATGGGCTTAGTTTTAAATGAATAGTTTTTTGATATTAAAAATTTCCTATCTGAGAATGTAGCCTATCTTTCTGTTTATATCCTTTAATAGTGTTTTTAAGTTTTCCTGTTAACAAATCTCATTCATTTTTGTTGAAGTTTTTTAATAAGGTATTTTATCCTTTTGTTGTTGTTTAGTCACTAGGTTTTGTCTGACTCTTTTGCAACACCACGGACTGTAGCCCACCAAGCTTTTCTGTCCATGGGATTTCCCAGGCAAGAATACTGGAGTGGGTTGCCATGCTCTCCTTCAGGGGGTCCTCCTCACCCCGGGATTGAACCTACGTCCCCTACATTGGCAGGCAGGTTCTTTACCACTGACCGACTAGAGAAGCCCATTTTGTCTTTTTTGGTGCTATTTAAGTGAAGCCTTTAACTGGTGGTTTGATGGGAAATTTCTTTTTTCAAAATAGCCTGTATTATAACAATGGTGTACCCTGAAGAGGTACACCATTTGTAAGGGGAAAGTGATGTTGATGATTCAGGAGAAATTGGCAACAGCTGTAGGTGCCAGGACCTTGACCAGGTAGTGGGATGTGGGCCTGATAAGATCTGATATTTCCATCTTTACTTGCCCCAGACAATGATTTTCCTTTTGTATTTTACATGGTTTTTTAAAGCACCATGTATTCAGTAGAACAGGATCTACAGAGTCCTCATGACTCCCGAGATCATTTCACACATGAGGAAACTACAGCACTGAGATTTTAATGTGACTTGTCTGAAAGTTGTAGAGGCAAATTGGAAGTCAGGTTTCTTTACTCAGGTTATTTTTACCAATTTTATGTTTTTTCTCACTTCTTTGTGCTGAGTCCTCAAGACCTATGGTGCATGGTTATTTAAAAGTCAAAATCATGAACTAAGTAAGACGTAGCAGTTTTTTTTTCAATTGGAGTTTAAAATTGCTCTGCAGTGTTGTGTTAGTTTCTGCTGTACAACGAAGTGAATCAGGTGTATGTATGTGTGCATCCCTCCCTCGCAGGCCTCCCTCCTCTCCCCATCCCAGCCCGCTAGGTCTTCACAGAGCACTGAGCTGAGCTCCTTGTGCTGTACAGCAGCTTCCCACTGACTATCTATTTTACATATGGTAATGTATATAAAATGGGCTTCTTAGGTGGCTCAGATGGAAAAGAACCTGCCTGCCAGTGCAGGACGCACAGGTTTGATCCCTGGGTCAGGACAATCCGCTGAAGAAGGAAATGGCAACCCATTCCAGTATTCTTGCCTGGGAAATCCCATGGACAGAGGAGTCTGGAGGGCTGCAGCCTATGGGGTTGCAAGCCTAGCGACTGAAAAACAACAACAAATGTATATAAAGACATACTGATTTTATTAAGTTTTTAGTGATTCCTCTTTCTCACATACATGATATAACCTTGTGTTTTGTTTGACTGATATATACTTCTGTGTTATGTGATCTGGGAAACTCAGATATCATTCTAAATTTAAGAATTCAGTGAGTGTTATATGCATTTCCGTTAATCCTCAGTGTTTCTGCTGAAGTCCTTCCGGAACATGAACTTGTTCTTTTCACTAACCAAATAACGTAATTTGTATACTGTGTTCATGTTCTTGGTCATCTCATAAGAAATACCTATTTAATAAGCTTAGAATCAAGAATTTGATTATTTCTATTCAGTGTTTTGCCCTTTTCCCCTTGTGCTGTGTAGACTGTGTTTTATGTAATGTATATTACAAATCATATATGCACTTTGAATATGACATTGAATATAGTTATTATTCATTTCAGTTCAAATTTGTTTTGTATTTTATATTAAACTTCTTTTTTGTTAATGTAATGCCTTTATGCTTTTGAAAGTCATCCTCTAGTATTCCAGGTGGGTTTACCTTATCTGTTAATTAAGTTTTTTTTACTTTGATCAGCAAAGATTTGAGTTCTCATCTCTTTTAATGTATGCCTGCTAGGTACTAAGACCTGTAAAAGTATGCATACATATATTCCCTCCCCACTCTACAATATCCTTAAATTATAGTTTGTAGTAAAGTACTTTTTATAGCATATAAAATGAAAATGTAAAGTTTAAATCACTCTAAAATAGCTCTGAAAGCTAAAGCTGTAAAAGTAAAACTCATAGAAGAATAGGACACGTTTGTGCTTTCTAGAACTCACATCGAGTGTCTCTAAGTCCCTGGCACGATTCTGGGAGTAACATAATAACACACTGAGCTGGAAGTGTTGAAGTCCCCTTCTACAGATGAGGTCTGTCGGGCCTTGCATCTCTTTCTCCTGAATCACAGTGCCGCTTTTGTCTAGCAGTGGTTCTCAGCCCAGTGGTGTCGCTCTGTTAGGAATGGTTTTGGTTCTCACGATGACAGGAGGTTACTACTGACATCGATTAGGCAGGGGCCAGAGATGTGATACGCCAGATAGTCTTACATCACAAGAATTTTTCTGCCCCTATTTAGAAACACACAGCTAGTAGCTCTGTACCTTTTCAGTCCTGCCTCAAAGGTGATGAGAGGTTAACCATGCAAGCACATTTGTGAGTTGTACTATGGATTGTTATTACTGTTACTTTCTTTTTTAACTGTTTTTCTTTTATATTTATAATACTTTAAGGGAAATGCCCTATTGTTCTTCTGTCAGGCCCCATGAGGGGAATAATAAAGAGGTGGTATTCTCATTTTGAAAAGTTGATTGATCTGAAGTCTTTGGTTTAGTAATAGATGCAGAATTAGAATTTAAATTCACTGCTCTTTGAATGGTAATAATCTACCCAAGCGTATAAAATCTTATTACAGTTGAACCTGATATCTTTATGGTACATAAGTACTTTTTATCTGAGATGTAGAGATGAGACATATTTGAAATGAGACTTCTAAAAAGTTGTACTAAGTGTAAGATCTCATAAACCTTGACTCCTTTTATCCAGCAAAATCATTGAATATTTTTGTCTTTCTCTTTGTGTATTAATGGAAAGACCTTTTCAGGTAGTCTCACTAATTGGTAACCAGGGACAAATGTTGAGCTGTTTAACTGTCATAACTATACAACAACATACCTACAAGTAGATATTTATAAATAATGTGACAGTTTTGGAAATGTACTCAGGGCTATTCAAAGAGATTTGAAATTTCATTGTTCTTTGAAAAGAGAATTGCAGGAATGCAAAATTAGTTTTAGTTTTCTTTGATCCTGTGAGTTGCATCATATATGTGTTTAGCTTCCCGAACTTAACTGTGTCCTTTTGCAGCCCCCTCCATTTTATTTTTCCTGAAAACTTGGTCTGCTGTCCACTGAGTGAACTCTGTGTGCTGTCTCAGAATTTCAGTTCCCGTTTCTCTTACAGAGTGTGAATGTCTCCCCACACTGAGAGTAATTATTCAGGGTATTCATATTTTAAACATGGCCCTACATATACTAGCCATGTTCTTCGCTGGGTGCACAACATAGCAGTTGTGCTTCAGTAATTGAGGAGAAGTTGCCCGTATTGAGCATACTTGAGAGATGGCAGGGTATGAGTTCCAGTAGGAACTCCCTAGCAAGGAAAACTGATTAACCACCATGTTTGCCTTATACTCTGACTTTGGAAACCCAGGAAACAATATGCTTCCTTTACATTTTACAGTGGTGTGATTTACGCTGTGGCCATTTATCACATCTAAGTTAAGAGCATTATTTGGGGCTGGAAAAGGTGAGGGAGAGTTCTTTCCTTGTTCTCGTCTGTATCCTTGATCCCTCCTATCTTTTTGTTTTTCCACTCCAAGATAAGGAAAAGTGTGAATGAGCCTTACTGCTGCTGCTAAGTCGCTTCAGTCGTCTCCGACTCTTTGCGACCCCATAGACGGCAGCCCACCAGGCTCCCCTGTCCCTGGGATTCTCCAGGCAAGAACACTGGAGTCGGTTGCCATTTCCTTCTCCAGTGCATGAAGGTGAAAAGTGAAAGTGAAGTCGCTCAGTTCTGTCCGACTCTGAGCGACCCCATGGACTGCAGCCTACCGGGCTCCTATGTCCATGGGATTTTCCAGGCAAGAGTACTGAAGTGGGGTGCCATCGCCTTCTCCGTGAATGAGCCTTACAGATTGGTTTAAATACGAAAGTGGGGTTTGGGGAAGGGTTTTGAGAGACATCAGGATTTAACTGATTGGTGGTGGAATCTGGTGGTAGTCCCCTCTAAAGGCACGTGCAGATTTTATCTTAGCAGGCATTTTTATAAAATACTTCATCTGTATGTACCATCAGTCTCTTTCTTCACATCCTGTGCTTCTCGCCACACTTCTTATTGTGCATTTTTCCCTTACCATGCAAGTTTCAGAAATAAATTTTGTGAGAGCATGTACATTTTCCACATGGGAAGCAAACTCAGTGGAAGATGCAGAAGTTGGTAACAAATAGAGCTTTATAGTGAAGATTATTTAGTTATTCAAAATACTAATTAATTGTATAACAATGAAAAGTAGTGTTTGTCCCATTTGGCTCAGTGACTTTTTCTTGAGCGTTGGCCATGTTGAAGGCATAGAACCTAAATGACGAGAGTGGTGTAGGGGGAGAGGATAGACAGGGACCCCCTCCTAAAGCTGTCTTTTCTCTGAAGCCTACAGTGCAGTGTGTTGAGGTGGATTGGAATAATGTTGTGAATAAAGAAACTGATGCTTTAGTTCATCAGAGCTTACACATACCGAGGCAGCCCTGTCCATTTGTGAAAGGCCTGTTTTCTTATCTGGCCTAGGATTTAAGGAAAAGACATCAGAAGCCACAATTTGATGCAAGTACTGCCTTTGTTTCTCACTCTCGTATGAGCTACATGTCCGAGATCTATGCATAAAAAGACAATGTTTGGATGAATATATTTTTGGCTCAGGTGACCACGCATCCAGTTTGCCTTGGGTGGTTTCACTCTGTGCATACATTATGCCTGGTTAGCACCGCCTTTCACTCTCAGAGGGGCACGTGTATACGTGATAAATTGTACAGATGCTGTGTTTGTAGTCCACGTTCATTTATTGTCAAGAAGATAATAACCAGAGGATGCCTACTTTAAATTCAGTTATAACTTTATTTTCTTTTTTATGGTTTTTCATAGGATGTTTTTTAATGGGAGGATAATTGTTTTACAGCATTGTGTTTCTGCTGTATTCAAAAGCGTGAATCAGCTATAAGTATACATATAAAATCGCTTATAACTCTTATGCCTTTTTGAAAACAATATTTTAGCCATAATTTTTTGTTGCATAGTAAGATTTAATAATGGTATGTGTATACAAATACTTCAGTTTCACTTCTGTATTTTACTTATAATCTTGTGGAAATACTGAAAAGATGACTTAAAAAAACACGGAACAGAATGAGGTAGTTAATACTAGAGTTTTGTGGGTCACTTCCGTTGTTTAATAGCACCAATTTTATGTACAACTCTGAATGGATTTTTTTTTAGCTTAATGTGTCTAAAAAGATATTGCTTTGTTAGCATATATGAAGTGTTTATCAGGATTCAAGCATTCTAGTCCACTTTCCTGTTTTGCATTATCCTTTTTATGGTTGCCGTAGCAAACTTTACTTTGGTGTCAGACATGTCTTTGCTTTGGTTTTTAAAATTGGCTGTGGCAAAATGTTTCAGCAGTATAGAAATGAGTGAAATACAAAGTACAAGATCCATTTCAAAGTGCCTTTCTCCATCCTCCTTTCCACAAGTCCCTGCAGTTTAGATTCTTTTTTTTTTTTTAATGTGATTTATGAACAATACATGAGAAATTTCATTTAAACCTTGGTGGCAAAGCAAGTATTGGGAATTATTTTCTAAAAAGTTTTACTCATAGTGCTAAATCACTTTTGGATCATTATTTTTTAATGATTTCAATTTTAGTATTCAGATAATCCTTTTTATATTTGGCCCCTGCCATGCTTTGAAGTGATAATTTTGTGTTTGTCAACATGCTTTTCAAAAGTGCAAAAATTAGCCGGCTAAAATCCTAATGTCCCCTCAACTCGGTGAGATCACCGCTCTCTTCCTGGGATCACCTTCTCTGCACTGAGATCCAGAAACTGCCTATAGACAGAAAGCCTGTTGCAGTATCTGCAGTGCCGCTGTGTAGAAAGTTGAAGCAAATGTCTGGTTTATCTATTTTGTATTCTTTCTTACAGATCATCATTCCGTGCTACCTGTGGCCTGACGTCTCAAGTGTATTTTAAATATATTTTTCCAGTTTTCTGATTATTTACAACAGGAGTTCCACTTATTCTATCATGACTGGAAGTAAAACTCTTGATCTGTCATTTTATTTTCAAAACCTTCCAACCAGAATTAGCCCCAAATGCCTAGTCTATGATTGCTAAGGATAGAGCCTGTTAATTTTGTTGAAAAATTTGAAGGAACTTTTTAGTGTACAGTTTTTCAATTGTGTCATTAATAAAAATTAAAATTCTCTACCAGGTTCTCCCATTTTATATCACAACTTATTGCCTCTTATAGTTAAGGTGGGAGGGGGAAGTGGAATATACAACTAATTGTTACACTTTTCGTTTTTTAGACCTAAAGATTGTCTTCGGTCTATTATGAGGAGGGTAAACCATAAAGATCCTCATGTGGCTATGCAGGCTCTCACTGTGAGTGATTTCGTTTTAAGATCTACAGCAAAATTGTCTGCCAAAATCAAGCCCTTTTAACTTCCGATTTTATCCTTTTAGCTTCTAGGAGCATGTGTATCAAACTGTGGCAAAATTTTTCACTTAGAAGTATGTTCGAGAGATTTTGCTAGTGAAGTAAGCAACGTATTAAACAAGGTAAAGAACATTATTTCCAGAAATGAATTAAGACTGTCTTCTTTCTTCATGTATTTTACATGTATTTTATTGTTCAATTCTTCACATTTTTAAATCACAAAGGACTAGTCTGTGTTTTTTTGTTTTTGTTTTTTTAGCTCTTTCTAGGCTATGTCTATCTCATGTATAAGTCCATGTTAGGTTTGCTGAGGAGACTACGTATTTATATAACTTGGAGCATTGGTTTTGGTGAAGCCAAATTAGGATACATTTAACCTTTTTTCTTCATCAGTCCTTTTTTCTGATGAAAAATATGTGCATTTTTCTATCTGATTAAAAGGTACCAGTTTATTTTGGGCACAGTTCTTACTGTGCTTTTTTAGTCACAGAGGTCATCTGCTTAACAAAATGTAAGGCATTCAAATCCAGCAGTGGAAGGAATTTTTAAAATTTAATTACTAAGTAATATCTAAGTTTTCCCAGTAAAAATTCATGCATTCTAAAGGTAGTTATCTCTGGCCTTTCTTGGTGGTGGGTGGAGTAATTATTAAGAAAAATTATTTTTAATGTTAAAAGGGGAAATGCTTCATGTTTTTTTGGGAAAAAAGAGCATTTCCAAATTTTAGTAGGAAACAGTAAAGAAGTGAGATAATTTAAAATTCTGGACTTCTTTTAATACACTATGGTATGTGATAATTTTTTCCTGTGCTACTTTATTCAGTTATTTAGCTATATTGTATTTAAGGTGTTTTTTTTTTTTTTTTTTTTTACTAATTCTTTACCATTCTTTTGATGTCTTGAATGTCCATTCAAAATGTACAGCTATTTATGAAGAGATTCTAATATAATATTTTCTTTAATTGAAGATGTGTGCTCAGTACTTAGTAATATAAACAACTACATTGAAAGGCAAGCAGTTGCATACGGGAGAAAGAACTTCACTTTATTTTACATATATAGTGAACTTACTGGTTTTATACTTAAGAGGGAGATGCTGTTTTGAAGAAATGAAGTTTCCAGGAATATGGACAGTACTGGGCCTCAAGATAATTAAGTAATTGGAGAAAAACACAGTCATGCATATAAAAAATCAGGAATTAGAAATAAAAGAAGTGTATTATTTATTCTCTTTTCCAACTTATTTTTTTATTGGTCTGAAAAAAAGAAAATAGATTTTCCTGTCTTCTTCATATGCAGTAAAATATGAGTGAGTAAAATACTCTGACATACTCTTAGTCGTAAAATACTCTGAAAAGTCATATCTTTCTGGCCTCCAAAATAAGTAACTGTATATCTAATGTTTTGATTTGATGTGGCGTATGTGATGGTATCATCTATTTTTTTTCCATAATATGAAAATAAAAGTAGCTTATTTCTAGTAACCATCTGTGTTTTCTTATGTGTCACCTATAGCTAGGGATACTTTATGATTTAAAGAGAGATCTGAAATACTGTATTAAATCATTAACCAGAAAGTGCTTTTTTGTTAAATTTTTTTCTCTATTTTTCAGGGTCATCCTAAAGTATGTGAAAAATTGAAGGCTCTTATGGTTGAATGGACGGATGAATTCAAGAATGATCCACAGCTCAGTCTGATATCAGCAATGATTAAGAACCTGAAAGAACAGGGTGTTACATTTCCCGCTATTGGCTCTCAGGTATTTTATAGACGTGTGTACGCTGCAGTTTGTTTCTAAAGTTAACCATGTTTATTTGAATTTTTCTTTTTTTCTTACAAACCCAGGTAGTTGTTAATACTCCAGAGGAATTTTATTAATAATAGTAATCTTGCATATAAAGGTGCCCAAAAGAATATATAGTGGATTGCCAATGTTTTCCAACTTCCATTTCCCCAATGTTTCTTCTTTTTAAATGAATTAACTGTTTTGTTTTTTAAGTTTTTCTTTGAATATAATTTTAATGATACAGAGCAAATTGCTTTATTAGTTAGTACTGACATTCTTGTTAAATGCTCTTCGTGCTGTAATTTTATCTACAAAGAATGACAGCTCTGAAATAAAGTTTGCTTAAAATTTAAGGATGTGTTTAGAGGTTATTTGGACTATGAAATTTATGAGCACCTGTATTAAATGAGAGGGAGATATAAAGGGCTCATTAGGAGGGGAAACACGTAAAACATCTTTCCCATTAATAAGAACTGACCAGCACAGAAGTCTTCTTTCTTCTTCCTAATAAATATAATTGACTGAAAGGCTTAATTTGCCTTAAAAAAATTATTTATGTAATGGGCTCAATCTCTAACTTATGTCATATAGGAAAAAAAAAATGAAAGGGGACGTTTTTTATTCTTTTTCTTTTCTGGGTAACCATTATTTAGGATGTCCACCTGACTAAGCAGGCTTAAAATGTCTGGTAACTTACTGTATTGTCTTTCCCCACTATACCGCTTGGGGTGGAATGTAATGAGTGATGTGATAACATGAGTGGAAAACGCTTAGTTGTGAAGGGCTTGCATTCAGGGTTTTGGCCGTTTCAAGGGAATTATGAAGTGATTCATCTAGACTTTCTTCGTAAGGCACTTCTGACTTATCTAAGTCCTCTTGAGATGTGAAGATCCAGAAATATATTTTGGAAATGAAAGAAGAAAAGGATATTTTTCTTCTTACTTAAAAAATTAGCATATGACTAATTTTACAGTGATAAATTATGTCTTGAGAAGTAGTCATTCATAATTGATAGCTCGTTTTTACAACTCAGTATAATTTCTAAATCTCTGTAGTTAAGGAATAATTTTATGCAGAATAATCCAAGATACGGTATAATAACATGACAACAGAAGCAGCGTTTAATTATCAAAGACTGTACTCACTATGGAGAATGGAAGAGTGTAGCTACTTAGTGGAGTGTCAGTTTCTGTACCCTGAGAACCTGTTCTAGAGCTTATGCTCACAGTGTAGTTCGTGGACCATCAGTCGTCATCATCAGCTGGAAGCTTGTTAGGACTGTCATCTCACTCATGTGTGGAAACATGCCACACCAAGCAGTGGATTCATCAGCTCCATTTAAACAAGATCTCCGATGATTCTGTGCACATTTAAGTGTGAGCAGCACTGCTCTTAAGGACAACTTTTAGTGCAAGTGAAAACTGCATTCCTGTAAGAGAAGGAAGGAGAGTTAATCTGGTTGATCCATAGCTTTGCTGGGTTAACCTCGAGTCTCAAGTAGTTGTGGGAGCCACTTTAGTGATCCTCTAATCTAATCCCCTCATTTTACAGATGAGGGTACTGAGCCCCAGAATGGTTAAGTGACTTGCCCAGGGCCACAGCTAGTGGTTGACAGAGCTGGAACAGGCCTTCCAACTCTCAGTCCAGTGTTCTTTCCACTACACGATCCTGCCTTCCGTTTGCTATTGAGGTTAGTAGATATGTGTCTGTCCGGACTAGGATTTGAAGGATAAAAAGTGGAGTGAACACTGGGAAGAGTGCTTACGTACTGATGGGTGTAAACATGGGATTCCTGTCTTGTTCAGAAGATTCAAGATGTAGATTAGCAGTAGGAAAGAGTGACTTTTTTTCATGTAGATGTTATGAAGTATGTGAAAGCTCATTCTGTTATAGCTGCTGTGTTTCACCCACAGGAAATATGTAAAATGCGTATTAACTATGATGAGGTAGAATGGTGTTTTATTTTTTTTAATAGTAGCTTCTGAAGAGCTTGTTTGTCATTGAAAATCCTGTTTGTAAAGAGCTCCTTGTTTAATTAAAAAAAAAAATCTGTCATCTGGAATCAACTGCAGAAGTCCCTACAAATTTTATAGCCACTTAGTCGCTTATGCTTACAACATTTTAGTCAGACTAGATATTTGTTAGCATATTTAACAAGAGCCTCTGGAAACATGAGGACTTTTTTTTTTTAAGTATGGTTTGTCATCCAGGTACAGAAGAAAATAATGTAAAAATATTAAGAAAAGTCATCCTGAGTCACCTGACTCTTGCTGCTGTGGTTCTCTCATAGCACTGACTTTTGACCTCAAGGGAGCAGTGATGCTGGCTCTGCTGCTGCGTTTGACTGGTTAATAAGACAAGTAGCATTGCTATACTTGGAACCTGATGATAGAAAGGAACTTTGAAAAGAGAGCAGTTCAGGAATGTAGAGCTTAATATAGCTCAGTTCTGCGCTTCCTTCTTGACCAGTAGAGATCCCTTCACAGACCATAAAAGATCTATATGTCTAGTTTGTGAAATTCACTAAATTGTGAAACAAAAAGCATATATAATGAAAAAGGTTCTCCGATGAAGCATACCTTCAGTGTTAAGAGGTGTGTGATAATAAAACATTTTTATCCAGGGAAGGTTACAGCTAGAGGTGGGTCAGATTGAAAATACTTAATGTTCTGTTCAGTGAGTCCAAAAGCTCTTTTCTTATCAGCTTTTCTAAAAATAAATGCCTCGTGCATTTGTTTGACATTATAAAATTTATTATGTGAAGACTGTATTTACTATAATGTTGAATATTTTGCCTTTCATTTAGTCAACGATCATTGCTTATAATATTTAGGGCCATATGCCCTCAAGGAGTCTCCCTGGTAGCTCAGTTGGTAAAGGATCTGCTTACAATGCAGGAGACCCAGGTTTGATACCTGGGTGGAGAAGATCCCCTGGAGAAGGAAATGGCAAGCCACTCCAGTATTCTTGCCTGGAAAATCCAATGGACAGAGAAGCCTGGTGGGCTACAGTCCATGGGGTCACAAAGAGTTGAACACAACTTGACAACTAAACTGCCACAACAGCCCTCAAGGAACACACATCCTGATTATGGAGATAGACATGTAAGCAGCCTCATTCTGTAGAGGAGGAACTTGAGACACAAGGAGGCTGGAGGCTTATGGGCTCCAGGTTCGTGCATTAGAAGGTGGTACATCTGGGACATACGCTGCATTGGCCTGACTCCACAGCCTGCCTTCTTATCTACCCATGTCCTAGGACCTTGTTGAAAATCAGAGGAACGCAAAGGAGGAGATGCTTACTTAGAGAGTTTAGGAATGTTTCGCTGATAAAGTGATATTTTAGCTATTCCCTGACTTTTGGGTTGAAACTTAGTAGGAAAAAATGTGGATGGAGTAAAAGGAGCTAGAGGGGAAGACGTTATGAGTAGAATCAAGTGTGTGTCAGAGGCGTCAAAGTGTTTGTGTGTGTACGCGCGTGCCAGCAGTTCTGGTAAATGATGGAATGGTTGAAAAAGGAGGCTGGAGTCTAATTCTCCTTGATGGCCAC
Organism: Bos javanicus; assembly: GCF_032452875.1. Classification (NCBI taxonomy): domain Eukaryota; kingdom Metazoa; phylum Chordata; class Mammalia; order Artiodactyla; family Bovidae; genus Bos; species Bos javanicus. Next base: position 32,216,795 of record NC_083880.1, read on the forward strand.
CAAAAAGTTTCAGGCTTTGGAAGCTTTGTGATTCTATAAGCATGAATCAATGTGTATGTTTGTTTACTTGTCCAGTACTTTATTTACAAAATATGTTTAAGATGGACAGTAATATATTGTCAACATTGACTACTAGTATTTTAGTTTAGAAGATAGTATAATCTTATGAACATTTATATTATTATATAGAAATTTGGATTCCTGACTTCTGAGCTGGAAGGAAACAACAAAATATAAGTCTTGTCTAGATGTTTTAAAAACTACTTGTTTTAAAAGTAGTGATCTCCTTTCCCCTTGCACCCCGTTTTCTCGTTATAAAAATTTCCAGAAATGTTGAGATCTCCTCTAGCCTGTGTTTGCTGGTTTACATACTGGCTGCCTTTAGTGTCCCCTTTTCAGTCACATCTGGCAAAGTGTGGTTGTTCTGACATCCCTAAGAAATGAATGCTCAGTCTGTTTTCTCCAGTCCTGCCTCAGCTCTGTCTCCTTTCAAAGTGGAGACTTCTCCCCCTTGGATTTCTTTCTTGTTCAGAAGTCTGGTGGATTAATTCAAGGAGGGGTCTTGTGAGTTCTTAGATTAATGGGAGTAGGAAAATTTGAGAACAGCTTTCAAATATCATTTTTTTTTTTTTCTGTGTTAGGCTGCAGAACAAGCGAAAGCAAGCCCAGCTCTGGTAGCCAAGGATCCTGGTACTGCGGCTAACAAAAAAGAAGAGGAAGATTTAGCGAAAGGTACATTTTTTAAGTCCCTGACCCTGGGAAGATGATAGGTCTCTTACTTGATATTTTTTCCCCTAAGATGTTTAAAAATAAAGGAAATAGTTCACAGCCAAAGCTGAAATCTGCTTTGTTCTCCTCTGTTCCTCTCTTCAGTATCACGTTTTTCCTCTCCTCTTCCAAGGCAGCTACTGTCGTGTATGTCTGTTCAGTCTTGTTTCTATAATATTTTTACTATATCTGTGTATCCATAAATAATACCAAATACTTGTTTGTTTCCAGCAAATTCTTTTTTCATAAATACTGCACTCTAGGTACCATCTGCAACTTGTTTTTTTCATGCAATGTTTGAGGTCTATTCATAATAAGGTATTTATGTCAAGTTCATTTGTTTTAACTGCTGTATAATATTCCAGTATTGGTACCTGCTTTAGGTTCTAATAAGCACCTGCTTTAGTCTGTCTTCCTTCCTACTGATGGACATCTGGATTTTCTGATTTCTTTTACTATAATGCGTTTGCAGCATTGAATATCCTTTTTCATGTTCTTCAGTGTGTGTGTGTGCATGTGAAAGATCGTTTTGTGGTATTGTTGCCTTATGGAGTAGGTACATCTTCAACTTTACTACTAGTTGTGGCTTTCCCATTTGCAGTGTATGAAAGCTCTTATTATTCACTTATTATTTCTAGTCTCATGATGACATTTGGTATCGTCAGAGTAATTTTTGTGAATCTGATGGGTTTGAAATGATACCTAATTAATTTTTATTTTCTTGATTACTAGTGAGGTTCAGTCCTTTTTTGTGTGTTTATTAGCTGCTTTGATTGTCTCTTTTTCTATATTTTTTTCCTAGGTAATGGTGTATATATAGTTTTTATTTTGGATATCAACCTTTGCTTGTTATACCTGTTGTGGATGTCTACTCTTGGGTTTTGGCTTATAGTTTAACTTTGATAATGGCATGTTGTATTAAACAAGTTTTAAATTTTGATGTAGTCAAAATTTTTGCTTTTCTTTTACAATTTTTTTTAATGTCTTAAGGTATTTTCCTCTCTCCCAGGCTCCTGATTTCCTATTTTTTCTTATGTTAATTTTAAAGTTTTATTTTCTCATCTAATCTTTTATTCATTTGGAACAGAGGTGGCAGGGAAGAAGGGATTATGTATTGAATTGAAAATGGTGTAGTCAATTCATTAAGATTACATTACAAAGCCTGAGTGGTGATGGCCTGCACTGGGGAGGAGATAGAGCAGACACATTTAAGATTTATTTGGGGTGTTAGGTGAGACTTCACTGCATTTGTTTCCAAATTCCAGTTCTTAGATTGCTTACCTGAGAATGACCTTTGGAACAATAAAACACAGGCTCTCAAATGCTATCTTTGAGACTCCTGTTTAATGAGCCCCCAGTGAAGGACTCCAGCTTGGGACTTCTGACTTCCAAAGTGATTTTGATTATTATTTGGTAAACTTACGCTATTAGAAATAAACTGAGAAGATGAAAGAAAATATAAAATATCTGTAGATAAATTTAAAAAACAGATTTGAGTTTATATCACTTTATTACCCAGAGTATTTTAAATTGTACCTGTTCAGTAAAAAAAGCCATCATGCTCTTCAGCTGTTTTGTTAGCTTATTTATTTTTTAAGCTGTGAATGAATGAATACAATCAATGTCATTATTTTTGTTCACTATTATTATATCAGGATATGTGCTAGCTTCCCACTACATTATTGAAAGAATACTTTTTACCCTCAGATACTTTTTTGTACTTCTTAGGATTGTTGGGTATATTAACATTTTGGGTCTTTTTTTTTTTTTAAACTCATTATTTTCCAGCCATTGAGTTGTCCCTGAAGGAACAAAGGCAGCAGTCAACCACCCTTTCCACTTTGTATCCAAGCACATCCAACCTCTTAACTAACCATCAACATGAAGGCCGGAAAGTTCGTGCTATATACGACTTTGAAGCTGCTGAAGATAATGAACTGACTTTTAAAGCTGGAGAAATTATTACAGTTCTTGATGACAGGTGATGGTTACTACTAAGTTGAATACTCACTTGAAGATACATAATATATTCTGTGTTTCATTTATTCCTGCTGACTGCCTTATCAAACATAATAAAATCAAATATTGACTCAGGTATTTTCTCTGTAGGACAGACAGTTGGTTGCTTTGTTTGTGTCATACTGTTGGGATTTGTATTTTATAGTTTAATTTTTTTTCTCATCTATCACTTTAAATGCTTTCTATTTGTTTTGGAGGCCTAGTTTACTCTGTTCATTTTTGGTTCTATCTAATACTATACACTGGTAAATTAGTAAAAAAAAAAAAGTTAAGATTTTAGAAAATACACTAAACATATATGCATTTATGGAATTTATAAGAAATATATAGTCTCAGTGATGCGATTCCAAAGTCTCAGTGATGCGATTCCAATAGATCCTTCTGACCCTCCACTGTGGACTCAATAGCAGGGAGATGAAGAGGAATGTGACTGAGAGACGACACGTGGTGACCCCCAGACCCTGCTCCTGAGGGTCTCCTGACCCACCTCCCTGCTCTCTCACACCTCGTTCCAGCCTTTAGGAGCATTCCCTTGGGCCTGGTGGTCCCCGACTCGTCCTGTCATAACAGGCTTCAGAAGGATCCAAAGATGCTGGGAACCCTAAGCCCCAGACCCTGGTTGTTTTCCAGACCCTTTGGAGGCAAAGCATAAAGGACTCCTGCCTTTTTGTGCCACAAAAGGGGACACAAAGATACCCTTGCTCTCCAGCTCTCCTCTCTGGGGGATTCGCTGGGTCACTACTTAGGAGGAGGTCTCTGGGCCTCGCTGACCTTTCTCTCCCTCCCCTTGACCCCCGCAGCCAGCCTGTGGTTCTTTTCTCCTGCTCTCCCTAGAGTGTAAAATTAGGTTGATTTCTGCTGTGGTCTGTCAAGAATCTGTCCTGCTGGGGGAGGGCCTTGGTTCCTCGTCTGGAATGAGAGACCCTGGAGTGCAACTCAGGCTTGCTCTCGGACGTGCGTGCCATCCTCCTGACTATGCCCCTTGTCCGGAAAAAAAAAAAAGAAGAAGAAATATATAATATTGAAGTAATTTATATCATCAGGGAGATGATACAGTGTATCTCTTTTTTACTACAGTTTTATGTTTACTTGAAAATGACTGCTGGTGATTGTTACTCATAATGAAGTGCTAAAATTTTTTGCAAGTGGTTTTTGAAGGTCAATTCAAATAGATCTAAGATTATTCCTGTAGTATCTATCACACTTGCGTACTAGTATGTTTTCTTGAGTGAAAGAAAATGAAGTAGTTTGAGCTGGTTATTTGGAAGTTGCCCGAAACCTTGATCATTCATTCATTCAAAAAATCTTTCTTGAGTGCTGGCTAGCTTTGAGAAGGCAATGGCACCCCACTCCAGTACTCTTGCCTGGAAAATCCATGGACAGAGGAGCCTGGTAGGCTGCAGTCTATGGGGTCGCTAAGAGTCGGACACGACTAAGCGACTTCACTTTCACTTTTTACTTTCATGCATTGGAGAAAGAAATGGCAACCCACTCCAGTATTCTTGCCTGGAGAATCCCAGGGACGACGGAGCCTGGTGGGCTGCCGTCTATGGGGTCGCACAGAGTCGGACACGACTGAAGCGACTTAGCAGCAGCAGCAGCAGCTTTCCTTATCTTAGGCACTGGGGATCCAGTGGTGAGTGTGGGGATGCGCTGGGGATTGTGTTCCTTGTGAACATTTTGTGCTCCTCGTGATGTTACTATCACGTGTGTTCTCTTGTGGATAGACAATATGCTCATGTGTGCTACAGAGAACACTGATTTAGGAATGGAGGTCTGGATTCAGAGTCTACCATCTATCTTGTTAAAATTGTTAGACTGGAGCCTATTAACCACCTGAAGTTGACAGTTTTTTAAAAAAATATTAATTTTTTATTTGTGGCTGTGCTGGGTCTTCGTTGCTGCGCATGGGCTTTCTCTAGTTGCAGCGAGCAGGGTCTGGCTACTGTAGTGCGGTGTGTGGGCTTTTCATTGTGGTGGCTTTACTTGTGGAGCGTGGGCTCTAGAGCTCTAGTGCAGCATGTGGATTTAGTTGCCCTGCTGCATGTGGGATCTTCCCGGACCAGGGATTGAAACCATGTCCCCTGCATTGGCAGGGAGATTCTTAACCACTGGACCAGCAGAGAAGTCCTGAAGTTGACAGTTAAGTCTGGGGATCTGTCTTTTGCAGGGGAGAGAGTTCAGAGCTTTATATTAGATCCTCAGAGCATTTACTAGCCTTCCAAAATATGAAAAAGAACTGTGTTTAGAGTCTCATGTCTTCTCAGAGACCTCATCTCGTATTTGTAATAATGCTACATTCATTTCCTCCTTCATTGGATTCTTGTGGGCTTCACATCTGGTAATGATATAAGTTAAACACCATAAAAGGTAAAGATAAATAAAAATAAGAATTCTTTGTTATAGTAAAGTGTTCTTTTTTTTGTTGTTGTTCCTCTTAGTGACCCCAACTGGTGGAAAGGGGAAACCCATCAAGGCATGGGGCTCTTCCCTTCAAATTTTGTGACTGCAGATCTCACTGTTGAGCCTGAAATGAGTAAGTATTTTCTGGTCTGTCACTGGACAGTAATCCTTAATTCTCTAAAATTCAGCTTTCTGGAGCAAGAATTCTCAAATGTTAGAGCCTCCAAGGTGTTTATTAAAAATGCAATTCCCCAGTCAGTTTAGCAGGCTGTAGACTTTTATTTAGGAAAAAAAAAATATGTGTGTGTGTATTTCTTTGTCATTGCAGAAATGCAAATTAAATGTTGTAGAATTTAATCTTGTATTTTTGGTATCATCAGTTGACAATAGTGCAACAAATGCAGTGCAACCTTGTGGAGATTTCTTCCTATTCTAAGGTTAGTTCATTTCCCTAGTGTCCAGCCTCAAACCTGGCAGCAGTAGCCTCTAAGCAACTTAATGGCTTTCCTACACTTAATGTCAGATATTCAGAAGGAACCATACCTAACCATGTCAGTACTTTCTGACTTCCAAAGCTTTGCTGACAAGGAGAAACGGACTAAAAAGTGGGGCCAAGGAGGAAAAGTGGTATTACTGGCAGGCATAATCATTGCAGGAGATGTCAACTGCCAGTAGCCTATCGAAATGTTGGTAGGTGGGCCACTGTATTTCCACAAAATACTGTGATGAATCTTCCTAATGATAAGTTTGAGTCATCAGGAGTAAGTCATATTCTTCCTCTGTTTAAGGAAGCAGAAATATGTTCTCATCTAGAAAGGTTTCTATTAGTGACTGAAATGTTTTGAGTTTAAAGGGCTTTTGTATGTTAGTTATCTTGGCAAAATGTCTCAGCTCATCTTATCTTTCTGTAACGCCAGATAGAAGAGATCAAAGAGAGTTATAAATCACCATTTGCTTTGGTCTTTTTCAGTTTACGAGAATTTTAAGAAAAGATCTTTGTCTCAGTTGTTTTATTTACAGCAGTACTTGGTATTGAGTCTTATCCAGAATGCTGCTGCTAAGTCACTTCAGTCATGTCTGACTCTGTGTGACCCCATAGACGGCAGCCCACCAGGCTCCTGTCCCTGGGATTCTCCAGGCAAGAACACTGGAGTGGGTTGCCATTTCCTTCTCCAATGCATGAAAGTGAAAAGTGAAAGTGAAGTCGCTCAGTCGTGTCCGACTCTTAGCGACCCCATGGACTACAGCCCACCAGTCCCTCCATCCATGGGATTTTCCAGGCAAGAGTACTGGAGTGGGGTGCCATTGCCTTCTCCGTATCCAGAATACAGACTGTATAAATGTTTATACAATAAATGATAAATAAGTGTCTATGTATTAGTAAAGATACACTTTTCTTTGAAAATACAGAAATGCTTTTCTTTCAAGAGAAGGCTTTAATAGCATACATTACAGATCCTGGATAAAACAGTGCTGTTTCATAGTTATTTTCAGGATGTTTTATGTCACTTTAATACAGACAGATTCCGATACCCATTCCTTTATGAAGTTCTTTTTTGTTAAACTCAAGAACAAGTTGTAGAACCTAGTTTAAATGGCAGTGCATAATGTGCCCATTTTGATAATGGTGAACTTTTCTATATTTTGCTGTGAGGTTTTTTTTGTTTTTGTTTTTATCTCTGATTTTGTTTTGTTTTTGTTTGTTTATGTTGAGTTAGTTGTTGGATAGAATTGTCTTGAATGTCCATTCCAGATGAGATCCAGTATGTCACATGGATAAAGTAGCCATCTTACCTTCTTCCCTGTCACATAGCAAGGTAGCCTTAAAATGAATTTTCTAGCTATTTTCATGTGTTTCACTCTGGACCACCTAAAAGAGAGCATCAGAGCTTATGTAATGGAGTTATAGTTCTCAAGTTTGGAAAAGGAGTGTTAGCAAGATCCTTGTAGTATTGTTCTGTATGAGGAAATAGAGGTCCACTTCACTTAATGAGAAGTAGCCTGAGCTACTTAGCTTGTTTACATTTTGAAGAGTCAGTAAGATTCTGTGAAAGGACTTTATAATATACGTGTATATGTGTGTGTGTATGATATTTATACACATGTGACACATAATACACAAACATAATGCACGCAAACAAAGTAATAGTATTAGCCCCTAAGAGAAAAAACACTGCAGACTTGTGCACGGCCAGCTGTTAGGATGGCAAATCTACCTTGCAGGGCTGTCCCAGCTCTCTACGTGTCTATAGTTCAGGATAAAAAGTGGAAATATCTATAGCGGGTGGCTCTTTTTCTCCCATGGGAAAGTGAAATAAGCTGAAATTTCTTGTGTGTGTAGACTTTTTCTTTATTGTGACTTCTGTGGGATGAATATATTCCTTTATTGGAGATTAAACTCTTTTCCATTTATATTCTGGAGTGGGTTGCCATTTCCTTCTCCAGGGGATCTTCCCGACCCAGGGATTGAACCTGGGTCCTCCCCCATTGTAGGCAGACGCTTTTACCGTCTGAGCCACCAGGGAAGTCCAATATAGGATATATAAGTGATATGACTTACTGTTCTCAGAGTAAAGTCACAGGCTGGATTCCAGTAGTGTGGGCTAGTGCAGCTAGAATGATGGGCATTCAGGTCCAGGCCTTGCCATTGATTTGCTTTTAATCCTTCTAAGCCACTGTTGACCTCATTCACAGGGTGGGTATATCTTAGAGGATTATATTGGAGACTCATTGGGGGAAATGCAGTATTCCATTAAGCACATTTAGTGGTTTAATAAATATTATTTTCCTTCCTTAATTCTGCACCTTTCCACTCCCCCTCTTTCCACCCTGAGTCTTAATTTTTATTAATACTGCTTGACTACATTGATTTGTTGTTATTTAGATGCTTAGTCTTGTCTGACTCTTTGCATCTCCATGGACTGTAGCCCTCCAGACTCCTCTGTCCATGGGATTTTCCAGGCAAGAATACTGGGGTGGGTCGCCATCTTCTCCAGGGAATCTTCCCGACGCAGGGATCAAACCTGTGTCTCCTGCATTGGCAGGTGGACTCTTTACCACTGAGCCACAGGGGAAGGCAACTATATTGATACATGGATAAAAAGATCCCAAAAGAAAGTTCATTCCTTTAAGGCTGTATGTGCCTCTCAGTATTACTTTGGAGAAAGTCAGTTGCTGTGGAAATGATAACCTTATACTTGCTAGTTACTGATATATTGAATACTTTTTAAACATTGCTTTGTTGAGCAAGAGAAATATGTACTTCTAGTTTGCAGATCCCTTAGTAACCACCCTTTCATTGCAAAGAATAATGTAACTAAAAAAAATACAGACTGATTTAGTGGAAAAACTCAGATCCCTGCCAAGGCCATTTGTAAAGTTCTCCACTGGCCTAAATGTCATTCCCTTAGTAAAAAAAAAAAACGTCTGAGTGGTGTGCAGGGAATATACAGCTCACTTCCCAAATTCACTATATTGAAAGAGTATGGCCTGTGGAAAAGCGGAGATTTTTCTTTGAAAGAACTGGTAATTTGAAAAGAGGATTAATTTTAAATAGCAGAGTTCATTTATACCATTGTAAAACTTTGCTTTTCATTCAGCAGTTTACTGAACTCTCATTTGTAATAGGTGATTAATCTTTGTTCCAGAGATATAGCTCTTATTTTTAGTGAAGTATCTGTTATGGAAAACATATAATCTTTAGAAGAGAAAATTAAGAAGTCTTTACGCAGTTTCAAAATGTGTTGTTCTGTCATTACTGCCTTAATCTGCTAGTGGTGTATCCCTTAAATTGAGTCTGTCAGATTGAAAAGAATATAGGAAACACCTAGATTCTTTCCTGCAACTTAAAGTACTTTAAGATAAAATTGTAATTTTATGATATGGAAAAGATAATTGTTACATGTTTTTCAGTTAAAACAGAGAAGAAGACGGTACAATTTAGTGATGAAGTTCAGGTAGAAACGATAGAACCAGAGCCAGAACCAGCCTACATTGATGAGGTAAGTGACTTTCTGCCCGAGAGCACCTTACTTGATATTGAAGTTGAAGTGGTTTTCTTCTCTTCTCTAAAAAATTCAGTCCTTGATTAATGCATGTATATTGTTGTTACAAAAATTCAAATAATACAGACCAAGTCAAAATTCTCCTGGAAATTTCCTCTCTAGTCCCCTTCTTGCCATGTCGTAGGTATAGTTGTCCCTTCTCATTTTAACTTCCTGCTTAATCTTCCATAGTGTGGGTTTATCATGACGTCATTCTCTTGTTGGACAGTTCGGTTGTTTTCATTTCTCTGTGGGTTTTCTTTTTTTTTTCTTTTTGCTGTTACAAACACTATTGTAATGAGACTTTTTGGAATAATTTCAAAAGAATGTGTGACTTTTATTTTTATTATTTATTTACTTTACTTTTTACTTTTTGGCTGCACTGCACAGCATGTGAGATCTTAGTTTGCCAGCCAGCTGTCAAATCCAAGCCCCCTACATTGGAAATGTGGAGTCCTAAGCACTGGACTGCTACCGACGTCCTTGACTTTTATTTTTAAATCTCAGTAGTTAATTTTTTGGCAGTTATATCCTTTGTAACATTTTAAACTAATGATGAAAAATGAGAATTCCTGTTTAAAATATGTGAAGGGATTTGTAGATTTTTAGCCTTGTTCGGAGGGAGCCAGAGGACTAAAGTTCAAAGAGCACTCTTTTGAAGGCTGTGCTGAGAGCCAGAGCCTGTATAGGGGCAGGGAAAGTCAGCTTTGGCTATAGCACGACATCAGAAAATGTGTGGGGACTTCCCTGGTGGTCCAGTGGCTAAGACTCCACTCTCCCAACACTGGGGGCCCAGGTTTGATCCCTGGTCCAGGAATTGGATCCCACATGCCACAACAAGATCAAAGATCTCATGTGCTGTAACTAATCTGGCAGAGTCAAATAAATAAATATTAATAAAGAAAATGCATGTAGGGTCTATCTAGAAACCTCATTTCTCTAATAGATAGTTTCAAATAGGGTATAGAATTCTGTAAACCAAGAGGACAGAAGTTACCCACATGATAGCTGACTCTCATTTTACCCCTCTCTTTTTTTGACTTCAGACACTTTGCTGACATGTGCCTTCTCTTTTAGACTACTTAAAATGAAATTAGGACTCTTTTACATTGAAAAGTAGTATCTATTTCAGAATATGAAATTCTTTGACTTCAAGAGAGTTTTTTTTAATATACTTGTGTCGTTTTCACTCAGTGATTAATTTATCTCTCAAACTACTCTCCTTCTGTGCAGACTGTAAAGTTTTGTTTTGGTTTATGTAACGACTTTGCTTCGAATTGATAGTCTTTAAATAATTTACCTAAGTAGCTATGCTTAGTAGTATAACCTTGTCAAAACCATGAATGGAGAAAAGTTTGCAATTATTATAGTAATATTGTTTGGTACAGGAGATCTATATTTTGATTTTTTAAACTTACATATAGATACATCTCTGCTAATATAATGCTTACATGTGTTTATGTCATGATGACTTCTTTATTTCTGTTGGTCTAAAACAAAAGATTCTGAAATAGATCTGAGTCACTGCTTTGAGATGCCTTCCAGCCTTTCACACAGGAGAATAGAGAAACCACAAATCATCCTCCTTTTTTTTGGTGACAAACTGAAACATTGGTGGAAAGAGAATGTAGAATAAATCCTTCTGGTGTGACTTAGAAGAGGAACAGCTGGAATAGAGCTGAGCTGTGCCTTATAAAACAGCTGCTATATTCTCCCCAGTGGAGAAGTAGTAACCAAGTTGTTAGTCATAAGTAATGATGCCAGCTTGATAGGGTACACCTGTCACCGTGGCCAGGCTACCAATGCTCCAAAACAAAGTGAGACGGAAATCCACTAGCATGACATAAGAGGTTAATGAAATCACATGTTCTAACTTTAAATATTGCTGTATTTCTTCTTATTTAAGAGAGTTTCTGTTATCAGTTTCAAAAACAAGAAGAAATAGGTTTCAAGACTCTGACTTCACATGGTAGTAAAGAAAATACATGGATAGTAAATACATTAAAGCAAAATTGAAGTTTTCATATCTGTAAATTATAAGTTCATCCATTATCTAATTAACAAACTGAGAAGTCATTGTGGCAGCGTGATTTGTTGCTTTTTATATTAACTGTTTAATTCCTGTAGGATAAAATGGACCAGTTGCTACAGATGTTGCAAAGTACAGATCCCAGTGATGATCAACCAGATCTTCCAGAGTTACTTCATCTTGAAGGTAAACCTTGTTTTCCATTTACCTTGCAAGTAAAAAATAATTAAGGGTTATATCTAATGTTCTCTTACAGAGTGATTTTATTATTAAATAGAATTGAAGACGATATAAAAACTGTTAACATTTCTTGCTGTTCTGTGACCAGTCTCATGTTTACATGCGGTTTAAACCTTTGGTAGAATTCAAATTTTTATACTTTTCTACCCAAAGTAAATATTTTATTCAACATTTTAAAATGTTGTAAAATGAAGATTGGTACTAAAGTTTTCTGACAGCAATGCAATCAGTCAAAAGTATTGATTTTATAACTATTCAGGAAAACCAGTCTTGGGTTTTGTGGGCCTGAGGTTAATTGATAGAATTTTTATTATTCCAAATGACATCTTTTAGAGAGTTGCTGTCTTTTGCTGCATTGTCTTACATTTCTTCCATCTCATCATCTTAGCAATGTGTCACCAGATGGGGCCTCTCATTGATGAGAAGCTGGAGGATATCGATAGGTAAGACCGTGTGTATGCTGCCTGTGCTGCATGGCCTCTTCTCTACAGAGCTCTCTAAGCTGCATCTTGGAATGGAGATGCCTTTTTATTTTGTTTTTACAGATATGCCAGTTTTCACTTGTTTTCCACTAGATGTGAGAATCAAAATTAGACCCATCTGTCCCTGCCACCCCCTTTTTAAAGTGAGAATTTGTGTGACTTTCTGATGTTAGTCCTTTTTTTTTAATAAGGGTTAACTGTTGTAATCATATTTGCTGTTAGTGGCATCATCAAGCCCCACACATGACCCATCTGTTACTAATGAGGGAAACCTAGATACTTTGAGGTAAAGTCAAGTGCAATAAGCTCAAGTCCTTCCCACACAACACCTAAATCTTACCCATACAACACCTAAATCTTTTTTTGGTTGCCTTGGAGTTAAACTATAAGATATTTTTTTTTTGTCACCAAGTTATATTTTTAATAGAGTCTACTTAACACCATTCTTGCCTACTTTTGCTATTTTGATGCATCTTATTACTTAGAACATTTAAATAGCAGTGATGTTTTACATTCTTGTATAATATTTCAGAAAACATTCAGAACTCTCAGAACTGAATGTGAAAGTGATGGAAGCCCTGTCCTTGTATACCAAGTTAATGAATGAAGACCCCATGTATTCCATGTATGCAAAATTACAGAATCAGCAGTATTATATTCAGTCATCTGGAGTTTCTGGTTCTCAGGTAAGCTTTTAAAAGCTCAAGCATCTCATTTAAAATTTTCAAATATATTTGAGATTATTTGAAATAGTTATGTTTTTATAAAATGTGGAACTTCCCAAAAGTAATGTTCAGAGTAAAAAGAAAGTTTAGAAGATTTTTTAATTGACAAATACAATGTATAGTATGCTAACTATACCGATAGTTCTTGTTCAAAAAAATTATATTTATGCAGAAGTGCACATCAGTCACCATCAAGTTAAAAAAAAATACAGATGCATTGGCTGTACCCCAGGCATATTGAATCCAGGTGTGAGATCCAAACATCTATGTATTTTTAAAGCTTCACATCTAATTTTCTGGTTAAGAAGGACAGTTTTTGTCTGAGTACAGTTTCTTAATATTACTAAGTCCTTGTGAGTATCTCCCATTTTCAGTTTTACAGTGAGCTGCCTTGATCTGAATTTTTTTCTGTTCCATTACATGGGAACATGTGTGATGCAGCACAGGCCCCTAAAACTCGTCACACCAGCAGTTTCCAGAGCCCATTTCCCACAAACTCACCAAGTGCAAGGTGTAGGGAGCAGTTCGCCAGACACCATATTTTATCCACACAGAGTACCATAAACTTTGTGCAGGTGAGTTTTTTTTTGTTTTTTGGTGAGGTGCACTTCTGCAGGGAGGGGCCAGAACCCTGAAGAAGAGCAGCCAGACCTGAGGAATGTGGGGCTGGACAGCACGTACCCATGAGTCATGATACCAGCATGAGCCAACAGACAAACAGAACCCCTTCCTGTTGGTTTTGCAAAGTACAAACAATTGCATTTGTGAGGACTGGACTAGCTGTGTTTACAATGAAGACCTTTTGGATTCTGTGTGTAGTGCGGTCTCTTGTGGCTTTAACACAGGCACTCAGATGGTGGTGGTTTTGTGTCCTGATGGTGGTATTACCGTCTTACAGTAACAGCTAGTGAGAGTCGCACTCCCTGAACAGTTTTCAAACATGTGAAATGGAAGGATCTAATGAATACTACAGAAAATTAGAATATTATGCATGTTAAGATTTGGGAGGCACTTGAGACCTTAATCTCTCTGGCTTAAAACAAATACAGTTTTTAGATGCAGAGATTCACAAACAATGGCCCAAGGGCAAAAATCCAGCCCTTACACCTGTTTTGGGTTTTTTTTTTTTTTTTAACTTTTACTGAAATTCAGCCATTCTCTTCGGTTTTACATCGTTTCTGACTGCTTTCTCTATAAGCAGAGCTCAGTAGTGCCAGTAGAGACCGTGTGGTCCACAAAGTCTGACACATGTACTGTCTGGGCCCTTGACAAAGTCTGCTGACCCTGCAGGCTTTGAAGGGTAGCTTAGCTTGCTCTGTGTTCAATAAACTGTAATTAGGAAATATTTAGTATATCTCTAATAGGTATCAAGAAACATGTGTGAACTGTTGCTGTAAAACAGTGAATTCAAATACACTTTCTTAAGCATTTTGGGGGATCCCTTTGTTGTTATTGTTCAGTCACTAAGTCATGTGACTCTTTGTGACCCCATGGACTGCAGCGTGCCAGCCTCCCCTGTCCTTAACTATTTCCTGGAGTTTGCTGAAACTCATGTCCATTGAGTCAGGGATTCCTTTTAGGGAGATACAGTATCAACATGGAAAGAGAGATTATGTCAGTATCAGATTTCAAGCTAAGTTTCTTTACTGCTTCTGTATGGAGGGGAACATGAGTTTTGCTATTGTTTACCTAAGAACAAAAATCATCAGAAGCCCACGTCACTGAAAAGTAATTTTTTCAAATGCCTGACAGCAGAAGTAACTTAAAGGATTTCGGAGATGTGATTGTTGTTCTGTTTGTAATTGAAAGCATGCCTGTTAAAATCAGAGAGAACCTAACATGTTTTATGTGAAACTGTTCTAGGTGTACCCTCCTCAGAGTGGTGCTTACCTGGTCGCAGGGAGCGCCCAGATGAGCCACCTGCAGAGCTACAGCCTACCCCCAGAGCAGCTGTCTTCCCTCAGCCAAGGAGCAGTGCCACCATCTGCAAACCCAGCCCTTCCTACTCAGCAAGCCCAGGCTTCCTACCCCAGGTAATTTGATTATTGACTGTTGTTTGTGCGTAGCACTGTTGAAACCCTCAAGTGCCATCGATCGTCTGTAATCATGGAAAATGAATTTAAAAAATTCAAGATGGGTGTCAACACTGATAGCAGAAGATCAGCCCTGTCTGTGGTGGCAAGTGGGTTCTCTGGGACCCCCTGCAGCGTGGCAGTGCCAGCCAGCATGCCAGTCCTCTGTCCTACTGATCCTTGAACTGCTGGATTGTGATTTTACCTCATTTTTTTTTTTTTTAACTTTTTATTTTGTATTGGGGTATAGCCAGTTAACAGTGTTGTGATAATCTCAGGTGGACAGCAGAGGGACTCAGCCAGACCTATACATGAATCCGTTCTCCCTCAGACTCCCCTCCTATCCAGGCTGCCACATAACATTGTAGCTAGGTATTTTTGATATTCCTTCCCATCTGTGATATTAGCTAAGGACTTTAAGGAAACTTAAGTTTATTTTGATAACTGTAATTTAACATTTTATACAAATTTCACATAAAAAGCTAAATGTTCTTTGATTATTCCTTTACAATTTATAGTTCTGAACTGTATCTTAGAAGCAAATATTTCCTTCTTTTTACCCTGGTAGGAAGTTAGTATATATATATCACAGCATAATAAACCACGTGGAAGGAGACAGTAATAAGAAGCTGACACCCCCATGGTTCATGGGGCAAGTAGCTGATGATGAAATGTCAGGCTCATTGTTTTGGTCATTTACATGTAATGCCCCATCATGTAAATGATTATATGTATGCATTATATTATTCATAATTTATGAATGCTTTTTCTACTTTAACGGGAAGTCATTCCTTTGACTCAGACAGGTAGACTTAAGAGTTCACAACAGAAGTTTCTCGGTAACACAGGCACAATTTCTAGGAACCTCCATCCATGTTGGAGTCATCTCAGAGCTCCTGTCCTTCCTTCACTGTTGTACTGTTCAAGCTCAGGAGCCCCACTCTAGGGATGCTGAGGGATTGCCAAACATGATTTTGTGGTCACATCTTGTATTCTAAAAGTACCTTAAGAAGGAGGGTAGTGGGGAAGCCTGTTACAGGCATCAGATGACAGCAGCCAGAAGACGGTACCACCTACAGGGTTACAGAGTTTAGCGGAAAAGTTAGGTGGAACCCTTTCTGTCTGTCCAAGGACATTTTTATTTTTTTTAATTCTCACTCTGTTAAAACCAAATACCCTTACATGGAAATCAGTAGGGAGCAGCTTTTAGGAGAGTAACATGTTACTTTAAAATTAGATCAAAGTGAGTAGAGGTGGAAATTGTTGAGAAGTGAGCCAGTGTACGGGAATGAAGTAGGAAGGTCTTAGAAACTTGAGCCTTATCCAGAGGTACTGCTCTATCCCAGCTGGTCCTCGGTGACCCTGTCACTTGCGGCTCTAGTTGCTCTTGTCACTGAAGGCTACTTGGATCTCTTAGTCCAGAGCCTTGAGGTATTATCCTTGTAAATGAGCTGCTCTGATAGTAGGTGCTGCAGAGTCAGAGTGCCGTGTCGCTGTTGGCTTGGGACTGTTCTGTCCTCTCCTGCCACCTGGACATGAACCCCTGTCCTGGACCCATGGCCTGTGTTGTATCCCCCAGCCTGGCTATTGGCTAGCTGTAAATATCACCTCTCCAGAAACACAGGTGCATTTCAAGAGGTGCTTTTGGCAGAGCATTAATATCAAAATATTGAGTCCTCTTCATGTGGCTGTTCTGCTCATTCTCTAGTTCTTAGCTCCATCGTTGTCCAAGGCTGTCTCGCTCTCCCCCTCGCCAGCACTGGTGCTCCTCTGTTGCTGTCCCAGGCCCCCAGCGCACTGTCGTCTTGTCTGTATCCCCATCTAGGCTGTTGTATCCTGAGAGCTGGAGTGGGATCTGTCACCTTCAGAGCCACACTGTGTAGCACAGAGTTTTACACCTGGTGGGAGCTCAGTAGATACTTGATAAATAAATGTTTTGATGGGAGTTTCAAGAGCTGTGTTAGGCCAGTGAGTTATATATTCCAGTTCCTGGAAAAGTCTTCACAAAGACCTTGAGGCAATTTTTAAAAAGATATATTAGGAACAGTTGTGTGTAGGTACATGTGCATCTGTGTGTGTTTGAATGAGAAAACTGATGGCAAAACAAACATACGCTAACAAAATTGGAAGTAGTGAAAATGGAGGTGGAAGTATACACCATAGAGGTATATGACATATTTGACTCAGGCTTTCTAATTGTAAATCACAGTCAAGAGGAATTTTTTTCCTGTGTTTTTGGTGGGCAGGTATTTTAGTGTCCCTCGGTCCATATCTAGCAGACAGTTTCTTATTCTTTTACATAGATTTTCAATTCTCTGGTTGTCACTCTTCTAGACTTCCATCACCCTAGGGTGAGCCTGTTAAAACCACGTCGCGTCACATTGTCCTTTTTTGACTGGTGGGTCTTCACTGCGGCACGTAGGGGCTTCTCTGCCTAGTTGCGGCACGTGGACGTCTCTGGTTGTGGCATGTGGGCCTCTCTCGTGGTGCGCAGGCTCAGCAGTTGCAGCGCATGGGCTCTCTGGTTATGGTGCGCAGTCTTAGTTCCCCCTCGGCATGTGGAATCTTAGTTCGCCACCAGGGATCGAACCCAAGTCCCTTACTTTGGCAGACGGATTCTTAACCACTGAACCAGCAAAGTCCCGATTGCTCTTCTGTCCACAGGCAACCAGTGTTTTTCCATCCCCCGCAGCTACAGGCCAGGATCCTGACCACAGTCTACAGGGCCTGTGTACGCAGGCTCCTCTCCTCTGTTTCTGCTGTCTCACTTCATGCCACTCTGCCCTTGCCTACTCTGCTCAGCCATCAAGGCCTCCTTGCTGTCTCTTGAACGTGACTGGCCTTTTCGCACAGGCTTGCTGTCCTCTTTGCCTGAAGTGCCCTTTTTCCTAGATTGTTGGTGTCACCACCTCCCGCTCTTTTCGGGTCTCTCCTTCAGTGTTGCTGTATCTGAGTGCCCTCCCCCACCATCCTGGATCCACAGGAATCTCTTGTCTGAGGAGCTAGTGGTCCTCCTGGGATGCTTTGTTTCTTTCTCCCTTTTTTTGATTTAGACCATTTTTAAAGTCTTCATTGACCTTGTTACAATGTTGCTTCTGCTTTGTGTTTTGGTTTTTTTGGCATGTGGGATCTTAACTCCCTGGCCAGGGATCAAACTCACCCCCTGCATTGGAAGGCTAAAGTCTCAACCTCTGAACCACCAGGGAAGTCCCTGTATTTCTTCATATCACCTCTTGTCACCACCTCTTGACATACTACACATTTTTTTTCTCATCTTTTTTCCTCCTATTAGAATATAAGTTCCATGATGGTGGGGACTTTCCCCTTTCTTCCTTTATGATATCCCGGTGCCTCAAATAGCAGTGTCTGGCACATTCTAGCTATTTAATAAATACTTAATGGAATGGATCGCTTGAATGAGTAACTGTTTAGTGAACAGCTTTGCTATTGATCTCTGAATGGCTGTGTAAGTCAGTGTTGACCTAACTGAGTGTTCTTTCCCCTCCACAGCACAATGGTCAGCTCCGTCCCGGGAAGTACGTATCCCAGCCAGGCTTCAGTGTATAGTCCTCCCCCTGCTGCCACAGCTGCTCCCGACGTCACCATCTACCAGAACACAGGGACCAGCCTGTCCCAGGTGCCGAACTATACATTACCATCCACACTGCCCCAGCCTGGGGGCAGCCAGCAGCCACCTCAGCCGCAGCAGCCGTACTCCCAGAAGGCTCTGCTATAGGACTGGAGTCCCCTTTGTGGCAAATACCCGCCGATCGCCAATGGCAATGTTACGAGATTCTTTAATATCTTAAGATTGGTTTACCCTCAGCTTATAGGAATCGTATCTTGGTCAACACGTTCCAATGTTCAAGAAGGGAGATCCCTCTTCAATTTGCACTGACTTTTTAGAGAGTCTCCCCTCCCCTCCCCTGTGAGGAATGAAACTACTTACAACATATAATTCCTTTCATAATATGAAAGGGTCAATGCAAGATTATCTGTCTCGTAAAATCACCTGGCCTGCAGAGTCAATCTTACCAACACTGTTGTGGCAAACGTTGTGTACATAGGTTGCTGTGTAACTTCACTACTGGCCATTTTGAATCACGAGTGGTGATCATGTGAATATATTTAACACTGTTAAATTAATTGACATTGCTATTTTATTTTAATCATGAACAGCTACCATGTTTCATAATGTTTTGTGTAAATTGAAGATAATTACACTATCCTTTTAAACTGCAAGAGAACAAAACTGTAGCATATGTACATGAAGGTGTTATGTTGTCCCCGTTTCAGTTTCCCATTCAGCTGAACCTTCCTGGGAGTAATTGGGAGCTGAATGCACATATGTTATGTCATTCTGTAGCCTCTGCATACTACTAGCTGTCATCACACCAGCGTACAGTAGCTAAATTTTTGGTGCACTTCTAGCAAATGATGATGTTCCCTTTTACACTTTGACATTTTGGCATGATATATCAGAATACTGTGGGACCATGAGACAAAAGTCAAGTTGGACTGCATTCTTTTATATCTTAACTTTTAAAGAGATAATGTCAATTTACTTTTTCCTAGTCGAAGATAGTAATTAGGTTTCTAAGCTGTATACTGTGTTTATTGGTGGCAGTGACACCAAAGATAGAGGCAAAGGATAGAAGTTTTTAAACTGGAAAGAGA
The DNA here is from genome assembly GCF_032452875.1 of Bos javanicus. Classification (NCBI taxonomy): domain Eukaryota; kingdom Metazoa; phylum Chordata; class Mammalia; order Artiodactyla; family Bovidae; genus Bos; species Bos javanicus. The sequence continues at coordinate 32,236,253 of NC_083880.1, forward strand.
ACATGAATTACACTACAATATCAGTCTCTTGTAATTATTTAGGCAATGGTGAAACTCAATTCATCTGTCTTATTCCACTGCTAGTCTTTTAAATATGTCTTTAACATATTGTATCCTTTAATTCTTCATTAAAATAAGTGTAAGTAGATGTTTCAAAGTCATCGAGGTTCCTGGCTTTGCTTAACAGTTTGTATATTTATTCTTGTCTTTGAAACTGGATTTATAGGCTGTTTTCTCTCTCTCCTCTCTTTTAAAGTTCCCGAATGGAATTATTTTGGCTTCTTATTCTGAAGTAGTTTTGAGTGAATGCTTTTTCTTTTAATCCATATGAAATATGTTTTCTACTGATATTTTAATCTCCTTAAATATTTATAATTTCCCTAGTTGTGCTGTTATTTAACACTATTATTGAAACAACTGAAGAATTGAGTACCATAGTAAATGAATTGATTTATTAACAGGTTTCACACCATAAATGAAGATTTAATTTGTATTTTCTGAGGTAGGTTCAAGGTAGGTTCAAATTTAAATCACCATCTTATATCTAATTTGTGCCTTCCTGAGTTTAGAGTACATTGCCCTCAAACAATAATTTTAAAATTCTAAATCAAACTTTACATTAAAATTTTTAATATGTTGGTTTTTGCTAAACATTGTCAAAAGATTGTAATATTTTTCATAGCCATTTGAATAGTTTAAGTGATACACTTTGTCTCAATTCATACTGTATTTTTCTCTTTTGATAAATTCCCCAATACCAATGGCAAAATGTATCATTGTCCCATTTTATTTTGATAGCTTTGTGCTGTAAAATCAATGACATATTCTCTAGTATGTGTTTGCTTTGTAAAAGTCAAAGAATGGTGAAATGAACAAAAGCTACCCTTATTACAAGGCATGTGTAAGTTTCTTTGCCTAGTCATATTACTAGGCTTTTATAAAGATTTAAATGATGAATACTTAAAAATACTTAAAACTAATACTATATTATAAGCTTGCAGTTTTCTTTTACTAGGCTTTCCCAGTGGCTCAGCGGTAAAGAATCTGCCTGCAGAGCAGGAGATGCTGGCTTGATCCCTGAGTTGAGAGGATTCCCTGGAGAAGGAAATGGCAACTCACTCCAGTTTTCTTGCCTGGGAAATCCCATGGATAGAGGATCCTGGTGGGTTATGGTCCATGGGGTCACAAAAGAGCTGTACATCACTCAGCAACTAAAAAGCTTTCACTTACTAGGTATGAAAATACCAGATGGAAAAAATTCCCCTGAAAAGGAAGCACTGGATTTTCCATCTTTCAGGTGACACGGCAAGGCTAGAAATAGAAAAGGACCAATTAGAAGCACAGTGATTTTGTTCTGCAACCAGAGTATGTGCTGCACTTTCGTAAAATTTTTCTTTAACAGGTAGCTGTCCCCTTTTAAAGGGAATTGAATTATTTATAAAATAAATTAGCTATAAAATGAATTTCTGGGAAGCAAATTTTACTTCTCGGTAAAATTTTTTTTACTTTTATAAAGTAAAAGCAAAAAATTTTTTTTACTTTTATAAAGTTTTATAAAGTTTGTGTATCCATAAGCCAGTGACATCTGAATGGAAAAATTCTGCCCAGTTACTGTCTAGCAAGAGTAGCCAACAAACCTCATGGTCAGTCAGATGGCTAATACATCAGTGTCCTAAACCCACCTACTGGTAATAACACATGGTGCATCCTTCCCCTCATTTCCCCTAACTCTGTGGTCCTGCTTTGCTGTTACTGTCTCTCCTACTCATGAGGAACCTTTTTCTGTGCCAGATTTTCTTCTGAAAGTTTGTCTCTATACCTCTTAATTTTTGTAATTAAAATGCTTAGTAGACCCCTAGCATTCTTTTCTCATAGTTTTCATAAATGACACATGTATAATTCAGCGTGAAACTTATCTTTAGTCCCAGGCTTCAAGTTTATAAAAGATAAATTAGTGTCCTATATGATAAACTCTGCAACTGCAAAAACTATACAGTTATTTTCTAAATTGAGGTCCATTGGTATAATTGGTCAAATTTTCATTTAAGACATTAAAATCGCTGTTTTCTTTTTCTCATCTTACCAGTTAGCAAATATAGAGTCCTATTGTATCATTATTTATTTAATAACAAAATCATAGCATTTTCTAATTTAAAAAGTTTTTCATTGTCAATGAATCTTTGTACCCTTTAGAATAAACGTAAAGAAAAAAACTTAACTATTTCTCAAAGACCTTATGTTCAGTTATCTTTTTATTTTAGAATCATGATTAAGTGTTCTTGTCAATACCTAGATTATTTTCTTTCTTTTTTTAAAGATTTTTTTTGACGTGAACCATTTTTAAAGTCTTTAATGAGTTTGTTACAATATTGTTTCTATTTTATATTTTGTTTTTTATGAGCATGAGGCATGTGGAATCTTAGCTCCTTGACCAGGGATCGAACCTGCACCCCGTGCTTTGGAAGTTGAAGTCTTAACCACTGGACCACCAGGGAAGTCCCTAGATTATTTTCTATGCTATTTATGATTACAGCCCCCGTTTCTAATCAAAACTGCCTTGAATTTTATGCACTTTTTTTTTATATGGTCTTCCTTTGAGATTATTTTTACCCCCTGATTTTTCTAGCTTCAGATATATTGTTTCCATACAGATTTCCTTATTGAACAAAGCCTAACTCTTTATTGGTGATAACTTGTATTCATACTGTTCTTTGCTGATTTTGCTACTCCTAGCTTTATGTTAATACTTGCCATTGCCATTATTCTCCATTTCCTGTTTCTTTTCGAGTCAGGGTTTCTGATAAGGATTACATATTAAGTGTCATAAGCTCCTGGATAAACATGAAAGGAACTGGTTCTAATATCTTTTGGTGTTCATAGACTAAAGAAAGTTATGTGTATTTTAGAAAAGAGTATATTCAGATTTTTTTATCTTATGCCATCAGTAACAAATATTTTTGAGTTTATGGCCTCAAAATATGTGTATTTACAAATGGTACAAGTTCTACGGTAGTAATAACGTGTAGTACATGATGAAACCCAAGAAATCTTACAAGGATAAGAGGAAAAATTATGAATAGAAATTCTGATATTTCTTCGCTTATCTCTGGTTCATTAGTCGGTACCCTAGAATGTATCTGCCTGATTTGGAGACCACTGATTTAGAGGTTACGATTAGACAGAGTGAAAGTACTGTGATACTAGGTTGGCCATTTGAAGTCAGCATCTGATACTACAAGTGCTGCTTTTCCCAGCCACTCTCTATGTTGAGAATTTTCAGAGTTATAAAAAGATTGAAGTAATATATTGAAAAGCTGAGTACTCTTCACCTGATTCATGAATCATTAACATTTTGTTACATTGGCTTTATCTCTTTATGTTTATATATATATGTGTGTGTATGTGTATTCATGCTTGCATATAGGTGTGTCTCTGTGTGCATATCCACATATACTATATTGTGTGAATAGACAAAGTTAGACTTTGCACTAAACTATATACCTAAGCATTTCATCATGTATTTTGTTAAAGATAAATACCTCTTCCTTTATAACCTAAACCTTTATCACATCTAACAAAACTAACAGCAATTTTGTAATATAATTGTTATCAAACATCCCTAATAATCCCTGTTTTATAGGTACAGTTTTTTTAAATTCCAGGAAATAGATCACATTTTTAATGTCCCTTTATTCTCTATGAGTCTAGATTAATCTTTTTTTTTTTGCCTTTTTAAAGATCAAACCTGTTTGTCGTTTAGTGTGTTCCACATTCTGGATTTATCGCTCTTTTTTTTATGTTAATTATTATTTATTATTTGATGCTCTGTTCTCATTATAGTCCTCTTTTTTCTTAACCCTTCAAAAGTTAGTCAGAATTATGTGATTTATGGTTAAAGGTGGTGAATCTAAATTTTTCAACCTCATATCAGAAAAGTGTATATATAAGTGAACATTTTGAGCCTTCAGATGTGGTTATTCTGTATAAATAGAGGCTGTGTGCTCAGTCCACTAATGCTTAGTAGTTTTGTGTCCTTCTTATCAAATTGCAATTAGAGTCAATGAAGAAAATCTGAACCCTTAAAAATAATTGGCTCCCTTCTATCCCCATTCAAACCCAAATCAGCTTTTCTCAAGCTTGTATGTACCTGATTCACTCACAGTGGCTTTTAAGTATTTTAGAAATGGCATCAACAAGTATAGAACTTTGTTTTAGGGTGTGTACATTTTGGCATGTTTGTTTTAAAAGACTCATTACCTTTTATCATATCTTCTATTAAGATACTGAAATCACTTTAAGGGAAGGGAAGTACTTCCTTTTTAAAAAATCTAGTTTTTACTTGAGATTGGTTGCCAAATTGGAATCAGGCTGAGTAAAATTTATACCCAGAGTAAAGTTAGAAACACATGCAAGTTACAATAATATACACTATCAGGTTGTTAAGTAGCTGGTTTAAACCCTCATATTATTTCAGTTCATTAATGGCTTAAAAAAAAAAAAAACCAGTATTTGTAATCCATTGTTTCTGTGTCAGGCTATATGAAATTTCTTAAGTGCAGGATAATTACATATCTTACTACTTCAAAAAGAGATCTAGTATGTAAACAATTAAGAATGTTTTTGATTAATTGTGTGTGATACTATCTGGAAGGTGTTTTAAGATGCCAAATATGAAACGTCCATATGGTATGATTAAAATACTTGTGTACTGGTTTTGAATTTTGTTCCTTTTCCCTCAGAGGGGGAAAAAAATGTTTCAATTTAATATGTTTGATATTCTGTAGTTTTAAAATATGGTAACCCTAAAGGAGTTGTGAAACATGACGTTGTAGTTGTGAAACAAGAAGTTGTAGTGAAGAATACAGGTAAATTCACTAAATATTTACCAAAGAAGCTTCATTATAGCAAGCCCATTTCTATACACGGTAGATGGCACAGGATAAAACAAATGGTTTTAGTATTTGCACTGTAAATTGTATCCATTTTGACCACATGGGTTTTTTTGTAAAGGATGTGGTGATACTTCTGGTTGAAGAAAAGAATAAGAACTAAATTATGTTTCACGAGTTTATTGGGGTTCTATTCTACTATGTTGTGGACATTTTAGTTCATGACCCTTAGGAATTCAGATTTTAACCCAGATATGTCTTTTGTCAAAAGAATTATCTTGCTAGATATGTGATTCTTAGCAGTTCCATGAATCTCTCCAGCCTTCTACTTATTTATAAATTGTCACTTTAGTATAACTGTTACATGATCCTTTGAAGCCTGCAGAAATTCTGTGCTTCAGAGCCTCAGCCTTCTCGCCATTCAGCCTTGACAGCTCATCTGTGCCACTGCTGTTACCTCACAGCTCAGAGGCAGACAAGGAACAGAAACTTGGGAACATGTTCCCAGCATATGGTCGTAACAGTCCCTGTGTGTAATCTGGGATACTTGATGTCCGTTAGTCCAGCAGTCCCCAGCCTTTTTGGCACTAGGGACCGGTTGCGTGGAAGACTGTTTTTCCACAGACCAGCAGGGTCAGGGGGATGGTTTCAGGATGATTCAAGCGCTTCACATTTATTGTGCACTCTATCATTACATCAACTGCGCCTCAGATCATCAAGCATTAGATCCTGGAGGTTGGGACCCCTGCGTTAGTCGACTCCTGAGCCTTTTGTTGATGTTTGTGTGACCCCATGAGGAATATCTGCGTTTTGAGTAGAAGCACCTTCACTTGATAGTACTTTCACTGGTGCCGATTTGGAGGAAAAATTAAATAATTATGGCTCTGAAGCATATACTGTTTTTGTATCTTGTTTCAAGCTAAAGGAGAGGCAACAACAGACTAAGACTATTATGAAATTTTATTGCTTTTGATGTTCTTGTAAGCAGAATAGTACCCTTGGACTCACCGAGGTGAGAATGGTGACAAAACCAATGTATACTTTTTCTGTTTTATTTACCAAATAAGCAGATCACCTGAAATGCTGGAGAACTGTGGAAACTAGGAGCTTCCATCTTTGAGACAGGCTGAGCGAGTCTTTTTCTAATATTCCAAATAAGGTACAAAATCAGCAATGGCATTATTTTTTTGCATCACAAATATTTGACCTAGAAAAATGTATTGTGTGATTATAAGTTATTAATACACATAAACATTAGCTTTTAAAGGTTAGTTTTTTCTAACCAACTTTTTCTTATGTGTCAATGTCAGTTACATGTGTACAGTATTTTACATAGTTATATAGGACAATTTCAAAAATAAAACGAATTTTTTTTTTGTAGTGTTCTTGTTTGGACTTCAGGAAATTAGATATCCTGCTGGCATTAAAAATTCTTTCCTAAATTAGTTTATGATATTTCATGGAATCTCATTAAAAGGTTTTTGTCAAGTATTACAGAAAGTAAATAAGCTTTTTATAGAGGGGAAAGACAGAATTTCCAGTTGTTATCACTGGTTGTGTTATATTCCCAGCAGGAATAGTCAGTTCCTTTTTAGAATCTTTTTTGCTATCTAATGCTGATTTTTTTAAGAGTAATTTCAAGAGTGAATACTGGTTAGGTTTTACCAAAACAAGCAAACAAACAAAAAAGACAAAGTTCTTTATTTTACGTCATAGTGAAAATAAATTTTGTATTTATATAGGTAATGTTTCTTTTTTATTTTTAAAAGATTACTTACATTCTAATTGGTCTTAGTGAAATAATTTGATATCAAAACATCAGGATACTTTTATTTAATTGACATGATTGCCAAATTTAATTTATTTGGAGGGGGAGCAGGTAGGCCAGTGGGTTTCCTTCCGGTTAAGTTAAATATGCATTTGAAACAGGAAGACTTCTGGTGTCCGGAATGGAACTTTATTAGACTGTAAGGTAAAGTGTTGTGCTTTTACTTCGTTCCACAGAACAGGAGTATCTCTCCTCTGCATGCCTTTCATGGACTTGAAAGAGAATCATTTCCTTCAGGTTTTCAGTATGAAGGGAGTAAAGTTCTATTTTTTATTTTAACTCTTATTCAGCATTTGTGTCTAACTATGCTGATTTGTCTATTTGAAAACCAAAAAATGTCTTCCAAAAAAAAATATTCTCCAGTTTTTACTTGCTAAAGAATACTTACTGGAACAGGATTCTATTTATGCTTTCAGTGGGAGCACTAAAATTGAGTAAGTGTCTAGTTTATACCAAATGTTTGTTTTATGTATGTTGTAATTCACAATGGTCAGGGAAATTGGTCTCAAAAATTAAGCAAAGGAGGATAGATTAATAGCTGAAGGAGCTGAGTTTAATATGTTTTAACAGTTTTGTCAAACACATTTTGAGATTAAAAACTCTGAAGTATTTTTCATTTTTGACTAAGAGGTGAGCATTATTAAAATTGAGTAGAATAATCTAAATTACTATGTATAGTATCTTTTGAAAGTCATATTTCTAAACTTTTTTATATCTAGTAATTCACATGTTTATTAGTCAAATGCTGTGTATAACTCATTTTTTTTCTAGATAGTTATTCCAAGAACTGTGGTTTGAGAAATGTAAAATTCTATGCAGAATGAAATCAACTGAAGAGAAACCTGAAGACTGGTTGTGGTTCTCACAGATAATTCCTGTTTATTGGATTTAAAATGTTGTAACTTTAATGACCTGGAGCTCAGAATACAGGAAATTCTGCTGTTGGGCATTTATGTGTCCTAAAAATCACTATGCAGCATGCATTACTACACGATAAAAAAAGCCTTAGAGTTTATGGGAAAAACCCATTAGAGGCACAACATTGCAAAGCATCTGCAATAACATACTTAAGAATAAAAATAGGAACCTAATATAAATAGTAGCACCGTTTCATGTGTTAAATGGCTTACGAAGACATGAACATTACAGTAAATATGACGCTTTACCTTGACAAAGACCTGACGTGAGCCTTTGGGAGTGGATATGGGAAGGATTTATTTGTGAATTAACATGCAGATGGGCATAGGGACTGCTAGAGTAGGAGAGCCCATTGTGACACCAGATCTGGGTATGTGTGACTCAGCCCCGGGTGAGCTGAGGGTGCTTGCTGGTGGTGGGGTGAGGCACGCCCGCATGTGGGTTTTGCCTGTTTCTGCAGGTGTTTTGCGTGTTCCTGCACGACTCAGTTTATCTGGGTGCATCTTCTGCATTTCACCTACTGTTTCTCCTGGACAAAGCCACATTTCAAAAGCCACAAAGCCTGCATTTCACCTACTGTTTCTCCTGGACAAATTTCTCCTGGAAATTTGCATTTTGCTCACATTGTTCCTTTATTGTATCACCTCCTGCAACAAGTTTTTGTTTTCCAAAGAGCAGTTATATCCATACTGACTCTCAAAGTCATTTAGAGATGGAGGGTGAGTGGCTAGTCACCATTTATTTCTAACTTAAAAAAAATATGTTTTTAAGTATTGGAAAAGAATCAGGTATATCTAGGATATAAAATGTTCTTTCCTCTTTACAAGGTCGAAAGGATCCCAGTAGAGCATGTGAGCATGTTCAGATTCAAAGAATTGTGTTTTGCTGAAGTACAATCTGTGAGGTTATATGACTGACAACTCTGCCATCTCTCTCCAAAAAAAGAGAAAAGAGGAAAATTAAAACCATCATTTTCTGAGTTAAATGGGCAAGGCCATCATGCCATTATTTACACTGATTTTTTAAAAATTAACTATCGATTTGACCTTCAGTTGGCTGACTTTTGAGTCATGTACCAGGTTTTTCAGGTTTACTGCATTCTAAATTTTTATATTTCATAGCACTTAGTAGATACTTATTTAAATACTTTTATAAATCAGGAGATGTAAATGAAGGTCATTTATAGGTTCATTTTGACATCAGAGTTTTGTTTCTTGGACAAAATTGCTGCATTTCTTTCTAAAGCATGCTGTGTTGGTGAGTGAGCCTCCTAGGGCTGATATCTCTGTCAGTCACATTTTCCACCCTGGCTTATTGCATTAACTTTTCCTGGTCCTCAGCTTTATCATCTATAAAATGAGAGAATTATGTCTTAAGTTCTGTTCAAGCTGCTGTTCCTGCAGTGATGTGAAAAAATGGCATCACTTTAATTTTATTTATTAAACAAGCACTTGCATTGTTCTTACTGTAGGATGGGTACCACTCTTAAGTGCTTTTCAAATCTCTCATTTAAAGTGGGCTGATGGAGAAAGGAAACCAAGGCACAGAGTTTGGTAATTTACTCAAGGTTGTCCAGCCAGATGGGGGCAAGGCTGGGGCTCAAAGCTAAGTAAAGTTTGTGCTCTTATTCATCAGCTTGTCATTAAAATGATGATTTGTTTTCTAACGTATAGGAACTCCAGAAGCTACAGGGGAGAATGAGGCAGCCCCTTCTCTCCAGAATCTTCACATAAAGGGAGAATTTTGTAGTGTGTGTGTGTGTGTGTGTGTTTGTGTGTGTGTGTTTATGTCCCACAGAAGAACTCTACAGTAAACATTTGTTGGTGAGACTACCTTATTAGAATGTAAAAATACACATTTTCAGGTTAAGTAGTTGGTTCCAGGTTTCCAGCTGGCTTATTTAAGATTATTTAAATAAACCACAAGGTTCCAGTCTGATGGTGATAAACTGGGTGAAACTCTTTTAGGGCACTGTGGAAACGTGATAGCTAAAAGGCTGACTTATTTGATACCTAAGATTAGTGATACTATGTATAGAAATTAGAATAGTTATGTGGAATCATTGAAATTTTCAGTCAACCCAAACCCCTTGTATGTCTATTAATATGAACTTCTCATTAATGGGAGATTCCTAATAGTGGAATCTTTTTCATATTTTTATGTGTATTGTACCTAGAGCAATATCTTTTCCACTGTACTCAGGTACCTAAGTGTTGAGTAAGCGATCACTTCAGTTTTACAGTAAGCACGATGAGTCTCCAGAGAGCTCCGTGTCCCTGTCAGGGGCCTGCCAGAAAGTCAGATTACACACAAGAGGTCAACTAAACAGGCTTTTGCAAAAGAACTCCTTAACTGAAGACTGAAGGAGCCAGCAAGGGTAGTGGAGGCATCCTTTACTGTCAGGACCTCTGAGTCAAGAGGGGTAAGTGTTACACAGCAACACAAGGTGAGAGCTGGACTAGAGGAGGAGGGACAGACGGACAGAACTATGAATGGCACAGTGGTCAGGAGAGAAGGACGAGAGGAATAAACACCCTAGTGTCTCCCACTGCCCTCTGATTTCTTGCTAGTCATCTCACTGGCCGAACCCAACTGGAATACAGAATGGTGGGAGCACAGGTGAGGAGATGGATGGAGAATAGCCAACATAGTAGAAACATATCTGGGTGTGTGTTTGTCCCTTCAGGCTGCTATAATAATACCATAGCCAGGGGACTTTCCTGGTGATCCAGTGGTTAGGACTCCATGCTTCCACTGAAGGGTTCATGGATTCAATCCCTGTTCAGGGAACTAAGATTCCACATGCTGCATGGCAAAGCCAAAAAAAAAAAAAATACTGTAGCAGAGGGGAGATGGAAATTACATAAGTAACAAATTTATTTCTCGGCTCTGGAAGCTGTAAAGTCCAAGGTCAAGATGCTAGGAGATTCAGTTTGTGAGGGCCTGCTTTTTGGTTCATAGCTGTCTTCTCATGATAACCTCTCATGGCAAAAGAAAGGAGGGAGACAGCTCCTTGGCGTCTCTCTTAGAAGATACTAATCCCATTCACAACGGGTCTCTCTCCCAATCACTTCTCAAAGGCCCTACCTCTAAACACCATCACCCTGGGGCTTAGAATTCCAACAAATTTTTCAGGGAACATAAGTATTCAATCTGTTGCATGATTGAAGCAACCCTTGTCATTGAATGCAGTTTGATTCACCACTTGCAAAAATATTAAAACACTTTTCCTCTGTCAGTTAAATTATCATACATATTTTATGAAAAGCCAAGCATGTTCTAGGTGATTTCCAATTAGTTGGTTAATTTTCCTATTGCTGAGTTTATATAAAGTACTGAATTCAAATTATCAGTAGGTGGTGCTGCTGAGATTGAATCTAGAAAAATCTATAGTAGGCATTTCTTGACGATTAGGATTTCAGACAGGTTATTTGGGAAAGAATGTTACAGAACCATCAATTTGTGGTTTATTGTTTTTCATGACATCTGAAAAACATCAGTTTTTAGGGTTTTGATTTACTTAATATGTGAAATATTCTGGATTTGCCCAACATAGGGGCAGCAGTGGATGTGTCTCCACAGAATCTGAAGGATAAGCATGTCACAGAACATAATTACTGATAATTTTCTGACGTGCTATACTGGGGTTTACCACTTGCCTTCTTGTTTTAATTTACTTTTTGAGATAGAAGCAATGAATCATAATGCATATCAAGATTTTTTTAATTAAAATTTTAAAGTCTTTACTGATTTTTTTGCAGTATTATTTCTGTTTTTTGGCTTTGGGGCTGTGAGGCATATATGGGAATCTTAGCTCCCTGACCAGGGATCAAACCCATACCCCCTGCATTAGAAGGTGAAGTCCTAACCACTGGACCACCAGAGGAGTCCCTCAAAATTTTTTAAGTGATTTAATTTTAATTTCCTGGAGAAGAGAATTAAGTGCAATTTAACAAGTGCCCCAGATGATCCTCCTGGTAACACTGGTTTGGAAAATGCTGACGATACGCAACCTTCTTTTGGCCTAAGTTTCCTTATCCAGTTGGCCTGAGTTTCCACAAACATTCTGAGGTCACAGTCACATTTGAAAAGATAAAGAAAGCTTTGAATCTTCTCCCCAGAAAAATGCCCCCACCTAGAGTGCTGCATATAATTTCAGGTGTTTCAGAGATACTTAAAATCCATCTATATATCCTGTCTGTGAACCCCTGTGCTGTAAAATCTGTTTAAAACTTTTCAGTCTAGGCATCAAGGGTTGCCCTAAGCTTGGCCCATCCCACTGATGGACCCTTTTGCCCCAATATTGCCATCAGAGTCGGGAGCTGTGAAGATAAGCAGATTTTAGATATTGTGTTCCTGAACACATGGAAAAGCTAAATTCACAGAACCTGTATGCTTTCCTTACAGTCCATAGGAATTCTTCAAAACACACAAGAGACTCAATTGAGGAAATCATTTAGGCAGGCTTTCATACTTTGCAGTCATTGGCATTGTCCAGGACAAAAAAAAAAAAAGGAAAAGGAGATGGTGTTGATCTGTCAAGCCACCTTTTTTCTATTCTCAAAGACAAGCATCTTATTTTGAGCATAATTTTAGGGCCATGGTGTCCCACAGGAAAAGTCCTGCCAGGCTGGTGGTGAAACACGGGGACTCGTGACAGAATTCTCCAGTTTTTTACCAAAGCATCCTTTGACTTCACCAGGCCTGGATCCTGCCAGCGGAGCTGCCAAGTCACTCAAAGTTCTTTATTATTAAGACTAAGTTTGTTACTAGTCAGAATCGACTTAGCAGTCTGCTGCTGACTGTTAACATAAGTTCAAAGTGTTATCATTACAGAAGAAGGTCTATAGACTAAATACCTTAGGTCAGATCCCAAACAGATATTAAAAATAGAAATCATATCCAGGCCATTACCTCTGTGGTGGTGATTTAACCACTACTTTGTGTTTACTTTTATATTTATTATAGTGATTAGCTGTTTATGTAAAATTGGTTTATCCAAGCTTAAGTATTAAAGGGTGAAATAAAACTATGTTGAGTGGCAAGACAAAGTTTTTAAAAACACATGTAGACCAGTTCTAAAACATGAAACAGTTCTTTGTATACATGAAATGATCATTTATTTCCCATCATCTTGCTTTAGCAAAAATGTGAAGTGGAAAATGGAATTCAGCAGATGTTTGCATACCAGGGAGATCTAACAATGACTAAGTGGACAGAAAAAAATCTGGCATAGCGGGCCTGACTGCCATCTTGTGAGGGTCCCTTTTCCAAGGTTGGCCTTGACTGGCTTTGGGAGCTTGGATTTGGGGAGGGTTCCTACTATTCTCAGAATGGAGAAGAGTGGCACATTGGGCCCAAACTTTGCACAAATGATGTGTTTTATGCTGATCACTTGCTTCCTTCTGGGAGTCTGGAATCTGGGGACATGCCAAGTAGGACATGATCTGGGGACATGATCAGCCCCAGTAAGAGCTCCAGGCACCATGGGTAGTGAGCTTTCCTGATTGGCAACATTACACACATGTTGTCACGCCTTGTTGCTGGGGGAATTAAACTCGTCCTGTGTGACTTTGGTTCGAGGACTCATAGAAGCTCGTACCTGGTTTCCCTTGACAGCCTCCCATGCACCTTTTTTCTTTTCTGACTTTGCTTCAAGTCCTTTTGGTGCAATAAATTACAGCCATGAGTGCAGTATACTGAGCCCTGAGAGTCATCCTAGTGGATCATCAAAACCGCGAGTGGCATTGGGGTCCCTTCAACATAGCAAGGTCCTGTCACTGCCTTTGGAAGTTCACAAATGTGTAAGGAAAGAAAACATACATTTAAAGCTATAGCACAAGGTTGAATTTAGTAAGGTGTTCAGTACTACAAGAGGAGATAAGTGCTAATATTGCAACTGGGGAGTTAGGTACAGGCCATAGTCATTTCAGTGTTGGGAACAAAATTTTTTCTTCAACTTCATTGCAGTAATAAACACCCCATATAATTTAAAAAAAACCCATATAATTAAAATTACCCTTTTATGAGTTTGGATGTGTATATACTCATGTTACCATCCCCATAGTCAAGGTGATGAACATATCCATCAGCTCCAAATTTTCTTTGTGTCCCTTTGTTTTGTTTTTGTGATACAAACACTAGACATGAGATTCTCCTTAACAAATTTTTAAATGCATGGTACTTTATTATTAAACACTGGCACAATGCTTTAGAGCACATTTGTGGAACTTATCATCTTGTATAACTAGTTCTGTACCCTTGAGTGACAACTTCGCATTTCCTCCTCCATCTCCAGGTACCACTGTTATATTGTCTACTTCTCTCCGTCTGACTATATTACATGCCTCACATAAGAGGAATCACACAGTATTCGTCTTCCTGTGACTGACTTATTTCATTCATCATGTCTTCAGTGTTGTTGCAAAGAGTAGGATTTCCTTTTTAAAGGCAGAATAATATTGCATTGTGTATACATTCCATATTCACTCATCTGCTAGTGCACATTTGGGTTGTTTCCATTTCTTGGCTGTTGTGAATAAGGCTGTGGTGAGTGTGGTGTGGGGAGCCGGCGGGAGGCACTCCACCCGTGGCAAAGGTCATGAGGAAGGAGGCTCGACATATGCAAAGGCGGGATCGAGCCTCAGGAGACCCCCTGGAAATTCTCGAGCATCTACCCTCATAACCAGAGCCTGCCTATTTTACTATTTTGTGCTCTCACCTACACCTCTGACTTTACGGGGGGCTGTCCCCCACCACCTCTTTCAGAGAAGGAGTTAACTTAGAGCTCCAGTTAATAATAATTCCTGGGCGTGACAGGAGTGTTCCAAACTTACAAACTCCTCTGAAGGTTCTCTAGCCTGCCTGACAGGCTTGTCCGGCCACATGTGATTGCTCACAGCCTCCCAACCGTGAGAGGCACGAGATGCTTTAAACCTTCTAAAAACAGGTTCCTTAGAAAAGTTAGAAAACCATTAGTATAAGTATAGTGGGCTGATTAGAAATTGTATTGGTGAAGGGTTTTTCATTTGTTGAGCCAATGTTTACTGCTAAGTCTCCACATCCCCTGCCCTTATACACATTAATGAATATATAGAAGAAATAAGTATTAACCTTTGATATAAATCACGTTAGACCTTAGGCCAAGTAAATTCTTTCCTTAACTAAAACCCACTACACCCTCACCCTATGGGAATGTAACTTTATTTGGGTGGCGTCTGTTTTAAGAATTATCACCCCTGGAGAAATAAGTGTTCTGGTTGACTGACCGCTGTCATAAGGAAAGGGTCATAAATTGTCAGCAGGCCCCCTGGCCAGAAGATGATGTCACACCCCTAAGACCTCTGTATACATTTGTATGAAGCACCTGACTTTAATAAAAGTCAGGACTGCTGACCCCACGTGACTTTTGTATAACATCTCAGTGTATAAAAACAGACTCTGGAAAATAAAGAATTGGGATCAGTTTCTTGAAAGACTGGTCTCCCCATGTCTCTCTCTCTCTCAAACTCTGGCTGAGTCTCCATCTGGAGCGCGGAGCCCACCATGCTTACTAACTTTGCCTGGGCTTCTAAGATCTGACTGGGGAGGCCTCAGTGTCTCCTCTCCTCTGGGAGAACAGAAGGACGCCTGCGGCCTACGTAAGTGGTGCAAGCTTCTTGTCTTGAAGTTTTATTGGTCTCCCACGTAAACCAAGCTACTCAGCCTCTTTTCTCCACTGAATTTTCCTGCTGAGCTATCCTCATTCTATTACTCTTTATATCTCTAATTAATATTTAAATAAGTCGCCGACGCCGTCCCCGCTTCGAATACCCTGGATCAGCCGGGGCTGGATCCTCTTCAAGATCCTGATTTCAATTCAGTCCCAGAAGTCATAGTCATGTGGTAGATTTACTTTTAATATTTTGAGGATGCTCCATACTATTTTCCATAGCAGCTAAACCATTTTACATTCCCACCAACAGTGTACAACAAATATTCCAGGTTCTCCATATCCATCCTCACCAACTATGTATTTTTTTCCCTTTATAAAATAGCTGTCTTGACAAGTGTTGTCTTCTTCCAGATTTTAGAGAGAAAAATTTGTTTTTCCACTGTTGAATATGATGTTAGCTGTGGGTTTTTCATATAGGGCCTTTGTGTTTTGAGGTAAGTTCTTCTACACTTAATTTTTTTTTTTTTTTGAAGTCTGATGAAAAAGTGTTGAATGTTGTCAGATACTTTTTTTCTGCATGTATTGAAATAATCATCTGATTTTTGTCCTTCATTCTCTTAACGTGATGTTGTCACATTGACTTGCATGTGTTGAACTACCCTTACATTCCAGGGATAAGTCCTACCTGGTCATTATGAACCTTTTAATGTGCTATTGAATTAAGTTTGCTAATATTTTGTTAAGAATTTTTTATATCCATGTTAATCAGGACTATTAGCTTATATAGTTTTTGTGCTTTTTTTCTTGTTTTTTGTCTGGCTCTACTATCAAGGTGGTGCTGGCCTAATAAAAGGAGTTTAGAAATGTTCTCTTTTCTATTTTCTAGGACAGTTTGAAGGATTGGTATTCAGTTCAGTTCAGTCACTCAGTCCTGTCCGACTGTTTGCAACCCCATGAATCGCAGCACACCAGGCCTCCCTGTCCATCACCAACTCCCGGAGTTCACTCAAACTCATGTCCATTGAGTCAATGACGCCATCCAGCCATCTCATCCTCTGTCGTCCCCTTCTCCTCCTGCCCCCAATCCCTCCCAGCATCAGAGTCTTTTCCAATGAGTCAGCTCTTCACATGAGGTGGCCAAAGTATTGGAGTTTCAGCTTTAGCATCATTCCTTCCAAAGAAATCCCAGGACTGATATCCTTCAGAATGGACTTGTTGGATCTCCTTGCAGTCCAAGGGACTCTCAAGAGTCTTCTCCAACACCACAGTTGAAAAGCATCAATTCTTCGGCGCTCAGCTTTCTTCACAGTCCAACTCTCACATCCATACATGACCACAGGAAAAACCATAGCCTTGACTAGATGGACCTTTGTTGGCAAAGTAATGTCTCTGCTTTTGAATGTGCTATCTAGGTTGGTCATAACTTTCCTTCCAAGGAGTAAGCGTCTTCTAATTTCATGGCTGCACTCACCATCTGCAGTCATTTTGAAGCCCCCAAAATAAAGTCGGACACTGTTTCCACTGTTTCCCCATCTATTTCCCATGAAGTGATGGGACCAGATGCCATGTTCTTCATTTTCTGAATGTTGAGTTTTAAGCCAACTTTTTCACTCTCCTCTTTCACCTTCTTCAAGAGGCTCTTTAGTTCCTCTTCACTTTCTGCCATAAGGGTGGTGTCATCTGCATATCTGAGGTTATTGACATTTCTCCCGGCAATCCTGATTCCAGCTTGTGCTTCTTCCAGCCCAGCGTTTCTCATGATGTATTCTGCATAAAAGTTAAATAAGCAGACAATATACAGACTTGACATACTCCTTTTCCTATTTGGAACCAGTCTGTTGTTCCATGTCCAGTTCTAACTGTTGCTTCCTGACCTGCATACAGATTTCTCAAGAAGCAGATCAGGTGGTCTGGTATTCCCATCTCTTTCAGTATTTTCCACAGTTTATTGTGATCCACACAGTCAAAGGCTTTGGCATATTTTTCTTAAATATTTGATGATAAATTTACCTATGAAACCTTCTGGTCCTGGTCTTTGTTGGGAGGTTCTTGATTATTGATTCAGTCTCATTATTTGTTATTGATCTGTTCAGTCTTTCTACTTCTTGACTCAGTCTTAGTGGTTTCTTCAAATGTGTCTTCTAAGTTATCCAACTTGTTAATAAGTAATTGTTCATAATAGTCCCTTGTGATTTTTTAAAATTTCTGTGGCATAAGTTGTAACATCTCCTCTTTCATTTCTGATTTTTAGTCTTTCTCTTTTTTACAGTAAGTTCAGGTAATGGTTTATTGATTATGTTTATCTTTTTAAAAATAGCTCTTAGTTTTCTCTGTTTTTTGTATTGTTGTCTATTCTTTATTTCATCAATTTCTGCTCTAGTCCTTATTATCTGCTTCTTTATGCTAATTTTGAGCTTAGTTTGTTCTTTTTCTGTTTATTGAGGTTTAAAGGTAGGTTGTATGAGATCTTTTTTAATGTGTTTATCACTAAAAACTTCCTTCTCAGTACTGCTTTTGCTATATCCCCTAAGCTTTGGTATATTTTATTATTTTCATTTGTCACAAAATATTTTAAAATTTCCCTTTGACTTCTCCTTTGACTCAGTGGTTGGTCAAGAATGGATTAATTTCCATGTATTTGTGTGTTTTATTAATTTCTTTTTGTTATTGATTTCTAGTTTTATTTCATTGAAAAGTGCAATAAAATAAAGTAAAAAAGATTTTAGCCTTCTTAA
The DNA here is from genome assembly GCF_032452875.1 of Bos javanicus. Classification (NCBI taxonomy): domain Eukaryota; kingdom Metazoa; phylum Chordata; class Mammalia; order Artiodactyla; family Bovidae; genus Bos; species Bos javanicus. The sequence continues at coordinate 32,254,277 of NC_083880.1, forward strand.
ATTTGTAGAGACTTGTTTTGTGACTTATCATGTGGTCTATCCCAGAAAATGTTCCATGTATGCTTATAAAGAGTATATATTCCACTGCTCTTGGTTTGGAATAGTCTGTATATGCTGTTAAGTCATGGAGAAGGCAATGGCAACCCACTTCAGTACTCTTGCCTGGAAAATCCCATGGACAGAGGAGCCTGGTAGGCTACAGTCCATGGGGTCGCTAAGAGTTGGACATGACTGAGCGACTTCACTTTCACTTTTCACTTTCATGCATTGGAGAAGGAAATGGCAACCCACTCCAGTGTTCTTGCCTGGAGAATCCCAGGGACGGGGGAGCCTGGTGGGCTGCCATCTATGGGGTAGCACAGGGTCGGACATGACTGAAACAACTTAACAGCAACAGCAAAGTTGGTTTATAGTGTTGTGCAAGTCTAGTGTTCCATTATTGATTTTCCATCTGAAAGATACATCCATTGTTGAACATGAAGTATGATAATCTCCTATTGAAAAAAAAAAAAAACTTGAGGAACTACTTTTAGTATCTCACTGGGCAGGTCTAATGGTGATGAACTCCTTCATATTTTTGTTTTTTTGAGGAAAGTCTCAATCTTCATTTCTGAAAGAGAATTTTGTTGGGTAAAGTATTTCTTGTTTGGTTCGTTTTGTTTTTGTGTTTTCTTTCCCAACACATTGAATATACCATCTACTCTCTTTTGGTCAGCAAGGTTTCAGCTGAGAAATTCACTGATTGACTTGAGTAGGTTTCATTATATGTGAGAACTTAATCTTTCTTTTTCTGTTTTTAAATTTGTCTCTATCTTCAACTTTAGACTGTTATATTATAATGTATCTTGGAGAAAATTTTTTGAATTGAAATTTGGGGATTGCCTGTTAGCTTCATGAACTTGGGTATCCAGATCTCTATCCAGATTTGAAAAGTTCTCAGTCATTATTTCTTTTAATAAGCTTTTTGTCATTTCTCCCTCTTTTCTTCTTTGCCTCCAGTAATGTATAGATTGCTTCTGTATCCCACAGTTTTTGGAGGCTTTGTTCACTTTTTTAAATTCATTTTTCTTTGACTACTCTGACTGAAGGATTTCATTGTTTGTGAAACAGTTCATAGATCTCCCTTTCTTTAGGGTCAGTCATTGGAGTTAATAATATTTCCTTGATTATTAATGACCCTGTGGCTTTGTATTGGTTTCTGTACATTTGAAGAAGTAGACACCTCTTCTAGTCTTTATAGGGTGGCTTCAGCAAGGAAAGCCCATTACCAGTGAGATATTATGGGTGAGCCCTACAGGGTGGTGTCTGTGATTGACCTTTCTGATGAAGTCCTTGGGCTGGCAATTCCAGTGCCTAAATCCATGGGATCAGGCCTGGATCCTGGTTCTATGGAACCAGTTAAGTGCTATGGACCTGGGGTGAGCCCAGTGTCTGGGTCTGCAAGTCCTAGCCTGGTTCTGGGCTGAGCATCTGGCTTCATGGAGCTAACATGGTGCTGGTGTGGGTTGGGAGCCTGGGTCTATGATAGCTGACATAGTATTGGGCCTGGCTGGGAGCCTGGATTAATAGGAGCCTGCCTGGAGCCTGGGTTCACAGAGGCCAGTTTGGTGCCTAGAGCTGCAGATTCCAATCCAGTGCTGGGATGGGTGGGATCTTGGGTTTACAAGAGCCCATCAGAAACCTTGCACCACAAGAGCCACCTAGGGATGGTGGTGCTGAGGGACCATGCTGGGGTCTGTGGTGGAGCTGGGTGCTCACCTCCCTTCCCTCCCACAGGGATGATGTTTGTTTCCCTGATGGGCTGCCTGGGTTTAGAGGAGGATCATAGACATAATGTGACGTTACCTTTCCCACCATCTTCGATGCCTCTTTTCTTGTTTCTGTGCTCTGCCCAGGTGCTGTCATCCCTCACCTGGAATGCTTAGGTCTTCTGAAGGTATTTTTATAAATTCATGTGGATAGTTGTTCCAGTGGATGTTTCTGGGAAAGGATGGGCACTGGGAATTCTAATACTGCCATCTTGCTGATGTTATTCCATCCCATTTTATTCCTGTCTTTTCCTGATTTTATTTAGTTGTTTATCTGTATTCTTTTGTAGCCACTGAGTTTTTTTAAGATGACTAGTTTAAAGTCTTTGTCAGTTTGTGGAACTCCATTTCCTCAGGGTCAATTACTAGAAATTTATGATTTTCCTAGGTGACTCAGTGGTAAAGAATCTGCCTGCCAGTGCAGGAGACAATGTGGGTTCGATTCCTGGGTTGGGGAGATCCTCTAGAAGAGAAATGGCAATCCACTCCACTTTTATTACCTGGAGAATCCCGTGGACAGCCTGGCGGGCTACAGTCCGTGGAGTCGCAAAGAGTGGGACATGGCTTAGTGATTGAGCACGCATGCACTAGAAGTTTTATGTTTCCCTCGGTGGTGTCATGTTTCCCTGATTCTGTGTGGTCTTTGTATCCTTGTACTTGTGTCTGTGCATTTCAAGAGAGTTTCAACAGGGAAAGGACTTCATCACTCTCAGTGAGCCAATCCTGGGATCATCCACAGGCAGGGTCTTTCAATTCCAGGGTCCTTGGGTTATGTAATTCAACAGTGGCTGTGGGGTTTGTGGTTGGACAGGATTGGCTAGTGGGATTTATAGCTGGTTGGGGCTGGCTGGTGAAGGTTGTGGTCAGGGTTGTTGGTGGGCTGTGGGAGATCTGTATGCACTAGCCATCCCTTCTTACTTTGTAACAATCCTAGGTGGTCTAGCTGTGCCAGTGTCTTCAGTTTTCTGCATGAGGTGAGACAGAAGTGGGCCTCTTGAGCAGTACCTTGAAATGCTGGGAAAGATGAATCTGTACCTTGGTCTCCTTTTCTCTACTAGAGAAATCACGGGCCCAGGGGCTCCTCCGTGCTGATGTGCTGGCTTGGGGTGGTGGGGGGTGGGGTTGGGGACGGGGGGTGAGGGCACTGCAAACAAAGTAAAGCTGTTCTTGTCCTTTTAAATGTGATTTTCTGATTTTAGTTTTCACACTCTATCAGGGTGCTGTAGTCTTCTCCCTGGGTTCTGGAATTCTCACAAAGGCATTCTTGTCTGTGGATGGTTACTAAATTGGCATTTCTGTTGGGAGACTAGGGCTGGAGACTTCCCATTCCACCATCTTGCTGATGTCACACCTTGGAGCAAAACTTAAAAGTCTATTCTATTAAGACCTTTGGAAGAGGAACTTCCTTGGTGGTCCAGTAGTTAAGATAACAGATCACAATGCAGGGGATCCAGGTTTGACCCCTGGTCAGGGAACTAGATCCCACACGTTGCAACTAAAGATCTCATGTGCTGCAACTAAAACCCAGTGCCACCAAATGAATAAAAATAAATATTAAAGAAAAAAAAAAACCAACTTTGAAACAGTATTCTATTTCTCTAGCTAGAGTAGGTTCTTCATCTCAAGAAAGTTCCTGTTTTTATTCAGGAAACTTCACCTGAACTTCTAGGTTGACCATGTACCTCTCCTCTCTGCCCCCATGATGACTTGGACACACATTTCTCATTGCACTTGTACTGAAATGACCCATGGCTCCATCTGTCTCTTCAACCAGATCATAACCTGTAAGGGCAGAGAGCTTGTCATCTTGGTACTTCTGCATCAGTGTCGTAGTTTGCAAAGAGAGTCCACTCTGTTTATTTGTAAATTCATTGTGTCATTACTCATTCAACAAATAATTACTAAGCTCTTACTATGTGCTAAACACTAGCCTAGTATGAGTATATAGCAGATCAAAATTGGTAAAAATTCCTGTCCTAAATAAACTTGCATGCATGCATGCTCAGTTGCTCAGTCATGTCTGACTCTTTTGCAACCCCATGGACTGTACCCCACCAGACTCTTCTGTCCACAGGATTTTCCAGGCAAGAATACTGGAATGGGTTATCATTCCTCCTCTAGGGGATCTTCTGACCCAGGGATTGAGCCTGAATCTCCTGCATTGGCAGGCAGATTCTTTACTACTGTGCCACCTGGGAAGCCCCTAAAGAAACTTATCCCTGGTGGTTCAGCAGTAAAGAATCCACCTGGAATGCGGGAGACCTGGGTTTGATCCCTGGGTTGGGAAGATCCCCTGGAGGAGGGCATGGCAACCTGCTCCTGTATTCTTGCTTGGAGAATCCCCATGGACAGAGGAGACTAGCAGGCTACAGTCCATAGGGTCATAAAGAGTCAGATACAACTGAGCGACTGAGCACAACAGAACAATTGGAAGGGCAGGCAATTAATGCAATGAGTTAGTCAAGTAAACATTATGCTATTAGTAAGTAAAAAGAAAAAGTAGGGAGATGAACAGGAAATTTAGAGGGGAGACTATTAGAATTTTGGGCAAGCAGTCTCATGGACAAAGTGTCATTTATGTAAAGACCTAAAGAGAGTGAGGTAGTTGACTTTTGGGGCATCTTCAGGTGAGAGCAGGAAGGGGGCAGGCTGAGTAAGCCTTGATGCCTAATGTGTTTGAAGAAGATTGAGGAGGAGGATGAGAAAGAAATAGGAAATTAAGTCAGAGAGAAATATGCTGGGTGGTAGCCACCTTGAAAATTCTGGTAAAGCTGTGGACTTTTACTCTATAATTAGATGGGAAGCCAATGATGGCCTTTTTTTGTTTTGTTTTGACCATGACACATGACACAGGTCATGCAGGATCTTGGTTCCCCAAACAGGAATTGAAACCCGTGCCCCCTGCAGTGGAAGTGCAGAGACCTAACCACTGGACCCCAGGGAAGTCCCAGGGAAGGTTTCTGACAGAGAAGAGATCAGCTGATTTCTTTCATTAAATGCTTATCAAACTAAATGGACCACATGTATATAGTTCAAGAAGACATATTAGTTATGTACCTCTATAGTCTAAGTGGTAATTTAGGTCAGAAGATTCCAAACGCACAATATCTTTAAAAATACCCACTTAAGGGACGTCCCTGGCGGTCCAGTGGTTAAGACTCTGTGTTTCCAATGCAGGGGGTGCCGGTTTGATCCCTGGTCTGGGAACTAAGATCCCACAGGCCAAACGGTGCAGCCAAAAATTTAAAAAAAAAAAAAAAAAAAAAAAAAACCACTTAAAACAAACCTGCGCCATGCAGTGGAGTTAGGGTCCATGGGGTTGCTAGGAGTTGGACACGACTGAGAGACTTCACTTTCACTTTTCACTTTCATGAGTTGGAGAAGGACATGGCAACCTGCTCCAGTGTTCTTGCCTGGAGAATCCCAGGGACGGGGGAGCCTGGTGGGCTGCCATCTCTGGGGTTGCACAGAGTCAGACACGACTGAAGCGACTTAGCAGCAGCAGCAACAGCAGCCCGATTAAGGCAAACTGCTTGGAGATTTTGATCTAACTATTAATACATTGAACAAAATAACTGGACAATTATAATTTCTTCACTTTCTGAAGATATGAGTGTGTCTACTAACATCGTTTTCAAGTTTTTGTTTTTTTTTTTTAAGTAAGGAACAGTTGGAAAGCTCAAACTTATATCCTTAACCAACAAGAATTTAGGTTAAATTATTCTTGTGAATTTGGGGATGTACTGTAATGAATTAGGGCTGCATCTTCAGTTAAATGGATTTTATTTCTTTGATTAAATTTGTCATTTTGGAATGCTGAAAGGCTAACTAGATTATTGCAGTCCCTTAAAAAGTAAAATCTGAGAATTATTGTTAAGAATGAAGTGACTTTCTGTTTTTTTTTTTTAATGTTCTAATTCTTAACTCCCATTTATATATCACTGTGCACGTATGTGTGATGATTATATAGTGGAGTGGGAAAGTGAAAGTGAAATTCACTCAGTTGTGTCCGACTCTTTGCGACCCCGTTGACTATACAGTCAATGGACTTCTCCAGACCAGAATACTGGAATGGGTAGCCTTTCCCTTCTCCAGGGGATCTTCCCAATCCAGGGGTCGAACCTTGGTCTCCTGCGTTGCAGGTGGATTCTTTACCAGCTGAGCCACAAGGGAAGCCCAGTGGAGTGGGAAGGTTGTTTGTTTGTTTGTTGGTATGTTTGTTTTTGCAGTGCCACGTAGCATGTGAGATCTTAGTTTCCTGACCAGGGATCGAACCCAAGCCCCCTACCTTGGAAGCATGGAGTCTTAAAGCACTGGACTACCAGGTAAGTCCTAGAGTGGGAAGTTTTCTTTCTTCATTTCTTTCCTGCTTTTTTTGAGATCTGGTACCATTATTTTTAAAAAGTAAGGATATTATATACATTTTGTTACTTTGAAGAACAGAGTCACTAGATACCAGATAGATATTCAAAGGGTTACAAGAGTGGATATGCTGTGGTCTTTACTCTTACAAAGTTACTTGTTTATAAATAGCCAGAGAGCTGAAATTAATCCTTTCCCTATAATATGAATTCAGTATAGTCTGGACTATGACAGCATAACATTAGTAAAAAGGAGTTTATATCACATGGGGCATAATCTTAGTGAGTTTACTTCAAGTTATTTATTTGGTGACCTCTTCTTGTTAGGATCAGTAATGTATTTTGGAAATACTCTTAGGAAATGATAAATAATCAGTAAATTGGGCGGGGACACGCTTTTGCCTCTTGTCTGGGCTCCTCGCAGATCCTGCTTGATCCCGGAGCAGTTTCACTGCCACCAGAGCCTGCCTTGCTGCATATCAACACCACACGATCACAGGAAACCAGCCATGGACATGCCAGAACATTCCTGGCAGTTTGTACATTTTGTTTCACGGAACAAAACGCTGAAAACAATGAGAAAACCTTGAGATTACAAATGATCTTGCTAACAATTTAAGAAACTTTCAATTTTTGACTTCCTGCCTGCAGGAAGGAAATGACAGTTGGAAGTGTGGAGAACAGGTGTCACCCTGGACAGCATGATATCTTCTGCTTACTAAAATAAAAACCCCTGCATCAACACTCCTACATGGAAGTGAGTTCTAACCACAAGACTCAGTCTTTCCACCACAGACTCTGCTTCAGAAAACCAAATCTGTTTCCTACCAGGAAGTTGTTAAACACAGCATTCAAGAGCAGACTCAGGGGCAGAATTCCTCGAATCAATCTGGGATAAATCCAAGTTAAGAATTCAGGTGGTTTGAAAATGTCCCCCTCCGTGTCCTTCCAGTGACTGGCAGTACAGTTGCATGGTGGACTCGTCAGGGGACTTAGAAGGGACAGAATTAGGACTGACAGAAACTGGTCCCAGCTGAAGGGGGGGTAGGGATCCCAAACCCTCTCTTATATCCCTTTGTGTTTGTCAGGGGTGTGGCATTGTTTTTTACCCATAGCTTCAAGCTGGCATTGAAGCTTTCTATTTTCCCTTTGGCAAACTAGCTAGTTACTCTATCCCACATGAAGAAGATTTCCATGCCTCTCAATCTGTTACAGAAAATTTAGACAAATGATACTTCAGAGGGGCTGAGGACCCTGAAATGATTGAAGACTGTTCCTTGGCCCAGATGATTACCAGACAGTCCTCTCCAACCACCTTCATTAACAATGCAAGTCCATCATGGGATATGCATTCTTGAGGGCATGTGTGTTGGAAAATGTTAGGAAAGACATTTTAACATTGGAATGTAGAAAGTCTTTGTGAATGCTTGCAAGGGGCATAGTTTTCTTTTTCCAAACATGCGTTGTGGGATTAAGAAGCTCTGTAATCCCCAGGGTCTTTGACTTTGAAGCCATGGCTAATGAGGAAGGAGACATGGCCGCTGTCATTGGGGCCACTCAAGGACACTGAACCTCATGGGCTGAGTGAACAGATTGTATGGGAGCTCGTAGTATATGATTTCTCCCCCTGCAGAGTCGGTTTAGAAACAGCATTCCCCTGAAATAAAAACAAGGTAGCCATTTTCACAGTCCAGCACATTCTCCCTGCTGCCCGCCACTTCTCTTACCTGTCATCTGTTCCTTCCTTCCTTCCTCAAATGTACACTAAGGGCCGATTATGTACTGAGTGTTGTGCCAAGAAATGATGGTACAAAGACAAGAGCGCATGCTGTCTGCCTTCAGGGAACTTTCAGTTTCACAGGAACCCAATGTGCAGACATCTTAGGGAGACAAGAGTTTCAAAAGGTGTTTTATATGTAGCTTTAATCTGTTTTTTTTTTTTTTTTGGCTGAGTTACGCGGCATCCAGGATCTTAGTTCCCTGACCAGGAATAGAACCCGGGCCCCCTGCAGTGGACATGCAGAGTCCTAACCACTGGACGGCCAAGGAAATCCCCTCAAAAAGTGTTTTACACTCAAGAGGAATTACTCACTTCTACTTGAAGAAGGAGAGTAAAAGATTTCTGAGAAATGGAAATCTTTAATCTGGGGCTGAGGGGTGAAGATGGCACTTATTCACACTCTCCTGTGAGATCAGGAGAAAATATCTGAATTCAACCCCAACTGCCAGCCAGGAAACAATCCTTCACAGCTTCCCTCCACTGCCCCATCTCCTGCTTGCCTCTTAGCTATGTCCCTGCTTAGTTCAGCCACTGCAGGGGTAGGCAAAAGTAAAATTTGTTCATTCTGCCTCTGCTTGGAAGTAGGGGGGAAAATTGTGTAGGGAACATTTTAAAAGAGTGCAAAATTTTTAATAAGTTTAAATTTCTTTGTTCAGTTGACTATTTACTAAAGTTGATTTCTAATTTTTATGCTTGTGAAATATTCCAACTATGCAAATATTAAAAAATGCAAAAACCCTCTCTGCCCCACCTCACCCATTCCCCAGGGATAATGCTGTTGTTTGATTGCTATCTTCCTGGATTTTAAATTTACATTTAAATCTACAACTACAGTATTTCAAAAACAAAAATCCATTGTTTTTCTCTGCCACTCCTCTCCCCAACTCACTGCATCATGAAAATTCTTAGAACTATTTTTAAAATAAGATACACTATAAAGAGAAGATTGCTGTAACAATATAGAGATATTATCATGTGTCAATTTATAAATGAATACAGGCCAAAATTCACCTTCTCTAGTCAACTTGACTTCAGTTTATTTCAATCCTGTCCTCTGAATCATCTAGTAATTTTACATATTGTTTCTGTATATTTGGCCCCTGATCATAAACACCTTTTTTCCCCCTTATACTTAAGCCCTTTGGTTGCAAAGAACAAAGGCCCCATTTTGTGGGAATATAGGTGAGCTGGGGAGTCAAGTAACTAGGGGGCTGGTCTTCCTTGGTGTGCTTGCATAACCCCATAGATCTGTCCTGACTGTTACTGTCTGGATTGGCCTCCCTGCTCTGCTCACTCTTCTCTTCCCTCACCATTTGTCTTCCATATGTTCATTCATTCAACAAATTACAGAATTCAACCACAAGCCAGAGATGGTTCTGGCACATACAGTTTGAGTTGCTCTGATTCTGACTCAAAAATCATGGCCTCCTTTAACTCCACTTGTCAATTTCTCCACATGTGTTTTAATTCATATTCCTAAGGGTGAGAAAGTGATTGGCCCAGGTCATGCCAGGCCACTCTTAGACAGCTGGACATTTTGTGGCCAGAATGTTCATCCAGACATGTCTGGTGGAGTGGGTGGCAGCCTGGGCAGGGTAGGGCTGTCTAGCTCACTCCACACACCTTCTCGGGTCCTACATGCACATCTGGTCATCTCCCCAATCACAGGGTCAGTCAGTCACTATGCCTCTACCATGACCTGTGGTCTGTTACAAGGGTAACCCAAGCAGTCTTCCCTTTATATGGAGTTGGGCTCCTTGTGAACAGAGGACAACAGCCATAAACTCTCTCCTCAAGAGAAGCACAGCTAGTTATCAGGGCATTCCCTGTGGTGGAGAACAGTAGGTCCCATTCCATGAATGTAACACCACTTGGTGTTATCTTTGAGGCTAAAGTTATAGAATAGGAACTGGAGGAAGATGATAGGTGAGAAATATAAAGTGAGTGTCAGTTTTCAATTCCCATATATGTAAATAAACGGAATTCCAGTCCAGGTAAGAGCCAGACTGTTTTTATTCAACAACTATCTTCAAATTCTCAGATCACAATTCCAGTTAGTAACAAAATTTATGGAAGAAATTATAATACATTGTAACGTTAGATGACCCAAGACCCAGGGTTAGGAGGTTAAAATCTAGTCTGTATCCAGTATCATTTAAATAGAACATTTTTCAGGGATGATAACAGAGCATTGATGTCAATGGTATGCTTTTAGAAACAGTTGCCAACAGAACTGCTGCTTAGGTGCTTTACTGCTCCATCCTTTTGTATTCTTGCCACCTTTCTTCCAGATGTCTTTTTTCATATAGAGGACTTCTGCTGCACTTTATTATTATTGGTGCTGTGCAGCATGTGGGATCCCAGTTCCCCAACCAGGGATCTAACCTGTGCCCCCTGCAGTGGAAGCGTGCAGTCTTAACCACTGGACCACCAGGGAAGTCCTCTGCTACACTTCAGTGGCTTCGAGGTCAAAGAGAATCACCTGGTAGCTCAAGGAACCTTGTGTCTGATTATCCTGCTGTGGGAGGGCAGGAGGTGTGAATCCTCAGAGCCACCCCCCAGAATCCTAGGTGCATCCCAAGAACCAGGCAACTATGGGATCCCTTCTGAAAAGGGCCTTGAGACACAGAAGCCAAGAGAAATATGACGTGTCTCAGACACAGGCGTGGGGGAGCCATCTGATGAAGCCAGCAGACAGGAGGGATTGGGCCAGCCTGTGTGGGTGCGTCACCCCTGTTCCACTTGTGGTAGCCAAGGCTCTGTCTTACGTAGGCTCCTCTGTGGCTCCCAGGTAGCTTCCCCATCTCTAGGTCCACACCACTCTAGCCCTGCCTTCACATCAGCACTATCCCTCCTTTCCAAGAGGTCAGCTGATCCTCTGTTTAGAAAATGCCTTTTTTTTTTAATTTTATTTTATTTTTAAACTTTACATAATTGTATTAGTTTTGCCAAATATCAAAATGAATCCGCCACAGGTATACATGTGTTCCCCAAATGCCTTTTCACACACACATTTACATGCACACACACACACATCCTTCATAGGATATGGGTGTTCTGAGTCCAGCTGATTTTCCTAGCATCACCTCCCCTGGTCCTACCATGCCACACCAGACTTCATCATCATGCCTCCCTCCCAGTTGTTGTTTTCTTCCTGAAATGTCACTGACACCCCAACACCCACCATCTGCTCGCATCATCATTATCTTTCCCTCCCCTTCCCAAAACCAAAGAGGAAGCTCTCCTCTGTTGTATCATGGCATTTAGGTTAGACTTCTGACTGCAGTTATTTTTTGTTGCCCATAGGTTTGTTTCCTCTATGGATTGTGAGGGTTTGCAGGGAAGGATGCTTTGTCACACGTACATCGAACCACCCCACACCCAGTGGAACGCTCATCGAAGCTGCTCAAAAGTGGCTTGTGCGAAGGAAAGATATTCATGGGGACAATTGTCTTTTAAATATTTGATATGCTTTTAGACTAGATATAGATAACTCTTCATATATTGATCCTGATAGCAGGTTTCTCATATCATCGTTAGTCTCCTGACCTGCAAAATAAAAATAACGTTAATCTGTGTTGCATAGCAATTAATGTGCAAGAACAAATAAATACTTCAAGTACCAGGAGGAAGTCTGGTTGGGAAATTGGTAAAGTGAATCCAAACTCCCTTTTCATGTACTTTGAAGAGAAATGAGAAGTCACTCTCTTAGACAAATACTCAAGCTTTGAGTATTTCTCTTTGACTGGATCTGCTCAGTTATAAAAATAGGGGATTGGATTATGTCTTTTCTTCTTTTCTAACTAAAATTATATTATTGCAATGGTTCTACTTAAGTGTTAAATATTAAATAAATGTTTTCTTGTGCTCAAATTCATAATAAAAACTACATTAAAAGACCCCACTTTTACTGATGTTCTGAAGCATATTCTGAAATTCATTTGACTTCTAGTAACGGATCTGCAAACACATTAAGTGATCACTTCCACGATGGCTCTGTTTCTTTAAGAGACCTCGGTTGTTAAGTTGGAAGATCACTGAACCATATGAGGGTCAATAAAAGAATAAAGTCACTGGTGAGTGATTCGAGTACAAGGAACTTGACCCCAGTTCAGTATCTGTGAGTCCATATGCTGTTCACAGTCAGAGGAGGAGACTGTGGTCCCCGGGTGCTCGGCCTCCCAGGATGGCTTCGCGAAAACTAATCAAGCTGCTGGTGTTTGAGCTGCTTGAGTTTACTGCTTTCTGTGTCCCCACGCTGGTGATAATGGAACAGTTTGCTGTTGCCTATTCCACCACGAGGCGACCGCCTGACAAAACACGTTATTGGCTGATTGTTTCCTGTTCAATTGCCTATGTAGCTTCAGTGTCTCTCTTAATTTGGGTTCCTGTGAAAGTTCTCTTGTACAAGAAACGTCATCTTTACCAAAAAATCAAAGGATGGTGAGTAAAAAGAATTCTTTCGCAGGGACCCCCTGGGATGCTTTCAAAGAGACTGTCTCATGTTCTCTGGGCAAGGATGCTAGCATAACACACAGGTGTGTAATGTGAGATTAAGGAGAAGTAATAACCACTGTTTCAATCAATGTATTCATAGTTGTATAAAGTATGGAAGTATCTTCCATATTTTATTAAAATATTTTTTTGATGTGGAATATTTTTTTAAAGTCTTTTCTGAATTTTTTGTAATATTGCTTCTGTTTTATGTTTTGGCCATGAGATATGGGATCTTAGCTCCCTGACCAGGAATTGAACCCACACCCCCTGCATTTGAAGGCAAAGTCAACCACTGGACCACCAGGGAAGTCTCCTTCCATATTTTTTTTAAAGAGTCATTTTTTTGCTGACTGATAATTGCAACTTACATGTATTCCTAAGACTCTGATACTCTGAGTAGTGATTGTTTTTGTACTAATTCCTGTGTACACTAAAGTGCACAAAGTTATCATAGTTAATTTACAGAAATCATAATCATAAGATTCTAATATATAATTTTCTGTTGTATAAACCTGAAAGTAATGTCTAAAGCTGAAAGTAATGTCTAAATGTTTACCTTGCAATGTTTTGTAACTCTAAGGCATCCTTTGATCATTAACCAACTAAAATTTTTAAGCAAACTGGTTCCTTTATTTAGATTAAAAAAATAATAATACTTTGATTGTATTGATAAATTCTATTACCTTGGTGGTGAGAAGGGTACGTATTCAAATAATAATACATAAATATTTTAAATTAATCATGGCTTAATAAGGATTGAACTCATAGGTTTATGACTATATTGATCCATGTAAAGGTATTAAGAACAAATAATCTCCGGTCCTAATGTATTTTTCCTTTTAAATCTTCAGATCTGGTTCTTGTCATCTGAGATACATAGAATACATTTGAAAAACAAGGAGCTGGGAATTTTAATTCAAGCAAGTACAGAAATATAAAAATAATAGATACAGCTATACAGCTGTATAGTGAGAAACACTGTAGGGAGAGTGTGGCCAGGGAGGGTGGGGCCCAGGATCTGCTCTTTAGCACCTGATACTTGATGTCACCCCCTAACACAACAGGAGACTTTCAGTTCCTGGAGGACAGATGTCCTGAGTGGTTTCTGAAAATAAATCATGTGGTTGGCATTGCTTTCATCAGTGGGGTTTAGGTGTTTTCCAACCCTTGACCCAAATCCTCAAGATCAACTAAGCTAAGCTGGGCCTTCCACCCCTCATACCTGCTAGGAGTTGCCTCAACCGTTCAAGACTCCTGACCAGGCCGGGAAGTGTTTGAGGGATAAGGAGGGTCTAAATCACAACAGGAGTAAACCAGTAGGAAGCTGGCCACACCAGCCCAGGAAGGTACTCTTTTTTTCTGCATTGGCTTAATCCCTAGGACCTTTTAGGTCTGAATATCATTTAGGGAGGAAACCTTCCCATATTGCTTATTCTTATTATGTAGGAGCTAAGATCCCACATGCCTCATGGTCAAAAAGCCAAAACATAAAACAGAAGCAATATGGCAACAAATTCAATAAAGACATTGAAAATGGTCCACCTAAAAAACTTGAAAAAATATATTATTATTATTTTTAAATAATGTATTTATATTATTATTAAGCTATAATTACTTCTTTACTGATTACTTATTATGTACTATATAATGAACTTAGCAGTTTCATTTCATCGCATACCACCTTGTGAAGTATGTCTTTTTTTGAGTTTATTATTCCTAAGAGGAAACTGAAGATTGGAGAGGTTAAGAAACTTACATGGTCAGCTGACAAGAGAGTGAAAGGACTGTACTTTGGACCCAGGTCTGTCTGATTCTGTGGTTGGTCCTTCTAACCACTGCCCTGAACTGCTTCTTTGAAGGGTGAGGTCCCAATCTCTGGGGGCATTTGAAAGGAAAGAAGGCAGCAGTCTTTCTGCTCCTTAGTGTCTGTGTTTTTGTTTGTTTGTTGTTTTTCTTTGTACGTCTGGTCCAGCTACTTCCCTTGTGCTAAGTTGTCTTGGGCTGTCACAATAATTACATCTTTCAGTGATTCCTTTTGGAAAATACTCTTCCAGTCTTTTATTTCTATTTGTGGGTGTGGTTGGTCATAAGTATTCTAAATAGTTTTAGGTGGATGGCATGTTATCTATGATTTCAGTGCAACTGTTCCCTCCATGACCTCTTTTCGAGCCATTGTTATCGCTTACTGGCCTAGAAAAGAAGAAGTTGTTACTGAGTACTATTCAAGGAACCTTACACATTCCATACTGTTAGACTTTATGACAACCCAGTGAGTTATCCACTAATAGTCTTGTTGTATAGATAAAGAAATGGAAACTTGAAGAAGTGATTAACTTTGGCTAGTGATAAAGTTTATAACTGGTGGAGCTGGAATTTGTGAGTCCAGAGTGGTCTGATTCTGTGCTGTTTCTTCCACCTTATGCAACTTTTAAAATATTCTGACTTTGAATGCTAAGTATGTTTTAAAAAAAATGCAGCTTTTCTAGTGTCATTAGAATACATCTTCCCTAAAGATGTATATTTGGATATTATATGTGATCCCCCAAAATGTGTATAGAATATTTTAATATATGTGGTAACATAGTGTGTGTCATATAACTTGATTTCTAGAGAAAGATGATGCAAAAATAATTGCTATTACAGAAAGTAGGAATTGAAAGTATGAATTATTTTTGAAGAATACTTAAATAGTTGTTTATGTGAGATTTCATAGATGCTTAGCTTTCACAGCTACATTGTTGATGGGCCTATTTGAGTATCTCTCTGTACATCCACACCAGTGCCATGGGTCCTGTGTGGCTGGTATTCAGGAGAGAGTGAGTCATCCAGCTAGTGAATTCCTGACGTTGTGGCTGAGGGGTGCAGACCTGAATTGAAATTCCAGCATTGGCCCTGATTGTGAGATCATCCTTTAAATTCTTTAAGTTTTAGTTTTCTTATGAGCAACATGGGGACAAGCTAGTTTCTTTATTGGGTTGTTTTAAGAAATTGAGTAAGATTATGCATGAAAACTTCTGAGCACAATGCCTAGCACATGGTAAGGACCCAGTGAATGTTAGTGTTATTATCTCATGCTGAATTTAGTATCTATTGAAAACATTATCTGGTTTAATCCTCAGAATGACTCTGACAAGTGATGATAAAACTGAAGAAAATTCTAGAAGTGATACTCTGTGTATCCAGAGAATCTTCTTGGTTTATTTTATCCTTTGAGAGTAGGGAAGGTGGATAGAGTGAAATGATGAATATCTTATATTTTGTGATTCTATTCTATACATAGTGTGATTCTATTTATTTTTTTAGAATTGAAGAATGGTGGCTCAGATGGTAAAGAATCTGCCTGCAATGCAGGAGACCTGGGTTTGATCTCTGGGTCAGGAAGATCCCCTGGAGAAGGGAATGACTACCCACTCCAGTATTCTTGCCTGGAGAATTCCATGGACAGAAGAGCCTGGGGGGCTAAAGTCCATGGGGTTGCAAAGAGTTGGACATGACTGAGTGACTAACACTTTCACTTTTCATGGTTGATTTATAATATTGTGTTAATGTCTGCTGTACAGCAAAGTGATTCAATTATACATATATACACATATTTTTATATTCTTTTCCATTATGGTTTGTTTCAGAATATGTATTTTATTTAATTTGGCTCTGCCAGGTCTTAGTTCTGGCATGTGAAATCTTCACTTATTGCAGCATGCAGAATGTAGTTTCCTGTCCCAGGGATCCAGCCTGGGCCCCCTGCACTGAGAGTGTGGCGTCTTAGCCACAGGACCACTAGGGAAGTCTGTATCTCAGGATATTGAATACAGTTCCTTGTGGCATACAGCAGGACCTTGTTGTTTATGCATACTGTATATGGCAGTTTGCAGCTGCTAATGCCACGTTCCCGACCCAGTCCTCCCGCAGTCCTCTCCCTCTTGACAACCACTAGACTGTTCTATACTAGAGTGTGATTTTACGTTTCATTTTCTCATTTGGCCTGCACTCAGTATTGTAAAGTTGAGGGAATGGATATAATTGTCATTTTATAAGGGAGGAAACAAGGTCAGAAAGTTTAGGGCACACTTTAAACCAACAGAAGTCTGAACTTTAATCCGGTGTTCTTCCTTTTACTCTTGTTAAACACTTCCTCATTCCTTTGGAATGACTGTTCTTTTTAGGGATGCCTGTCATAATTTATAATAAACTAGGGACATCGTTTGAGGAAAAGAAGAAAAACTATTTATATCCACCCCAAATTTTATATCCCAGTAAATAAGAGGAAACTTTGCCTAGGATATGACGGGATGGGTGAAACCATTGAGGTATAGACTAATCACTGAATGGGTGAAACCGTTGAGCTACAAACTAACCTGAAACTGAAGTAGATTTCCTCGGAGAGGGTACCTTGGGGAAGGATAATCCTAGAAGACTTTTGGGGGTTCCCAGACTGGATTGGGGTGATATTTTAGGATTCTATCGAGTCTTGCAGAGTATGATTTCTTTAGCCAGCCATCCCCAACTTTTGTGGCACCAGGGACCGGTTTCCTGGAAAACAATTTTTCCATGGACTAGGATGGTGGGGGATGGTTTTGTGATGACTCAAGCACATGACATTTATTGTGCACTTTATTTCTATTATTATTACATCAGCTCCACCTCAGATCATCAGGCATTAGATCCTGGAGGTTGGGGACCTCTGCCTCAGACCATGACGTGTCAGCCATCCTGGGCAGTGCCAAGTTGGAAAGACTCCAATTGGAACATTTTCCTTTGTTGACATCCTTAACTTACACTGCAAAATTTGCTGTTGATTTGTTTCTGGTGGCAGTGGAAGTCATAGCAGTAATAGTTCTAGTTGTCATCATAGTAAAATAAGAGTAAATATTGATTGAACAATTACTATGTACCAAAAAGAGTTGTAAACACACTGCCTGTATTATTTTAGTTAATTCTCTTTTATGAAGAAGAACATTTACAGTGTTCATTTAATGAGTGAGGAAATTGGGGCACAGAGGTTAAAAGACCACCTGCCCAGTGAGTAGGGAGTCAAGACCGACCCCATTTATCTTGAGTCTGAGCACCTTAACGGTGCACAGCAACACACACGAGTGACTGGCTCACCTGAGGAGGCAGAGCTCACTCTTTCCAGCACCTCCGAGAAGGTCATAGGTGAATTGCCAGGAGATAACCAGTGGTATTTAACAGTTACTTCTTCCCAGAGAACCGTCTTTCTCTCAGTCTGTCTGTCATCTTCTGAAAACCAAGACTGATCACTTTCTTGTCCTTGACCACAGGCTTTCTCTGCTTGTCCCACTGCCTCCAGTCAGTCAGCAGGAGTGGATTCACTTTTGCTTTTCTCTCCTGCATATGCAGTCAGTCACCAGATTCCATGAGTTCTTCCTCTTTCATCTCTATCGACTCAGCATCTTGTTCTCATGACTGTTTTCCTCACCCCAATCAGGCACTGATTTCCAGGGCCACTGTGCACTTGAGTCTCTGGCATGGCTCGCCAACTTTTGATCTATTCACGTCTAGCGTCAGATCCCTTGTTCTGGTCGCTTTTGCTCAAGGAGGCACAGAGAACGTTATATGAACCTCCTGGGGCTCTGGAGACCTTCACCAACAGCTGTCCTTCCTTTTGCCTCTCTGTCCCTCTCATTCCCTCCATGTCCTTGTTGACAGAGTAATAACCTTGAAAAATGTTGCCTGCATTTCCGTTCCACCTCTAAAACTCTACTCTTCCCCTTGCTTTTAGAATTCAGTGTTGGAATCATCTGAAAGCTGAAGATACCTTAGTGTCCATCTATCATACTATTTCTCACAATACAGACAGTCTGCCTCTGATTTTAAAGGAGCTTCATGACTTTTTGTGTCTCTAATTATGAGAATGTGTTGTATTGTGCTCACTCGCTCAGTTGTGTCCAACTCTTTAGGCCCCATAGACTGTATCCCACCAGGCTCCACTGCCCATGGAATTTTCCAGGCAAGAATACTAAAGTAGGTTGCCATTTCCTTCTCCAGAGGATCTTCCTGACCCAAGGATTGGACCCACATCTCTTCCATCTCCTGCATTGGCAGGCGTATTCTTTACCACCAGTGGCACCTGGGAAGCAATTATGAGAATAGTCTTCCTTATTTCCTTGTATTGAAATAAACTCTGCCATGTGTAGCTTCCTTCCCGTCTTCTTTGTAGCTGTCACATCCTATGCCCTGCCTTAGATGCCAATGAATTTGGCCATGGCTGGGAGCCCTACCCATTGCCCCCTGATTTTCTCTTTTTATTGCTTTTCTTTTTTATGTGTCAAGCATTTTAATTTGGAGGTTGCATATTTTAATTTGCATAGAAAAGTTTGGCTTCTGGGATACCCTGTCCAGTGGTTTCGACTCCATGCTGTAACCACAGGGAGCCCATATTCAGTTCCTGGTTGGGGAACTAACATCCCAGATGTTGCATGGTGGGGCTAAAAGATTTTTTAAAAAGAAGAAGAAAAAGAAAATTTTGGCTTCAATCAATCAATCAATCAGCCAATTTTCAGTGATTCAACACTCACCCCCCCCCAAAAAAAAAAAAACACTCACCAATTTCAGAGTACTGTCCTTGTTATGAAATTATGCTGGCATGGCTACCAGCAATTAATTAGCCACATGTAATGGTCACTCTCAGTAGCATGACACTTTTTTCTTCCCTTTTTTTAAAAGAAAATTTATTGGAGTATAGTTGATTTACAGTATTCTGTTATTTTCAAGTGTACAGCAAAGTGATTCAGCTATACGAATACATATGTCCCCTTTTATTGCTTTTCAAGCTCTCTCGTCGGCTCTCATAAACTGTCGCTTGTGTGATGACAACTCTCCACATTGTGTCTCTAAGGGTGACTTCCTTTCTGAGCTCACTATGTCTATACTGAAGCTTTTCAAATATTTGAAGATGGGCTCATCACAGCCATTTCAGCCACATCCCATTTAGTCTGCTAAGAAGTTTTCTCCAGTGTCCAAGTCCCATCAGTTATTCTCTGTGTCCTGTGATTTCTGAACCTTTTACTCTTCGTGATGTCTCCTTGGGATGCTAGCTGACTTGTTAATGTCTGAGTGTATTCTCTATGATACCACAAACCTTCAGTTTGTTACAGAGCACAGTAATGTGAAACACAGCAAAACAAGGTCTGCCTATATGTTGGTTTTAGCCTGCAGTTCTAAGGTTTAAGGCTTGACAACCAAACTGTGTGTGTGGACACTCTGTCCTCTGGACCTATCAGAGTAAGGGCTCCACCCTCTGGGCCACGGGCAACAGGCCTGCTCTCTGCATCTGAGGAGGGAACCCCTGGGCCCATGGTAGAAGTGGCAGCTTCCCTGGCCTCTGTGGCATCACAGAATCATTCTTCCCTTTTCTTAATGATGGCACATCTTTGCAGCCAAATGGCTCGGTATTGGGCTTACCAGATGGCTCAGTGGTAAAGAATCCACTTGCCAATGCAGAAGATGTGGATTCAATCCTAGGGTTGGTAAGATCCCCTGGAGAAGGAAATGGCAACCCACTCCAGTATTCTCACTTGGGAAATCTCATGGTCAGAGGAGCCTGGTGGGTACAGTCTATGGGGTTGCAAGGAATTGAACAGGACTGAGCATGCACACATGGCACGGCACAGCTCTGTATTAGCCCATTTCCTGCCTATCGTATCCTGGAAGTCTCACGGCCTTACTTCATCTTGTCCTGTCTCTGTCGCCCTTCAGTGCAAGCTGTTAGTGTTTCTGCTGAGATTGTTGATTGGATTCACAAGCCACACCCTAATTGTTTTCTCCCGAATGTGCTCTCTCATCTTTTCTGCATCTTTTGCAATATGGATAGGAGTGTGTCAAAGAAAATAAGACAATATGTTCTTCAGTTCAGTTCAGTTCAGTCACTCAGTCGTGTCCAACTCTTTGCAACCCTATGAATCGTAGCACGCCGGGCCTCCCTGTCCATTACCAACTCCCGGAGTTCACCCAAACTCATGTGCATCGAGTCAGTGATGCCATCCAGCCATCTCATCCTCTGTCATCCCCTTCTCCTCCTGCCCTCAATCTTTCCCAGCATCAGAGTTTTTTCAAATGAGTCAGTCTTCGCATGAGGTGGCCAAAGTACTGGAGTTTCAGCCTCAGCATCAGTCCTTCCAATGAACACCCAGGATTAGTTTCCTTTAGGATGGACTTGTTGGATCTCCTTGCAGTCCAAGGGACTCTCAAGAGTCTTCTCCAACACCACAGTTCAAAAGCATCAATTCTTCGGTGTTCAGCTTTCTTCACAGTCCAACTCTCACATCCATACATGACCATAGGAAAAACCATAGCCTTGACTAGACAGACCTTTGTTGGCAAAGTAATGTCTCTGCTTTTTAATATGCTGTCTAGGTTGGTCATAACTTTCCTTCCAAGGCGTAAGCGTTAGCTAGGTGTATATATTGCCTGTGTGCTCAGTTGCTTAGTCGTGTCTGACTCTTTGTGGCCCCATGGACTATAGCCTGCCAGGGTCCTCTGTCCATGGAATTTTCCAGAAAAGAATACTGGAGTGGGTTGCCGTTTCCTACTCTGAGGTATGTAAATTACTAAATCAAAATTTTAAAAGATTGTGGATAACTGTCTTTCAGCCTCATTACTTTGTTGTATAAGTCTATGTATTTTATGTACTTAAAAATTCCGAGAAGGGTCCATAGGATTTACAAGATTCCCAGAAAGTTTACTGTATAAAAATGGTTTGGAAATATTGTTCTAAATGCTGGAGATAAAGTAATGAACAACTCAGATAGGGTACCTTGTCCCATGGAACTTACCTTGGAAACAGGCAAACAGGAGTCAGACATGAAAGATTTATGATCTAGACTAGGTCTATCATCCAGAGACTCCCTGTCAGAAAAGAATAGCTAGTGTAAATCTGGCAGGTGGGGCAAGGTTGGTATGATCACAGAATACCAAAATGTTATTAGTATGTTATTAGATGTTATTAGTATGGTGGGGCGGGGAAGGCAATGGCACCCCACTCCAGTACTCTTGCCTGGAAAATCCCATGGACGGAGGAGCCTGGTAGGCCGCAGTCCATGGGGTCGCTAAGAGTCGGACACAACTGAGCGACTTCACTTTCACTTTTCACTTTCATGCATTGGAGAAGGAAATGGCAACCCACTCCAGTGTTCTTGCCTGGAGAATCCCAGGGATGGGGGAGCCTGGTGGGCTGCCGTCTATGGGGTCGCATAGAGTCGGACATGACTGAAGTGACTTAGCAGCAGGAGCAGCAGTATGGTGGGGTTAAGTGGATGTTGGGGAAGGGGCAGATCATTCTAAGTGAAGAGAGTAAAAGAAATAAGAGAAACCACATCATGGAGAACATGTAGACAATGGTGCTAGGTTTCAATTTTATTTTAATTACTTATCCACTGGAGATTTTTAGAAAATTTATTAAACCCACAAATATATTTTGTGGTAAAATACACCTATCATAAAACTTGCCATCTTAATGATTTTTAAATGTAGAGCTCATGGGCATAAAGTACATCCACACTGATGTGCTACATCCATCCACAGAAACTTCTTCATCTGGAAAAACTGAAGCTCTATAGCCATTAAACATTAACTCCCCATTCCCCACTCCTCCCAGCCCTGGTGATTTTGAGCTGAGTAGTTAAGATGAGTTTTACATTTACAAAATTAGACGTTTGCTTTATGGGAAAATATTGCTTGGCAAGAATAGAAACACTAACAGGAAACTGGTTACGAAGCACTGCAGATAAGAGATGATAGTGAGTAAGCTGTGTTAGCGGACGATGATTTGAAATGCACTTTGGCAGTAAATCATGCAGGACTGGATGATGACTGGAATGAGTATGGGTTCCTTTTCAGGCCTGTTAAGCCTAAGTTGTCTGTTAAACATCCAATGGAGGTACCAAATAGATGGGTGGGTGTCCAACTTCAGATCTCAGGACAGAGGCCATTGTATATATTCTAGAATCTGTTTGCAAGTCCTGGGCTAGTTGGTGATGTTTAGATGATGGGATTGGCCGAGATATCAGGCAAATAACACAGAAAAAGAAGAGGTGCCGGAATAATTCCTGAGGTACTCTTAAAGGTGAAGCTTAGAAGAGGACTCTGTGAATGCCTTTGCCAGCCTCAGAGAGCTGAGTGCTTCAGGAATCTCCATCTGGCTCAGAGCAAGAGGCAAAGCTACCAATTTTAAAATTTCATCATACCTCTGGTTTTAGCAGGTTGTTCTGGGTCTGGCTATGAGAGTTGGGCTATCTCACCCCTATCTTATGTCTATACCTAGAAAATCTAGGATGAGGCTGAAGTAGAGGGACATGGCAGGCAGAAATTCTTAGTCTTTTGAAAGACTCCAACACTGTGCGCTTAAACACACACTATCCTATAAATGAAATGGCACCCCACTCCAGTACTCTTGCCTGGAGAATCCCATGGTGGGAGGAGCCTGGTAGGCTACAGTCCATGGGGTCGCAGAGTCGGACACGACTGAGCCGACTTTAACTCTTCTGACTCTGACTCTTAACTAAGGAGAGAGGAGGTAAATAGTTCATTATAGAAAAATTTGAGTGTATTTTACAGTACCTTCCTGTAAATTGATAATGCTAAATATATGTGTTACTTCTGTCTGTCATAAAATATTTATATGTTATATCTCAATAACTGATTGCTTGATCATGCAAGGCTTAAAACGTGAAAGTGTTAGTCACTCAGTTGTGTCCAACTCTTTGTGACTACACGATCTGTCCATGGAATTCTCCAGGCAAGGCTTAAAAGGTGGTCCAAAAACAAATATGAAAACTATGTGATTTTTGTGTATGTGTGTATATATATATATATATATATATATATATATATATAAATAAAATTCCCCCCCCCTCAGGTAAGAAAAATCCAGATTTGTCACCTTTAACTAATGGTATATGGTTTCTAATTTATTTTTTGAAAGATCAGTTTTGCAGCATGGGCTATAGTATCCCTAGAGAGAGTCATGCTGTTCTTTTTTTTTCAACTGGTCACCAGAGCCTGACGTGTTGGACAGGATTCTAATGAATGAGTTATGAAAATATTGAACGTCATTTGCCTTGCACTGTGATGCTTTTAGCCGTCGACGGTTTGTTAATTATTTGGAAACCTTTCACCCTCTTATTCTAGAAAAACATCCTTGTTTTTTGTGTGTTCCCCTTTGCCATACTCAAACATTTGGGAAATGGAAATAGGGAAGCAGTGGCTTCTTAGAAAAACTATAAAGGAGTGCAAGAACTGCACAACTGGCAAAATGGAACAGGAACTGTTGATCTTGTACATTATTGCTTTTGCTTATTTTTTCTCCTTTGCTAGGAGACCTGTTCTGATGATGTGTATAGTACTCACCACGCTTCCCAGCTTCAGCTTTTCTATAGCAGTGACCGAGGTATGGAATTTTGATTTCTTCTCCTGCCTGTAAGATTTTGAGATTTTAGAATGTCCCCCTGTTCTTAAAATTTCACAGAATGGTATGCCCAACAAGTTTCTTAAAGTTGATTTTCTCCAGTCTTAGATCATTGTTATCTCTGTGATTGTGGAGGAAGGTCTAACAGCCAATTTTTTAAAATCTACGGTGTTTGTGTAGAGGGGTGGGGAGAAAGGAATGTCACTTGAAAATAATAAAAAAGCAAGGAATTTGAGAGAAGATCCACATTTTGTTTCTTCTAACCTGATGTTTTTCATGAGTGTTCTTGGTTTTAAAGAGAATAGAACAGTATCTCAGGGAACAGCCACTCACATGATAAGACCTTTGGTAAGATATCTGTTGCCAAATAATTTGCATGTGATGTTTATTTGAAAATAAATTTGAATTTATGTTTCAACCAAAGGCAGCTCCCAAGGGACTCTGATGGATGGGTATCTGCAGAACAGGAATATTATAGCTACAACTTTTAGGCTGTGAGAACTCTTATTACCCAGATAGTAATTCAAAGCAGAATGCCCTGCTAATCTTATTATTTGTAAGGTGCTTGAAAGATGTAATTTTTTAATTTATTAATAAAATTTTCATTTACATGTTGAGTAGATAGTCACTAGTGCATATTACATGAAATTAGATCCTGAGGATAGAGGAAAAAAATTTGACAGTCTCTAGCCTTCAGTGAGCTTCCCTGCTGGCTCAGCAGTAAAGAATCTGCCTGCAATGCAGGAGCCTCAGGAAATATGGGTTCGATCTCTGGGTCAGGTAGATCCCCTGGAGAAGGGAATGGTAACCCACTCCAGTATTCTTGCCTGGAGAATTCCATGGACAGAGGAGCCTGGTGGCCTACAGTCCATGGGGTCGCAAAGAGTTGGACACAACTGAAGCGACAGCACATCTGCACAGCCCTCAGTAATTTTTAAACAGATGGTAGAGAGCAAAAAAACAGGCAGCAAGAGTAGGTCTGCTTAGTGCTATGAGAGAGATGTGTACCAGGTAATGGATGACATCATTAGAAATTACATGACTTTGGAACATGTCCTAGATGCAGCATGAGGACAGTATATGAACACACAGAATATCCTCAGAAGATGGACTTTGCATCAAACGGCAACCCACAAATATTTGAATCTTGATTTGTCATTTTCTCTTCCTTCCCCACCAGAGACCTTGTAAAGCACCTGGGAGGTACCTATGAGCTTCAGAAATTCAGGGTATGACCTTTCAAGGAACACTGCTGTCCCAGTGATGCACTGTCTATGGTTTATCATAGATAAACTATATGCACTATTTATGGTTTATGCACTATTTATGCACTACTTATGGTTTGTGCACTATCTATGGCCCCTTTGGGCCAACTTTCTCATTATGTTTCACCCATTGTTGCATATTTTTGTTTACTTTTTTCTTATTTTTCACTGAGGTGTAACACACAAACAGAAAAGTTCACACAATATAGACAATATTAATGGGATACTACAAAGGAAACCCCTGTGGAAACATTACTCAGTTCAAAAAATAAAACTTTGCCAGCTCCCTAAAGGCCATCTCTATTGGCTACCCTTCCTTCTATCCAAAAGGTCACTTCTACCTTACTAACTTCACAGGTTAGTTTATCTGTTTTTGAAAGCTTTATACAAGGAAATCAAATTGTTGTCTATCTGTCTATGATCTTTCTGTCTGTGTATCTTTCATTCAAAATATGGGCTATTCTTGTTTTTCTGTTTAGATGTAGTTCATTCATTTTCATTTTTTATTCCTGTACAGTATTTCATTTTACAAATATATCACACTCTATCAGTTCTATTCTATGTTATTTTATTTTCTGGCCATGCCACCTGGCTGGTGGGATCTTGGTTCCCTGCCCAGGGACTCCTATCCACTTGGCTACCAGGGAACTCCCATCAGTTATACTCTTGATGGTCATTTCAGTTTCCAGTTTTTGCTGCTGTGAACATCCTTAAATGTGTCTCTTGGTGCCATATATAAGCATTTGGGTTAGTTAAATGTGCAGGAGTAGAACTGATGGATCACAAGATATTCAAGTACTCAATTATAGCTAAAAGTGTCAGTTTTTCAAAGAGATTATATTAATTTAGACTTCCACTAGCAGAGAATGCAGAGAAGGCAATGGCACCCCACTCTAGTACTTTTGCCTAGAAAATCCCACGGACGGAGGAGCCTGGTAGGCTACAGTCCATGGGGTTGCTAGAGTCGGACACGACTGAGCGACTTCACTTTCACTTTTCACTTTCATGCATTGGAGAAGGAAATGGCAACCCACTCCAGTGTTCTTGCCTGGAGAATCCCAGGGATGGGGAACCCTGGTGGGCTGCCGTCTATGGGGTCGCACAGAGCTGGACACGACTGAAGCGACTTAGCAGCAGCAGCAGCAGCAGAGAATGAGCAGTCTTTGTGTTCCCCATCCTCAGTAGGACTTGCGTTGTCAGCCTTTTTATTTTAACCATTATGGTGAGAATATCCTTGAATTTCATTATAGTTTTCAATTTCATTTCCCCAATAATTAATGAGATTGAGCATATTTTTCATTCCGTTTCCCCCCTAATGCGTTGCTTATCTTTTAAAAATTGATTTGGAGAAATTATTTATATATTCAGATTTCAGGCTGTTTGTCGATTTTATGTATTGCAAACGTCTCATTCTGTAACTTCATGCTCTTAATTGTATATTTTGATGGATAAAACCTTTTTTTTTAATTTTATTTTTAAACTTTACAATATTGTATTGGTTTTGCCAGTAGTCCACTGTGTCACTTTATTTGCCGTATTTTCTTTTGGTTACCTGTTTGAAACAATTTTATCATATTGTCAATTTAAACCTTAAAGTCCTAAAGACAGTCTCCTATATAACATTTTGAAATTCTCTTTGAACTTCACAATCTACCCATAACTAATTTTTGTGTGTGTTGTGCAGTAAGGGATTGTTTTTTTCTCCCCCAAATAATAGCTAATAGACTGAGCACCATTTATTAAAATGTCTGTCCTTGTCACATTTCTCTGTAGTTAATAAACCAAATGTGTGTGTCCATAGTCTATTCTGAGCTTTCTGTTCTGTTCCACGGCCTACTTTTCTATTCCTGTGCCAACACTACAATATCTTAATTCTTATATGTTTATAATAGCTCTTTGTATCCAGAAGAGTAAACCTTCCTGTTTTCCTTTTCTTCTAGAATATCTTGCTCTTTGTATTTTCTTTTTTTTCCCACTTTTTAAAATTGAAAGATAATTGCTTTACAGAATTTTGTTGTTTTCTGCCAAATATCAACATGAATCAGCCACAGGTATACATATGTCCCCTCCCTTTTGAACCTCCTTCCCATCTTCCTCCCCATCCCACCCCTCTAGGTTGTTACAGAGTCCCTCTTTGAGTTCCTTGAGTCATACAGCAATCCCATTGACTATCTAGTTTACATATGGTAATGTAAGTTTCCATATTATTCTCCCCATACACCCCACCCTCTCCTTCTTCCTCTCCCTCTCATGTCCATAAGTCTGTTCTGTATTTTGTTCTTTATTTTGCTGCCCTGAAAATAAATTCATCAGTACTATCTTTCTAGATTCCATATATATATGTTAGTGTACAATATTTATCTTTCTCTTTCTGATTTACTTCACTTTGTATAATAGGCAGTAAGTTCATCCACCTCATTAGAACTGACTCAAAAGCATTCCTTTTTATGGCTGAGTAATATTCCATTGTATATATGTACCACAGTTGTTTTATCCATTCATGTGTCAATGGACATCTAGGTTGCTTCCATGTTCTAGCTATTGTCAGTAGCGCTGCAATGAACATTGGGGTACATGTATCTTTTTCAATTTTGGTTTCCTCAGGGTATATGCCTAGCAGTGGGATTGCTGGGTCATATGGTGGTTTTATTCCTAGTTTTTGAAGGAATCTCCATGTTCATTTTAGAATCAGCTTATCATTTTCCACAGAAAAGTTGGAATTTTATTGAGGTTGTAACAAATGGTATCATTTTTAAAAATCTTTTTTTATAACTGTTCTGTTTTTGGTATGAGGAAATAATTTATCCTTTTGGGGGAGATTTGTCCATTTATAATCATACAGTCTATGAATAATGACTTTCTGCTTCTCTTTTTTCCTAATACTTAAACACCGTTTCTTTCTCTCACTTCATTATACTGGCTAGGACTTCAGTACAGTGTTGAATAGAAATGGTAATGGTGTAACCTTTGGTTTATTCTTGTCCTCAGAGATATTGAAAACTCTTAATGTACTATGGTTAACTGGATTTTGCCATAGGTTTTTTGTGGATACCTTAAACTGATGAAGCAAGTGCTCCAAAGCCTAGCTGGGTTTACCCAGCTCTCTCTTGTTAGAAGACCCTACACTCTAATCTTTGTCTCCCTACATCTTTGAGCTAGGACTCTCAGAGGCTCTGTATAGCTGTTGGGTTGGGAGAGATTCCTTCTGTTAAATTTTAATGCACATTTACTGAAGTCTGTCTTTAACTGATAGAGTTCTGTCTTCCATTAACGTGGATCCTAATGACATCTTTAGAAATGGTTCAAAACTTTGTGGGATTGAACACCTAAAAAGCTGAAAACCATGCTTCTGATCTTTTAGCAAATGTATGTATATTAATTTAGCACTTCTTTCAGATTCCTCAAAGAACTGTGAACAAAGAAAGTACAAAAATTTAATGCTTCTTAATGGTCTTCTGAAAACAGGTTCAAAAGAATATTAATGGTTCCACTGATGTGTTACCGGATATGTTACCTGACCTGCCAGTCTCCCTAGTTCTGACTTGCTTGATTGTGGTTGATATTATTGAAAAACTCAGGATATATCCTCTTAGAGGGAGGCAAAAGAGTAAGTATTCTTTTAAATACAAATATTTTTTAAAAGTTTAACATATAATTCAACTTTCTCCCATTCTGTTATCTGTTGACATGTTTCATGATATTTTTTAAGAGCTAACATTGTAGTTAGAAAATTACAAATAAAGATATCTAAATATCATTATTTTTAAACCTACTTTTATAGCTATACAGTTCTTTTCTTTTTTTGATTTTGATAGTACTTATAAACGAATAAACTTACTAAATATTGACTACTAAATCTTTAATGTTTGCTCTGACAAGAAAATTACATAAGTAAATTATTATACATTTGTATTTTAGGAACTCTCTCAAAACCTTAAGTTTAGATGAATAAATAAGAAGTTTAGTCTGGACACAACTGAGTGACTAACACACTTTTTAGTCTGGATACTTTTGATATGGGAATTAATATGACTACTGCAGATATTTCCTGGAGATTTATTTGTTTTTTTAAATTTAGTTGCTTCATGATTGTGAATTGTCAAAATGCTGAAGATTACCAAGATATGCCGCATTTTTCCAAAGGGAACAGTTGAAACTAGATATCAATTGGCCATTTTAAAAAAGTATTTTGTTAACTGAATATTTTGTTTGGTCAGTCATAAGTCCCCTCCACTTTAGTTTTATGTGATAGTATCTGTGTTTGATGTACAATATTTGCATGGTGTGGTTATTGGATGGCAAAGATTTTGCATTTAAAATTGGTACGTTCTGTTCATCACTTCCTGACTGATGGGGTGGATGGGGGTAAATTGAGTGAGTCATAGGAG
Organism: Bos javanicus; assembly: GCF_032452875.1. Classification (NCBI taxonomy): domain Eukaryota; kingdom Metazoa; phylum Chordata; class Mammalia; order Artiodactyla; family Bovidae; genus Bos; species Bos javanicus. The sequence continues at coordinate 32,283,798 of NC_083880.1, forward strand.
AATGCTTTGGGATAGTAAGGTGACTACTACAACCAGGAAGGAAAACACTAGACAGTCATTTCTTATGACTGAGGGGTGAGCCACCACCCCTACCTTATGGAAGAGTGAGCCACCACCCCTCTGGCCACTCTTGCTCCTCAGTTTGAAAAGCAGAACTGAATTGGAGGCCACCATGAAATCTGAGACTCTGAGTTTCATATTTTGCACTTTGTCCTTTGGTGGGGGACGAGAAGCTGTTATGTTTAAAATAACACAGGTGATAAGGCAGAGAAGATGACAGTGGCAGCCAATGAGTCTGTGGAGGAAAAGGTATTCCCAAGGTACACCTGCCTTCCTGAACTGAGTGTTTTGTCTTAAACTGAGGTGGTTTGAGAATTGTCAAACCCTTGACTACTTTTTTAGACTCCTTAATGACACAAGTCTATTTTGAAATTGGACTGTTTTTAATGAGTCTGTATTTTCCATGTGAATGTGAACTTTCTAAGTTTTTAGTGAAAATTCTTTTTTTAAAATGCACATGTATATTTCTGAGCATAAGTTATTGGCATTTTATATTTTAAGGGATGAACTGGTTTTTTAAAGGGAAATTTTCCTGGTATTAAGAAATAATGCTGAAAAAAGAATCAAAATAAGAGAACCCCAAGGAAGAAGTCAGTCCTGGGGAGAAGACTCTAGAACATCTTGTCCAATTGCTGCTTCTTAGTTGAAGAGCCTCTTTCTTGAGCTCTTCTCTGCTCAAACTTAGGAGGGTTAATGTCTAGTTAAGTAGCTCCATTCTTTAATAAAGTCACACTTAAAAAACTATCATTCTTTCAAAATACTTTTATAAATATTAATTATAAGTATACTTAATTTTTGTGTAAAATTTGAACTCAAATAGTCTCCTATACTCATTTTAACAGGCTACTAATAAAATCAATTGTATGAATTTTGAATCAATGGGATATTCTCATTTATCCTCTGGAATATTAATATGTAAATTCATAAACATAGATTATAAAACATCAGTTTGAACATAAACATAAATATGGTTTCACTGCATATGCTACCTTAGCATAGAAGAGGTAGGATAGGGATGTGGGACAGAGTTCAGACTAATTTGACTTCCCTTAGGAAGTGTCGGTAAAGAACATATATTCTGTTCTTTGCTCTCTCCAGATAGTTTGAAATGCATACACACCAGTTGTTGCAGTTTTCACCTTGTGCTAGATGAAACTAAGGTATTCTACAAAGCTTGGACTTAATGGATACTCTTGCACTAGCCTAATTATCTTTGGTTGTTGTTGTTGCATCAGTATATTTATTTATTGAAGTATAGGTGATCTACAATGTTGTGTTAATTTCTGCTGTACAGCAAAATGATTCAGTTGTACATATATAAACATTCTTTTTTATGTATTCTTTTCCATTATGGTTTATCACAAGATATTGAATATAGCTCCTTATGTTATACAGTAGGACCTTGGTGTTAACCATTCTATATATACTAGTTTGCATCTGCTAACCCCATACTCCCATTCTATCCCTTCCCACCTCCCCAACTGTCTTAACTCTTTAATTCCAAGCCACCAAAATTTGATCTTCATTTAGCTTTTCTTTTTCTAAATTTAAAAAATTATAAAAGCTCTATATTTGATATATGGTTAAACCAATCTTCACTGGCCCAAGGGATCCTTTCTGCTAACTTCCTAGTACCAGTTGAAATGCCAAAGTATCAAGTGATTACCACGTTATAATGTCTAAGTGGGTCATTTCCCATAGACTGTGGCTCAGTTGGGAATATTTTCTGGAACACAGATCTCCAAGGCATGTAATGTCACAGGTGCCCATAGCACCTAATACTGTCAAGTCCTAGTCATGTGAGCAAACAATAAGAATACAAGATATAGCCTGCATGTCTCCTGCTCTTACTAATGTTAGTCTCTCAGTCGTGTCCGACTCTTTGTGACCCCATAGACTGTAGCCCACCAGGCTCCTCTGTCCATGGCATTCTCCAGGCAAGAATACTGTAGTGGGTAGCCATTCCTTTCTTCAGGGGATCTTCCAGACCCAGGGATCAAACGCAGGTCTCCTGCGTGGCAGGAAGATTTTTTACTGTTTGAGCCACCAGGTAGTGGCTCTTACTAATTTGTGAGTACAAATGAGCACACTTTAACATTTCCATCTGAATTTTGCTAGCTTGGTCCTAACCTCTTAGTGACTAGACTTCATCTCTCTTCTTCCTTCCGTGTTATTCTCTCTCCCATTTTTAAACTAGACCCAAGATGTATCTCCCATGGTCTCATTTGTTGGTCTAGACTGTTGAATATCCTCTGGAGTGTGTGGGCTTCAGCAGTTGTGGCACACAGGCTTAGTTGCTCCGTGGCATTTGGAATCTTCCAGGACCAGGCATTGAACCTGTGTTCCCTACATTGGCAGGCGGATTCTTATCCACTGTGCCACCAGAGATGTCCCCTCCTAGTTTTTAGCTACGACAAACATTATTGTTCTGACTTTTTCAAAAGTGAAAGGGTTGAGAAGAAAAGGACAAGGATATGGTTAAAATGAATAAGATGCTGTGTATTTGAGCTGGGCAGGGGAGACGTGCCCAGTTAGGTTACAGGTGTGTGGATGGTGCAGGGGGTCTCTGTTTGCGGGGACCCTCTGCCATGTACAGGAGTCAGCAGCCACTCACTCCATGATGTGTCTAGCCCAGCAGAGGTTGGAGATAGAGTTAACTGCTGCTGGACGGCAGCTGAATAATATCAGTATGATGACCACAGACACTGTCCTTAGAAGACCCTGAGCATCGCACATGCCCAGACTCCTTGGCAACAGCCCTAGGCAGAAGAGAGGGACTATTATGGACTGGCTGCTCATGAGGACGAACACAGAGGGGCCACAGGGGGTTGTACCAGTCGGGTGGCAAGATGGTTTTGCTCCATGAGGTTTTGCTGCAGAGTCAGACGTGACTTGCTAGAAGTGAGATCAACAGGCTATTTGAGTGGAAAACATCATAGCCCTGCAGAGGAGGCGGTTTCCACTGTCACATCAGTAAGAGGTGCCAGGTATGATGTTGGCAGTGTAAGGTTTTCAAATAAATCTGCTCTCAGTGGCTGTGCTCCAGTTCCTTCTGTGTAGTCTCTTTAATACCCAGAGACTTGGACCAAGTGCTGCAGGCACTTCAGCAGCACAGATGATCATTTCTTCAAGTGAAATGCCTCCGTGTGCAATTTCACGCTCAAAGGATATGCAAGGTTTTAAGGCTGGCATATGTAATTTATTTAAAGTTCTCCAGGCACTTCTGATGCCCACCCTGATTGAGAGCCTTTGACCATAGAAAGTATCAGGAACTGAGACCAATAGCAAGTTAAAACCCAAGAGATAAAATCCAAATTCTGAAAGGAATTTCCATCTCAGATTTCTTTGAAATGGAACTTATCACTCCATAACCAAATGGCATGTTAGAGATGGGAAAAGAAATTTAAAAAAAAAAAAAAAGGACACTGCTTTTCTCTGAATAAAATGAATGGCATCTCAAGTTCCCCTTTGCTTCTTTTTAAGAAAAAGCTTATCACACAGTCTGAACCCGATGTGCTCACTGGTTTCCATAATGTGTTTTGCAATGTGGTTAGAGAGCACATAAGAGGAACACTGAGTCCGCAGCCATGCCAAGAAGGGGAGGAAGGCATTTCCTTTTATACTCTCCCTTTGCTGTTTAGAAGAAGGAAGTTTCAGAAAAGTATGTCAGCTCTAGGATTTTTTCCCCCCTTCTCAAGAAACAAGTAGCCATTTACCAGACTGGGGGTGAGAGAAGGGTAGAGTTTCTGATTTATAACTTCTAATGAAGCACCAGCTGTCAGGATTAGGTCAGCGCAGACCCGGCCAGAAATTAGACTGCCGTGGTCCCTGTGCCAAACAACATGGGGCATCAGGTGCTGTCAGGTCTGAGCTGACTCCCTTTGAGTAGGACAGCTTTACGTGAGCGTAGCAATTTGGTATTTAATTGTTATTTTTTTTCTCTAGGAAGGAAGTAAAATGTATGAACATTTTAAATATATAAAGTGCAGTTTTTGAGAATTGCAAGGTATTTTCAAAATAAACATTTTCAGGGTCTGGTAAGAGAAAGAGAACATAAAGAATTCAGCGGGCAATACTTTATTTTTTTTAACCTGACTTTATTTTATTATCTTTTTGGCCACAGGGCATGCGGAATCTTAGTTCCAGACCAGGGATGGAACCTATGCCCCCTGTGTGGAAGCAAATCCAGCATGCATTACTTTATAATAGCAACAAAAATTTAAGGCCCCAGCTAGAAATTAAAGGGATAGGTCATGGATTTTTGGTATCTAAATTTCCTTGCATAGGATTGAAGAGAGTGACAGGTTGTGGAGCTGATGGCCAGAGAGCCTTTTAAGTCGTGTATACTTTAGTAGTGGGACACCAGTTTGCTCAGACTCTGTTGTTGTTGAGAGTGGAGTGGGTGTTGTAAAGGCTGCTTCCTATGAACTCACAAACTCTTCTTGGAATCACTCATTGGCACATCTGCCCGTGCTCAGTCACTCCTGTCGCTGCTGGTGCTTGGGAGGCTTTGGAAAACCTTGAGTCCCCGCCACCTTCGCGGGGTCCTAGAGGCTGGGTGAGCTCACACCGCTCATGCGCATGCTCTGTGGTGGCCACGGTCGCTGGAAGGTACCCAGGCTGCACTGCCAGGAATTCCAAATGCCTTCCAAAGCTTCTCATCTTGCTTCAAGGGCTGTCTTTAGGACCCTGAGGCAGAGGGCTATCTGAGTGGTAGACCACTTGCAGGACTCGAAAGTTTTCCTGTGATGTGAGAGGATTGAGAACATGGGGGAGGTGGGGTCCCAGGGAGGGGTTATTATTCAGCCTCGCTTTGATAGTTGGGCTTCCTTCCCTTAGTGCAGATTTTTTTTCCCCCACCAGAATCCCCATGGTGCCCTCATGCTTATAGAACTCCGTATCAGGAGTTCCTCCTACCGTTTATACAGCAAATTTTTATAGAGGATCTGATGCATACCAGACACTCCACTAGGTGCTGAGGGTACAGTGGTGGGTGAAAGAGAGAGGTGGTGAAAGCAGACAGAGTCCCCTTTGCATGGAGCTCACCATTTAGTGGGGCTTCCGTGATGGCTGATTAGGTAAAGAATCCAACTGCCAATGCAGGAGACCGGGGTTCCAGCCCTGGGTCAGGAAGAGCCGCTGGTGGAGAAAATGGCAACCCACTCCAGTATTCTTGTCTGAAAAATTCCATGGACAGAGGAGCCTGTCTGGCTACAGTCCATGGGGTCGCAAAAAGTCAGATGTGGTTGAGCATGCACGCACAGTCTAGTGGGTGCAATAGCAGGTTTCTAAAACTATACTAACAAATACATATAGTTAAAGCTAAGTGTTCTGAAGGCAAGGAATCAGGCTCATTCCCACATGTGTCCATTTTTTGTCACCCAGAACGGTCTCAGGCTGGGTTTTTAGCTCTGGTCTATATCCAAGCACTTAACTAGTAGAGGAACATCAAACCATTTCAAAATCTAGGATTATTTAATATTTATTGTATATTAATGTGTATTATATGGCTTCCCAAGTGGTGCTAGTGGTAGAGAATCCTCCTGCCAATGCAGGAGATGCTAGAGGCTCAGGCTGGATCCCTGGGTTGGAAAAATCCTCTGGATTAGGAAATTGCAACCCATACCAATATTCTTTTTTTTTTTTTTCCTGCTTTTTATTTTTTTTTAATTTTATTTTATTTTTTAACTTTACAATATTTTATTGGTTTTGCCATATATCAACATGAATCCGCCACAGGTATACACGTGTTCCCCATCCTGAACCCTCCTCCCTCCTCCCTCCCCATACCATCCCTCTGGGTCATCCCAGTGCACCAGCCCCAAGCATCCAGTATTGTGCATTGAACCTGGACTGGCGACTCGTTTCATATATGATATTATACATGTTTCAATGCCATTCTCCCAAATCATCCAACCCTCTCCCTCTCCCACAGAGTCCAAAAGACTGTTCTATACATCAGTGTCTCTTTTGCTGTCTCGTATACAGGGTTATTGTTACCATCTTTCTAAATTCCATATATATGCATTAGTGTACTGTATTGGTGTTTTTCTTTCTGGCTTACTTCACTCTGTATAATAATGCCAGTATTCTTGCCTGGGAAATCCCTTGGACAGAGGAGCCTGGTGGGCTACAGTCAATGGGGTTGCAAAGAGCTGGACATGAATGAAAGCACACACAGACACACACGTGCACAGTGCATATTAATATATTATGTGTTTATTATGTTAATTATCAGCATAATTAATATAATTGACTTGCGACCCCATGGACTGCAGCCTACCAGGCTCCTCTGTCCATGGGATTTTCCAGGCAAGAGTACTGGAGTGGGGTACCATTGCCTTCTCCCTATTAACATAATTGACTATTACAGTGTATAATATATTATACTTAATATATATTAATTAAATGTAGAAAATAATTTTTCTATTTATATATTGTTAATTAAATTACATTCTCTGATCTAAACACCTATCAAAGAGAAGGACCAGAATATCTCAAATGAAAAACTGAAGATTAGAATATTAAGAAAGTTTTCACAATCTTAAAAAATGGGGTTTAAAAAAATCAATAATTTTATGTTTTTAGCAGCTCTTGTCCAGTGTTAGATGAGTCTATAGAGGGAAAGATGGCCTTTAAACTACCAAGCCTTCCTGCTGTGTCCTCAGACAAAAGAATTCTCTTAGAATTTCACATTGCCTAAAATTAAGAAATCATACATTTATTAATATTTCTTCTCAGATTTGTGCAGTGTCTAGCAGGGAACTGAAACTGAATTGAGGGTATTGAATTTACTGGATCCAATGCCTTTTTAAAAAAAGTTGTCACCATTATCTCACTTCTGAGAATGTATGCCCATGAGATTCTGCAGAACTGATGATGGGTTGAATTCATTATTATTATTATTTTATGAAAACTTGTATGCAGTTTTGAGCAGAAAGATAGTAGTATGCTGGCCAGTATTTAAACTCTCTCTCCTGGTTGAGGAGGGGTAAAAGTCCTTATGGATAGCATTTGCCAGCTTTTCTAGTGTGAATACTCTCATCATAATAAATTTCCAGATACCAAGGTGGTATCGCTGATCACTGATCACAGAATTGAGAAGCAGTACATACTACATGCTCTTGTCAGCTGGTGCAAGCTGTCTCTGCCTGCGTAGGGTATATCCATGCAGTAGTTTTTGGCTTTGTCACGTGCACAGGCAAATCTAAGAATGAAAGAATCAGGCTCTATAGTCTGACACTCTTGTCTCCAACTTTTTAACCTCTCCTGATATATGGGATGCTGGGTTGCAGTGTAACTATAACCAAAGTTGAACAAACTGTAATCACTGTTTACTGCATTCTATTTTCTATTTTCTTCTAATTCATTTGAAACAATAGATGATTTAGCAATGGCTACCCGTTACTTATTTAACACATAAGTAACTGTTTCTCTGTGTCAGACACTAATGCTTTACAAACACTGCTTCAATTCTTCATCATAATCACGCTGGGAGGTTGGTGCTGGGTTTCATCATTTATTACTTGGCAGTGGTAGTACTTGTCTTCCCAACCTCAGACATGCTTCTCAAAGGAGACTGTGTATAGACACAGATCAGTGAGTTTAGTCAGTTGCTGTTCAGTCCCTCTTTGAGACCCCATGGACTATAGCACGCCAGGCTTCCCTGTCCTTCACCATCTCCCAGAGTTTGTTCAAACTCATGCCCATTGAATTAATGATGCCATACAACCATCTCATCCTCTGTCTCCCCCTTCTCCCACCCTCAATCTTTCCCAGCATCAGGGTGTTTTCCAATGAGTCAGTTCTTCTCATCAGGTGGCCAGAGTATTGGAGCTTCAGCATTAGTCCTTCCAATGAATATTCAGGGTTGATTTCCTTTAGGATTGATGGGTTTGGAGAGGGTCAAAATAACAATGGTTATAATCTGTATTTTAAACACTTAGATATATTAAAGTGTTTATTTTAGATGCTGTATGTTTTATTTTTTATTCCCTTAAAGTACTATGACTAAAAGTTCTTTGTGTGTTTCATATATTTAAAAAAAATCTTCTGTAAGACTGTGGCTTTTCTTCTTTTCCAGATTTTTTTCCCCTCATCATGTTATATCTAAATTATTAGAATTTTGCTTTCTCTAGATCATTTTTGTCTCAGGGCAAAATTAACTTTGGAAATTGTTCATCAAGACCTATCATACTTTTTCTGACCAAGTCTTTAATTTCATCTTCTGGTTGCTGTGAGTTGAGTAACAATCCAATGGGGCATTGGCTGCCTTGACAGCCTCAACAGCCTCTTTACTGAATCCCCAAGTCATCTCTCCTGCCCTCCAATGTCCCCATCTTCAGTGAACTTAGAATCAAGTCCACAAACTTTATCATGCCCAATAAGCATGTGGTCTAATGGTTAGATGTTTGAGTTTCATGCTCCGTCCCTCTCCTTATTTGCTGTGTGACCCTGGAAACAATTCTTAGTCTCTCCCTACCTCAGTTTGTTTATCTTTAAAATGGAAAAATAGGAGACTTACCCAGTGGTCCAGGGGTTAAGACTCCCCCTTCCAATACAGGGGATGTGGGTTCAATCCCTGCTTGGGGCACTAAGATCCCACATGCCTCATGGCCAAAAACTATAAAACAGAAGTAATATTGTAACAAACTCAATAAAGACTTTAAAAATGGTACACATCAAAAAAAAATCTTTAAAGAAAATAAATTTAAAAATAAAATGGAAAATAGTAGTAGCTACATCATAGAGGCTTATTATTAATGAACCTTTGTTGATTTACAATATCGTGTTAGTTTCAAGTGTACAGCAAAGTGATTCAGTTATATATCAATATACTGATATGTATATATTCAAATTCTTTTCTGTTATGGCTTATTACAAGGTGTTGAATATAGTTCTCTGTGTTATACAGTAAATCCTTGTTGTTTGTCTGTTTTACATATAGTAGTATGTATCTGTTAATCCCATATACCTAATTTATCCCTCTCCCCACTGTCCCCTTTGGTAACCACATCATACAGTTTTTATAAGGATCAAGTGAATGGATGCATAGAAAGGGCTTAACACAGTTCCTCGTATATAGAAAACCCTGCATAAATCACAGCTTCTCTCCTCTTCTCTGTCTGCTTCCCCCTCATCACTCTTCTCTGTCTGCTTCCCCCTCATCACACTCTCCTTTCAGTTCATGTTAGCTGAAGGATCTTTTTCTCTTGGGGGGCTGTGCTGGGTCTTCGTGACAGCGTGCAGGCTTCTCTAGTTGTGGTGCACAGGCTTAGTGTACTGCATGTGCGGTCTTAATTCCCCGACTAGGGATTGAATCTGTGACCCTTGTGCCCTGCATTGGAAGGCGGATTCTTAACCATTGGACCATCAGGGAAGTCCCTTTAGCTGAAAGATATTTGCACCTGTTCTCTCTACCACCTGAAAAGTTCTTTCTCCATTCTTCACATAATTTATTCCCATGCATTCTTTAGGTCTGTGTTTAACTGTCAATCTTCCCTGGTGGCTCAGAAGGTAAAACATCTGCCTACAATGCGGGAGACCAGGGTTCAATCCCTGGGTCAGGAAGATCTCCTGGAGAAGGAAATGGCAACCCACTCCAATATTCTTGCCTGGAAAATCCCATGGACAGAGGAGCCTGGTAGGCTACAGTCCATGGGGTCACAAAGAGTCAGACACAACTGAGTGACTTCACTTTCACTTTAACTGTGACTTCGGAGATGAGCTGTGCTTGACTGCCAGTCTAATTCAGACTCCCTGGGGTAGTCTCTCATCACAGAACTTACCTTCCTTTGAGAGCCCTGCTACAGTTTATTCTTCTGTGCCTGTTGATGTGATGTCAGGAGACAGGGTGATGAAGGTGGGCACATTACCTGCTGCACTGTTCTCAAAACCCAGTCTAAGCTTGGAACAGCACTCTACAGTTTGTCTCATCACAGCAGACAGCTTGGTTGTCCAATTGATTCAGCCCTTAGCCAATATCAGGAGCAGTTTTGTGGCCGCACCATGTGGCGATCTTAGTTCCCTGACCAGGGATTGAGCCTGTGTCCCTTGCAGTAGAAGCATGGAGTCTTAACCACTGGACCATGAGGAGCAGTTTTGAAGCCGCTGTTTGCAGAGGCAGTATTGACGCCTCTTCCCTGCCAGTGGCATGACCTAGCACTTGCCTGCTGTTGGTACTTTATCCCAGCCCCCATTTTTCTTCAAAAATGCTGTTTTACCCCTAAGCTACACAGAATGAAATTTTGGAATGAATAAAAATATTGATTTCTTTTAAAAAGTGCAGTCCTAGTAGCAGCTTCATTCCTGCCTTGTTTTTAGCTGCCTTTTCTTGTGATCCTTCTCTCTCTCACTCTTTTTATTTAAGTAACTTTTCAGTTCAGTTCAGTCACTCAGTCATGTCCGACTCTTTGCAACCCCATGGACTATAGCACGCCAGGCCTCCCTGTCCATCACCAACTCCTGGAGCCTACTCAAACTCATGTCCATTGAGTCAGTGATGCCATCCAACCATCTCATCCTCTGTCCCCCACTTCTCCTGTCCTCAGTCTTTCCCAGCATCAGAGTCTTTTCCAGTGAGTTGGTTCTTCGCATCAAGTGGCCAAAGTATTGGAGTTTCAGCTTCAGCATCAGTCCTTCCAATGAATATTCATTGAAGTCTTCTTCAACACCACAGTTCAAAAGCATCAATTCTTTGGCACTCAGCTTTCTTTATATTCCATTCTCATATCCATACATCACTACTGGAAAAACCACAGTTTTGACTAGACAGACCTTTGTCACAAAGTAATGTCTATGCTTTTTAATATGCTGTCTAGGTTGGTCATAGCTTTTCTTCCAAGGAGCAAGCATCTTTTAATTTCATGGCTCCAGTCACCATCTGCAGTGATTTTGGAGCCCCAAAAGGTAAAGTCTGTCACTCTTTCCATTGTTTCCCCATCTATTTGCCATGAAGTGATGGGACCAGATGCCATGATCTTAGTTTTCTGAATGTTGAGCTTTAAGCCAACTTTTTCACTCTCCTCTTTCACTTTCATCAAGAAGCTCTTTAGTTCTTCTTCACTTTCTGCCATGGGGTGCTGTCATCTGCATGTCCGAGGTTATTGATATTTCTTCTGGCAATCTCGATTCCAGCTTGTGTTAGTTCCTAAAATAACATGAGTAGAGAAAATAAAGAAAATGAAGAGAAAAATAACTTTTTTGCTTTCTCTTTCTCTTTGCAAGAGGAATACATGCTCACTGTGGAAAATTCCTCCCTACTGATTTGTTATATTGTACTTACATTTTCCCTGGAAGTGATCAAAACAGTTTTGGGGTAAAAGTTAGAGATAGAAATACATCACTATAAAGAAATAATAAAGTAAAAGGGGTATGTTACTTAAACATTTTTCTGTTATCAAAATTGCATTTCTTTAATTATATAGCATGCACAGTGAGGACAAAAAGTTTTGGTGACTGGCTTTAGCTGTGGGGAACTGCACAGAATGGCTGCTATTTGTGCTTTTTACAGAGAATGTGAGCCTTTCAGGAAGTGAACAGACTGCTCTTTGTGTTTACATCTTTTACCGATTTTGCACAAATAAATATAGTTTCCCCCAAACAGAACCCTGACAATTAACAGCAACAATGAAAAGAATTTCAACTGCGAGTGGAAATTTTAAAAAATACTAATTTGGAGGGAAAGTGATCATGGAGCCTAAGGAAACAGTAACGAATACATGAAGGTTTACGTGACTAGGGGATAAATTTGCTGGTCTGTTCTAATGACCAGATGGTTTCTTGGCATCCTCAACTCTGCCCTCCCCTCTGAGAGGCCAGCAGAGCTTTCCAGCTCTTAGTTATAGTGTTTCTTACTTGGTAAGAGGACTAGTCCCCTAAGCTAGTCCCCAAATCTAAACTAGTCCCTAATGAGCTATGGAGAAATGGGAGGCTTCCAGGCCTGGTTTTACCAAATACACATGGATTAAAGCCTTCTTCTCATTTCATTAAAAATGAACCCTACCTAAAAATTCATTGCTCAAGACTTATGGACATGGCTGAGGTGTTGTGGGGGGAGATGAGGGTGGGAGGTATGGAGAGAGTAACATGGAAACATACATTACCATATGTAAAATAGATAGGCAATGGGAATTTGCTATGTGACTCTGGGGAACTCAAACTGGGGTTTGGTAACAGCCTAGAGGGGTGGGATGAGGGGGAAATGGGAGGGAGGTTCAAGTGTGAAGGGACATGGGTAAACCTATGGCTGATTCATACTGATGTTTGATAGAAACCAATGCAATACTATAAAGCAATTATCCTTCAATTAAAAATAAATAGATAAGAATTTATTGTTCAAACCAACAGCTCTTATCCTCAGATATTATGACCCTCACTGTTTAAAAACTGTTAATGTGTCACTTCTTAGATGGCACTTCCTGGCCTTGAAACAATGCTGAATTAGCAGTCATCCTCAAGAGCCTATATTATATGCTGTGTTCTTTATATTAACAAAGGAATTTGGGTTTTCACTTGAACACTTTTATCTACTAAGAGAGGTGAAGGAGTGTACTCTAAGACACAACACACTCTATTTTCTACATTGGTTTATTTTTTGGTAAAATAAGAGATACAATTGATGTAAGTAAGCATCTGAGTTTTAAAAGATGATTTTATGATTATTAAAATAATATCTTACAAAAAAGAGAAGTTAAAAAAATAAGTGTATTTTTCTCTCTTGAGTGTAATTTATCAAAATGATTCCTTACTCTGACTTCATTAAATATGATAATCTCTAGGTCCATTCATGTTGCTGCAAATGGCGTTATTTCATTTTTTTTTAACTTATTTTTATGGCTGAGTAGTATTCTATTGTCATATGGTCTCACTTATATGTGAAATCTAATTTTAAAAAATGACGCAGGGCTTCCTTGGTGGCTCAGTGGTAAAGAATCTGCCTGCTAATTCAGGAGACATGGGATCAGTCCTTCATCTGTAAAGATTCTACATGCCACGGAGCAACTAAGCCCATGCATCACAACTATCGAGCCTGTGCTCTAGAGTCCAGGAGCTGCAACTGTTGAGCCCACTACTGAAGCCTGCAAACCCTAGAGCCTGTGCTCTGCAACAAGAGAAGCCACTGCAGTGAGAAGCCCACTCACCACAACTAGAGAGTAGCCCCTGCCTGCCGCAACTAGAGAAAAGCCTGTGCGGCAACGAAGACCCAGCACGGCCAAAAATAACTAAATGAAATTATTTTTTAAATGACAGAGATGAACTTATTACAGAACAGAAACAGACTCACAGATTTCGAAATCAGACTTATGGTTACCAAAGGGGAAACATAGCAGGAAGGGATAAATTAGGAAATTGAGATTTACATGTGCATACTACTATATATAAAATAGATAACTAAAAAGGACCTACTGTAATAGCACAGGGAACTCTATTCAATATTTTGTAATAACTTATATGGGAAAGAATCTGAAAAAGAGGAGCCTGGCAGACCATAGTCCATGGGGTCACAAGAGTCGGACACGAATGAGGACTCAGTCAATCACCATAAGTTCAGTTCAGTTCAGTGGCTCAGTCGTGTCTGACTCTTTGTGAACCCATGGACTGCAGCATGCCAGGCCTCCCTGTCCATCACCAACTCCCGGAGTTTACCCAAACTCACATCCATTGAGTCAGTGATGCCATCCAACCATCCCATCCTTTGTCATCCCCCGCTCCTCCTGCCCTCAATCTTTCCCAGCATCAGGGTCTTTTCAGATGAGTCAGCTCTTCATATCAGGTGGCCAAAGGACTGGAGTTTCAGCTTCAACATCAATCCTTCCAATGAACACCCAGGACTGATCTGCTTTAAAATGGACTGGTTGGATCTCCTTGCGGTCCAAGGGACTCTCAAGAGTCTTCTCCAACACCACAGTTCAAAAGCATCAATTCTTCTGTGCTCAGCTTTCTTTATAGTCCAACTCTTACATCCATACATAATTACTGGAAAAACTATAGCCTTGACTAGATGGACTTTGGTAACAAAGTAATGTCTCTGCTTTTTAATATCCTGTCTAGGTTGGTCATAACTTTCCTGCCAAGGAGTAAGTGTCTTTTAATTTCATGGCTGCAATCACCATCTGCAGTGATTTTGGAGCCCCAAAAATTAAAGTTAGCCACTGTTTCCACTGTTTCCCCATCTATTTGCCATGAAATTATGGGACTGGATGACATGATCTTAGTTTTCTGAATGTTGAGCTTTAAGCCAACTTTTCACTCTCCTCTTTCACTTTCATCAAGAGGCTCTTTAGTTCTTCTTCACTTTCTGCCATAAGAGTGGTATCATCTGCATATCTGAGGTTATTGATATTTCTCCCAGCAATCTTGATTCCAGCTTGTGCTTCTTCCAGCCCAGCGTTTCTCATGAGGTACTCTGCATATAAGCTAAATAAGCAGGGTAACAATATACAGCCTTGACGTACTCCCTTCCCAATTTGGAACCAGTCTGTTGTTCCATGTCCAGTTCTAACTGTTGCTTCCTGACATGAATACAGGTTTCTCAAGAGGCAGATCAGGTGGTCTGGTATCCCCATCTCTTTCAAAATTTTCCACAGTTTATTGTGATCCACACAGTCAAAGGCTTTGGCATAGTCAATAAAGCAGAAGTAGATGTTTTTCTGGAACTCTCTTGCTTTTTCGATGATCCAGCCGATGTTGGCAATTTGATGTCTGGTTCCTCTGCCTTTTCTAAAACCAGCTTGAACATCTGGAAGTTCATGGTTCACGTATTGCTGAAGCCTGACTTAAAGAATTTTGAGCATTACTTTACTAGCGTGTGAGATGAGTGCAATTGTGTGGTAGTTTGAGCATTCTTTGGCATTACCTTTCTTTGAGATTGGAATGAAAATTTTCCAGTCCTGTGCCCACTGCGGAGTTTTCCAAATTTGCTGACATACTGAGTGCAGCACTTTCACAGCATCATCTTTTAGGATTTGGAACAGCTCAACTGGAATTCCATCACCTCCACTAGCTTTGTAGTGATGCTTCCTAAGGCCCACTTGACTTCACATTCCAGGATGTCTGGCTCTAGGTGAGTGATCACACCATCGTGATTATCTGGGTCATGAAGATCTTTTTTGTACAGTTCTGTGTATTGTTGCCACCTCTTCTTAATATCTTCTGCATCTGTTAGGTCCATACCATTTCTGTCCTTTCTTGAGCCCATCTTTGCATGAAATATTCCCTTGGTATCTCTAATTTTCTTGAAGAGATCTCTAGTCTTTCCCATTCTATTGTTTTCCTCTATTTCTTTGCATTGATTGCAGAGGAAGGCTTTCTTATCTCTCCTTGCTATTCTTTGGAATTCTGCATTCAAATGGGTATATCTTTCCTTTTCTCCTTTGCTTTTTACTTCTCTTCTTTTCACAGCTATTTGTAAGGCCTCCTCAGACAGCCATTTTGCCTTTTTGCATTTCTTTTTCTTGATGGTCTTGATCTCTGTCTCCTGTACAATGTCATGAACCTCAGTCCATAGTTCATCAGGCACTCTATCTATCAGTCTAGTCCCTTAAATCTATTTCTCACTTCCACTGTTTAATCATAAGGAATTTGATTTATATCATACCTGAATGGTCTAGTGGTTCCCACCCTTTCTTCAATTTAAGTCTGAATTTGGCAATAAGGAGTTTGTGATTTGAGCCACAGTCAGCTCCTGGTCTTGTTTTTGCTGACTGTATAGAGCTTCTCCATCTTTGGCTGCAAAGACTATAATCAATCTGATTTTGGTGTTGACCATCTGGTGATGTCCATGTGTAGAATCTTTTCTTGTGTTGTTGGAAGAGGGTGTTTGCTATGACCAGTGCATTTTCTTGGCAAAACTCTATTAGCCTTTGCCATGCTTCATTCTGTACTCCAAGGCCGAATTTGCCTGTTACTCCAGGCATTTCTTGACTTCCTACTTTTGCATTCCAGTCCCCTATAATGAAAAGGACATCTCTTTTGGGTGTTAGTTCTAAAAGGTCTTGTAGGTCTTCATAGAACCATTCAACTTCAGCTTCTTCACCTTACTGGTCAGTGCATAGACTTGGATTACCGTGATATTGAATGGTTTGCCTTGGAAACAAACAGAGATCCTTCTATCATTTTTCAGATTGCATCCAAGTACTGCATTTTGGACTCTTTTGTTGACTATGGTGGCTACTCCATTTCTTCTGAGGGATTCTTGCCCACAGTAGTAGATAAAATGGTCATCTGAGTTAAATTCACCCATTCCAGTCCATCTTAGTTTGCTGATTCCTGGAATGTCGAGGTTCACTCTTGCCATCTGCTATTTGACCACTTCCAATATGCCTTGATTCATGGACCTAAAATTTCAGATTCCTATGCAATATTGCTCTTTACAGCATTGGACCTTGCTTCTATCACCAGTCACATCCACAACTGGGTGTTGTTTTTGCTTTGGCTCCATCCCTTCATTCTTTCTCGAGTCATTTCTCCACAGATCTCCGGGAGCATATTGGGCACCTACCAACCTGGGGAGTTCATCTTTCAGTGTCCTATCTTTTTGCCTTTTCACAGTGTTCATGGTGTTCTCAAGGCAAGAATACTGAAGTGGTTTACTGTTCCCTTCTCTAGTGGACCACATTCTGTCAGACCTCTCCACCATGACCCGCCCGTCTTGTGTGGCCTCACACGACATGGCCTAGTTTCATTGAGTTAGACAAGCTGTGGTCCGTGTGATCAGATTGGCTAGTTGTCTGTGATTGTGGTTTCAGTCTGTCTGCCCTCTGATGCCCTCTTTCAGTGCCTACTGTGTTACTTGAGTTTCTCTTACCTTGAATGTGGGGTATCTCTTCACAGTTGCTCCAGCAAAGCACAGCCGCTGCTCCTTACCTTGCATGTAGGGTAGCTCCTCTCGGCTGTCGCCCCTGACCTTGGATGCAGGGTAGCTCAATCACCATATATGTATATATATATATGAATCACTTTGCTATGCACGTGAAACTAACATAACATTATAAGTCAACTATATTCTAATAAAAAAAACGATTCTTACTCATGCTACTGTGACATCTTAAATACATCTTAAGTTTGATAAGGAAGTTTCTAAGGGTCATGAGTCCTAACACTTATGAATAATTCATACCAGAAGGAAGTAATATCTCAAAAATTTATTTTTTAAATTAATAAATGTACTCAATTCACACTTACAATTTTAAAATAATTGTATAGAAAGAAAACTGAAGTATGTTCTTTAAACAACTCCTACTTATAGTCATCAAGCCCTTTGTTAGTCATTAATCATAATAACTTATTTGTTTTAAAATGTTTTCACTTCTGCTCAGTACATTTCAACAAATTTTATTGCCTTTGTGTCTTTAACCTTTAGAGTTATTCCGTCTAATGACTCTCTTTAAATTTTATCTTATCAAGGAATGTGACAGCTCAGCATGTTGTTGGCTGAGTAAACTGTGTCAAGAGCTGAGAAGTTCTTAGCAGTGAAAATGGTGCCTAAGTGGTTAAATGTTTGGAAAATAATGTTCTGTTTCTTTCATAGAAAAGTCCTATCATCAGCAGTAAGTTCTGAGATCTGAGATTCCTTCATAATCACAACCTTAATACCCATGTGTGTATGGAGAGACACACATATTCACTTTCTCTCTCTCTCTCTCACACACACACACACACACACACACACACACACTTTTGTGATGCTGACGAGGAACACCCTATTCATTCAGATGACTGACCTGTTGATCAGCCACAGCTTCATGGTCACAAATGAGATACTTGTCTAAACAATCATACTGACTAGTTCAAAAATTTTGGGGGAAAGAACAGCTTAAAAATCTTGAGTTCAGAATGTTACCTGCCGGGGTCCAGCCCCGGCTGATCCAGGGTATTCAAAGCGGGGACGGCATCGGCGACTTATTTAAATATTAATTAGAGATATAAAGAGTAATAGAATGAGGATAGCTCAGCAGGAAAATTCAGTGGAGAAAAGAGGCTGAGTAGCTTGGTTTACGCGGGAGACCAATAAAACTTCAAGACAAGAAGTTTGCACACTTACGTAGGCCGCAGGCGTCCTTCCGTTCTCCCGAAGGAGAGGAGACACTGAGGCCTCCCCGGTCAGATCTTAGAAGCCCAGGCATAATTAGTAAGCATGGCGGGTTCCACGCTCCAGATGGAGACTGAGCCAGAGTTTGAGAGAGAGAGAGACATGGGGAGACCAGTCTTTCGAGGAACTGATCTCAATTCTTTATTTTCCAGGGTCTGTTTTTATACACTGAGGTGTTATACAAAAGTCATGTGGGGACAGCAGTCCTGACTTTTATTAAATTCAGGTGCTTCATACAAATGTATACAGAGGTCTTAGGGGTGTTACATCATCTTCTGGCCAGGGGGCCTGCTGACAATCTATGACCCTCTCCTTGTGACAGCGGTCAGTCAACACTTATTTCTCCAGGGGTGATTATTAAAACAGACGCCACCCAAATAAAGTTACATTCCTATAGGGTGAGGGTGTAGTGGGTTTTAGTTAAGGAAAGAATTTACTTGGCCTAAGGTCTAACGTGATTTATATCAAAGGTTAATACTTATTTCTTCTATATATTCATTAATGTGTGTAAGGGCAGGGGATGTGGAGACTTAGCAGTAAACATTGGCTCAACAAATGAAAAACCCTTCACTAATACAATTTCTAATCAGCCCACTATACTTATACTAATAGTTTTCTAACTTCTCTAAAGAACCTGTTTTTAGAAGGTTTAAAGCATTTCGTGCCTCTCATGGTTGGGAGGCTGTGAGCAATCACATGTGGCCGGACAAGCCTGTCAGGCAGGCTAGAGAACCTTCAGAGGAGTTTGTAGGTTGAAACACTCCTGTCACACCCAGGAATTATTATTAACTGGAGCTCTAAGTTAACTCCTTCTCTGAAAGAGGTGGTGGGGGACAGCCCCCCGTAAAGTCAGAGGTGTAGGTGAGAGCACAAAGTAGTAAAGTAGGCAGGCTCTGGTTATGGGGGTAGATGCTCGAGAATTTCCAGGGGGTCTCCTGAGGCTCGATCCCGCCTTTGCGTATGTCAAGCCTCCTTCCTCATGACCTTTGCCATGGGCGGAGTGCCTCACGCTGGCCCCCAACAGTTACCCTTCACTAAAACTCTCTCATGCTCAAAAAAAGACCCTCTTAGCACCAAACTCTAAACCTGGAGATCTGGGTTGTAGTCATTCCTGTAGGCTTCTTATAAAGTGATGAGACTGAACCATTGAACTTTTGAGTCATTTGATTTTATGATATGTGTATGGTTTATAATTAGCACTTGATGTATTGCCTCTAGAAAGTGATAAAGTTAAGAGATTGTCAATTGGGGTCAGACAAGTCTGGGTATGAATTCCCACTCTGCTCATTCCTAACTGTGTATTTGAATTCAGGTGTCTTTTTCTCTCTTAGACTCCAGTTTCCATATTTATCCACTGGGATAGTAATCCCTATTTCTCAACTTTTTCCTGAGGATTAAATGAGTCAATGTGTGAAAGTGTTTACTTAGCTCAGTAATCAGTAATGGGTATTATTTTGAAACGGTAAGAATGACTTAGGATCCATACCTCAGGACATGCAAAGACATAAAGAGCATTCTCTGCTTCTACATTTTTTGGCACTGTGCTATCCATTGCTATCTTGAAGTTCTATGTGTGACACAGACCTCAAATAAGAGATTACTCATATTTCATTTTCAAGTTTAAATAAAAATTTCACTTTAAATAAAAATTTAAGAATTTTATGTTTAAATAAATTTTGAAATTTAAAATGTTTAAATTTTAAACAAATTGAAGGAAAAGTTAAATTTTATTTAAAATTTAAAAATTTAAATAAAGCATTTAAAAGTTAAATTTTATTTAAAATTTAAAAATTTAAATAAAGCATTTAAAATTTAAATTTATTTCTAAATTTATTTATTTGACTGCACCAAATATAAATAAGGTAATATTTATTTATTTATTTTATAATATTTATTCTTTTATTTGTTTATTGGAGAAGGAAATGGCAACCCACTCCAGTATTCATGCCTGGAAAATCCCATGGATGGAGGAGCCTGGTGGGCTACACCCCCTGGGGTCACAAAGAGTCAGACACAATTGAGCCAGTAACACACACAGTCACTTATTTATTGGGTTGCAGCCTGTGGGCCCTTCCGTCTTCCTTGCAGCTGAGCCTGACCTTTTGGTTGCAGCCTGTAGATCTAGTTCCCTGACCAGGGATCAAACCCAAGCCCCTGCATTCAGAGCATGGAATCTTAGCCACTGGATCACCAGGGAAATCCCTGTAAGTTTAAATAAAATTGAATGAAAAGTTACATTTTAATAAAAATTTAAAATTTAAATAAATCAATTTGTTGCAGGTAATGAAGACAGGCACATCCATACGACCAATTTGCAACAAATAAGAACTGTGACATGTGAAGCGAAGCAAAATGAAGAAAACCCGACTCGCCCACAGCCAGCCAACAGGACCCACTTGTCGCGGCCACTAGGAGGCGCCACAGGGAACTCCTCTCCTGAGCTGGAGGGACCCCAGGATCCCACCTTTGAGTGGGGAATCCTGAGAACGCTGTCCCAGCAGGACGTGCGTGCAGAGATCTTCCTCGGGAGCTTTCCGCTGTGGGCTGACACCATAGAAATGGTGCGGGTGGCCGGACACCCCAGGGTGTACAAGTCAGGCTGGGTGTACGCGGTCTACATCTTCAGTTACATTTCTCTTCTTCGAATGATATTCACTCCCCGGAACCCGCTTCTGAATTCCTTTGCCATCCTTCTCCAGGATCTACCTTTTATCTTTGTTAGACTGAGTTTAATCATAGGCCTGGGAACAATCACACCCGTATTGGGTCTTTTTAAAAATGTGCTGGTGACTCTGTCTTATGTTTACTTCAATTTCTTAACAAGATTCAGGATGTTCTCTACCTTTGAGAGATCTTTTTAAAGAGAAAATGTCCTAGAGTCAAACCTCTTTTTTATGCACATGCATATATTTGTGATCTTTTTGGGGGGCAGGCATACGTTACTTTGTGCTCTAGGTAGAAATGAAGAAATAGATGCTAGAGAAAAAACTATTTTTAAAAACTATAACATGTCAATTTTTTAAATGTATGCAAATGGTGCTAAATGTAAGCAAAGTTGTAGTCTAATAAGTTGGTTCCCCTCGATTTGTAGAAAATGTCAGTAGTTAATTTTGTTACGTATTCTGCATTTTTTCTAAAAGTACCCTTCAGTAAAGCATCTTAAAAAATGAGAACATAAAAAAAAAAAAAAAAAAAGAGAACATGTCTTCCTGCTAAGTTAGTCCAAGAATGAGATTTTTTTACTGTTGACAGAAAGGGCATTACAAGAATTTGTTAAAATTAATTTTAGGAAATAAGCCTGTTATTATTAAATAAGTTTAGATTCTATCAATACTTTTAACAAATGGACCCTGAGGGATAGGATGGGGAGGGAGGTGGAAGGGGAATTCAGGACTGGGGACACATGCACACCCATGGCTGATTCATGTATTTAAAAAAAAAAATTGAATTGTTTAAGAGTCTCCTTCAGACATGTAATTATGTTCTTTATTCCACTGTGGCAAGAGATTTTTATGTAGTCAGTTGATTTCAGCAGAGAAAGCAATTTAATTTCACAGACATTTGACTCAATCTAATGTAATGAAGTTAAGGTAAGATATAGATAAACTTTTATAACAGGAAGCCATTAATTGAAGAGGGAAATTTCAAAGTAAAAGAATATTTATTTGTGGAATTTGATACCATCATGAAAGCAAGGTGCAAGCCCTGTTTAAAGTTAGAAGTTCAACTTACAAATATAACAGCAAGTGCATTAGTGTTTTTTGTGATAATATATAATAGTTATCTTGACATTAAATAATTAAATATGGAATTATGTGATTTGATTTCATATGTTGGGATACCCTCAGATATACATAGCAGGGGCTCTCCACTCTATATAAATTTACCGATGCTACAGAGATTTCTGAGAGTCTTACATGTGCAGAGTAATGTTTTACACAGGCAGTCTCTTCAGTGATCTTCGGTAACAAATAGCTTAAAGAATGAATAACTGATTTTACTGCCATTCCAACTCTCCACCAAATCCTCCAGTCTCACTCTCCCCCTAGGCTTTATGGTTTTTCCTTATACTTAAGATAAGGTCTATTCACAGTTGCTAAAAGCTTAACTTCTGGTTTTATGACTTGGGGCAAACATCCAAAAGTGAGTATATTACTGGTACTTTAATAAGGTTAGTAGTGTTAGTTGCTCAGTCCTGTGTGACTCTTTGCAATCCCATGAACTGTAGTCTGCCAGGCTCCTCTTTCCATGGGATTCTCCAGGCAAGAATACTGGAGTGGATTGCCATTCCCTTCTCCAGGGGATTTTCCCAACACAGGTCTCCTGCACTGCAGGCAGATTCTTTACTGTTTGAGCTACAAATAAGGTTAAATAGTACTTTATAGGTCTGAGAGGATTAACTAGATAGGGAGTGTTTTCATTGTATTGTCTGGCTAACTATAATAACTGATAAATGCTAAGACTTTTAATTGGATCAAATCCCTACAGAGAAACAGGTAGCTTAATGCATTGTTTTAATTTTCCTATTTTTTTCTTTTCTGTGTCTTTGCTTACTCTCTGGGAATAATAATTTAAACCATACACTTGTGAAAAATAATATATGAAATCTTCAGGTTACCTCAGACTATAATTTTTCATCAAATAGTGTTATGTTTAGAAGTGAGTAATCTACTGAATATAGAGATTAAAGTTGATGTAAGCGGACTTCCCTGGTGGTCCTGTGGCTAAGACTCCATGCTCCCACGTGCAGGCTACTAGATTCAATCCCCAGTCAGGGAGCTAGATCCTGCATGCTGCAACTAAAGACCTGGCAGAGCCAAATAAATAAATGTTTTTTGAAAAAGGTTAAAATTTTAAAGGACTTAAACTTGATGTAGGTATTAATTCATCAGACATCAAAGTGTCCCTCTTATGAGTTCTTTCAGAACCCTAACTATAGCACTTTTAAAGACTTTCATTGGGTGTTTGCTTTTCTGAGTTCCTCATTAATCTTTAAATTCCTTAAAGAAAGGCCTGAGCATATCTTGTTTAACAATGCGTTTTATCTTCCTCTGTCAATCCCATAGAAACTTATAATGCTTATAACTCTAAAACCAGATTATCATACAAATAATTTATTTCAATTTATACCTGATTATTTTTTATTAAGAAGAATATATAACTATGTGCTGCTGCTAAGTCGCTTCAGTCATGTCCGACTCTGTGCGACCCCATAGACGGCAGCCCACCAGGCTCCCCCGTCCCTGGGATTCTCCAGGCAAGAACACTGGAGTGGGTTGCCATGTCCTTCTCCAATGCATGAAAGTGAAAAGTGAAAGTGAAGTCGCTCAGTCGTGTCCGACTCTTAACGACCCCATGGACTGCAGCCCACCAGACTCCTCTGTCCATTGTATTTTCCAGGCAAGAGTACTGGAGTGGGGTGCCATTGCCTTCTCTGATATAACTATGTAGTTGATTGTAATATTCCTAAATATGAAAATATTTTATGTACATTTATATTTACCTTTGTATTGGAATTTATACAGTGAACAACGCTCAGATAATTTGGGAAGTATTACTTATTGGAGTTTAGAATGCATTTTGCACCTAATATTTGAACATGAATGTGCCTGATATTTTGGAGAGTCACAACACTGTATAAATAATGAAGGCATGTACAAAAGACTCCATGTAGGAGGAAAATTACAGAGTACCTAATGTAATTTAATAGTTTTAAGGGTATGCGCGTGTTTATAAACTTTGTCTATGGTATTTAACAGGCATTGCAGCAAATTATGCTAATAAAGCATTGGTTGTTATACACTCTGTGATTAAAAGTTATGCTATTAAAATTACATTGCAATTCTCATTGTTTCTAATGGTTTTTTTTAAGACCCGTGCAGCTTTTGTGTCCTTATAAAAAGTTATAAACGTTACATATAGGTTAAAAGAAAATGGATGGAGAAAAATATACCATGCTAACACTAATCATGGTATATTTTTCTCCATCCAAGGGAGGCTTTACAAATAGCTGTGAAAAGAAGAAAAGTGAAAAGCAAAGGAGAAAGGGAAAGATATAAACATCTGAATTCAGAGTTCCAAAGAATAGCAAGAAGAGATAAGAAAAACTTCTTCAGTGATCAATGCAAAGAAATAGAGGAAAACAACAGAATGGGAAAGACTGGAGATCTCTTCAAGAAAATCATAGCTACCAAAGGAACATTTCATGCAAAGATGGGCTCGATAAAGGACAGAAATGGTATGGACCTAACAGAAGTAGAAGATATTAAGACGAGATGGCAAGAATACACAGAAGAACTGTACAAAAAAGATCTTCATGACCCAGATAATCACGATGGTGTGATCACTGACCTAGAGCCAGACATCCTGGAATGTGAAGTCAGGTGGGCCTTAGAAAGCATCACTACGAACAAAGCTAGTGGAGGTGATAGAATTCCAGTTGAGCTATTCCAAATCCTGAAAGATGATGCTGTGAAAGTGCTGCACTCAATATGCCAGCAAATTTGGAAAACTCCGCAGTGGCCACAGGACTGGAAAAGGTCAGTTTTCATTCCAATCCCAAAGAAAGGCAATGCCAAAGAATGCTCAAACTACCGCACAGTTGCACTCATCTCACATGCTAGTAAAGTAATGCTCAAAATTCTCCAAGCCAGGCTTCAGCAATATGTGAACCGTGAACTTCCTGATGTTCAAGCTGGTTTTCAAAAAGGCAGAGGAACCAGAGATCAAATTGCCAACATCCACTGGATCATGGAAAAAGCAAGAGAGTTCCAGAAAAACATCTATTTCTGCTTTACTGACTATGCCAAAGCCTTTGACTGTGTGGATCACAATAGACTGTGGAAAATTCTGAAAGAGATGGGAATACCAGACCACCTGATCTGCCTCTTGAGAAATCTGTATGCAGGTCAGGAAGCAACAGTTAGAACTGGACATGGAACAACAGACTGGTTCCAAATAGGAAAAGGAGTATGTTAAGGCTGTATATTGTCACCCTGTTTATTTAACTTATATGCAGAGTACATCATGAGAAACGCTGGGCTGGAAGAAGCACAAGCTGGAATCAAGATGGCCGGGAAAAATATCAATAAACTCAGATATGCAGATGACACCATCCTTATGGCAGAAAGTGAAGAGGAACTAAAAAGCCTCTTGATGAAAGTGAAAATGGAAAGTGAAAAAGTTGACTTAAAGGTCAACATTCAGAAAACGAAGATCATGGCATCCGGTCCCACCACTTCATGGGAAATAGATGGGGAAACAGTGGAAACCGTGTCAGACTTTATTTTTCTGGGCTCCAAAATCACTGCAGATGGTGACTGCAGCCATGAAATTAAAAGACACTTACTCTTTGGAAGGAAAGTTATGACCAACCTAGATAGCATATTCAAAAGCAGAGACATTACTTTGCCAACAAAGGTTCGTCTAGTCAAGGCTATGGTTTTTCCTGTGGTCAGGTATGGATGTGAGAGTTGGACTGTGAAGAAGGCTGAGCACCGAACAATTGATGCTTTTGAACTGTGGTGTTGGAGAAGACTCTTGAGAGTCCGTTGGACTTCAAGGAGATCCAGCCAGTCCATTGTGAAGGAGATCAGCCCTGGGATTTCTTTGGAAGGAATGGTGCTGAAGCTGAAATCCAGTACTTTGGCCACCTCACGAGAAGAGTTGACTCATTGGAAAAGACTCTGATGCTGGGAGGGATTGGAGGCAGGAGGAGAAGGGGACGACAGAGGATGAGATGGCTGGATGGCATCACTGACTCGATGGACATGAGTCTCAGTGAACTCTGGGAGTTGGGATGGACAGGGAGGCCTGGCGTGCTGTGATTCATGGGGTCTCAAAGAGTCGGACACGACTGAGTGACTGATCTGATCTGAACACTAATCAAAAGAAAGCAGCACTAACATTCACTTCAGACAGAACAGACTTCAAAGTAAGGAAAATTTTTCAAGAAAGGGATTATTACATAATAATAAAGGAGTCAATTCTCTCAGGAGAATTAGTGTGTTATGTGCCTAATGACAGAGCCACATAAGGCAAAAACTGATAGAACCACAGAAAGAAATAGATGAAGCTACTATCATAGTTGGAAACTTCAACACCAATCTCTCAGAAATGGACAGTTCCAGCAGATAGAAAATCAGTAAAGACAGAGTTGAATTCAATGACACTAATCAATTAATTGAA
The DNA here is from genome assembly GCF_032452875.1 of Bos javanicus. Classification (NCBI taxonomy): domain Eukaryota; kingdom Metazoa; phylum Chordata; class Mammalia; order Artiodactyla; family Bovidae; genus Bos; species Bos javanicus. The sequence continues at coordinate 32,310,136 of NC_083880.1, forward strand.
TATCATTGACTTCTAAGGTCTACTTCATCTGACCACAGCAGAATACACATTCTCTCAAGCTCACAAGAAACATTTACCAAGATAAGCCATATTCTGGGGCATAACACACACTTCAACAAATTTAAAAGAATAAAAACAATATAAAGTCTTTTCTCATAAGGGAATTAAGTTAGAAATCAATAACAGACAGGTAATAGAAAAATTCCCAATTACATGGAGATTATGCAGCACATTTCCAAATAACACATGGGTCAAAGAAGAAGTCTCACCAGAAATTAAAATATATTTTGGAGTAAATAAAATGAAAACAAACCTTATCCAAATGTATGGGGTTGGCAATGGCACCGCACTCCAGTGCTCTTGCCTGGAGAATCCCATGGACAGAGGAGCCTGGAAGGCTGCAGTCCGTGGGGGTCACTGAGGGTCGGACACGACTGAGTGACTTCACTTTCACTTTCACTTTATAGTAAAATAAGTTTCCACCTTGGGAAGCTAGAAAAAGAAGAACAATCAAAAGTCAAAAAGGGGAAGAAAAGAAATAATAAGAATTACAGCAGAAATCAATGAAATTGAAACAAAATCAATAGAGAAAAACCAATAAAACCAAAACCTATGCATGTGTGGGAACAGGGGAGGAGATGGGAAGTCTGTAATTTCCGCTCAATTTTGTTGTAAACCTAAAATTGCTCAAACAAAAAAATGTCTTCCTAAAAAAGTAGTAGTGTTGTTGTTGTTCAGTCACTAAGTCGTGTTCAACTCTTTGCGACCCCATGGACTGCAAAATGCCAGACTCCTCTATACTCCAGTATGTCCTGGAATTTGCTCAAATTCATATCCATTGAGTTGGTGATACTATCTAACCATCTCATCCTCTGCCGCCCCCTCCTCCTTTTGTCTTCAATCTTTCTCAGCATCAGTGTCTTTTCCAGTGAATTGTCTTTTTACATCAGGTGGCCAAAGTATTGGAGCTTCAGCATCAGTCCTTCAATAAATATTCAAGGTTGATTTCCTTTAGGATTGACTGGTTTGATCTTGCTGTCCAAGGGAGTCTCAAGAGTCTTCTCCAGCATAATAATTTGAAAGCAAAAAAAAATAGTGTAGTCTTAAATACATCAAACTTTTAAAATATGTTTTGGGGATAATATTTTCCAAAGTAATATTTGCTTTTAAACTGGCATTTATACATACACAAATCTTAATATTTAGGATGTGCCTATGAGAGTCCCTTGGACTTCAAGGAAATCCAACCAGCCCATTCTAAAGGAGATCAGTCCTGGGTGTTCTTTGCAAGGAATGGTGCTAAAGCTGAAACTCCAATACTTTGGCCACCTCATGCAAAGAGTTGACTCATTGGAAAAGACTCTGATGCTGGGAGGGATTGGGGGCAGGAGGAGAAGGGGACGACAGAGGATGAGATGCCTGGATGGTATCACCGACTTGGTGGACATGAGTTTGGGTGAACTCCGGGAGTTGGTGATGGATAGGGAGGCCTGGCGTGCTGCGATTCATGGGGTCCCAAAGAGTTGGCCACAACTGAGTGACTGAACTAACTGATTATCAATAAAAATCTCATAATTTCTTTTGCTTTGAAATTGGAATATTAATGGACTTTTTTTTAGGAAAGTCTTCTTTTTCTACAATGTATTTCTTTATTTTTCTTCTTAAAGATGTAGGTTCCTTAGAAAATAGGTTTTCCAGAATATTTTATTACATAAACTAAAAAATTACCTTTTAAATTGCTTACAATTATAGATAATATTACATATTTGGTGTAGTTTGAAGAAGATACCCTCTGCTTTTGTGTCTTGATTTCCATCTCTAAAATCTGGATCATTTACAGATCATAAAAATACATTTTTTGCCTTATTCTTAGTTTTTTTTCAAATATAAAATGGGTCAAACAAGCCTTTAAATATTAATTTATTATAAATATATTAATTATAACATTATTAATATAAACATTATTTATTATTAATTTATTATAATTGGATCTGCAAATTACAATATTGTGGTGGGTTTTGCCATACATTGACATGAATCAGCCATGGGTGTACATGTGTCCCCCATCCCGAACCCCACTCCTGTCTCCCTCCCCATTCCATCCCTCTGGGTTGTCTCAGTACACCGTCTTTGAGTGCCCTGTTTCATGCGTCAAACTTAGTCTGGTCATCTATTTCACATATGGTAATATAATGTTTCAATGCTATTCTCTCAAATCATCCCACTCTCACCTTCTCTCACAGAGTCCAAAAGTCTGTTCTTTATATCTGTGTCTTTTTTGCTGTCTTGCATATCAGTTCAGTTCAATTCAGTTCAGTTGCTCAGTCGTGTCTGACTCTTTGTGACCCCATGAACCACAGCATGCCAGGCCTCCCTGCCCATCACCAACTCCCAGAGTCCACCCAAACCCATTTCCATGAAGTCTGTGACACCATCCAGCCATCTCATCCTCTGTCGTCCCCTTATCCTCCTGCCCTCAATCTTTCCCAGCATCAGGGTCTTATCAAATGAGTCAGCTCTTCACATCAGGTGGCCAAAGTATTGGAGTTTCAGCTTCAACATCAGTCCTTCCAATGAACACCCAGGACTGATCTCTTTTAGGATGTACTGGTTGGATCTCCTTGCAGTCCAAGGGACTCTCAAGAGTCTTCTCCAACACCACACTTCAAAAGCATCAATTCTTCGGCACTCAGCCTTCTTTGTAGTCCAACTCTCACATCCATACATGACCACTGGAAAAACCATAGCCTTGACTAGATGGACCTTTGCTGGCAAACTAATGTCTCTGCTTTTTAATATGCTGTCTAGGTTGGTCATAACTTTCCTTCCAAGGAGCAAGTGTCTTTTAATTTCATGGCTACAATCAGCATCTGCAGTGATTTTGGAGCCCCCAAAAATAAAGTCAGTGACTGTGTCCACTGTTTCCCCATCTATTTGCCATGAAGTGATGGGACTGGTCTTGCATATAAGGTTGTCATTACCATCTTTCTAAATTCCATATATATATACATTAATATACTGTATTGGTGTTTTTCTTTCTGACTTTCTTCACTTTGTATAATAGGCTCCAATTTCATCCACCTCATTAGAACTGACTCAAATGTATTCTTTTTAATAGCTGAGTAATAGTCCATTGTGTATATGTACCACAGCTTTCTTATCCATTCGTCTGCTGATGAACATCTAGGTTGCTTCCATGTCCTAGCTATTGTAAACAGTGTTGCAATGAACATTGGGGTACAGGTGTCTCTTTCAATTCTGGTTTCCTCAGTATGTATGCCCAGCAGTGGGATTGCTGGGTCATATAGCAGTTCTATTTCCAGTTTTTTTTAAAGGAATCTCCTCACTGTTCTCCATAGTGACTGTACCAGTTTGCATCCCCACCTACAGTTTAAGAGGGTTCCCTTTCCTCCACAACCCCTCCAGCATTTATTGTTCGTAGACTTTCTGATAGCAGCCATTCTGACCGGCGCGAGATGGTACCTCATTGTGTTTTTGATGTGCATTTCTCTGATAATGAGTAAAGTTGAGCATCTTTTCATGTGTTTGTCTGCCATCTGTATTTCTTCTTAGGAGAAATGTCTGTTTAGTTTTTTCACCCGTTTTTTGATTGGGTCATTTATTATTCTGATATTGAGCATGAGCTGCTTGTATATTTTTGAGATTAATTCTTTGTCAGTTGCTTCATTGGTTATTATTTTCTCCCATTCTGAAGGCTGTCTTTTCACCTCACTTGTAGTTTCCTTTGTTGTGCAAAAGCTTTTAAGTTTATTTAGGTCCCATTTGTTTAGTTTTGCTTTTATTTCCATTACTCTGGAGGGTTGGTCACAGAGGATCTTGCTGTGATTTATGTCAGAGAGTGTTCTGCCTATGTTTTCCTCTAGGAGTTTTATAGTTTCTGGTCTTACATTTGGATCTTTAATCCATTTTGAGTTTATTTTTGTGTATGGTATTAGAAAGTGTTCTAGTTTCATTCTTTTACAGGTGGTTAACCAGTTTTCCCAGAACCACTTGTTAAAGAGATTACCTTTTCTCCATTGCATATTTTTACCTCCTTTGTCAAAGATAAGGTGTCCTTAGGTGCATGGATTTATCTCTGAGCTTTCTATTTTGTTCCATTGATCTATATTTCTGTCTTTGTGACAGTGCCATACTGTCTTGATGACTGTAGCCTTGTAGCATAGTCTGAAGCCAGGCACGTTGACTCCTCCAGTTTCATTCTTTCTCAAGATTGCTTTGGCTATTCGAGATTTTTTGTATTTCCATACAAATTGTGAAATTATTTGTTCTAGTTCTGTGAAAAATACCATTGGTAGCTTGATAGGGATTGCATTTAATCTATAGATTGTTTTGGGTAGTATACTCATTTTCACTATATTGATTCTTCTAATCCATGAACATGGTATATTTCTTCATCTATTTGTGTCATCTTTGATTTCTTTCATCAGTGTTTTATAGTTTTCTATGTATAGGTCTTTTGTTTCTTTAGGTAAATTTATTCCTAAGTATTTTATTCTTTTCTTCACAATGGTGAATGGGATTGTTTCCTTAATTTCTCTTTCTGTTTTCTCATTGTTAGTGTATAGGAATGCAAGGGATTTCTGTGTACTAATTTTATATCCTGCAACTTTACTATATTCACTGATTAGCTCTAGTAATTTTCTGGTGTGTCTTTAGGGTTTTCTATGTAGAGGATCTTGTCATCTGCAAACAGTGAGAGTTTTACTTCTTCTTCTCCAATCTGGATTCCTTTTATTTCTTGCTCTTCTCTGATTGCTATGGCTAAAACTTCTAAAACTATGTTGAAAGTAGTGATGAGATTGGGCACCCTTGACTTGTTCCTGACTTTAGGGGAAATGTTTTCAACTTTTCACCTTTGAAGATAATGTTTGCTGTGGGTTTATCCAGAGAAGGCGATGGCACCCCACTCCAGTACTCTTGCCTAGAAAATCCCATGGACGGAGGAGCCTGGTAGGCTGCAGTCCATGGGGTCCCGAAGAGTTGGACATGACTGAGAGACTTCACTTTCACTTTTCACTTTCATGCATTGGAGAAGGAAATGGCAACCCACTCCAGTGTTCTTGCCTGGAGAATCCCAGGGATGGGGGAGCCTGGTGGGCTGCCGTCTATGGGGTTGCACAGAGGTGGACACGACTGAAGCGACTTAGCAGTAGCAACAGCAGTGGATTTATCATATATGGCTTTTATTATGTTGAGGTATATTTCTTCAATGCCTGGTTTCTGGAGAGTTTTTATCATAAGTGGGTTTTGAATTTTGTCAGAGGCTTTCTCTGCATCTACTGAGATAATCATATGGTTTTTATCTTTCAGTTTGTTAATGTGGTGTATCAGTTTTATTGATTTGCAAATATTGAAAAATCCTTGCATCCCTGGAATAAAGCCCATTTGGTCATAATTTATGATCTTTTTAATATGTCAAATAATCTTATAATTAAATTATTTTGAAAGACATGTGCCATGCCAAACAAAACAGTGGCTCTTCAAATAGTCTGTACATTACAGTAAATCTAAATATACTATCTGAAGAATATTATGAACTAAAGTCAAATTTTAGATAAATTATCCAATACAAAGATTTTTCATTCCTATAAAGTTAATTACTTTCTATTAAATTGCAAAAGCAATTTATTATTGGTGTTTTGATGTATTTTGATAAGGATTGGAAAATTGAAGAATAAGAACAATTAAAATCCCAGTTTTCTATCTTTAAAATTTTAAGTTTTTACTTTACTGCATCATTATATCTTTTTTTCCTTCTGAGTCAAAATTATCTTGGTATCATTTGAGCAAATTTGCCTATTAAAAGATAGAGATGGTTAAACCAAATAAACTTCTGTATAAATCACCAGTTTAAACTAGGAGAAATGATGGAATAGACTACCAAATAATTTGTTGAGCTGATTTTCTTGGAACTGTTTCAGAACAAAGGAGTCACTAAGTTCATCTTACATGGAACTGAGTGGGTGTGAGGTACGTAATGTTTGAGAGCATCTAAGAGGAAATGAAATAGTTCACCAATTATCTCACCAATTAGGAAAAAAAGAGGATTTCCTTTATTTTATATAAATCCTCCTTTAGCTTGAAGGAAGTACTAGTTGAAAACAACCATCAGAAAGCTAAATGAAAACCAGAACCAAAACTTAGTAGAAGTATAAAGAGGATGGTAAGAGTTGGATTTTATTTTAATGTGGTAAGATGTACATAACATAAAATTTATCATTTTCATGTACAACTCAGTGGTTTTAGTGTATTTGCAATGATGTACAACTATCACCACTATTTTTAAAACTCTTCTTCATCCCCAGTGGACACTCTGAATCCATTAAACAATAACACTCATTTCCCCTCCCCCACTAGTCCCTGGTAAAAATAGAGGTATTTTTCCTGTCTTTATGAATTTGTCTATTCTACGTTCATATAAGTAAAATCATGAGGCATTTGTCCTTTTGTGTATTATTTATGTCTGTGTTATTTCAAGATTGTAAGTGTTGTAGCAGGTATCAGAATTTCTTTTTTATGGCTTAATAATATTCCATTAGATATATTATTTTATTACAATGGAATAGAATAATATTAATATATATAATATTCCATTGTATATATATTGTTTTATCCCTTCATCTATTGATAGACATGTGTTGCTTTTTACCTTTTAGCTACTATGAATAACGGGAATAAACATTGGTGTACAAATATTTGTTTGCATCTCTGCTTTCGATTTTTTGGGTATACATCTAAAAGTGAAATTGATGGATCATATACCAAAATCACTACAGATGGTGACTGCAGCCATGAAATTAAAAGACGCTTACTCTTTGGAAGGAAAATTATGACCAACCTAGATAGCATATTCAAAAGCAGAGATATTACTTTGCCAACAAAAGTTCATCTAGTCAAGGCTATGGTTTTTCCTGTGGTCATGTATGGATGTGAGAGTTGGACTGTGAAGAAGGCTGAGCGCCAAAGAATTGATGCTTTTGAAGTGTGGTGTTGGAGAAGACTCTTGAGAGTCCCTTGGACTCCAAGGACATCCAACCAGTCCATTGTGAAGGAGATCAGCCCTGGGATTTCTTTGGAAGGAATGATGCTAAAGCTGAAACTCCAGTACTTTGGCCACCTCATGCGAAGAGTTGACTCACTGGAAAAGACCCTGATGCTGGGAGGGATTGGGGGCAAGAGGAGAAGGAGACGACAGAGGATGAGATGGCTGGATGGCATCATTGACTCGATGGACGTGAGTCTCAGTGAACTCCGGGAACTGGTGATGGACAGGGAGGCCTGGCGTGCTGTGATTCATGGGGTCACAAAGAGTCGGACATGACTGAGCGACTGATCTGACCTGATCTGATCTGATGGCAATTCCACGTTTAATGTTTTAGGGATAGGAGCAGCCTTTTTCCCTAGTGGCTACACCAGTTTACATTCACACCAGTAATGCCCAAGAGTTCCAATTTCTCCACACCCTCATCAATGCTTGTTATTTTCTGTTTTTGTTCTTTGATAACAGCCACCCTAGTGGTCATGAAGTGATATATGATTTGGTTTTGTTTGCAATTCCACCTTGGCTAAGTGGTAAAGAATCGCCTGCCTTGCAGGAGATGTGGGTTCTATCCCTGGGTTGGGAAGATCCCCTGGAGAAAGAAATGGCAACCCACTGCAATATTCTTGCCTGGGAAATCTCATGGACAAAGAAGCCTGGTGGGCTACACTCCATGGGGTTGCAAAAGAGTCAGGCATGACTGAGCAACTAAACAGCAACAACAATGTTGAGCATCTTTTCACATGCTTATTGGCTATTTGTATATTTTCTCCAGAGAAATGTCTATTCAAGTACATTGCTCATTTAAAAAATTGGTTGCTTTGTTGTTGCTGTTGAGTTCTATTTCTTTACACATTATGGATATTCTTTATCAGATATATGATTTGCAAATATTTTCTCTCATTTCTCTCATTCTTTTCACTCTTTTGATAGTGTCCTCTTTAATTGTGATGAACCCCAATTTAATCTACTTTTTCCTTTTGTAGCTCTGCTTTTGGTGTCATGTCCAAAAGAAAAATATTGCCAAATAGAATGTCATGAGGATTTTTCCTGATGTTTTCTTACAAAAATTTTCATAGTTTTAGCCCTTAACTTTAGGTTTTGATGCATTTTGAATACTTTCTGCATTGAATGGTCTTGGTACCTTTGTAAAATCTGACTAACCTCATATTTGAGTGCTTATTTCTGAGCTTTCTGTTCTATTCTATTGGTCTTTATGTTCTCTCTTATGCCAGAACCACACACGATTTTGATTACTGTAGCTTTATAATAAGTTTTGACATCAGTAAGTGTGAGACCTCCAACATTGTTCTTTTTCAAAATTGTTTTGGCTATATGGGATTTCTTGGAATTTCATATGAATTTTAAGATGGGGTTTCCTGTTTTGCAAAAAACATCATTGGGATTTTGATAGAAGTTGCATGGAATCTGTAAATCTCTTAGGGTAGTATTCTCATCTTAACAATATTATGTTTTCAACTCTATGAACATGGGATAGCTTTCCATTTATTTAGGTCTTCTTTCTTTCAGCAATGTTTTGTAGTTTTTGTTGTGTAAGTCTTTTGCCTCCTTGGTGAAATTTATTCCTAATATTTTATTCTTTTTTGATGCTATTGTGACTAGAATTGCTTTCTTAATTTCCTTTTCAGATTTTTAATTAATAGTGTGTAGAAACACAACCAAATTTTGTGTTTTAATTTTGTATTCTATTTTGTTGTATTTGATTATTAGCTGTAGCAGGTGGTTTTTTGTTTTTTGTTTTTTCCTTTTTGGTAGACATTTTAGGATTTTTCACATATAAAATAATGTCATCTCTGGAAGAAAGATACTTTTACTCCTTTTTCTCTGACTTGGATGCCTTTATTTATTTATTTTCTTGACTAATTGCTCTGGCTGGAACTTTTCTTGCCATGTTGAATAGAAGTGGTGAAAGCAATTAAAAGCTTTAATTACCCTTCAGAATACACAAGTCTGATATTTGGAAGATGAGTCCCCTGAAGGGCTATCCTGGATCCATCAGGGTGCAAAAAAGGCTGTTACCTGCCACAAAGATGGGGGAGTGGAAGATGATAGCCACCACCCAAGGAAGAGCTTGAAATTCACTGAAATGTACCAGCATTTCCATCAAGCTCTCCCCTGGATCCTCCTAAGTTTCTGCTAGTTACTTGGGATACTAAAATAGACTCCAGACAGTTTCTGCCCAGTTTAGTAGGTGTTGAAGTGGAATGATGGATTTCTAAAACTTCTTACTCCACTATCACTCCCACAAGAACTGGCTTTCTTTTTAGCTTGGTCACCTCTTTTAACCTGTTAAATCTTTGTTTTAGTAAGGTCAAGGTCATGGGGTAAATTCTTTGTGGGATGATAGATCTTCTGTTGTTTCAAAATCACAGATTGTACCACTGATCCTGGTTGGCCATATGACACATTTTGTGTGATTTAAAAAAATCTGAATGTGAGTGTAGAGAAAATTCAGTTAAGTTTTATCTGCTTCTGAAATTAATGTAAATCCAAATTAGGCCAAACTTTCTGAATTTATATAGTTGGTTTACATTTAAAAACCATGAATGTCTCATTTAAAGTATTTTTTTTCTCACGATAAATCAGTGAAGCAGTGTTTTAGAAAGAAATACTTTGTTTCATTTGCTGTGTTTTGTAACCAATCTTTTATGTCAGTGAAACACTGGCTTAATGAAAAAGAAACATTTTTCTTTGTGTCCTACATTTTCATCATATTTTTCATCCTGTCAGAGTAATCTGAAATTTAGAATGTTAAAAAAAATCAGTAAGAGAAATATATCACATTTCTTACTAGGAAGCAAAGTTTATAGTATCACAAAGATGGTGAATCTTTGAGCTTTCCACTTGAAGACAAACTATTCATTAAAACATATACATTACCATATGTAAAATTAGACAGTGAAATTTACTGTATGATGCAGGGAGCTCAAATACAGTGCTTTGTGACAACCTAGAGGGGTGGGATGGGGTGGCAGGTGTAAGGGAGGTTCAAGATGGTGGGGACATATGTATACCTATGGTTGATTTATGTTGATGTATGGCAGAAACCAACAGAATAATGTAAAGCAATTATCCTCCAATTAAAATCAGTAAATTTAAATTAAAAAACTAAAATAAAATTTCAAGAAATACTCCAGCAGCTTCCTTTTGTTTGGCTAACATTTCCCACACTCCAGTTGTGAGCTGGCTATCTAATTATCGATATCTGCTTCAAAATGTTCTTAATTCATGCTTTACTTCTGAAAAATAACACAATAGATCTGTAGGGTTAATATGATGGTTCATGAAAGATGTTTTCATTTCTTTAAAAAGAAATTATCCCACCTATCATGAAATGACCAAATGAGCAGACTTCCTCCTGGCAAGACGACCCTTGTAAACCTGAAGAGGATCACTATTGTTAAGGATGGGCAGTGGGGCTTTACTGCAAGTCCTGTCACTGTTTTCTCTGGATCTCTTGAGAACTTTCTAGAAAAAGACTTCTAGAACTTTCTTCTTCCTTTTACAACTGAGCTTCTTTCTTAAGCTTAGTCTCTATTTTACATTTCTTCTAGCTGAAAGGAACAAAGCTCCATATGAAGCCACTTTCGAAGCTTTCAAAGAAAAAAGGAAACTCTAAACGTTGAATATGGAGAGTAGGATGGGATCCATTTCAGCGCTTAAGAAGACATTTCCACCAGAAAACTATCCTTTAAAAAATAGTTTATTATTTTAGATGTAATGCCATATTGGTATAATTCAGGATTTTTAAAATTTTCATTTTTGGAGGAGGGGCCGCATGTGGCATGTGGGAATCTTAATTTTCTGACAAAGGATTGAACTTGTGCCCGCTCTGTGTTGAAAGGCCAGAGTCTTAACCACTGGACTGCTAAGGAAGTCCAGAAAACTGTCCTCTTTATTGCCTGCCATCTCCACTACATTCCAGGGCTTGTCTGCTGAAGGTCCCTGGATTCAGCTGCTGCCCAGAGAGAATCTCACTTTTCCAGCCCAGGTAGTGGCCTCCAGCTTGCCCTCCCCCGCATCCAAGCAGAGCCGGGAGGTCCAGCGCTGTTTCACTTCCCCCCTTTCCCAGCAGGCCGGCCCTGGCTCCTGGGTTCTCACAGGCGCCCAGTCGCCTCCACCCTCTTCCTCATCTCTCTCCCACACGTGTCCCTCTCTCCCCTTCCTCTGTGTCTGCTCTTCTCAGAAGTTAGCTTACAAAGCAAAGTTGTAACTTTGAATTCCTGTTTTTCCAACCACCCTCATGTGACAGGATATCTCCTTATTGGAGGTTTTCCCTAATTTCAGAAGCCCTTTAAAAGTGGGCGCTTCCTCCACGCTCCTTTTCAGCTGGGCAGTTCTGAGAAGGGCAGAGCGGGCAGGGACAGCTGGGGGCTCACTGGCCTGGTCCTCCCCGCTCTCTTCTCTCCATCCGTGGAAGAAAAGGATAAACTCTGGACCATGAGGCCGTCCCCACTCCTGTCTCTCCTCTTTCTTCTTCCGGTAGCCGTGCAGCTCCTGGGTAAGTAGGCTAATGAGGTCTGAACTTCCTGACTTGGGGCCTGGGGTCTATGATACCCCCTCCTTTGGGGGAGAGTGTTAAGGGATTCCTTCCACACCTGCGTGGAGGAGGAAGCCGGGCTACAGCACCACCAGCTCTGCAGGAAGCTGCTCCGGGTTCCCAGGCTTGGAAGCTGGGGACTGGCAGGAGGCAGCAGCTCCTCCTGGGGTCAGGGGGCTGCCTGATCTGAGCCCCTCAGAACCCTGCCTTCCTCTTACCTCTTCTCTCGTCTCCCATTGCCCCTTCGCTGCTATATCTTCTTGGAGTGATTTCCGCTCCGGTTGGCGAATTCTTGTTTTCAATTTCCATCTAACTCTCAACCAATCTCTTCTGAGCGTTTTTGACCAAAATGAGGGCAGCGCTGGTGTCTCTCTTTATCGTAGGTGTAAGGATGGGTCACAGATAGTACCCCCCAAAGATCTCATGCGAGTTTACAACTCATCTTTTTTCTGTGAATGCACCTTAAAAAAATTTTTTTTTTTAAGTTGGAGTTGATTTATAGTGTTGTGTTAGTTTCAGGTGTACAGTAATTGGGATCAGTTATACATATACATACATCCCCTCTTTCTTTACAGTCTTTTCCCATATAGGTCATTACAGAGTATTGAGTAGAGTTCCCTATGCTGCAAGGCACCTTCTTATTAGTTATCTGTTTTAGACATAGTACTGTGTATACCTCAATCCCAATCTCCCAATGTATCCCTACTCCCCACCCACCCCTTACCCTCTGGTAACCATAAATTTTATTTTCTGTTTCAGTGACTCTATTTCTATTTTGTAGATAAGTTCATTTGTATCCCCTTTTAGATTCCACGTGTAAGCAATAGCATATGATATTTGTCTTTCTCTGACTTACTTCACTCAGCAGTGAATGAACCATTTTGATCAGTCCTAGTTTTTATTACTAGACAGTTCATCCTTAGGTGTTCTACATAGATCCTTCTCTCAGTTCTAAGTTGTTCAAACTGATTTATTCCTATTCTTCCATCCCTTCCTTTTTTTTTCTTTCTTGGAAATGGATGATAATTCATGAGGACCAGACTCAGAGCTTTCCAGAAGCCTGAAGACAGTATGAAGTCTCTCTCTTCTATTTCTTTAAACACATCTTGCTTTACCCTCGGAATGAGAGCTGAGAGTGTCTGGAGGAATGTTTATTCCAAGGTCTCTTTTGAGATGAAATAGATGGGATTTCAGCTTTGAAATTTTGTATTTCTGATCCCCTTTCATTTTTCACAAATCAGCAAATACCACCTTGCCCAGCCTGTGCCAAGGGTGTTCCATGCCCTGTCAACATGTTGGAGGCAGGTGCTGGGGAGAGGGGATCATGGATGAGACAGAAGCTCCTGACCACCAGGAAGCTTTCCAGGGAGAATGTTCAACCACAGAAAACAAATCGGCATGACCATGAAATAGCTGAGATGATAAAAACACAAGCAAAGGCAGCATAGTTTGTAAATGGACCCTGCTACTTAATTTCTTTGTGCCTTAATTATAAACTTTCTTAGTATATAAACTAAGAAGCATCATATTACTTGTCCCATCAGTTGTTGCAATGACTCAATGAATTAAACTATGTAAAATATTTAGAACATAGTATGACTCATAATAGTTACTAAATGTTAGCTATTCATAACCATGACTATTTTTTCCCCCATGGTAGCAGTCAGTAGCTCAGTGAAAGCAAGATAATTAGCATTTAAAGGAAAGGTTTTCCAAGAAACAATACAGAGGAAGGAGTCCTGAAGTCTGAGGAGATATTTTCCCTGTTGTTTTTGTTTAGTCACTAAGTCATGTTTGCAACCCCATGGACTATAACCCTGCCAAGCTCCTCTGTCCATGGAATTTTCCAGGCAAGTATACTAGAGTGGGTTGCCATTTCCTTCTCCAGGGGATCTTCCTGACTCAGGGATAGAACCTGAGTTTCCTGCATTTGCAGGCGGGTTCTTTAGCACTGAGCCACCAGGGAAGCTCTTATTTAACCTGAGTCCTGGCTACAAAGCACATCTCTTAGTGAGTAAGGAGAAGGGTGACGGGATAGCAGGCTCCATATCACTCTGGTCTTCATCTTGAAAGACTGTCTTGTGCAAGAGGATTAATATATTCTTCATTACCCCAAAGGTTAAAACTAAGACCAGTGACAATCTTCTAAAGGTTTCACTGTCTCAAATAGAATGTTCTTCGTAGGAGAAAGTTTTCTCTCACTAAAGGTCTTCAGAGGAGAAGGCAATGGCAGCCCACTCCAGTACTCTTGCCTGGCAAATCCCATGGACCGAGGAGCCTGGTAGGCTGCAGTCCGTTGGGTCGCTAAGAGTTGGATGCGACTGAGCGACTTCACTTTTACTTTTCACTTTCATGCATTGGAGAAGGAAATGGCAACCCACTCCAGTGTTCTTGCCTGGAGAATCCCAGGGACAGCAGAGCCTGGTGGGCTGCTGTCTATGGGGTTGCACAGAGTCGGACACGACTGAAGTGACTTAGCAAAGGTCTTCAGACAGACCCTGAATGAGACCTGTACTCCAACCTGGCAATAGAAACATCATTGGCCACATTATATAGCCATGTTTAAAAAGGTAAAAACAAAAAACAAAAAACAAAAAAAAAACAGGTGACACTGATTTTATGAATATGTTTTATTTAACCCAGTGTATCCAAAATATTATTAGTCAACATTCATCAATATAAAGCTTACTGGGATATTTTTACATTCATTTTTTTTTAAACTTTGTTGTTGTTTTTTTTTTAGTATAGCCAATTAATAATGTTGTGATAGTTTCAGATGGACAGCAAAGGGACTTAGCCATTCTCTCCCATACTCCCCTCCCATCCAGGTTGCCACCTCACATTGAACAGAGTCCCCTGTGCTAAACAGTAGGACCTTGCTGGTTATCCATTTTAAATACAGCAGCATGTGCATGTCTATCCCAAGCTCCCAAACTATCCCTTTAGATTGGTTTTAATACTAATCTAGGATGTCTGTGAGGAACAGTTGCCCACTGACCACTCCCTTACTAGTTTTCATAAAATTTTCCTTTAATATTTATATTTTTCCTTCATTCTTCCTTTCTTTTTTTATCTTTTCTTTATTTCTAGTCTCTCATTTATTCCTTTATACATGTGACTTGTTTTGGTACCAGATTTAACACATACTTTCTGACATTGTTGAGCAAAACTAAGTTTTTGTCCTCTTTCTTTCTTCAGCTGTTCTGATAGTTGTCTATTTTTCTTGTTATTGTCCCAAATGACTTCTGATTTTTTTCTCTGATTCTGAGTTGGAGACCTGTCGGTGTAGGATATTGCAGATACAGGTGAGAAGACAGTTGCTTTGTTGTGTGACATTTCAGCACCTTCTTAGGTTGTTGGACCTAATTTCTAGGTAGGAAGAATCACTGCTGGTTAAATGTGAGTGTTAAAGAATTAAATACACTTAAAGTAGGTCAGAAGGAGAAAGACAAATACCATATAATATCACTTATGTGTGAAATATGAAGTATAAACCAAATGAACTCATCTATGAAACGGAGACAGACTCACAGACATAGAGAAGAGACTTGTGGTTACCACGGGCAGGGGTACTGAGGGAGGGATGGACCGGGAGTTGGGATTAATAGATGCAAATTATTATATAGAGAATGGATAAACAGCAAGGTCCTACTGTATGGCACCGGGAACTATCCAATGTCCTGGGATAAACCATAATGGAAAAGAATATGAAAAAGAACGTATATATGTATAACTGAGTCACTGCTGTACAGAAGAAACGAACAGAACATTGTAAATTAACTATACTTCAATAAAATATATTTTTAAAAAACAAAATACGGAAGGCAACCTGTAAGGGGGAAAAAAAAAGAATCAAACACACTCAACCTCAGTTATAGACAAAGACCCTGTCTTCAAAGGGACGTGGATCACAGTGATGACAAGTATTCCTGAAACCTGGTTTCTGACACTGAATCTTGAGCAGCTGAAGGAGAACCAGGAGGTCACAGAGCCACTCGGGGAGTTGAACAGAAGGAATGTAGCCTTTTAAGTGGTGTATTGTTTGCATGGCAGAGAAGGAACAAAACTGCTATCAATGTGAGAATAACAGGGTCCTCTTGCCTCCTGGTAAGCATCAAGCACTGTTGAATGGAAACATCATATAGTTACACTGATCCATAGAGGGAACTCATGGAAATCAGGTAATAAATTGAGAGCAGAAGGAGATAGGAAGGCAAATACCCTTTGAAAAAGAACTGAAACTGGCATAGGAGACATTATAGGATGTGCATGTGTGCTCAGTTCTTCTATTGTGTTGGACTCTTAATGAACCCATGGACTGTAGCTGTCTAGGCTCCTCTATCCATGGGATTATCCTGCCGGGAATACTGGAGTGGGTTGCTATTACCTCCTCTAGGGGATTTTTAACCCAGGGATCAAACCTGTATCTCCTGTGGCTCTTTGGCAGGCAGATTCTTTATCACTTGAGCCACCTGGGAAGCCCCTTACTGTGTGACAGATTCTTCTGATTATAAACCAAGTTAAGGTTACAGAGCCCTTTCAGATCCTTACCCACTTCAATTAATTGCTTTCAGATCCTTAATCAGATCCTTACAACAACCCTATGAGAAGGGTTGAAAGTGAAAGTGAAGTTGCCCAGTCGTGTCTGACTCTTTGTGACCCCATGGACTGTAGCCCACTAGGCTCCTCCATCCATGGAATTTTCTAGGCAAGAGTACTGGAGTGGGTTGCCATTTCCCTCTCCAGGGGATCTTCCTGACCCAGGGACAGAACCCAGGTCTCCCATATTAGAGGCAGGTGCTTTACAGTCTGAGCCATCAGGGAAGCCATGAGATGGGTTGGTTGGGTGTTATTAATGTCATCCACCTTTTACTACATGAAAGGCTCAGAAGTCAGCTAGCCAGTAAGGACCTGACCAGTTCTTGATTGTGGTCTTCTGGTTCTGAGGCTAAGAAGATGTAATTTACTAGCTGGAGCGTATTGACCAGGAAAGACATAAACGTGCTTCAAAACAGCAGTATGTCAAAAAGGGGATTAGTCCCTCTATTTGGATCAATTATTTAGATTTTTCACTTGGAGATGGGAAAGGGGACAGTAACCTTTGAGGGTTCACTATCTGCAAAATGATTTTCTGGGTGCTTTGCTTAAATTATCTGTAAATATATATATCTAAATATTTCTAAAAAAATATTTAGAAAATTTCCAGCAGCTCTATCAGAGAACATTATTATCCCATTTGACAGATCAGGAAAGTGAGGCTAGAATGATTAATTTAACTGAGGCAACACAGCTAGGACTTGGTGGAACCAACATTTGATTGCAAGTTTGCTGGCCTGCAAACACATGCTTCTTTCCACCACATCACATGGGAACTCTGGGGTCTCTATCCTCCTGTCCCTGTCTTTGCAACAGTTCTCTGTTTTTTTCTAGTTTCATCCTGCTCTGGACCATTTCACATTGCCTACAATACTGATTTTCCCCAGCTAATGATAAGAATATACTAATATGTATCAAGCAATTTCTGTGTGTCAGGAACTGTTTTCAGCGCTTTGTTTAGATGATCTAATTTAAATCTCACATGACCAGCAGGTCCTGTTCTTTCCTCCTCATTCTTCAGGGGGAAAAGGCAGCACAGAGTAGTTTAGATACTTGAGTAAGGTCACTCAGTAAGCAGTAGAGCTCCAATTATGTCGCAGTCAGATAGACACAATGCATAAAAATTAATTTGCCTGGTTATGAGTGGAAGAAGAAAACTTGTGTAGTCTCAGCTTCTTACCTACATGTTTTGCTTGTCTTGAAGTTGGCAGAGAGGCTGGGTTTTTGAGGTTGAAGATCAGGAGAGAAAGGGAAGGATGGTGAATGAAGTGGCAGCTGAGAATGGAATCCAGGATATAAGTCTGGGGATCAGCAGGTGGCAGGAGAGCTCCTGAGATGGGAGTGAGTGAATACAGGAAGGGAGTAGGTATTCCTATCTTTAGGGAGGGAGGCAGGAAGTTGGCAGTGTTCCTTACTTACTCCCAGACTGTTTTCTCCTTGAGGTCATAGTCCGTATTGGATTAATACTTGCACCTCCCCCAGTAGCCTAATTGTTGTTGCTGTTGTCCTTTAGTCTCTAAGTTGTGTCCGACTCTTGGGACCCCATGGACTGTAGCCTGCCAGGCTCCTCTGTCCATGGGATTTCCCAGGCAAGAGTATTGGAGTGAGTTGCCATTTCCTTCTCCAGTAGATCTTCCTGACCCAGGGATCAAACCTCTGTCTCCTGCACTGGCAGGCATATTCTTTACCACTGAGCCACTTGGGAATCCCCAATAGCCAAATGCGGTGACTTTAATTGGTAGGTTCTCTGGATATTTGATGAATGAATGAAGGATCTAAGAGGAAAATAAAATCATTTTCAATTTTTTCTTTATCCTTTTGTTCAGTATCACTAAACCTAATCATGTGATCCTTAGTTTCCCCCTTGCCCCCAGCAATTGTTATAGTTTGTGTGTGTGTGTGTGTGTGCACGTGTATGGTAGTGATGGGTTAGTCCCTCAGTCATGTCTGACTCTTTGTGACCTCATGGACTGTAGTTCACCAGGATCCTGTGTCCATGGGATTCTCCAGGTAAGAATATTGGAGTGGGTTGCCATTTCCTTGTCCAGGGGATCTTCCCAACCTAGGGATTGAATCTGGGTCTTCTGTATTACAGATAGATTCTTTACTGACTGAGTCTCTAGAGAAGTCCTTGTGTATAGTAAGTGCATAATAAATATTTATTTTTAACTAATATATTTACATAAATAAATATTTATTAGCTTAATTTCAGTTCTTTGGAGACACACTTGTGGGGTGTACTGTCACTGACGGGGGCTAATGAACAGATTCTTGGTTTGGTTGACTCAAGATGGTGACCTCTGACAATGACTTGACAATGACTTGACTTGACCTCTGACAGTGACTTTTTTCCCAAGACTGGGAAAAATCTTGGGAAAAACTGGCTGAGGAGGGGGCTGTGAGACCAGAGAGAGACAGCTGGTCCAGGGTGGGTGAAGGAGCAAGTGAGCCCTGTGGGCAGATGAGCTCAGCCTTCCTGGGTACTCTGGGTGACAAGGTAGAATGTATGTCCCAGAATCATCCTTCCTTGGTGTAAGGATTAGGGCTGTTCATTCCTCCAACACCCACTGGTCACTAGTGAAGGGCTGCTCCTAGGAGGTGTTCTTTCTCTGACCCTTCTAGTCTTTGCAGTGGGTGAAGGAAGCTCTGATGGTCCGAAAAACGTCCCCAGGCCCAGAGATGTGGGGCTGCCCCTGGGGATTGGAGCTGGTACTCACTGAAGTAGCAAAAGGCAAGAGAAATAAATGGGTTTCTGGCAGCATCCACTACAAAATACCCATTTACTTTCCTCTTATCCAGCTTCCCTTTCTTCCACAAGTTATTAGCTTTTATGTTTTCACGTCAGTGTTTTATTTATAGATGGTGGGGAAAGCCTAAATATGTATAAGGAAGTACAGCCTATGACAGTTATATCTCTAAATTGTCACCTTTAATAACCTCACTTTCTTTGCCAGTAAATTTGGAAATTTGAACTTCCCTGGTAGCTCAGTTGGTAAAGAATCCTCCTGCAATGCAGGAGACCCCAGTTTGATTCCTGGGTCAGGAAGATCCACTGGAGAAGGGAACGGCTACCCACTCCAGTATTCTGGCCTGGAGAATTCCATGGACTGTATGGGATTGCAAAGAGTCAGACATAACTGAGTAACTTTTACTTTCACTTTGGAAATTTAATGACTTGCTTAGTGTTATCATTTAAAACAGTTAAAATGTGCTTAAAAGAACATTTGTACCCGTGATGTTGGATATCCAGGCTTTGGCCATTTTTTAAAATTAACTTTTATTGAAATATAGTTTTTTTGCAATGTTGTGTTAGTTTCTGCTGTTACAGCAGAGTAGGCCAGCCATGTGTATCCATATGTCCCCTCTTTTTTGGATTTCCTTTCTATTTAGGTCACCACAGAGAATTGAGTAATGTTCCCTAAGCTATATAGTAGGTTCTCATAAGTTACCTATTTTGTACACAGTAGTGTACACATGTCAATCCCAGTCTCCCAATTCATCCCACCCACCCTCCCTTTCCCACGCTGGTGTCCATTTGTTCTCTACATCTTTGTTTTGTAAATAAGATCATCTATATCATTTTTCCTAGATTTCACATATGTGCATTAATATATGATATTTGTTTTTTTTTTTCTTTATGAGTTACTTCACTCTGTATGATAGTCTTTAGGTTCAGCCTTGGTGGCTCAGATGGTTAAAGAATCCGCCTGCAATGCAGGAGACCCAGGTTTGATCCCTGGATTGGGAAGATCCCCTGGAGAAGGGAATGGCAACCCACTCCAGTATTCTTGCCTGGAGAATTCCATGGACAGAAGCTATAGTCCATGGGGTCACAAAGAGTTGGACATGACTGAGCAGCTAACACTTTCACAGGCCCATCCACGTCTCCACAAAATGACCCAACTTCGTTCCTTTTTATGGCCAGACTTCAGGCATTTTTAACCTGAGACATTGTGTGGAAACTTCTTTCCTAAATGCAGTTTGACTTTTTATATTTCTCCCCTTGAAGTGTGGGCTCTGCGTATCAGGGAACTTGTCTCTAGTTTGTCTTTGCATTGTCACCAGCAGGGTGCCTGATATCTATTTGTTGAAAAATAAAAGATTATTAAGACTGAGTTAAGACGGATGGCTGGCTTCATCAATTCGGTAAATACATTTCTGATGTATAAGTACCATCTATTCTCATTTGTTCAGCTTTGCAATATTTCTGTTACAAAAACATAGTATAGACAACAAAAATTAAGTGTTTATCCAAATAAAACATTGGTCTGGTTCATAGTGACAAAAATGCCATAAGCTGTCTTTTGGTCAAGGTCTTGAATCACTTTCAGAGGAAGACAGATGACATTTTAAATCAGAGACATTGCACAGAGACAGTGATACAAGCAAAACTCACATGTTGATGCGTCAAGGAGAAGAATAACGTATGAACACAGGATCATAAAGCGATAATTTTACATTTCCTCTTATTGTCTGGCAGAAGCAATATCAAACTTGCACTGCTTCCTAGTGTCCAAGATACATAAAGGAAATAAGAACAGATAAGTTTGTATTGAAATAGAAGCTTTTCATTTGCAAGTACTTCTGTTATAAATATAAACATTTATAAATTGCTCTTTGGGAAAAATAAACTTTCAGGGTAAAAAGTCATATGAAATAGATCCATCATCTTGAATCAAGCATTAAATAAGAGAAAGTACCTGGGTTAACAGTCAGGAGATGCTTCAAATTTAATAACTATTCCCTTATTCATTCAACAGATACTTGTTGAAGGCCTATTATGCTCTGAAAAGAGAGAATATGGTGATGGATTGGAAAGATAAGTCTTTCTACTCAGGGAATTTACATTCCAGTAGGGACACAGATAAAAAGTAAACAAAATTTTAAAAATAAATATTTTAAAGTGGTTATTAATATTATATAGAAAATAAAAGAGTAAAATTAGAGTTGTTAGCTCACTAAGGAGTTGGCAATTGAGTTGGAACCTTTATGAGTGTCTCAAGAAAAGGGAACTTGAAATATGGAGTCTGTAAAGTGAAAATGAGCTTCAAGTTTTTGAGGAACAGAAAGGCTTTGTGGCTGGGAGGTGGTGAGTGAGAGCAAGGGTGGGAGGAGGTGAGAGTAGGAGCAGCTCCCCTGGATGGTGTCACATCTAGTGAGCTGTGACATGGAAACTGGAGGGTTTTGTTCCTGTGTATTCAGTGGTCCTCGTGAAGAGTTTACACTTGGGAAGAGATATGGTGAAAAACAAAATCTCTTCCATCCTGGAAAACCTCTCCCCAAAAGAAAAAGAAAAAATAATTTTATTATTGAATAAGTATTCAAGCAGAATGTGACATGTATTGGCAATCTACTAAAGAGACTGCAGAAACAGAGAAATTTGACCCTTTTATATGGCCAAGTAGAAATATTTCATGGCATCAAGTAGATTTTGCAGTCTGGGGTCAGGTGACATGTTAAGCCTGTCTCACCCAGGAAACTGGGAGATCAGGCATTATTGCTAATGATTCCATTTCGAACAGAGGAAAATCAGAGCAAGACCATGGTGGCTTGGTCCGGGGTATGGTAGTGGAAATGCAGAGAAAAGACTGGCTTAGGGAATATGTATTAGTTGGGTTCTCCAGAGAAACAGAACCAATAGAATATGTATGTATGGTTCCACCTCTGCCTCTCTCTCTGTCTATGTACCTATCTCTCTACCTATCCTCTATCAATATTTTTTGGGAGAGATTTATTTTAAGGAATTGCCTCATGCAGTTGTGGATGCTGACAAGTCCAACATCTACAGGAGTGGGTTGGCATGTTGGTAGCTCAAGAAAGAGTGGATATTGCAGTTCAGGTCCAAAGATAGTCTAGAGAGAGAATTTCCACTTCTGTGGGTGACCTCAGCCTGTTTTCTCTGAAGGCCTTCTGCTGATTAGATGGGGCCTACCCACAGTATGGGGTATAATCTGCTTTACTAAAAGTCTACTGATTTAAATGTTAATCTTCTAGAACTAGAACAAAAAACAAAAAACTTCCGCAAACAACCTTCAGAGCAACATCCAGACAGGTGTTTGACCAATAAGTTTGATCCTATGGCCCAGCCAATTTGACACATAAAAGTAACCATTGTGGTACATTTTTGAAGAGAGCCAACAGATTATAATTTTGTCCTAGAAAGTGAAAGAAAGCTGAGAATCTAGATGGCTCCTAGGTCTTTGGCTTGTAGATCTAGATGGATGATGGTGCCATTAATAAAAAAGAATATTGGATGTTGCCATCATAGTTAAAGATGGAACTACAGATGAAAATTCAATACATGAAGTAAAACTCAAGGAAGTATAAAAACCTCTGAAAGAGGAATTCTATTCTTGCATAAAGACTTCTAAAGACCTTACTTTAAATGGCTGGTTACCAGCTGGTTGGTTGACTGAATTTAGACAGTAAGTGTTGGCCACTCAACAATACGATCAAATGACTGAAGTAGAAGGTGGAAGATAGATTCCGTCAGGATGGTACTAAGCAAAACTATGTGTAATGTGGAAGAGAAGTCTAGAGAAGAAAGCAATAGGTGCAATGGCCAACACAAATTAAATGTAAAGGTCAGTATAGATGAGTCTACAAATATCTATGGCGACATTTTCATAGTTCAGTACCCTTTTAGCCAGATATAAATTTTTGTATGATACATTATCCATTTAAAGAACATTTTATCTTCCTATTTCCTGGGTTTTACTGTGAGTAAAACACAATATTATTAACATTTTAATTGTATTACCAATGCACAAAGTTACTTGTGTTGCCACACAAAGATCAAACTTGGGAAGGACTTCGGTTAGATGGGAGGAGATTGCGTTGACACTGCATGTTCTGTTGACAGACACCAACTCCAAATATGCCAACAGAAGCAGATGTTCTGAATTCAGGCTCTAGTGAGTCCCGATTCCAAGAAGTGGAACCAGCAGACATGCGGAACCCAGCCAAGGAATCTAGGCAGAGGTTCAAAGTAGCTCCGAATTAGGAACCCAGGCAAGACAGAGGCGGGAGGTCTCTACCAAGTGTAGACAAGAGCAGATACGGCAAGAGAACATAATCTTTTGAGGCAAAGATCCATTATGACCTCAAAGTTGATGGTCCAAGACTGATCTCAGAGTGTGAGTGTTGCCAAGCCCACAGGGGTGTTGAGGACAGTAAATAGAATTTGGCTTGTGAAAGTGCTTTGTAAACAGCAAAGGGCTCTCTTAGTGATACTATGATTATTTGATAGTTTCACTGGGATGACCTGATTAAAATTGGGGTTAGCTGATGTAAACTATTGTATAGAGGATGGATAAACAATAGATCCTGCTATATAGCAGAGGGAACTATATTCAATATTCTGGGTTAAACCATAATGGAAAAGAATGTAAAAAAGACTATATGTATGTATAACTGAATCACTTTGTTGTAGCAGAAATTAACACAACATTGTAAATCTATTTGTTGTTCAGTTGCTAAGTTATGTCTCACTCTTTGTGATCCCATGGACTGCAGCATGCTAGGCTTCCCTATAAATCAACTTATACTTCAATGAATGAAAAAAATAAAGTTGAAATCAAATGTAAAAAAAATAACAAGCTCATTTAGCCAAACCCTCAAACATCTGTAATACTATACTAGCTCACTTTGAAAGAAGCTCTTAAGTAGAAGGAATTTACTTAAACTTCACAAAAAGTGTTTAATTTATATCTGTGCCCCCCAAATAGTTAGTTGCTTTCATTTGTCTATTAAAAAATAGACAAAAAAGAAAACCTTTAAATGATCAAACTTGAATTCAATTGTGATTTAGAGGATAAAAATGTGCTTACTAGCTCCTTTTATTCTTTTCTTTTTTGGCAAGAGGAAGTTGAGTTTTGCCAGATAGCAGCTATGTCCTACAAGAATAAACCATGTATACATATTTATTTAAAGTACCAACCCCAAATTGCAAGCATAAAAAAACACTGTTATTGGTAAAGTTTCTCTTATAAATATTACCTTAAACAATATAAAAACGTAATGTCCTCAACCTTTACTGCAAACTTCACAAATTATTACACTTTTCAAATGCATTTTGTATCATATTTTAATACAAAGGTCAAGTTGAATATGCCAATGAAATGACAGATACTAGATGTCTGAGGTGCCAACTATTGGATGGGAAACAAAACAGAAAAGCTCTCTAGTTGCCCAGACCAGGGCTACCCAGCAGACTGTTAGCTCACAGATTTGCTGGCCATTAAATGAAGGTAAAAATTCCTAAAATAAAATTGTTTTTCTAGACACAGGAAACTTTACCAGTGTTAGACTAATTGTGTATCAGTTCAGTTCTGTTCAGTCGCTCTATAGGTTTCATCTATCTCAAAGAGGCTAAGGGTAGTCAGACTTCAAAATTCTGTTCTAGGACACAGAAATATTTAATTTTATACTTTATTGTATTTATCTCCAAATTTGTTTTTCTCAGATGAGTGTTATTTCTTCTTCTATTACCTATCTTTTATGTTTGTGCCTGCTTGTATTCGTGCTTAGTCGTGTCCAACTCTTTGCAACCCCATGAACTGTAGCCTGCCAGGCTCCTCTGTCCATGGAATTCTCCAGGCAAGAATATTGGAGTGGGTTGCCATTTCCTCCTTAAGGGGATCTTCCCGACCCAGGGATTGAACCCGTGTCTCTTGCATCTCCTGCATTGGCAGGCAGATTCTTCACCACTGTGCCACCTGGGAAGCCCCCTTTTATGTTTGCTGTTGCTGCTGCTGCTGCTGCTAAGTCACTTCAGTCGTGTCCTACTCTGTGCGACCCCAAGCATTTGAGCCTTTTCATAAGGTTCCTTGTCCAAACTAGGACATTTTGAAGATTTCCAGTCAATTACTGGCAGCTGGCAGCCATGTACTCCTGACAGAGGACCCTCAACCCAGTCTTTCCAGCTTCAGGGACCCTTCTGGAGGAGCTGAGTTGGCCCAGGCAGAGTCAGTTTCATCCTTTTTCCTGTGATCATAGGTCTTTAAGGGAAATGGAAAAATTGAGAACTTATTTTTCTTTAACTTTTTATTTTATAACTAATAAACACTGTTGTGATAGTTTCAGGTGGACAGCAAAAGGACTCAGCCACACATATACATGTATCCATTCTCTCCCAACCCCCACCCCCAGGCTGCCATATAACATTGAGCAGAGTTCCCTGTGCTATATAGTAGGTCCTTGTTATCTATTTAACATTAAGAACTTTTGAACTAAAATATTGCCTTTATCCTATGTATCCACTTAAACACCCTTTCTCTTTTTTTAACAGACACTAGGCCATTTTTAATATACAATGAAGATCACAAGCGTTGCGTGGAAGCATTAAGTCCCAGTGCAGTCCAAACTGCAGTTTGCGACCCGAACAATGAAGCTCAGAAATTCCGATGGGTGTCTGAATCCCAGATCATGAGCGTTGCACTGAAATTATGCTTAGGGGTACCATCAAAAACTGATTGGGTTCCTGTCACTCTGTATGCCTGTGACTCTAGGAGTGAATTTCAGAAATGGGAGTGCAAAAATGACACGCTTTTAGGAATCAAGGGAGAAGATTTATTTTTTAACTATGGCAACAGACAAGAAAAGAACATTATGCTTTACAAGGGATCGGGTTTATGGAGCAGATGGAAGATTTATGGAACCACTGATGATCTGTGCTCTAGAGGCTATGAAGGTAAGAAGTTTGGAATTTTTTTTCTTTTGTCTTTCTGTCCATTATTTCTCATCCTCTTATTTGAGAACTAATTCAAGAAAATAAGCATATTCTTGTTCAGTCTGTACTAGAAATATTGGTTGCTTTTGAATTTGGAATGATTGTGTGTTCTGTGAGTGAATAAATGCAGTTAAAAAGTCCTGAGTGATACTTAGCTATTTGTAATTAATGGGAAGACATTTCTTTTAACTTTTGCTAAAATTTTTCCTAACAACTATTATTGTTTTTGGAAATTACTTTTCACTGTCATCTTTAATTCAGAGTTCTGGATTTAATACTGTGTGATTGTCATGATAAATGAATTTAACCAAATGTTTCTTTTCCTTTGGTTTAAGTCATCTCTAAACAAATGATCTATGGAAACACATTTTTTAATAACTCAGATTGCATAAAATCTTGACATTGACAGTTTGGGTTTCTAAATGTTTCTAATTTATTTGTTACCTTATGGGTATTTAGAAACATTATATAATAATCAGAAAATCAGCAAAGCTGAGGCATTGGCTTGTAAATTAACCTTTAGCATGTTTAGTCTGCTATTTTAGGAAGTGATAGCACCAGTGGACAGAAAATGACTTTATATGTAGTTGGTTCCTTTAGCTCTTCAAGGTGAAATAAAATCAGAGTATCTAGTCTTCTCTTGCTGCTGCTAAGTCACATCAGTCGTGTCCGACTCTGTGCGACCCCAAGGACTGCAGCCTACCAGGCTCCTCCGTCCATGGGATTTTCCAGGCAAGAGTACTGGAGTGGGTCGCCAGTGCTAGGCCAAATTTCATTTTCTGGCAGCTGCACAGAAAAAAAAAAAAAAAAGAACTTGAAGTCCTTTACAAAGGCCTCTTGAGTCAGACGATGATGTAGCCACATTCTAGGATGGGTCATTTGGTTATTGTATAGTGCTATCTAGAACATCCTCAAGGTCAGAGAAAGAGTTTGCCTTTTGGGACAAGAGATTAACCTGTTTGCAAAGTTACTATGTTACTGAGGCTGCAAAGTTTGGTTGAACTTGTCTGATGGCAGCTATGCAGAGCATCAGAGTTCAGCTCTTTGCAAGATGATGATTTATCAGCTTTCCATTTTCCTTCTATGTTCTATAAAGAGAAAAAGAAAGTAGGAATTAAAGAAGAGTGAGGAGGAGGGCTCAGAAAAAAGTTATCCTGAGGTCTTTTTCGAAAATAATGTAGATTTAGAAATTATGTGAGAGACAACCAAAGTAGCATAGCATTTCAAGAGAAAGTTGAGGGAAAGTTGTAGGGCAGGACAAAGGTGAACGAAACGTTGACCGAGTCAAATTCCACAGATAGGACAATACTTCTAATTGAGGAATTCAACACAAGGAAGTTTGGTGCTAAAAGATGGGAATTCTCATTTTATTTTAAAAGATATCACTGAAGTTCTACAATCCCCTTCCCACTCCCTGCCCACACTTTCTGATATTCTGTTTGCTTTCAGAAAAATATGCATAGGATTTAAGACAGTGGTTCTCAAATTTTAACGTGATTAAGAAACATCTGGAGAACTTGTTAAAAATACAGATCCCAAGATTTCAAATTTCAAGATTTCAAATCCCAGATCACTAGATTTCAAATGAGCATACTGGGGGAAGGGCCTAGGGATCTGTTGAATGATTTTTATGAACACCTGGGTGGTTGGATGCAAATAGTCCCTTGACCACATACTCCCTAACTCTCTCCCAGTACTTAAGGTATTCCTGCTAGATGATCTAGCCTTTCAGAGAGATCTTGGAATCCATTCATTGGAATATATGTTAGAAGTAAAGACAAGGCAGAGAGGATGTATGGAGATTCTTTGTCTCTCTAAAAAAGATTTGGGGAGGAATACTGTCTGAGACCAAAGATTTAATTTTGAGTAATAGAATTAGATTTTGTAGATTTGAAAGCATCTGAGGATTGTCTGGAAGAGTGGACCACAAGAGGAAGAAGCAATGAGTGCTGTGTCATGAGTTGTTCTTGAAGTTGGTCTCATCAGTGCTTTGTTTAATCAATCAAGTTAGGGACTAGTGGACGACACTGTGCTTCTACTGCAGGGAGCGTGGGTTCAATCCCTGGTCAGGGAACTGAGATCAGCATGCCCTGTGGTGTGGCCAAAATTGTTAACAAAATAAATAAATACATTGAATTAGTCCTTAAAAAGCCATTTTTGATTGGCATTTGTAAGTTGAGCTCTAAAAATTCCTTGGCTGCTTTAATAAGCAGTGAGACTAGCCCTAGGTAGTCTTTATCAGGTTTGCTGCTGCTGCTGCTGCTAAGTTGCTTCAGTCATGTCCGACTCTGTGCGACTCCATAGACAGCAGCCCACCAGGCTCCCCCGTCCCTGGTTTTCTCCAGGCAATAACACTGGAGTGGGTTGCCATTTCCTTCTCCAATGCATGAAAGTGAAAAGTGAAAGTGAAGTCGCTCAGTCGTGTCCGACTCTTTGCGACCGGTAAGAGTACTGGAGTAGGGTGCCATTGCCTTCTCCATTATCAGGTTTACTTCATACAAAAGAACAATGGCATAATTATTACAAATTCAACATATTTTTATACAATCTGTGATTTAGAAAAATAGTCCTATAACTTAGTGGAACCAAATTTAGAATCACATTTTAAGCTTATTAACAGCTAGGTGGCTCAGACGGTAAGACGTCTGCCTACAATGCAGGAGACCCAGATTCAATCCCTGGGTCGGGAAGATCCCCTGGAGAAGGAAATGGCAACCCACTCCAGTACTCTTGCCTGGAGAATCCCATGGATGGAGGAGCCTGGTGGGCTACAGTCCATGGGGTCGCAAAGAGTTGGACACGACTGAATGACTTCACTTTCACTTTTCAATTGGGAAAAAAGTAATTTTGAGGGAATTGAAAATAAACCTAGCTTTTAAGGTAGACTGGATAAGTATGAATAAAGGAAAAGGAAAAGAGGTAAGTAAGGAAAAGAGGGAAATAAGTAAGTCATTTATTTTTGTCATGCTCTTTATGTACATTGGGATTCCCTGATAGCTCAGTTGGTAAAGAATCTGCCAGCAATGCAGGAGATCCTGGTTCAATTCCTGGGTTGGGAAGATCTGCTGGAGAAGGGATAGGCTACCCACTCCAGTATTCTTGGGCTTCCCTTGTGGTTCAGCTGGTGAAGAATCCGCCTGCAACATGGGAGACCTGGCTTCGAACCCTGGGTTGGGAAGATCCCCTGGAGAAGGGGAAGGCTACCCACTCCATATTCTGGCCTGGAGAATTCCATGGACTGTGTAGTCCATGGGGTCACAAACAGTTGGACACGACCGAGTGGCTTTCACTTCACTTTACTTATGTACATTAGGTGCCATGCTATGTGCTTTACAACTGTTATATTATCTAAATAACTTTCAAGATGTCTTTAAAGAATTTTTTAAAGTCATAGATCTATGAAACAATTAGGAAAAAAGTATTCTTATCTAGAAAAAATTCTGAATATCAACTGGTCACAAGTGACTAAATATTTCAGTATAGAAATTATCTCCCAGAGATAATCTGAACGTACTGGAGAATTTAGCTACATGGGTGGTTTGGTTCTTAATGGAGATGTGACCTTCTCTAATCCTTTTGGCTTAAGCCAAACCATAATCCACAATGGTTCTATATTTGTTTCAACTTCCTTTTCTAAGTAAACCTAGAGCTTCTCATTTTGATCTGTTTGGACTCTTTTTTTTTTTTTTTTGAAAAAGACAGATATTGATGATAGATAGTATCTAATGGTTTTGAGTGCTTTTTTCCATGATGTGAATCAGAGATTTATATGAGAATTCCTACCCTTTCTTGGCCATTGTTGAGGGACTCAAGTGGAGTGTGTCTTGGTAGGAGTGGTTGGAGGGGACTGAAGTTTTGACTGTGTGTTTGGGTTCCATGGTTATAAGGTTATTTTTCAATCTAGAGATTCAATAATTCTCCAACTTCAACCAAGAGGAAGGATAGCCTTTTCTTTATTTGGAGGAAAGGCAGAAGTCAAAGTTGGCAGTAGAGCTGACTACTTTTGGCTTGCGAGAGCAAAGAGGAAAACCTATTGCCAAAGACAGCGGAACAGAAGCGGTACTAGAGTTGTTCCTGAGGACACACTGCTGTATGAGCAAAAGACAGGGGTCGAGAGGGAATGGAAATACAGGGGAATTCCCTGTGTGGGGCATGAGGTGTCATCAGAAGAGTAAGACCGGTTCTTGCAGTAACCTTCTGATTGGGAAGTCAGTGTTCAGGAAATTCACATCATTTCTAAGTGCAAGTCGGTGTGTCTCTTCTAGCCATGTACACACTCCTGGGCAATGCCAATGGGGCAACCTGTGCGTTTCCATTCAAGTTTGAAAACAAGTGGTACGGGGAGTGCACAAAGGCTGGACGATCCGACGGCTGGCTGTGGTGTGGAACTACTACGGATTATGACACGGATAGGCTCTTTGGATATTGCCCATTGAAGTGTAAGTAACTTGAAGACAATTTTGGCATATTTAATATGGCAACCTAGTGATAAAACCTTGTGTATTTTTTTCCTTTTTTCCTTTATGTGATTTCTCATTTATTATCTCAGATCATACACCAGCACAACCCTGTACAGATGTCACTGTCCCCATTTTCTCATGGAGAGAGCGATCTGTATTGGTTAAAGACCACAACTCACATCTTCTGACTCTTATCCCTGGGTTGCATCAAATGACCCCTTTATTTCCACTAAATACTTCTTCTCTTCACATTCCACTGTTACTGTCAGTTATTTTCTAAGACTTTAAGGCAAATTATATGGTATATGATACAGTATATACTTAATACCAGAGGTGGTCATCCCATTTTCCAACCCCCCAATGGTTTACCTTTACTAAACTATAGATCAAAAATAAAATTTAAGCAATGCTACAGCATGAAGTTTGATAGAGAGAGAGATGTGAGGGATGCCTGAATTTTGTGTCAGTGTAATGAAAAGGGTTCCTTACTGTGAAAATGATAGTAATGCTACTCTTCTTAAATTCAGTTTAAAAAGAGTTATCATTTAATTTAACATAGTTTCAATGGAAGTGAGTTATGTCTATGCTTGAAGGGGTTCTAAAATGAAAATATTAGTCTTATTGGAATGATGCAAAATAACTTATTTTGTTATATTGATAGGAGGGGCCATCAAAATGCTTGGTGTACTTTCCATGCTCAAGAATCTGTTAAGAAGCAGGGCAGCAGGAGTTCCCTGGTAGTCCAATGGTTAAGACTCTATGCTTCCACTGCAGGGGGCATGGGGTTCTGTTCTTGGTTGGGGAACTAAGATTCCACATATGACACCATTCAGCCAAAAAACAAAAAAAGAAAGCAGGGTAGCAGATTTTGGGTGGGATGGAGGAGGGCATTTGTGTTGGAAGGCAGAGAGAGGGGTGAAAAATGCAGAGAAACAAGAGTTCTTTGCTTCCCTTTCCATTATACCTCTTGCTGCCAGCTGCTCTCATCCTTTCCTTCCCCCTGAACTTCTTATTCTTGCTAATTCAGATTCTATGGAATCAGAGCTCCTGTTTTCTGCTCTCCTGCTAAGGGCTGGGTGCAGGGGCAGAGCCTCAGAGGCAGTCTGGGGTGTTGTGAGACCATCTGCATGGCAAGAGTGTTGCTTACCACTAAACTTTCAGGACTACACATCCACCTACCATCACAGTATTCCAAGGATTATTGTGGGGAAAAAAAAAAAAAAAACAGTCCAGTTTACAGAAGTATCTTAGTTTGTAAAGCCAAAACTCAAGAGTCATGTTTATTTACCTCTTTTTTGATTTTTAATTCCTAAAAATCACACTAAAAATTAATTTGATTTCTCAGCCCCTTAGATTACTGCAATTCCCCTCTGGGTACAGTCCCTCTCTTCTGGTTGAGCACACACAAAACCTCACAGTCTTCCTGTGTTCATAGTGGAACCACTCTCCCATTCTTGGGTGAGGTAAATTCATTTCTCTTTTATGATAACCTTTATTTATTTAATTTTTTTAAAAGATATTTTTACATGGACCATTTTTTAAAAGTCTTTATTGAATTTGTTACAATATTGCTTCTGTTTTACATTTTGATTTTTTTTTGGCTACAAAGCATGTGGGATCTTAGCTTCCCTATCAGAGATTGAACCCACACTCCCTGCACTGGAAGACAAATATTTTAACCACTGTATTCCCAAGGAACTCCCCTATAACTAAAGGTTTGATTCCCATGAAAGTTGATTGATGTCTGATCTCTGTATTAGAAGATTTGCTGTCTGAAAACTAAATTTAACCTTTTTCCTCCCATAAGATAAAGCAGTATTTGTTTTCCAGTTATGGAGGAGCATCTTTGTCCTGGACTTTGCGGGAATAGTATTTTCTAAATCTGTTATCATGTAGTGTCTTGGGGCTACAGATCTCATGGGTCCAGCTCAACATCTTACACTTCCACGGTGTTGACAGATGTGTTGTTGGTTGCATGTATGATTTAATGAATCATTAAGTGGAAGACAAATGGTGAGCCAGTAATCATTAAAAAAAAAAACACACACAAAAAGTGAAAACTCACCACCCTGGCTAGACGTGCATTGGAGGGATAAACTGAGTATCTTCTAGAATAAATTTTTAGTCTCATTGATTCCAATTTATGTCTTAAAGCAAACTGTATATTTTTTCCAGTTAACTATAAAAGAGAAATTACTGTAGAAATTTAAAACACTTTTGACTTCAGCATGCATTATGATTTTAAAGAACCTTTTATACAATTTATGCCTTTCGTAAAGAGTTTTGCAGTTTCCCAAACTATTTCATCGTCCTTGCTTTGTGTTTCTTTCAAAAGAGCATTTTATTTTATGTTGGCTGTCAACTAGCAGATTCAATCCAGGAAGATGAGGTCCCAGCTATTGACCTAGTGACATTTTGTATATGCTCTTCATTGTCCTTTTTATTGTTTATGGTAATGTTTTCCTTCTATTTAGACATTTATTTTCAAGTATCAGGGCAACAGGAAAAGGAAAAGCCCCCTTTCTCTCAGTTCCTCATAGCTTGCAATTTTAGCTCTCAGTATCTGTTGTGCTGGTTTACTGTGGGAATTTGTACAATTTGGGGAGATAGAGGGTCAGCAAACCTATGCATTCATTGAGAAATAAGTTTTAGTTCTTTGATTTAAAATGAAAAATATTCTTTCTTTAAATGAAGAGAAAAGTCTTGTATTTTTTCTTTGTTCATTTATATCCCTTTTCTTCATTCCTAGATGAGAAATCATCCCCCCCTTTTTTTTTATTTTTCTTTTTTATTTTTTTTTAAATTTTATTTTATTTTTAAACTTTAAATAATTGTATTAGTTTTGCCAAATATCGAAATGAATCTGCCACAGGTATACATGTGTTCCCCATCCTGAACCCTCCTCCCTCCTCCCTCCCCATACCATCCCTCTGGGTCGTCCCAGTGCACTAGCCCCAAGCATCCAGTATTGTGCATCGAACCTGGACTGGCAACTCGTTTCTTACATGATATTTTACATGTTTCAATGTCATTCTCCCAAATCTTCCCACCCTCTCCCTCTCCCACAGAGTCCATAAGACTGTTCTATACATCAGTGTCTCTTTTGCTGTCTCGTACACCAGGTTATTGTTACCATCTTTCTAAATTCCATATATATGCGTTAGTATACTGTATTTATGTTTTTCCTTCTGGCTTACTTCACTTATATTTCACACTTTCTACCACAATACAAGCCAAACCTCCAAGTTTCTAAAAATATTTATTTAAAATAGCTTCCTCTTCAAATAAACCTCAAATCAGTCTCGTTTGAATCATCTCACTTACATGGAGAAAATTCCAATTACACATTAAACTAGTAAGATCTCAAATTACATTAAATTAAATTTAACATTACTAACTCAAATTTATTTTTATATAAAAATATAATGATTTTATAGTTAAAACATCTTAGAAATGTCTCTGCTGTTGCCCAGATGAACTGTTGACATATTTATCTTCCTCTTTAGTGTTTCATGGACCTTAAATTTCATATCATACTGTGTGGTAAGTGTATGAAAAAGGTCACTTCCTTGTCAGATACAAAGAATTGCAATTATATGCATATATAAAGTGTAGTATATATGTGTATATAGAGAGTAAGCTATATGCATATATAGTGTAGACTGTATGCGATATATGATGTTGGCTATATGCATATGAATGGAGAAGGCAATGGCACCGCACTCCAGTACTCTTGCCTGGAAAATCCCATGGATGGAGGAGCCTGGTGGGCTGCATTCCATGGGGTCGCTGAGGGTCACACACGACTGAGCGACTTTACTTTCACTTTTCACTTTCCACTTTCCTGCATTGGAGAAGGAAATGGCAACCCACTCCAGTGTTCTTGCCTGGAGAATCCCAGGGACGGGGGAGCCTGGTGGGCTGCCATCTATGGGGTTGCACAGAGTCAGACACGACTGAAGTGACTTAGCAGCAGCATATGCATATGCATATGAATACTATAGGCTCTATACACATGGACAACTGTCCAGTTTCTTAGCAAATTGAATACTTCTCAGAAAATCTGAGAAGTAACATAATTTTTCTCTCTTCCTTACAAATAAATGAAAGGGTTATGACTTCACAAGACTTGTAAGTAGAATTTTATATTACTAAAAAGACGAAAGAAAAGTTTTTATAACACAAAGCACAGAAAGATATTTCAATTGTTGACTCATTTCCCAATCATCTTATATGCAAAATGCTATCAGTAATGCTTATTCATCTATATTATTGGCCTTTCATAGAATATTGCCAAGTTTATAGAATATATTGGGAAGTGTAAAGTAGCAAAGGAAAAAAATAAGGTAAAAATTTAAAAATTATTTTACTCTGAAGGAAAAAAAATAATGATAAGCTATTACTGAGAGGTACCAACATGTAATATTCTGCTTTCCTTGTAGCTCAGTTGGTAAAGAATCTGCCGGTAATGCAGGAGACCTGGTTCAATTCCTGGGTCAGGAATATCCCCTGGAGAAGGAAATGTCAACCCACTCCAGTGTTCTTGCCTGGAGAATCCCATGGACAGAGGAGCCTAGTGGGCTACAGTCCATGGGGTCTCAAGAGTTGGACACAACTTAGCGACTAAACCACCACAATGTGTAATATATTCTAGAGATTAGAAAATGAGACTCCAGAAGCTATTGCTTTAATTAAAGATCAAATCACGAGTGAGTGACAGAGCATGGAGGCAAGTTCTGCTCAGTCTGTGGAATCCGTGGCCTTTGCCTGTAATGCCTGTGTCTTTGGTCTAAAAAGACCAAACTAGAAAGTGCAGGTGACATATACATTGACACAAGAAGACATATTTATTTTCTCTTCTCTTTCTTGTTTTTCTAGATTAAGGAAGTTGGGTTGTTATCTCTATTCTTTTTTTTTTTAAAGAACCACACATTTGTTTGGCTACACAGCATCTTAGTTGAGGCATGCCGGATCTAGTTCCCTGACCAGGGGTTGAACCCGACCGAGTTCAAGTCCCTTGCACTGAAAGTGAGTCCCTTAGCCACCAGATCACCAGGGAAGTCCCTGTTACCACTGTTCTTAATCTTTGTATTTGCCTCACTTCTCAACTCATCTGATCTCTAGCATCCTAATGGAAAAACAGACAAATATCTTTCCTTTCTTTCTTAAGGCACATGAAAGAAATGCAATGTGGTGGATCTTTGGAAAATTCCCCGTCTTCATTTCAGGAGTCAAGACAATTTCATAGTCACTTTAAACCTAAGTAAAAGAAAGAATAAAAGGAAAAGAAATACAATGTTTTAGGCATTAGTACTACCAAGATTGTTTAAAAAATATTGTTCCCTGAAAATCCTTTCCCTGGGTAATGTAATCAATTCCTTTTGGCTTCTTTTGCAGTTGAAGGCAGTGAAAGCTTATGGACTAAGGATCCATTGACCAGCATTTACTATCAGATAAATTCCAAAGCTGCTTTAACTTGGCACCAGGCGAGGAAGAGCTGCCAACAACAGGATGCCGAACTCTTGAGCATCACA
The DNA here is from genome assembly GCF_032452875.1 of Bos javanicus. Classification (NCBI taxonomy): domain Eukaryota; kingdom Metazoa; phylum Chordata; class Mammalia; order Artiodactyla; family Bovidae; genus Bos; species Bos javanicus. Next base: position 32,346,077 of record NC_083880.1, read on the forward strand.
GAGATACATGAGCAGACATACCTGACAGGTAATGATGTGAAATGAAAACAAAGTTGTGAGGTCATGATTGTTGTCTTTCTATGTGTGCATGCATGCTCAGTTGCTCAGTTGTGTCCAACTCTTTGCGACCCCATGGACTGCCAGACTCCTCTGTCCTTGGAATTTTCCAGGCAAGAATACTGGAGTGGGTTGCAGTTTAACTTAAAAGCAGATAGCACAAATAATTATAGATATCATGATCGAGTCAGTCCTAAACAGATGGTGCAGGAGGCATGACAAATGTGAAACCTGTAAAAGACACCTGAAGTGACAAATAGGTTTTGTCTCATGACCCAACTTTTTAAAATTTATTTTTTAATTGAAGGATAATTGCTTTACATAATTTTGTTGCTCTCTGTCAAACCTCGACATGAATCAGCCATAGGTGTACATATGTCCCCTCCCTCTTGAACGTAGCCAACTTTCTTCTATTAGTTGTGACAGTGTCTGGAACCTGTGCTGAGAAGGATTCTGAGGATTAATCTGGGCTCAGAGTAGAAGATGCCACGATCAATTAGCAATGTTTTAGACACAAGACATGGGTGCCAGACAGGTCAGGTATTCTAGGTGTAGCCTCAAGTCAGTGGTTTTCCATTAGCATTGAAGAATTTACTCCCACCACAAACAGGGACAAGAGCTGGGTTTTTTGTTTTTTTTTTTTTGACCTCCTAGCTCTCAAATTCCCAGACTACTGGTTTTCAGGTCTTACTGTTTCTACAATTTTTTTTTTTTAAGCATTGGTTTATATGTGAAAATGAAAAGAATTAGTGTTTGCTTGAGATGAGAAGTTCTGTTTTAACTTCTGTAATCCACACTCGGGGAACAGAGAGATCAGGACCAGAAATAAGTATGAGATTAAGAGCATCCCCCATTTCCTGCTCTAGAGTCTCTCCTCCCATTCACCTTGACCCTGCTTCTAGCTTAATCTGTCTCTGTTCTGGTCACCACCATGTTGAAAAAACCCTTAGTGGCTTCTCGTTTCTTATCAAATAATTAACAACACATCTTTGCCTGACTTCCAAGGGCTGTCACCTGTCCACTGAGTGCTGCTCCCCATTGTGCTTTTCACAGTCTTGACAAAAGAAAAGTTTTGGGTTTCTCATCTAATGTCTCATACTTTCTCACCTCCACATCTGTTTCCATGGCATTTTTTTGTATCTGGGATTCCCCACATGTTATCCAGTTGAAAGGCAATCTTCTCCCTTTCTGTCTGCATTTCTCTTATTTGTCTACCAGTTTTATAAAAGTTACTTATATATGTTCTACTTCCCCTAATATTCATTTGTTTTAAATTCATTCATCATTCTACAAGGTGGTATCTGTGCATGGGGCACTGTTCTAGGTCTTAGGGACATAATGATACCAAAGCCAGTCATATCCTGTCCACGTGGAGCTTAAAGTTCAATGGGGAAAACACATAAATAAGAAAACAAACAAATAAATACAAATTATCATTAAATGCCACAGAGAGAGCAAACTGAATGCTGTGTAGAAAAAGGATTGGAGGGGCAGATGGCTGAAAGTGAGGGATGTCTTGTGACTAGGTATGTCCCCACCCCCAGAGAGATTCACAGCAGAACCTTCCAAGGAAGACAGTGTTGAAGAATATTTGCTGACAAATGAGGATGCAACACAAGAAAAGCAATTATTTAGAAATTCAGCCTCACATTTGGACCAGTGGTCAGTTTATGGCAAGAAGACAATGGTTCTTAAGTGTGAAGTTGCTTATCCATCACTAGGGAACTTTGTTAAAGTGAAGCTGCCTGGGTGCACACCCCCAGAGAATGTAGATTAGTAGGTGTAATGTGGGAGCCCAGGAATCTGCATATGATCAGTTTTCCAGGTGATTCTGGGGCAAGTGGATGAGGACCACACTTGGTAAAACACTGTATTCAGTACCCGCTGTGTCAAAAACGCCTACTGATTCCATCTGCCTGGACAGCAGGCAGCAGAGCTCAGAGGTGTAGGGCACAGACTTAGGAGCCTGACTGCCTGAGCCCCTGATCTGTGAAGCTGGGGGATCTTGGGGGTAATTCCTGAGGCTTCTATGCTGCAGTGATATCATCTGTTAAGGGAGAAAGTGTGTGTTACCTGGTATGGGGGACAGAGTTGTCCCCAGCCTTACCTCATTATCTAGGACTTTGCTTTCTCCAACCCTTTTTGGATCATATCTCCATCAAGTGAAACACATTTCTCCTATAAGTTACTATTTTTAAACTGAATTTCAAGATGCTGGTTGCATCCTATTTTAGTTAGAAAAAAATGTAACATGCATTATATTTTAGTACAACTTTGTGAAATATACAAGGCATTATTAGGAAAGATTTTTCTGCTTCTTGCCCATTTCTGAGGACTAAATCATGAAAACTGGCTCCACTGTAATGAAAGCTTTATTGCAATAGTTAGGCACCAAGTACAACTTTGAAAACACCAAGTATAACATTTTTCCTAGTAGTGTAACTGCAGCCGCCATTTTCTTTCCGGCGTTAGTAAGGAAACTGAAGACAGAAAAGCGCTGTGACCTCACCGGGGTGTTGTCCTGGTCTGTGTTGGTCTTTGGGGCCTTTGTATGTAGTGTTGGGACAAAGTACAGAGGGATTAATGTTTATAACCATGTATCAAGATAAGGAGAAGAGGAAAACAGACAGAGATAGATGAAATTTATGTAGATGATGAAGGAAGAGAAATGATGAGCTGACAATCCTGGTGTGATGTGTGCTGGCTTGCATGGGTGAGAGAAAACTCTATCAGTTGAAATGGTTTCACTTGGCTTTTTTTTTTTTTTTAATGGGTCTGTTTGTGTGTTGTGTTATCTTGAGTCTTCTGAGTTTTGCTTGTTTTCTGGCTTTCCAGAAGCGAAGGGACAGAGCACAGGTTACTTTTGGACTCTCTTTCCAGCTGCCTAGAGCAAAGGGGCCACGTGGGCAGGACAGCATCACTGCCCCAGCCCTCCGCTCACTTCCACATTTCTGGCTCCAGCTCTGCTATCAGGCGCTGGCTGCAGGAAATGCTTCCCTAATCAGCAAGGGCTATTATTGTGTCCTCAGGGGAGCAAACAAGCCCAAAGAGATTTCGAGGCAGAGTTCACCTCAGATACTTAGCTGAATCTCACCCAAGCCTCTGGAATTTCAGTCAGCAAATTTGAATTGAAATCCGGGTAAGAATGACTTCTCCAATGAGATGTGTAGCATTTCCTGCCTTTTCTTTTCTTTCTTTCTTTTTTTTTTTTTTAGTCATACTGCACAGCATCTTAGTTCCCTGACAAAAGATCAAACCCATGTCTCTGCATTGGAAGCACTTTGTACCACCAGGGAAGTCCCTCCTGCTTTTCCCAAGTTAGAAATACCAAGCATGAGGGGACAAAAGGAGTCTGAGGGAGAATTTAAAAATTAATACAGACTTTTGTTTTTCTGGAAAGAAGGTATTCATGACATTTGGAATTTATTGGCATAAATTGGCGAAGACTCTAGAAAATGAAGGTGTGAGTAGGAGATTGTCATTCATTCCATTCTGGGAAGTAGATCACTAAAATTTTTTAAAAGCCACAAATACAATAGTTATACTTTTAAAATAAAATATGATTTATTTTATGTGAGAATTTTTAAGAGTAAATTTCATTTGACACAAAGGTATAAGCCTCTTTAATGACTCTGAAATCAAATCAGCTATTATTTATGAAACAGCTTTTGTGTGTCAGACACAGCTTTATTTCTAAAGCTGATGCTAAAACTGGTAAATAAGAATTACTGTCTTCACTTAATAGACAAAGTAACAGAAGGAGGGATGAGTTAAGAATTTTGCCTTATCCCAGATGTTCAGAAAATAACTGAATTGGAATTCAGCTCTGTCTTTCCATTACACTCTGCCCAGGTCTCACTCACAAAATAAGCAAAGATCTGATGGTCCCCAATGCATGAAGGAGAATTCTTAATTTAGATGTCAACAGCCCCTTGTTCTAGAAAATTCATTCTAGTAAACTGGCAATCTGATTTCACATTATCTGCTGAAGGCAATGGCACCCCACTCCAGTACTCTTGCCTAGAAAATCCCATGGACGGAGGAGCCTGGCGGGCTGCAGTCCATGGGGTCACTAAGAGTCGGACATGACTGAGCGTCTTCCCTTTCACTTTTCACTTTCATGCATTGGAGAAGGACATGGCAACCCACTCCAGTGTTCTTGCCTGGAGAATCCCAGGGATGGGGGAGCCTGGTGGGCTTCCATCTATGGGGTCGCACAGAGTCAGACATGACTGAAGCAACTTAGCAACAGCAGCAGCTGGGTTAACGGCTTCTGCCCAGCAGCCAATTCTTACATCACCCATCGTCACTTCATTGTTTCTTCTACTTCTGCCCTCAAAAATGTTGGGACACTCAATTAAATCTTCAGTTCTTGAAACTGATTTATAACTATGTATGTGCACAAATAGGATTTGCAGAACTGAAATAAGATACAGGAAGTGAAATTGGCTTGTTTACTCTGATTGTTTTTGCCAGTTTCCTATGATGGTAGCTGGAGAACACATTGGACCACAGTATAGAAAAGAAAAATATGGTGTAATATTGGACATTACTGTGTCTTATAACTAAGTTTAAAAGTAGGTATTAACCATTTCAGACAATGCATGCATAATAATTAAACATTAAAAAGTTTAGCATGTGGAATTGATGCTTTGTGTAATAATACTAAAAACATTTGGTAATCTTTTTTATGAAATTACAAACACACTAGAGAAAAAATTGTGGAAGATACTCATCAGGTTTAAGTGACATATTTAATACAGAGTTTGAAATTTGTCAGTTGCACTTTTTGTCAACTCTAATTCAGCGTGGAGTGGTGGTTGTAGTTGCTAAGTCATGTCTGACTCTTTGCAATCCCATGGACTGCAGCCTGACAGTCTCCTCTGTCCATGGGATTATCCAAGCAAGAACACTGGAGTGGGTTGCTGTTTCCTTCTCCAGGGGATCTTCCCGACTCAGGGATCGAACCCAAGTCTCCTGCATTGGCAGATGCATTCTTTACCACTGAGCCACTTCAGTTCAGTTCAGTTTAGTCACTCAGTTGTGTCTGACTCTTTGCGACCCCATGAATCACAGCATGCCAGGCCTCCCTGTACATCACCAACTCCTGGAGTTCATTCAAACTCATGTCCATCAAGTCCATGATGCCATCCATCCATCTCATCCTCTGTCGTCCCCTTTTCCTCCTGCCCCCAATCCCTCCCAGCATCAGAGTCTTTTCCAATGAGTCAACACTTCGCATGAGGTGGCCAAAGTACTGGAGTTTCAGCTTTAGCATCATTCCTTCCAAAGAACTCCCAGGGCTGATCTCCTTCAGAATGGACTGGTTGGATCTCCTTGCAGTCCAAGGGACTCTCAAGAGAGTCTTCTCCAACACCACAGTTCAAAAGCATCAATTCCTCGGTGTTCAGATTTCTTCACAGTCCAACTCTCACATCCATACATGACCACTGGAAAAACCATAGCCTTGACTAGACGGACCTTTGTTGGCAAAGTAATGTCTCTGCTTTTCAATATGCTATCATTAACTCTTTAATCAACTAAAAAGAATATATAGAGAACAACAGATCTAATTTTTTTAAAGTTATAAGTAATAAAAGGTTAGAGTTTTTTAACATAGGAGGGCTGAGGTCCATGTTGCTTCTGTTTTGTTCTTTATTCCATCTCAAGCCAAGCACAGACTTTGAAACATTGTAATTAGGATTTATTAACTGCCTAAATGGGCTTCCCAGTGGCTCAATGGTAAAGAATCTGCCTGCAATGCAGGAGACGCAGGAGACCCAGGTTTGGTACCTGGATTGGGAAGATCCCCTGGAGGAGGGCATGGCAACTCACTCCAGTATCTTGCCTAGAGAATCCCATGGACAGAGGAGTCTACAGTCCATGGGGTCACAAGAGTCGGACAGGACTGAAGCAAGTAAGCACGTACGGGCAACTACCTAAATAAAACATTGTTTGTAGGAGAACAAGCACATAGTGTTTAGATTTTAATCATCATCTTCATGAGGAAAAAATTGATTTTTAAAAATATCAATAAAAGATTCTGAGAGTAAGTTCTGAAATATGAGGGCAGGGTAATAAGAGTGATGGATTGAAATGTGTATTCAACTTCTCATGATAGGAAATGGTGACTTTTATACAAAATCAATCTTATTTTTTCTCTAAAATGTACTAAACATGTTTTGGTTTGAAGATAGTCTGAGAGAGTCTTCTCCAAATTAAAAGCATGTTCACATGATCCTGTAATAGTCATCAACATGATGGGGGCTGAGGCCTGGTCATATCTGAGTTAGACTCCCAACAAGGACATTCCTTGCTTATCTATGTTCTTAACTTAGATGTTACCAGTGGAGGTAACAGTTATACTTGCTTTTAGGTTGTTAGGCTACTCAGAGGAGATTTGCAAGACATGATTTTCATGACTTCTCTCTAATACATTTTGATTCAAGTACTTAATTCTGAATTTTATTTCACCATCTTTTCTGAGTGACAGTTTTTGTTTTGCTTCTGTCTTATAGGTTTAACCAATTCTCTGACTTCAGGACTCTGGATTGGACTAAACAGTCTAAATTTCAACAGTGGATGGCAGTGGAGTGGGGGCAGTCCGTTCCGATATTTGAACTGGTTACCAGGTAGGATTAAGCTTGTCTGATTTAATCGGTGGGATTAAGCTGGTTGAATTCATATACATTTAATTTATCTTGGTACCTTGGAGATCTCCATCAGCTCACGTGTAGATCACGAAGGGCATAATTGGGAGACTTCATCAAATGCAGTCCATTTCTTACCTTGCTTAGAAACCTGCCAGCTAGATTCGAATACACTAAAATTATAAGGATATTCCAGCTTTCTGGGAAAAGGACTTGTCTGGAAGGATTATTGCACAAATCAATACAGGACTCAAAAGTATATATTCTCAGAGTATCCTTGATGCTCTAGGTATTATATTCAAATATTTTATTTTATATTTATGAGATATTTATATAATATATAATGCTACATATTATATTCAAAGATTTTATGCATATTTGTTTACATCTACACACACTATGAATTTAAGAAATTTAAATTATTTTGGGCTGGAGAATTTCTCATTATCTTGAGCCATGAGATATTTGCCATATTTCTGTCATCGTGATCATGATCTGAAAGTCTACACTAACACCATTTTCTCCTGTTTTTAATCAAATAGAGTTGGATTAAAAATAATTCCAGCCACAGGTTGTAATATTCCATACTAGCATTATCATTCATGAACAATTTTGTTAACAATTTGTAGTTTAGTTGTCAAAAAACACAGGGGACAATCAAGCCTGCAATAGCTTTCCAGTTTTTTGAAGGCCAGAGAAGGCTCTGAACTAATTTCTTCATTGTCATGACACAGAGGTTCAGTTCAGTTCAGTTCAGTTGCTCAGTCATGTCCGACTCTTTGTGACCCCATGGACTGCAGCGTGCCAGGCTTCCATGTCCATCAACAACTCCTGAAGTTTACTCAAACTCATGTCCATTGAGTTGGTGATGCCATCCAACCTTCTCATCTTCTGTCATCCCCTTCTCCTCTCACCTTCATTCTTTCCCAGCATCAGGGTCTTTTCAAATGAGTCAGTTCTTCCCATCAGGAGGCCAAAGTACTGGAGTTTCAGCTTCAGCATCAGTCCTTTCAATGAATATTCAGGACTGATTTCCTTTAGGATGGACTGGTTTGATCTCCTTGCAGTCCAAGGGACTCTCAAGAGACTGGTTTGATCTCCTTGCTGTCCAAGAAGACTCTCAAGAGTCTTCTCCAACACCATAGTTCAAAAGCATCAATTCTTTGGCGTTCAGCTTTTCTTACAGTTCAACTCTCACATCCATACATGACTACTGGGAAAACCATAGCTTTGACAGAGAGATAACAGAATATAAAAGGAGACTAAATGATAAAGATGCAACTACATATACAGCAATTATTCTGAGAAAACAAAGGACCGGTGATGACAAAAAGTCTTCCATCTTACCCACCAATACCAACCCTTGTTAGTCACTTCCTCAGGCAGTGGTCCTCAGCCTTTTTGACACCAGGGACTGGTTTTGTGGAAGACAGTTCTCTCATGGACCAAGAAGGAGGAGTAATGGTTTTGGGTTCATTCAAGAACATTACATTTATTGTGAACTTTACTTCTGTTGTTATTATATTAGCCCCACCTCAGATCAGCAGGCATTAGATCCCCGAAGTTGGGGACCCCTGAGGCATTCTCTACCGAGTATGATTCTAAACTCCCAACCCACACTCCATCCTGTACTAATCTTGATTTATTAGGAAAGTGTGCAGGAAAGGATTAGTGACGTCTGCAGTAGGTGTGGGAAAGGATGGGTCATGTCTATTTATCATTTCTGTGATGGAAAATACTGGTGTGCTGTTTTTTCATATGATCAGAGTTCTTTTTAAAGCCTTTGAATGATTTTTGCTTTTGGCTTAGAGGATTAAACTCTCCACTTTCTATGTTACAGTCTTATGATATTGAAAAGAAAAAGAAAAGCTTTGAAATAAGTAGGTGATATTTGGAATATGCTAAAACGTGAGAGGGGATTTTTTAGAGGAGACATGTTGATTTAAACATTAGATTTTACTCTGCAATTTGATTTTCAATGTATTGCTTCAGTGCACGATGGTCACGAGTCTGTCACTAGCATTAGCTCTGCTCTCCTCTGGATATGGGAAGTAAGCGTTGCTGCAGAGGAATATAAGATGTGCTTTTTTATGAGTGAGAATTTGATTTGTCTGCCTTCTGACTCAGTCAAGTTAAATTGGAGACTTCCAGTTGACTCAGTCAGATGATTGGATAATAATTATTTATTGGAGGATTAGAGTTTATTCTTTGCTGCTTAATTGTTATAGATTGTTAGATCATTTTATTACTCAGTTTGAAGTGACAGTTATTGTTAGATTTAACCATTTGCATTCTAAGAGTTCAGTGAGAAAATTGAGGGGTTAACTTCGGTGAAAGTGAGGAATAAAATTGGAATAGTAATGAGAAAAGAAATGTCCTTTCTTACTAAATCAAATTCCTGAGAAGTAGGTTTGAGATTAAATCAACTTCTGAAATGAGAGTTTCTTCAAACAAAAATTAGAAACCTTGTGGGATATTAGAAGTGGTTAATTGTATAAACTGTTTAATCAGCATTCAGTTTAGTACTTCCAAAGTAATACATCTATTAAAGTGCATCTACATTTTAAGTAACAATATTTTATACAAATGACATGGAAGTGTGAATGCAAATATGTAACTATAGTAACCATTTAAGACAAATAATTGATATATTAAAGTTGGTATTGGTGTTCTATTGGTAAATAGCTATATCACTATGATTTAATAGTTATATATTAGTTAAGTACTACTAGCTGTGAAATATTGTTTCTTGAAAGTTTCTTTCTAGTACTGGTACCTTATCTGTTAGTTCAGTTATAGTGGAAGTTTGGCCATAAAACCAACACATTTAAAAAGGTTTATCCTCATCACTAACAGTTTTTTCTTTCTGTGCTATTCAAGCAACTTCCAAACACTTTTGACAAAGGTTTTATGGAGCAGGTAATGTGATTCCATCTTGCAGGAAGGGAAAGTGTGGCCCAGACCCAGTTTGTATACATGTCAGAAGTGACCAAGCAGAGTCATAAAGAAAGTGTGACTCATCATCCTGTCTTCTCTTGGGAGCTGCAGCTAGCTTTTCCAGTCCTGGTTTTAAAATCATATATTAAAGTGATAGAAAAGCATGAGAAATGTGGGTATTGATCCTTGTATCAAGTGCATTCGCCAAGCTGACTTGACCTGGTGTTTTAATCATTTTCTAGTAAGCAATGGGATGAGAGGTTAGCTGTTAAAAATATTCTTCAGTAGGCTGAGTTTAAAATCTTGAGAGAGAGTCTGAGCTCTTGGGAATACTTTGTCAGCATTTAGGGTGGCATATTACTACTTCTAGGCTTCCCTAGAAGTAGTTGGCTTAGCTAAAGAATCCACCTGCATTGCAGAGTTACAGGAGATGCAGGCTTGATCCCTGGGTGGGTAAGATCCCCTTAAGGAGGGTGTGGCAACCCACTACAGTGTTCTTGCCTGGAGAATCCCACGGACAGAGGAGCCTGATGGGCTACAGTCCATGGGGTCACAAAGAGATGGACATGACTGAAGCAACTGAACACACATTGCTACTTCTAGCAGCTCTTCCTGTAAGTGCATGCAGAGAAGCGCAGCCCTTAGCACAGCAGCCATTGCTGCGCGTTATTACTCTGTAGTCTGTAACCAGGCAACAGGTCCTGCTCAGCCATTGGTCAGTGCCTCAGTGGAATCTTCCCACAAGCAACCAACCATCAAGAAAGGACAGTTAGTGAGGAGATTCAGACAACAGTGGAGTGGTGGTCTGAGGTGGATCGTGGTCTTCTCCCTTGAGACCCTTCAGCTCACTTAGCCTTGGGCCAGAGGGCTGGGGGCTGTGTCTTGCTGGGCTCCAGAGCCCCCACCAAGGCCAGCCACTAGCCTTGGACTGGGCCTTGAGGCAGTGGCGAACCTCTCCCCGTTCCTGCCTCTGTGACCTCGTGGTGGTGGCAGTCTGCCTGGGTCACAGTCTGTGGGACCTGGTCTCCCCTCTTTGGGTGGCCTGAGGAGCCTGAGGGCCAGTTGGGCTGGATACCTAGCTCCCTTCAGAGATGACAGCTGGGCAGAGTCAGGGGACCTGGTCCTGAGGGAGCCATCAACTGAGCTCTGCCTCTGCTTAGCCAGGACTGGGACCTTGGAGAGTCAAAGTTGTGCCTTTTTTATCAGGACAGAGAATAACATTCGTTTGGTACAGATTTGCTTTCCTGATGGCTCAGACAGTAAAGAACCTGCCTGCAATGCAAGACATGGGGGTTCAATCGCTGGGTCGGAGATCCCTTGCCTGAGAATCCCACAGACAGAGGAGCCTGGGGGGGTACAGTTCATGGGGTTGCAAAGAGTTGGACATGACTGATGGACTAAGTGGGGACTTCAGTAACTTTGGGGTTCTTGGGGGCACGAGACACCTATCCTCTTACATGGTCCTACAGTAAACAATTCTCTGTTCCAAACTCCAATGTTTTTTAGAATTGTTTGTCCTCCCTGTGCATCGGGGCACACGGACTTGCATTTTTGGTGACATTCTTCTCTTTTTCTCCTATTGCCATCTTTCCTGCCTCTTCTTTCTAACTAGAAAAATTTCCCATGTCCAGCTAGTCTCTAAGCTGGTCCTCACAGTTAGCTTGACTTAGGTTTTTGGGAGGGTATTGACTATGTAGAATATGGCTAGTTTGAAATATTGTGTTAGTTCAGTTGCTCAGTCGTATCCAACTCTTTGCGACCCCATGGACTGCAGCATGCCAGGCTTCCCTGTCCATCACCAACTCCTGGAGTTTACTCAAACTCATGTCCATTTAGTTGGTGATCCCATCCAACCATCTAATCCTCTGTCGTCCCCTTCTCCTCCTGCCCTCAATCTTTCCCAGCATTGGGGACTTTTCAAATGAGTCAGTTCTTCTCACCAGGTGGCCAAAGTATTGGAGTTTCACCTTCAGCATCAGTCCTTCCAATGAATATTCAGGACTGATTCCCTTTAGGATGGACAGGTTGGATCTCCCTGCAGTCCAAGGGACTCTCAAGAATCTTCTCCAACACCACAGTTCACAAGCATCAATTCTTTGGCACTCAACTTAAAAGCCCAACTCTCACATCCATACATGACTACTGAAAAAACCATAGCTTTGACTAGATGGACCTTTGTTGGCAAAGTAATATCTCTGCTTTTTAATATGCTGTCTAGGTTGGTCATAACTTTTCTTCCAAGGAACAAGCGTCTTTTAATTTCCTGGCTGCAGTCACCATCTGCAGTGATTTTGGAGCCCCAAAAAAGTAGTCTGCTACTGTTTCCATTGTTTCCCCATCTATTTGCTGTGAAGTGATGGGACCAGATGCCATGATCTTAGTTTTCTGGATGTTGAGTTTTAGGCCAAACTTTTCACTCTCCTTTTTCACTTTAATCAAGAGGCACTTTAGTTCTTTGCTTTCTGCCATAAGGGTGGTGTCTTCTGCTTATCTGAGGTTATTGATATTTCTCCAAGCAATCTTGATTCTAGCTTGTGCTTCATCTAGCTCAGCATTTCTCATGATGTACTCTGCATAGAAGTTAAATAAACATGGTGACAATATACAGCCTTGACTTACTCTTTTCCCTATTTGGAAGGAATAGGGAAGTTGTTGTTCCATGTCCAGTTCTAACTGTTGCTTCCTGACCTGGATACAGGTTTCTCAAGAGGCAGGCCAGGTGGTCTGGTATTCCCATCTCTTTAAGAATTTTCCACAGTTTGTTGGGATCCACACAACAAACTCTTGTTATTTACCCCGCTATCATACATAAAATGAGGGGCTTCCCTGGTGGTTCAGATGGTAAAGAGTCCACCTGCAGTGCAGGAGACCTGAGTTCAATCCTTGGTTTAGGAAGATCTCCTGGAATAAGAAATGGCAGCCCACTCCAGTATTCTTGCCTGGAAAAATTCCATGGACAGGGGATTCTGGCAGGCTCAGTCCATGGGACTGCAAAGAGTCAGACACGACTGAGTGACTAACACTTTCAAACTTTAACTTTCATACATAAAATAGCCCAGTGTGAAAACTGTTCACAGTTTAAGATTTAGCTTTATTATTTGATCTCGTCGGGGGAAAAAGTTATTTCAAAGAAGTAAACTTACTGAGGCTTCCTTGGGCCAGTGGTTGGGATTTTGCCTTCCAGTGTATGGGGTACAGGTTCAGTGCCTGGTTAGAGAGTTGGGATCCCATGTGCCTTGCAGGCAAAAAAAAAAAAAAAAAACAACCCAAAATATAAAACAGAAGCAATATTGTAACAAATTCAATAAGAACTTTAAAGATGATGCACATCAAAAAAAAAAAAAAAAGTCTTAAAAAAAACCAAAGAAATAAACTTGTATAATCAACATTTTAAGTACTGGGATGAGCCAACAACGGAAAAACAAATAGTATCCAACATAGCTTTTGCTCTGTAGGCAGTAAATATTTCTTTGTGAATGTATAGCAAAAAACTGGGGATCCATTAAATGCCAAGGATAAACACATGAGGTTGTGAGGGACTATCTACTTGTCATACTACAGTAATCCTAATTTTATTTTTTTCTCCAAAGGAAGTCCATCAGCAGAACCAGGAAAAAGCTGTGTGTCACTTAATCCTGGAAAAAATGCTAAATGGGAAAATCTACAGTGTGTTCAGAAACTAGGCTATATTTGCAAAAAAGGCAACACCACTTTAAATCCTTTTGTTATCCCCTCAGGTAAGTGATCTATTTGATTTGAAGTACATAAAATAATTTAGAGGTCAAATGACAGCCTAGTCCTAACTGTCGGCAATGACAGGTTTGATCGATCATTTATGGAGGCAACTTAATGATATTCCTACAAATGTCTTTGTCTTGGTTGCTAACGTTTCCAGAGTGTTCTCGAGTGTTCCAGCAGGAGCAAAACCATTAATAAAAAATTTTAATAAATAAATAATTGTTAATAAAAATTTTATCTTCACAGCTGCCCTAGGTGGTAGGTATTATTATTCATGTGTTTTCAGTGAGGAAAAAGATATTCATAGGCTGCAAAAAATTGGCACATGTGACAGAACTGAAGTCCAAGCTAGGAAATCAATATCTGAAAAGGATGTTTTATTATGTCCTTGCTATGTAATGGCCTATCTGGGAGCCAGTGCTATTTGTTTAACATAAACTGAAGTCTTCACTGAAATATAGCAAAACATCCCAGAAGTAGTAACTGAATTCTATATACAGGCCAGAGGGAAAAAGGGCAATTATGCTATTATAATTTTATAGAAGAATTAAACTACCAAGGCCAAACTGCATTCCTTCTTCAAACTAAGCAAAAGCAAACTAACTACACTTTTTTTCACCATCAGCTGTTTTGGAGAGACACTTAAAACTTCGAAGAGACTTATGTATGTATGTATGTTCTCTGCTTGGGAAATCTGATAGTGTGGCATTCTTGACTTTCTTTTTCTCTGTGACTTTTAAAAACAATTTCATTTATTTTAAAATATGATTGACATGGCTAGAAAGTCCAAGGTATGACATGATAAATAATAATTTCCTCCAATGTCTTATTCAAATATGCATCTTTTCTCTGAATAACTGTGTCTGAGTGTATATCCTTACCTAGTTATTCTATGACTATATAAATAAATATGTTTGTAATTATTTTTGTCTGTTTTATACAAATAGCAGCAGATAATACACTTTTCTCTACTTTTGTCACTTAATAACAATGTTGGGTGTTATTCCTTCTGGTACATAAATAGCTTCTATGTTCATTTTTATGGCTGTACATTAGCCATTGCAGGAAGAGACCATATTTTTTTTTTTTTTGACTAGTCCTCTCTTAATGGAGCTTTAGTTTATTTCCATTTTTTTATTATTATAAGCAATGCTACAGTGAATAATTTTATACCTATGTGGTTTCATGTGTCTCATTATTCCTAGAAGTGGAATTGCTGAAGCAGAGTGTAGGTGTGTTTGGAACTTTAATGGATACAAATACGGCAGAGATTGCCAATGGATATAGATGAAGGTCCCATTATTGGGTTTGATTATACTTTACAGGTTCACCCTTATAACTGTGGGCATGCCTTAGAGAGACTTCAGTAATTTTTATATTTCATCTCCTCTCTTCCTTGCATATGATAAATAGTATAATCCTCCCTCTTGGAAGAGCTCATATAATTCTCCTTCAGAAGATTTGGAATTGCCACTTTGGGAAAGAGGAGAATGGTGGTTTTATCATCCCTGGTATAGTAGGCAGAATTCTGTAACTTGACTTTGTTCCTTAACCCTCCAGTTATAGTTTCCTACCTATTAAGTAGAAATACTAATAATACTTGTTCTCCTTGTGAATACTTGTTTATATTGTCAAGCACTCAGTCCATTATTCTTGTATCTCTACAAGGCCTGTTACCGAACCATACTTGGGTCTGCTAGCCCATGCACGGTAAAGCCAATGTGCTGACATTAGGTTGCTGTGAAGGAAAGTGCAGTGTTTATTGCAGGTGACAAGCAAGGAGTCTAGGGCAGCTAGTGTGCAAAACACTTAAATCCTCAATATGTTTCAGCAAAGCATTTTTATTTATTCATTTACATTGGAGTATGATTGCTTTACAATGTTGTGTTAGTTTCTGCTGCACAACAAAGTGAATTGGCTATATGTATACATATACCCCTTCCCTCTTGAGTCTCCTTTCCATTGTCAACTCCCTGCCCCTCCAATCCTACCCCTCTAGATCATCACAGAGCACTGAGCTGAGGTCCCTGTGCTATACAGCAGGTCAGCAAAGCATCTTTAAAGGCTAGGTAAGGGAGGTGGATTGCAGGGTATGTGATAAGCTCAAGTACAATTCTCTGGTTGATGGTGAGGTATCAGGGCAGGGTCACAGGGGTTAATATTATCAATCCTTGGGCACCAACAGGTCTGAGGGCTACATGCCCATGATAATCAAGTAGTTAATTTCTTTCATTTGGTGGTGGTTTTAGCATCTGTAAAACAACTTATTAAACACTCAGAAGACACTGTTGTCTAGGTATTTCAGAGACAAGTTACAGCTGAGGATGTGGGAGTGGGGTCTGTTGAAGGCCCCATAAAGTCCTGCTGGGTTACATGCCTTACTTCACTTGTTAACTTTCACTTTCCATTAGTTTTTAAATTTTCTGTACTTCCTGGATTAGCATTCTGTCTTATTTATACACTCAAATAAGCCTGAGTTTGAAAAAACAAAGAGGAGTATGAAGCACACGCAGTTGCTGACTCTCTTGGGCAAGAGTTCCACCTCATGTACTATTTGTCCTTGCAATGCCACCCTGTTCATCCATGATCCCTGGGTCTCTGGGGCCGCACTGTCCAGTTCAGTAGCCTCTAACCACATGTGATCACTGAACACATGAAACACAGCTAGTTCCAAGAGAGTTATGCTATAGGTATAAAATATACACTGGACTTCCAAGACATAGCATGACAAAAAAAGTTACCTCATTATTTTTAATTGACTATATGATCATGTTTTGAATATATTGGGTTAAATAAGATATATTTAAAATGAAAGCTACCTGTTTCTCTTGACTTGGGTACTAGCAAATTTAGAATTCCATAGGTGGCTTCCATTTGTGGATTTCCTTATGCCTCAATCAGATAGCATTGCTCTAGAGAAACAAGCCATCTTTTGTGTCTGCCCCAGGTAACCCCTCTTCATTGGTTGTTCTCATATTTTTTAATATTTTAGAAGTTTATCTGTTTAGTTTTTGAAGCCCTTAGAATATGCTGGCATTATTTTCAGCTTCTTGGGCAGCAAAATTAAAATATCCCACCAGAGGGCTCCAGAGAAATACTAAACTTTTTTTTTCTTGGTAACTACTGGAACTGTGTACAAGGAATATTTTCTAAAAATATGCATTTTTTGATGCAGACGTAAAGAACAGACCTGAGGATATGGGGTGAAAGGGAATGAGAGGGTGGGATGGATTGGCAGCAGCACTGACACGTGTACCATGTGTAAAACAGCTGGTGGGAAGCTGCTGCATACCACAGGGAGCTCAGTCCGGTGCTCTGTGATGACCTAGGGGATGGGATGAGGGCAGTGGGAGGTCCAAGAGGCAGGGAACGTATGTATGCATACAGCTGATTCCCACTGTTGTATAGCAGAGATAAACACAACATTGTAAAGCAATTATATTCTAGTTAAAAATTAACATATGCATTTTTCTATTATAATAATACAGTGTTTGAATATCAGGACTGCTATTTACTTGAATGATGATTGTACACAAAATCTTGAGCTTATACAAAGGTGATGCAAACAGTCCCAGACTTTGAGAGAATATTGGACCAATGCATCAAATGACAAAGATACCTTATATTGAAACTTTACTAAGGCAGTACATTTGAGAATATTTCATATCAAACTTATAGAGATTGACATTTATTTGACAATATAGTTCCTCTTTAAGCAGGATATATTGCTCAGTTGCTCTCTAAAATAGTATCCATAAAATGGTAATAATAAGCTTTGTGTATTAAATATAACTTCAATTATTTTCCTGACAAATATTCATCACATTTATTCTGTGCCAGGCCCTATGTCATTTTAGGACGTATGGGGACAAATAAAGTGAGTCTCCTGCCTTCAGATGTCGTTACTGTCCCTTCCCCCACTCATTACTATTATAGTACATGTTTGTAATGTATCAATCATCAAGGTTATGAAATTTGACCCTAACTGTTAGTAGCAACAAATAGGATATTGGTCACTATTACTGATTTGATTAAATCATCATTGTTGTCATGTTTATAATTTATAGTCATATTATCTCAAATGTTTTCCAGTGCAGAAGAACACAGTGAGGATGGGTAGTTTAATATTAGTATTAATATTATTTACAATTTTTTATATATATGGATAGTTTGGTTCATGTGATGTGATTTGCTCATGGCAAATTCAGATTTTGGCTGAAAGACTTTGGAATTGAAATCCTTGTGATTTCTGCAATGTCACATGTCATCTTTTGGGAGAAAGTCAGTGGCAGTGAGTTGGTTCAGAGGCACAGGTGGCCAGCTCACAGTACCATGGTTTCAGAAGCTCCTTGGTGACTCCCCTACCTCCTACCCATTCTGTGCCCTGTGTCAACACATTTTTCTCCTGATTGCATTATGAGTTTTGCCCTCCTCTGAGGAATGAGTGGCTCCCTAATGTCCATAGAAGAGAAGTAAATTGAAATCTTTTTGAAAGATTTATTTATTTGGCTGCATTGGGTCTCAGTTGCAGCATGCAAGATCTTTGTTGCAGAGCACGGACTGTCTAGTTGTGGCACACAGGCTTAGTTGCCCCGTGGCATGTGGGATCTTAGTTCCCCAACCAGGGATCAAACCCATGTCCCCTGCATTGCAAGGCAGATTCTTAACCACTGGACCACCAGGAAAGTCCCCTTGAAATCTGTGCCTCCAATATATTTATAGGACATGGCTAGGACAGGTCTACTGATGATAAAATACAAAAAGAGATAATCTATTGTATCTTCATGTGGCCTTGTATGCATAATTGAAAAGTAAAAGAGATTTCTCATTTGGCTTCATTTTATAGTGAAAGATGGCTTCCATATCATTTTTAGTCTAATATCAAACACATTCTTCTCTATATTTTATGAATACCTATGCCAAAAAACAGAAAATAACTATTAGCTGTATTTGCCTATAATAATGAACTGTTTACTATAGAGAATGTTATTAATAGAAAATATTGTTACAATTAAAACTCTTTTAAAGTGTTTTCCAAACTCTTTTTTTTTTCTAGAAAGTGATGTGCCTACCAACTGCCCAAGTCAGTGGTGGCCATATGCAGGTCACTGTTACAAGATTTACAGAGAGGAGAAGAAAATACAAAGAGATGCCTTAAGAGCATGTAGGAAGGAGGGTGGTGACCTAGCAAGTATCCACAGCATTGAGGAATTTGACTTTATTATCTCTCAGCTGGGCTATGGTAAGAACTTCCATCTATAATATGCTGACTCTTGTCTTCCCGACTTACAATCTGTCTCTGGAAAATTTAATCATAAATGTTAAATTTTATAATCTAGATAAATTCAAATTAACAATTCAATAAACTTAGTGACAAATATTAATTATGCCTAAAATATAAAAATTGCATAGTAACTTAAAGAATTTCTATCACTGAGAGAACATTTGATTTTTTCCTTTAACAAGGAATCAGCTTATGCATAGCTTTTAAAATATTGTTTTTCTATATAAAACCTGGATTTAGAGCAGTCTTCTTTAAACTTGTGAACAATATTTCACTTATTGGAATTTGTGTGTGTGGAGGTATTTTCTATTTTAAGGCCGATATTTTCTCTCACAGGAAAGGTCTCTAAATGAACTATCTCATCCTTTGGAGTTTATTTTCTCTGTTAATCTAGCTGATGCTGCTAGAATGATGAGCAGAAAAATCAAGAAGATGTTTGATTGGAGTGGTTAGATAGTGGCCTAAACCTTTTGAAGTAATTCATATATCCACTTTAGGACTATAATCTAAGAGATACAGAGTAAATGTAGAAAATATAGAAAACTAGCATATTGTAAAGTTTTCAAAAATTGGCTCTATCAGAAACAATTGAAAAGTGGGTAAAGGACTTGGGAATGCTTATCCTGAAGAGGAGGAGGGTGAGGAAGGATATAATAATGATGGACACCCCGTGGTACTTGCTGATTAAATGATGATCATTTTCTTCTTCCACTGATGAGATTGCTGAATAGCTGGACCTGTTCATTTCCAGAGAGCAAAACAAGAGGAAATGGATGATGGTGATGCTGGGAATGCTTCCTGACACTTACTGTATGAAAATTGATAGGAGTGGGGGTAGGGGAGAAGAAAAAAACAATGAACAAACAGATGAGATAAATTAGTCTCAGACAAGTACAAAAGATCCCCAACACTGCTGCTGTTAGTGCTTGGCTGAATGGAATCCTTCCTCCTCTGCTCACCTCACTGAATTTAGTAGGGTGATGATGTTCGACTAACTTGTAAATTTCTTGATTACTCTATATTTACCTACCCTGGAACACCTAGACTACACAATAATAATGTAATCAAAACCAAGATATCTGAATAATATCACGACATAGATGGCATGATGCTTATAGTAGGTGATAAACTTTTCAAGTGAGTCAGTGGAAAACAGTTTAAGAGGCTGTAGGGCTAATGTGCAAATTTTCTCTACTTTATATAATATGGTCTATTATAAAGGAGAACCTTATATATTTGTTGCTGTAGTTATTTTGAATTTGGATGAGGAAGGTTGCTTTTAAACTCAGCTAGAGAATTAGTAAATTTTCACTGGAGAAACTTCCCTTTTTATTATTGATAAAGATTTATTTCTTTAAAACCATGCAAATAATATTAATAAAAAATAAGTAATAAAGTTAAAATTAGTGTTTCTTTTCCTAAAATGTCAAACTTTCCAACTACACTTTAATAAAAAATTCCCTCCTTAACCTCTGAAAAAAAATTGTTTCTGAGTCAAAAGCCTAGAAAACCTTTTTTAGCTAGTTGAGACAATATCTTTCATGTTAATCATGGAAATACAGTGGATAAGTTGGAACCTACATATATAAATTTTGACTCCATTAACTAAGACAGTTTACTTAACAGATTTACAAAAAACTTTGTCTAACAACATTATGCTCACATCTTAAATATTTTTATAGGATCAAGTTTGTGCGTATGAACTACAAAAGCTAGATGAGAGAACAGTTTAGTGAGAAAAATGTTTATTGGACCCTCATTACTCTGTTATAACTGTGGGACTTGAGAGTTTAGGTTTTCATTGATCTTGAACCTAAAAACCTTGAGGAGTTACATGAGGTCATTTTGGAGCCTGTATTTGCTGCTCACAGATCATGATCTGCCAAATTAAGTGAAAGGAAAAGGGATCATCTTGGCAAAGCCATTCATGCCTCATGGTGCTGGAAACATCTGCTGGGGCTGACACTGGGCCAGCCAGGGACTTCTCCAAAAGCAAAGCTGAGTGACAGCTTTTAGGAGGAAGAGGCTACACCATTTAGGGAAATTCCTATAAGATGTGGCATATTTCTCACTTTCTACTATTAATACAACATCTTTACAATCTGTTGACAAATAATTTTATTTAACTGTTTAAAGAACATAGATCAAGCATCCATGATGGAATTCCAGGGAAATAACTTAAACACATGTTGAATTGTGTATGCCTCCAATTTTTAAAAATGTGGAAATGTGTATGATTTTAGCTGTGAGATTGCAGGCCTTCAATTTTATCCCATTTATGCTTATGCTATTTAGAACTTTTAGAATTACAATTCCTGATAAAATCAATGATGCTTTTCATAGAATTTCAGAACAGAATGATTACCTTTTATGTCTATACCTGGTAGTTTTTTATTCTAACTTTTGTTTGTTTGGGTTTTTCTGGTATTTTGTGGTGACAGTGATGATGGATTCATTTATATTTATAGACTAATAAGTGCTAAATGCCAAGAGAGTCCATTTATTCAGTTGATACATCTTCTTACTGTATGGATCATTTTAACTTCTATTACAGTGATTAAACTTTAACAGAAACACCTAGAATTTTCTTGGTAACAACCTTGTTAGTAAAATAGAAGTGGTTTTTAAAGTTTTTATTTTAAAACCTTCACTACACTAAAATTTAATAGTAGTCAAATAGATTTATGTATAAATAAACTATATATTTCCAGCACCATGAGTTTGATTGGTTATAGTAAATTATTTATAACAAAAAAACAGTTTCACAAAATAGAGGGTAATGATAGATCTACTTCAGTTTCATTTTAACAACTCTCAGGAGATTAAATCTGCAGTAGCACACAAAAAAAAGAGTACAGTCACCTTCACAATGTGAAGAATACATTACATATTTTTTAATATAAATTTATTTATTTTAATTAGAGGTTAATTACTTTACAATATTGTATTGGTTTTGCCATACATCAACACAAATCCACCACAGGTATACACGTGTTCCCCATCCTAAACCCCACTCCCTCCTCCCTCCCCATACATTACATATTTTAAACTAAAACTGACAACACAAAATGTCATTGACATCTCAGGCTACAGAGGTAGATCCATTTAACTTGCAAGTGGATGGTATATTATGATAGTTGTAATATCAAAAGAATTGTTGATAAAGAAGGGGTCTTCCTTTCCTGATAACCTTTTGATCTTTGGAAAGAAAACTTTGTGTAAATTGCTTCTGTGCTTTTCTTCCTGTTTAGAGCCAAGTGATGAGTTATGGATTGGCTTAAACGACATCAAGATTCAAATGTACTTTGAATGGAGTGATGGCACCCCTGTAACTTTTACCAAATGGCTTCATGGAGAACCAAGTCATGAAAACAACAGGCAAGAAGACTGTGCAGTGATGAAAGGCAAAGTAAGACATTTTTAATTAGTGATATCTAGCAAAAGCCACAGGAGAATTTTCCTTTTGCCCCACTTATTATATATCATTGTTTCCATTGTTTCTATCCTAATGAGTTGACATAGATCAAAGTTGAACTAGAATTCAGATTCAGTCTCTTGAGTATCTTGGCCAAGTCATTTTCAAGAAGACCAGAAAAGCAGCAGATAAACTGTCATTTCAAAGATGAAATTAACCAGTACGAATGCTCATATTGTTTGCGTTTGGTTCTAAATCATGCCATATGATTATATGGCTTGATTAAACAAGTTTCAGAACTTTGGTTCTACTTTCAGCTGGTTGCTCCGAGTGGATGTAGACCTGGTTAGATCTATCCTGGGTCTTACAACCTTGAGTCTGTGCTTGGAGAGCGACTTTTGTTATTTTAGGTTACACGGAAGTGTCAACTATGAAACGACGGCTTCCATGTTGGAAATCAGGCAGTTTAGCTATGAAGTATATCATCAAGTTATTTTTTGTTAATAAACAATGAACATGGTGGTTAAGAGGCTGGGTTTTAATGCAAAACATTTCCTTGTTTGTAAAATGAGTATAATTGTACCCAGCTCACATGGTAGGTATAAAGATTAAATGGATTAACACATATAATGTGCACTGTCCCCGGCCCAAACTTGGTGTTCAGTAAGTATTAGCTACAGTTTTTGTCATTGTGGTTGGTTTCACAGTGAAAAATTGAAAGCTTAAGGAAAGAATATGTATTAATTATTGAAAGAATAGGCAGAAGAATATCCTGGGAAGAGGAAACCAGAGAGCTTTGTTCTTATTGAGAACTCGAAAGACAGTATGGCTGAAAGCATGGAGTGAGAGGTGGAGAGGTGGGTAGGAAAAGTACTGGCAAAGAGAAAACATGCATTAGCCCAGGAGCAGCCAAACCAAATCTGCAGTTTGCAAATATTATGCTGGCTGAAGAGCTGAGTACCAGATTGTAGTAGCTGAGACTGAGTGAAATGTGAGGATTAAGTCAAAGAGTACAGAAAACCACTTTTCAAGGTGTTTAGCAGTTGAGGGAAGGGGATGAGCACTCATTTAATGTGAAATCTCTAGGGAAGATAGAAAAGGTAGAATTTGAAGCAGAATGAAAGATGCCACTTTAAGTTCATAGAGGACCCTCATCAATAGAAATAGGAAGAAGGGAGGGAAGGATACTGTTTTCAGGTTGGGTGTGTTGCATGGGAGTGTTCTTTCTGCATGGCTTTATGTGTACTCTGGGACTTCCCTGGTGGCCCAGCAATTAAGACTCCAGGTTTTCACTGCAAGGGAGCTTGGGTTCAATCCCTGGTCAGGGAAGTAAGATCCTGCATACTACATGGTTTGGCCAAAAATAAATAAATAAATAAATGTACTCACTTAACTTGAAAACAGCTGCTGGTAGGGATGGATGAGGAGGCTGTGTGCAAACCTTCTGTTGAACCATCACTAAAGGGCTTATGAGCATTTTTAATTTCTATCTAGGTCCTTCTCCATTGTGACCTGACAGTGAATATATAAAAACAAACTGTGGCTACAGTTTCTTCCTACATCTTTGTCAGTTCAGTTCAGTTGCTCAGTTGTGTCCGACTCTTTGTGACCCCAGGGACTGCAGCTTGCCAGGCTTCCCTGTTCATCACCAACTCCCGGAGTTTACTCAAACTCATGTCCACGGAGTCAGTGATGCCATCCAACCATCTCATCCTCTGTTGTCCCCTTCTCCTCCTGCTTTCAATCTTTCCCAGCATTAGGGTCTTTTCAAATGAGTCAGTTCTTGGCATCAGGTGGCCAAAATATTGGAGTTTCACCTTCAGCATCAGTCCTTTCAATGAATATTCAGGACTGATTCCCTTTAAGATGGACTGGTTGGATCTCCCTGCTGTCCGAGGGACTCTTGAGAGTCTTCTCCAATACCACAGTTCACAAGCATCAATTCTTCGGTGCTCAGCTTTCTTTATAGTCCAACTCTCACATCCATACATGACTACTGGAAAAACCATAGCTTTGACTAGACGGACCTTTGTTGGCAAAGTAATATCTCTGCTTTTTAATATGCTGTCTAGGTTGGTCATAACTTTTCTTCCAAGGAACAAGCATCTTTTAATTTCATGGCTTCAGTCACCATCTGCAATGCTTTTGGAGCCCAAAAAAGTAAAGTCTGTCACTGTTTCCATTGTTTCCCCATCTATTTGCCATGAAGTGATGGGATGAAATGCCATGATCTTAGTTTTGAGTTGAGTTTTAAGCCAACTTTTTCACTCTCCTCTTTCAGTTTCATCAGGAGGCTCTTTAGTTCTTCTTTGCTTTCGGCCATAAGGGTGGTGTCATCTGCATATTTGAGGTTATTGATATTTCTCCCAGCAATCTTGATTTGGCTACATCTTTGTAGCCGAAGTCAAATTTGCAGTTTCCTGGTAAAATATCCACTTACTTTTCCTCTTCATAGATGCCTTTTTCTGTTAATAACCTCGAATCTTTGTTTCCCTTTTCAGAGGCACAATTATAAGAAAATAGCATCAAGATCAAACAACTGATAATCATTAAGATTTTTTTCCCCCTTGCTTTCTGCAGGATGGGTACTGGGCAGATCGGGCATGCGAACGGCCTCTTGGTTACATCTGTAAGATGAAATCACAAGCCCAAACTCCAGGAGTAGTGGAAGTGGAAGCAGGCTGCCAGAAAGTGAGTATAGAACGCACCCCATGGTTTCAGATCAGCAAAGTCGATGTGATAGACTTAGCTTATTTTTGTCTGTTGAAGTACTTAGTCGTCATAGTAGCCAAATGCTTCAGCTTCAAGGTATTGCTAATCTTTGACCCAGTGCATTGTCAAGGACATCTCTAGTGGATAACCTTAAGTTGTAGCCAGCAAATTATCCTTAGTCATTTTTTCCATTTTTAATATTTCTGGTGACCTTGTTCTTGGTGGGGATTCATCTCTGGGAATCTCTGAGGATCTAGAAGGCAGGAGGTCTACATTCCAGCTGGTAGTAGCTAGTAGTAATTCAGCTAAGCCAAGTCAAGCCATGCAATCCTATTGTGCTTTAATCTCAGCTGCACCGTGGTTAGTAATACCTCCTAGCAAGTCTTATCTTTCTTTGAGGTTAAAGTAGATTATTTCTGTGAAACAGTTTCTGAAAACGCAAAGAAGCTACAAAAACACAGGGTGTATGGTTATCATTTTCCTGTTTGATTGCTGAGTTGCCCATCTTCCTCTTTTTTCCTTTCTCACTTCTCTTGGATAAAAATAAAGTAGCAACTGATTTTCTGTCCAAGAGTGTCACGTTATGATCAAATTATCTTATAACAAACACCAGAATTCATGAAACATAATTGAGTACTATACCATTAAACCATAAAGAAAAATAGAGCAGACACAGAAAATCACAGAATGTGAGAGATAGAAAGAATATCTTAGTGACTATTGAAAACCCCCATTTAAATTTTGCATTCTGGAAATTTCAGCCAGAGAAGTGATAACTTTTTCAAGTCACACAGAGGGAAGTTAAGAACCCAAGTCTCCTGCCAAGTTCTTAGACTTTCACTGCTGGTTTCACCACCAGTACACTTATATATTCTTTACTTAATCATGTGCATATACAGGAGATTGTCTATTATTGTAACTTTCTGTAATTAATAAACCAGTCCTTAAATTTTACTGAAGTGAAGTGAAGTGAAAGTAGCCCAGGCATGTCCGACTCTTTGTGATGCCATTGACTGTAGCCTGCCAGATTCCTCTGTCCATGGAATTCTCCAGGCAAGCATACTGGAATGGGTTGCCATTCCCTTCTCCAGGAGATCTTCCTGACTCAGGGCTCGAACCTGGGTCTCCCACATTGTGGGCAGATCTTTACTGTCTGAGCCACCGGGAAAGTAAATTTTATTACTTCTATGCAATCAAAATTTTTTTATATATATTTTTTCTATTAACTGTCTACAATCACTGATAAAATCCAATTTAATCATTAGGTTGGTAATAAGAAAAGGAAGAAAGTATCAGCCAATTGTTTGTTGAGTGTGGTTATTTTGCTTTCAATAGTCTTAAAAGATTAATTTTGTTGTTTAGTTGCCAAACCATGTCTGATTGTTTTGTGATCTCATGGACTGTAGCCCACCAAGTTCCTCTGTCCATGGGATTTCCCAGGCAAGAATAGTGGAGTGGGTTGCCATTTGCTTCTCCAAGGGATCTTCCTGATTCATGGATTGGACCCAACTCTCCTGCATTGGCAGACGGATTCTTTAACACTGAGCCACCAAGGAAGCCCTAAAAGATAAATATTACATTTCTAATTAGACAGGAGAGGAAGCAAAGACTTAGAGATATTAATTTGGCAAGTTTTTAAAAACACATGCTTTAGGCAGTGGTTTCCTCAGATCATTGGGAAGACTAGGAAAAAAAAACCACTTGCTGGCAAAAGAAGATAACAGAGAGGTTTTTTTTTTTTTTTTTTTTTTGGTCTGAGCCTGGGTACTTGGTGTTTTGGGAGTATTTTTGAGAGTTCAAAACTACAGACCTTCTATGATCAAGATCTGGGATTCAGTTTGCAATCCATTGCTATCTCTGTGGGAAACCTTGATTTAAGAAATTAACATGAAGTGGTCCTGAGTTGCTAATATTCCTGGATGTCTGATAGATGCACATGTAAATCCTCTTTAGAAGACCCCTTCTCCAGGCTGATTGAGAATCCCACAGATGATTTTGAAATCCAAAATTATAAAACATACCATCATGAGCTTTAGATAGTGGAATGAATGGATGTGACATTAAAGTGACTGGTTTTTTCAAATGCTTATGAGAAGTAAAAGGTGGAATTGAAACCATGGACCAGGCACCATGTATTATGTGGGATTTCTTTATGATTCAATTCTAAATATGTTTTGTTTCCATTGAGATTCTTTGACCTGTGAACTGGGGTGTGTATGTGTATATGTGTGTGTTTTCATGCTGGTGGAAGTTTTGGTGGCAGTAATGGGAGTTCTGTGTTTTAGTTTCTAAATAATTGGGAGGTACTATTGATTTTCATTCCACTGCATTGTGCTCATATAAAGTTTTTGTTGTTAGTTGTTGAGATTTTCTTCATTATCTAGTTCATAATCAGTTTTTCTAAATATTCCATCTATGCTTGAACACATAGATGGGATCTCATACAGACCATGGGATCTCAAAGAGTCAGACATGACTGAATGAGCACTGATAAAACATAGAAATTATATTATCCAGATATTCTATATTACTAATATTTCATGTTTGATATAATATTCTTATTGTGATTCTATCAAGTTTTGTCTTGTATACTTTGATATGTATTTATATCTTTCTGGAGAATCAGTTCTTTAATTATGTAGTTATTTTCTTCATTCATAATAATGTTTTTTACCATAAAGTCAATTTTAAATAATATTGCCACAGAAGCTATCTTTTGTTTGGTGTTTGCCCAGAATCCTGTTTTCCAGTTGATTGCTTTTAATCGTGCTATGTAGCTGTAGTTTAAGAATGGCTCTTGTAAATGAATATCTGCATTTTCATTTTAATCTAATTTGAGGAACTCTGGCTTTTAACTGGTGAAGACATGAGCTTAGATTTGTTTCGCATACCAATCTATTTGGATTTGTTCCCACCATATTATTATGTGCTTTTTTTTGTTTACCGTTCTGCTTTCTTTCTTTTTTCTCTTTTTGTGCATAACATTGGTTCACATTGGTTCTAATGAATATATATTCCCCCTTTCCCTCCTCTGAAAAAAGTGAAAGTTGCCCAGTTGTGTCAGACTCTTTGAGACTCCATGGACTGCAGCTTGCCAGGCTCCTCTGTCCATGGAATTCTCCAGGGAAGAGTGCTGGAGTGGGTAGCCATTCCCTTCTCCAGGGGCTAGTCCCGACCCAGGGATCAAATCCAGGTCTCACACATTGCAGATTCTTTACAATCTGAGCCACAAGGGAAGCCCCTTTTGGGAAATTCTACATTTTTACTCCTTTTTTTTTTTTTTTTCAAAATGGTTAATCTTATATTTTTAACATGCATTCTTGTCTTGAAGTTAACCAGTCTCTTTCTCTGCCTCCTGAACAAAATGAATGTTATTATTCCACTTATAATTCAGAGTTTTTTAAAATTTGAAATAATGTTAGACTCACGAGAAGTTTAAAAAAAAAGAGTACTGAGAAGTCTGCACTCGACTTCTGCCAACGATAGCGTCTTATCTAACCAGAGTACATGATCACAACAGGTGGTTGGCATGGATACAATATGGTTAACTAAACTACAGATCTTGTTACTATTCCATTCTTTAGCTTCCCACTTCCAATTAGTTATCTTTGCTATTTGTCCAGGCAGTTAGATCTGGATTTACTGACATTTATTGACTTCTTTGCTCAGTGTAGACTTCTAGCTCACTTACTCCTCTTGACTTTACTTTCTTGCCAAAGTTAATCTTTCAGAAGTTCTTTTCACTGGGATTTGGGAGTGGAAAACTCTCTGTCTGTGTTTGAAAATGTCTTGAATTCATCTTCCCTCTGCATAGTAATTTAGGTAAGTCATTTTAGAATTCTAGATTGACAGCTGTTTTCTGACAGCACTATATATATTATTTCATTTTCTCCTGATCTTTATTTTTGCCATTGGAATTCCTGTTAAACTAATTCTTCTTCTTTTTTTATTTAAAAAAAGTGGATAATCTGTATTTTCTCTCTGATTGATTTTAAGAGTTTTTTCATTGTCTCTGTAAGTATAATGTGTTGAGATTTGGATTTGCTTTATTGGTTCCATTTGGTGTGGAGTATCTCTTCATTTTGAGGATTTGTATCTTTCCATTCTTGAAAATTACCAGTCATTCATTCTATTCAATGCTTCTCAAACTTCTCTCAGGATGCTTTTCAACCTCATTCACCAAATATGCATGCTCAGTTGCTTCAGTCATGTCTCCTGCGTCTCTGGCACTGCAGGCATGTTCTTTAATGCTGAGTCACTGGGAAAGCCCTCTGTATCTTCTATATTTTCTATCAATATGATTTTAAACATCTTTTCATAGTCTCATCTCTCTTCCACATTCAGTCAGCTTACTAATCTTTCTGAAACCACATTTTCTATGCTTTATCTGGCCATTGAGTTTTTAACTTCATATTTTTCTTTTCTAGAAATTCTGTTTTTTTTGTGTGTAGTCAAATCCTGTTTTTCTTTGTTCATAGTATTTTGATCTTTCCTCATTGATTATCTTTCTTCCTTTGTCACTTAAATCACCATACCATGCTTCTTTCCCACTTGGTTTTATTATGTTAAACTGTTGACTCTCCCTTAAAGGAGACATTTTTCTTAGATGGTTTATAATTTTTGGTTGTGAATTAGTTCACCATCCCATCTCCTCCTACCCTCAAATGTCACAGTCTTATATGACCTGGGTTGTGGAAATATTTCTGTTGTGTGATTTTGCGTTTTAATTCTCAAAGCACCTGTAAGATTCTCCTTTTGTGTATTTTATTTTTCATGTTTTGACTATGGAGGCTCATACAGTGTGGATAGCGTAAAGTTGGGACTGGCACCCAGCTGTGTGGCACAGACTTGGTACTTGTTTTCAGCAGAAGAATTTTCTTCTTTCTGTGTCCAAATCCCCAAGCAAGTGACAAGGATCTCTTAATTTCCTGTTTTTGTGGGTGGTGTTTTCTTGCTCTCCTTTCACAGAGGGGCTACCATGAATGGGTATCATCTTTACACAAGGACTTCAGATCTATGGGCTTCCCTGATGGCTCAGTGGTAAAGAACCCGCCTGCCAATGCAGGAGATGTGGGTTTAATCCCTAGGTTGGGAGGATCCCCCAGAGAAGGAAATGGCAACCCATTCCAGTATTCTTGCCTGGGAAATCTCAGGGACAGAGGAGCCTGGCAGGCTGCAGTCCACAGGATCGTAGAAGAATCGGAGATAACTTAGTAACTAAACAACAACAATCAGTTCTGTCTCCCTGCCTCAGGTGAGCTGATGGCCCAATATCTTAATCTGTATGAACAGTAAAACCCTAATCCATAAACTTCAGGACCTTAATCTTGGTCTAAAATATGACTGGGCAACTACAATCTCAGCTTGTACATTTTCTATTCCAGCTTTTTCGTTCTCTAGTACTTATTTTTGACCCTGAAGATTTTTCCTTCTTTCTCTCAAATTCTAGTATGGACTTTCTGTTTATTGCCATGTTTTTATTTAGCATTTCTATGTGTTTGAATTGTGGGAGAGGAACCATGTCAATTTATGATGCCAGGAGTTTGATAGGTACTAACCTTTGACCCGGAGAAGGCGATGGCACCCTATTCCAGTACTCTTGCCTGGAAAATCCCGTGGATGGAGGAGCCTGGTGAGCTGCAGTCCATGGGGTTGCTAGGAGTCAGACACGACTGAGCGACTTCACTCTCACTTTTCACTTTCATGCATTGGAGAAGGAAATGGCAACCCACTCCAGTGTTCTTGCCTGGAGAATCCCAGGGACGGGGGAGCCTGGTGGGCTGCCGTCTATGGGGTCGCACAGAGTCGGACACTGTGCTGAAGTGACTTAGCAGCAGCAACCTTTGACCAGATGGCACAGCTTTGTACTCACCATCTACTGCTGTCTTCAGTAGGTAACTAAGCTTGTTATTCTGCAAATTAGTTCCTGTGGCTTCCTGTTCTAAAACTGAGAACTTACCCATTTCATTCAGTTTCTCTGGTAAACATTTCACAAATCGTTTTTGTTGAAAATTGCATCAGAATGGAAAGAATGACTCCCCTCACCCCCATTTTGTATCATAATTCGTCTTATGAGGAATAATGCACTCTCGTTTTCTTTATTCACATAAATTGTTTTCATTGCATATCAAGTTACTGATATTTGTGTTATTTACATGCTTCTATTGTTTATCAATTTGTTTCAATATATAGAAATTATTAAAATAATATTATATAATAAATATGCATGATATTCTGCTTGATAATATTAATAGGGCTGGAAAAGGCATGGATTCTACTGCTATTTGATTGGACACACACTTTCAACATTTACAGAAGCAAACCAAACCTGTGTAAGTGAGAAGGCTTACCTAACAACTGTTGAAGACAGGTATGCAACTATTCTATTTTAAATATATATATATATCAAATAATGAAACATTTTCAGAAGAGTATATCAGTATGCTCTAAATTTCTGAGTAAATTACACTGAATCTTGAAGTATGGTTTGTAAATATAGAAGCAGTAAAAATCATATTTTTATTTGGATTCTTCATTGCAAACACTAAAAAATATTTTGCTACTTTTAGTACCAAAAAACAAGAACAATTTGCTAATACTCCAGTAAATGTTGTTTCTATATCTAACTTTTTTAATGTAGTAGATCTCAAAAGTTTTTAAAGCAGAGAAAGTAAGGAAAATTTATCATCTCAAGAAATCAAACATTCTATTTTTACTACCACCTCCAATATAAAAAAAGGTAGACAGGAACTTCCCTTGGCAGTCCAGTGGGGGTGAGAGGGAGCAGAGAGATTTTCTAGGCTTACTAGACTAGCAGGTCCAGAAAATGATGTGGAGATAGAGAATTTTATGTAACCTTTAACTTCTAGCGTTCTATCCTTCTTTGAGATTTCGGTATTTATTTTTCTCCTACTTTTTTCAAGAAACTTAAAAGAAATTTAATTTTGATTTGGAGTAAACGGGTAAAAATTATTGAATTTTAATACAGTAAGTTATATTTCTTGGCCTTTTAAAGCAGGCCCAATAAGATCTAGAAGATGCTATTGATATTAAAATTCTTTGATAAAATGAAAGACGTCATAGAGTTCATAGAATTTATATAGTCTTTATAAAAAAACTTATATTTCAACATTCTTTCTTCATGTATAATTAAATGTCTGATACATTGCTCACCTCTGAAAATCAGAATATAGATAATTTTTATCTTATGACCTGGAAGTAAGCTACACATTTTTAAGTACCTTGGGAGCATGTTCTGGTCTATCTTGTTGGTCTTTGAGTCTACTGGAGCATGGATGTCCCTAGATTTTCTATTTTAGGTTTGCTTTTTTTGTGTGTGTTTTCTGTGATATTTGTGTTCAGGAACTCACTAACTCTTTGGTTCAATTTGGTGTTTAGGCATTTAAGAAAAATTGAGTTTCTTATTTTTAATTTTTTTTTTTTTTTGGTTCAGTTTAGGGAATTAAATTATTCAGACTAGGGTCAAACCAATGTTCTGTTATTGTGGTTTTCTCTCCATTTCCTCTCTGCTTGTGCTAGAGCCATCTACAATTCCCTTGTTGTTGGAAATTTTGAACATCACTTTTCTTTTGCCCAAAGAGAGACTTTTTTGCGTATGCTGCTGCATCACTGTCGTTTGTCAATTAGGACAAATTTTTGTTTGCCTTACTAACCACAGTGTATTATTACCAGATGACGCCAAATATAAAGATGAGATCCAGAGGGAGAAAAAATGTTGGAGCTTGTGATTCTGTTCCCAGTTCTTTCTAGAGATTGAATCTCTAGTTCTCTATATTTCTTGATAATTTTCTCTGTTGTTTCAGAGCTGAGAAATGGGAATGAAATTGAGGGGAAAATCGACACAAATTTCCTAATTGTATTATCTTTAATAATGTTGCAGCCTCTCCACTTACTTCACCAAGAATTGTGTAGAGCATCTGAAATATTTGAAAAGTGAATTGATTTTCAAACATTGTATTTTAAAAGGCAACAGGATAAGCAGAGGGACTGATGAGAAATAGAGAGAAATAGTTTGGGTACATTGGAATGATTTTATTCTGTCAACTGTATGATACTTTTCCTTCATAAGATCACATTTCCTTAGCGAAAATTTGCATAACTTAAATGACAAGTAAATAGGACATAATAGGTTTGATTTGCCAACTAAATGATAGCATAGGCATACAATTGAGATGTTTTTCATGTGGATAATTAGAAAAATTCACTTTTTTCCTAAAATTTAGTTAAATTTTTTTTTAAGATATGAACAAGCCTTTCTGACTAGTTTGGTTGGATTGAGGCCTGAAAGATATTTTTGGATAGGACTTTCCGATGTACAACACAAAGGCACCTTTCAGTGGACCGTCGAGGAAGGCGTTCAGTTCACACACTGGAATTCAGATATGCCAGGTATGTGCAGGGCTTCCGTTTCAGGCTTCCATTCACCCCACATATCCATTTGGCCAAACCTGTGATTCCTTCATGTACCTTTCCAAATAGACTTCTGTAAATTCATTGTACTATTAAAATTTTATTATATTTTATTTCACTCTCTTTTTTCTTTAAAAAATGTTCCCATTAGTGTGCAGTGGTCTAAGATAAAAAGGAAGAGAAAACTCCTAGGTTATTTGGTGCCACTCTATTTGAAGTATTTATGAAATAGTGATGAAATCCTTAATGGTCAGAAAGATTCCATGGTGACCACTGATTCACGTATTTCTGAGAACTTAAAACTGTCCTCGGGGGTATAAAACTTTCAATGTGACTATGAACAGAAATATGACTGTGCTTCAGTGGTAGAACAAGACTGAGTGCTTACATGGAATGTATTATTTCAGTATCTTGAACGGGCCACCCTGTTAGCTCTTTACAATAAGTCCCCTCCATACAAACCTTCAAGTGGCGAACTTTCAAAGATGTGAATGTGCCGCTGGATGCCTTCTGTTGTACTATTGTACTTTTCAAGGTACTGTACTGTCATGTTAAAATTGTTTTCTTTATTTTTGTTTTTTTATGTATTATTTGTGTGAAAAGTGTTATAAACCTATTATAGTACAGTACTATATAGCCATCTGTGTTAGTTGGGTTCCTAGGCTAACTTTATTGCACTTACAAACAAATTGGACTTGACAAATGCACTCTCAGAATGGAATTTGATTGTATGTAGGGGACTTAGTGTATATGACTTGGATTTAGTTTTATACTTGTAGAAAACCCATAAGCTAAGTTTCAGTATCCTCCTTGTGTCGAGGTGGAAACTGGGACTTGGAAAATTTATAAGCATGGATGTAGACTAATCTTTGTAATTCCCAAATCCATGCTCTTTGCATGGAGGTCACCCTTTCTCCCTATAAATTTTTATTTGCCTTCATTAATAAGAAGCTTCTGAAATAGACACTCAAATTATTTTTTGCTTTTTTTAATGCACTGGTGACATAGCCTATGATGTAATTCAGTATGACTGCACTCAGGAAATTCAACATCCTTACAGCAAATGTTTCATTGTGCCTAGTTAAAAAGCTATGGAAGGAATAATAGAGCTTAAGTATGCAAATTAACTGTTTGGCCTAATAAGTTCAAATCTTCAGAAGTTTTAAAAATTTGTATCCTCAGTCATCAATAAGGAAAATAGATCAGTAATTTGGATAGTGTGATTTCTGTTTAATTAATTGAACATTCTGGAAAATAGTAAGATTTAAGTTTATTTTGAAAGAACAGGGTAGTATATTAAGAGCTGAATGCATTTTTTTTTTTGAGTGATAATTTTTACTTGCCAGACAACATGCCTTAATTTCACTGGTGTTGATCATTTAGCAGTAGGATACTGAAAGATTAATCTAGGAACATCCTTAGGGAATAAAAATAAATCAAACCACAGTCATAGGGAATTAGCAATCATAGAGAAAATATTTTGGGGAAAGTGTAGTTCTCTAAAACTAAACATATACTGCCTTTAAAAGTATAATAATCAAAGATTATCTCATCTTAGCAGTAAGAAATCCTAATGTTTTTCAAGTTCTATTTTAATGATATTTTGAAATAAACTATGAAGCTTAGTAGGTCCACATTTTATTTTATATGCTTCTTTATCCATTAAAGAATTTTAAAATGAAGATATACATGTATATGTATGAATCACTTTGCTGTATACCTAAAATTAATACAGCATTGTTAATCTACTATGCTCTAATATAAAATAAAAAAATTTTAAGGACACAGATGAACTTATCTACAAAACAGAGTTATAGATGTAGAAAATAAAAATATGGTTACCAGGGGATAAGGGCAGGGAGGGATAAATTGGAAGATTAGGATTGACCTATACACACTGCTGCTGCTGCTGCAGCTAAGTCACTTCAGTCGTGTCCGACTCTGTGTGACCCCATAGATGTCAGCCTATGAGGCTCCCCCGGCCCTGGGATTCTCCAGGCAAGAACACTGGAGGGGGTTGCCATTTCCTTCTCCAATGCAGGAAAGTGAAAAGTGAGAGTGAAGTCGCTCAGTCGTGTCCAACTCTTAGCGACCCCATGGACAGTCCACCAGGCTCTTTCGTCCATGGGGTTTTCCAGGCAAGAGTACTGGAGTGAGTTGCCATTGCTATACAACTACCATATATAAAATAGATAACTAATATGGACCTGTTGTATAGCACAGGGAGCTCTACTCAATAGTCTGTAATGGCCTCTATGGGAAAAAGAATCCAAAAAAGAGTGTATATACGTGTATGTATAACTGAATCACTTTTGCTGTACACTTGAAACTAACACAACAATTTAAATCAACTATACACCAATATAAAATAAAAATTAATTTTAAAAAACAACTTCCTTAAAACATAAAAGAAAAAAATCCATAATTATTATAGGATTTGTGAACTTTGGGCACATACCAAATTGATTTTCTGTGCTCAATAAAAGTCAACATGATGTTTAGGAATTTTCAGCTTCAGAAAATTAACCCTTTTAGGATACTAGTTTGGTCTACTAGTACAATATTATAATAATTGTATTATTATAATTGTAATAACTTTAAAAAATAAAATGAGAAAATTTGTTGCATAATCAAAAGCAATGAGCTATAACTGATATATAATACTATAAAACTTTAATAGAAAATTAAAAGATCTTAGTCTAACATAATTTTCAATATTAATATCTCTTCCAGTCAACCAGAACATATAACTTTTAAGTAGTTCTAACTATAAATATAGTCATTTAAATCAATTTTTAAAAAATTGCTTGAGAAATCTGTTAACTATAGAAGAATTCTCCCATCTTTGTCTACAATCCTAGTTTAAGAAAAAAAAGCAAACTATTATAATTTTCTAAGGAATATTTTCTATGATATTCTTTTCTCTAGATACCTATAAATTCTTCCATTGAGGTTATGGAAAATGTATGTTTATAGGGAAATTAAAACTGTTAGACCTAATATCCATTATATGCATTTGAGACCCCTATTTTATCAAAATATTCACTACTTTCTTGATATTCCTGATATTTTTTCTTTTTTTATTTCTTTTAATTTTTATTTTTAAACTTTACATAATTATATTAGTTTTGCCAAATATCAAAATGAATCTGCCACAGGTATACATGTGTTCCCCATCCTGAACCCTCCTCCCTCCTCCCTCCTCCCTCCCCATACCATCCTTAAGAAAATAACAGTTTTAATGATCTCAAACCATGATAGACAATAATGGGAGCATTCCTAAGGCAGTGCTTGTGGTACCTTAAGGAAGAAATTCTACTTATTCTTTAGAAAATATTAACCCTTTGATGTCTGGTTCCTCTGCCTTTTCTAAATCCAGCTTGTACATCTGGAAGTTCTCAGTTCACATACTGTTGAAGCCTAGCTTGGAGGATTTTGAGCATTACCTCGCTAGCATGTGAAATGAGTGCAATTGTGCAGTAGTTTGAACATTCTTTGGCATTGCCCTTCTTTGGGATTGGAATGAGAACTGAACTTTTCCAGTCCTGTGGCCACTGCTGAGTTTAATAATAAACTGTGAAGCCAGTATAATTGTGTTACATCTGTAGAATATGAAATAAAAATTATTCACCTTTGTATATTCTGAATTAACAGATAGAAATTTTTAGCAAATTTTTGAACATTAGTTCAATCTGAAACACACTAATCCTATGACAATATTTCATGATCCAGAAAGTTGAAAGTTCTCTTTCTTATCTAGCATATAGTATAGTGCTTTATATCCATCAAGTGAGCGAAAAATGTACTAAAAATTCTTTACCTTCATATATATGTATATGAATACTAGATCACAGAGATTATGTAATTTGTCCAAATAAACACTACATAAGACTAAAAAAAATAAAAAAATAAAAAATAAATAAAAAACAACTTCCTTGGTAAAACAAAACCCGTTATTTTTGTCGTTAGGATAGATTTTATCATACTAAAAATATTGTATTGTTATGTCTCTGTTCGGTGGGGGGGACCCCACCAGATATTAGAAATACAAAATGTTACCAAAACCCTGACAATTTTTTTTTTCAGAGTTACTTTCACATGAAGGCCTTGGGTTACCTTCTGGTGACTGTTAATTGCTTTTTATAGGAATACAAGTTGCTTTACAATGTTGTGTTCGTTTCTGCTGTAAATCAAAATGAGTCAGCCATATGTATGCAGAGATCCCCTCTGTTTTGGATTTCCTTCCCATATAGGTCACCACAGAGCATTGAGTACAGTTCCCAGTGCTATACAGCAGGTTCTCATTAGTTACTTATTCTATACATAGTATCAATAGATACTATGTATAGAATAGTATACAATAGATACAATAGTATACAATAGATAGATATATCAATCCCAATCTCCCAACACATCCCACTTTCCCTTCCTCCCTTGGTGTCCATATGTTTGCTCCCTACATCTATCTATGTCTCTATTTCTGCCAAACCTTAACATTTGAGATTATATTGATAATTCAGTTGGGGATATAGGCCACACAAATAAAAGGCAAATAATGGTTCAGAAATAGAACAAAGCAATTGTGAAATGCTGCAGAGTGTCTCCTCTACATTTTCTTATCATATGTAGATTTTATCCCATTACTTGAGGCTCAGGTTTGAGCTCTTTGAGCACAGCCAGGTTTCACAATCACCTGTTGTGAATTCTGCTTTGTTACCTGCAGGACGGAAAGCTGGATGTGTTGCCATGAAGACTGGGGTTGCAGGGGGCTTGTGGGATGTCTTGAGATGTGAAGAAAAGGCAAAATTTGTGTGCAAACACTGGGCAGAAGGAGTCACTCGCCCACCAGAGCCCACAACCACCCCTGAACCCAAATGTCCAGAGGATTGGGGTGCCTCCAGTAAAACAAGCTTGTGCTTCAAAGTAAGTATCCATTGCTGAGCTCTTCAAGAACTGGGGATATGTTTCAGCCTAAAGAATCATCTAAGGAATGAAAACAAAACAAAAGCAATGTCCGGGTTGAACCTATAGAAATTCCGATGTTATTGATCTGAAAGGGGACTTGGGCATTTGTTGTTTTGAAAGAGCGTTCCTTGGGTGGAAAGATAAGAACCAGTTGCATTCAGACCAACAAACATGACCGATACTGTAAATAGAAGTCACACCAGCCTTTCTTCACCTGCTCTGCCTTTATCACTCCATACACTTGGCATCTTTCCTCCTTCCCATGCTTTCTGAGCTCACATTTCTTTTTCTCAATAAAAATTCCTGCCCCACCTCATGCTATCCTATGGCATCCCATTTTGGCTCTGTTCTTGGAGCTCAAGCTTTTGGCTAAGTGAATTGATAAACAAATCTGCAATCAAGCCACATGGGGATTCTAGAGAGAATATGCCTGTGTTCTTATTTAACCCCTGATTATGATGCCTGATGGAAGATGAAGTACTGTTAGGTAGGGAGTACATGGCCATTCAGTGACTCGTAAATGACAGTTTGATAGCCTGTAGTCACTTAGTACATTCCTATGTGAGATCACCCATTTTCTCTTTATGCAATCAAGTTCACCCAAACAAATAAAAAACATACCCCGACTCCAGTGAATTAAGCATTTAGGTCTTTTTCTTTCTTGTAAATCATATTCTTTCTAGAGAAGGTTGGATTTAGCCAAATATAGCAATGTATTGGGTTGGCCAAAAAATTCATTTGGGTTTTCCTGTAAGATGTTACAGAAAAACCCAAGCAAACTTTTTGGTCAACCCAATACTTAACTACAACTTAATGACATTATTCTCTAATGGCCAGTTCTCGGGACCTCTTTTATTCTATCCTTTGAGGCATATGGCTCTGGCATGTTTTGTAAGACAGTTAGACAAAGCTGATGAAGAAATTCAGTTGCTAATGTGTATTGGAATGAGGTTGCTTAGTCTCTAACTTAAGGGCTAATTTGGTTGGTAACTACCACTAGCAATAACAAAGACTAATGAGCTATTTAATACAGATTAGCCAGTCCAGCTTAAAGCATAATTTACATAGAAGGGAAAATATTGGGCCAAGACTGGAGAGGATTTTACGAATGGGTTGAAAACTAATACAAAGCAAATCAGGTATTTTATTGTTGCCTCTGGAAACTTTTGAGTTATTACACAAAGGCCAGGTTCATCCTATACACAGCCATTCACGGGAGAGTGGCAGGCTATGGAGATTTGTTGCAGGATTTCTGAGAGACAGTACAGAATTCTCCAGAGCTGGAAAATGAACCAAGAATTCCAGCAGACATTATCTGGGTAGATGTTTAACAAATTCAAATGTGTGCTTCCCTAGGAATTATGATTTTGGAGGTGCTTGGGGTAGGGTTTGTCTGAAAATATATAGACCATCTTTGTACATACTAAGGTGTGAAAATTCTTAATAAAGTTCAGCTATTTTAGTAAGTTGATTTACAAAAATAAAATCTTCTATCACCATCTACACAAGTTGAGTTACTCACAGAGGTCTTGGGAGTTACTGCAATGAAAAGTTGCTCAAGGCACACGTGTCCCAATAACTCAAGTAGGGTCAAGGTGAAGATTGCCTCAGGTTGCTTGGTGACAACTAGACAACCACAGGTCTATTGGAAACAAACTCCTTTTCTACAAGCCTACAATGATACAGGCCATGTCTCATGAGAAGCAATGAATAAAAATTATAAAAGTTGAGGAATACAGTGATGTAAACTGCTCCACTGTTTACATCCTGATGGATCCCTGTGGGTGCCATTCCCCCAGTAGTCCTCTGGGTAATATGACATATTCTCTAAATTCTAAATAAATACTAAATTTAGCTTACATACCTTTTTTTTTTTTTTACATGCTCTGTCCAATTACTGTCTGTCATGCCATGACCTCCAATCTTTGTTAAAATATGCAACCATAAGCAAAAATGATAAGATAATTTTAAGAACATACCAATGAAGCATTGGAAGACTCCCAGGTTATTCAGTGTTTAAGCTAAACAGGATAACAAAACTGTGGCACTATCTTAGGGAGGTTATTATCCTTAAATTTTTATTTATGTTTGCTTTCTCTATATCAAGTTTCTTTCGTTCTTCTCCATTTGAATGGCGTAGTTGACACAACCAAATTAATCCTGTCTTCTGCAAGAAGCTGTATGCCTAACCCATATACCTAAACCTTTCAATCCGACTTTTTCAGTGCTATAAAATAATTATATTTTCTAGGGTTTTCTCAACAAAATCATCTGCTAAACTCTGTTACCCAAATATTCTCTCACAAATTGATTTTCAGCCAAGAGAATTATGTTGCTTGGGGCCATTGTAATGTCTTGCTTTTCGCTAAATGAAATCTCGTCAAAAGTAGATAATTATTTCTCTTGGTTTGATAAGCTGTGAAGTGTAAAATAAATTCTGAATCTGTATTACTTTTAGCTGTTTGCAAAAGGAAAACATGAGAAGAAAACGTGGTTTGAATCTCGAGATTTTTGTAGAGCTCTGGGTGGAGATCTAGCTAGTATCAATAGTAAGGAGGAACAGCAAGCAATATGGAGATTAGTAACGTAAGTATCTTTTCTAGTTAATACTCCTTCCTTTGACCCTTTGAGTACACATTTGTTGTATGTTATTCAGTTGTCAAGTTGTGTCCGACTCTGCAAACCATAGACTGCAGCATGCCAGAGCTCCCTGCCCCTCATCATCTCCTAGACTGTGCCCAGGTCACGTCCATTGAACTGGTGATACTATATCCCAAATCTGTGGGTACTTTTGGACCTAGTTTCACTTCCAAATTCTGGCCTGGAGAATTCCATGGACAGAGTAGCCTGACAAGCTACAGTCCGTGGGGTTGCAAAAAGTCAGACACGACTGAGTGACTTTCACTTCATTTCCAAATGCTTTAATT
Source organism: Bos javanicus (assembly GCF_032452875.1). Taxonomy (NCBI): domain Eukaryota; kingdom Metazoa; phylum Chordata; class Mammalia; order Artiodactyla; family Bovidae; genus Bos; species Bos javanicus. The sequence goes on from NC_083880.1 coordinate 32,387,192, forward strand.
TTATAGCTATAAATCCTGAGATGAATTGCTCTATAAAAGCATAAGACACTTATTATTCGTTTATTAAATGAATGAATATCTCAATGCTTTACAATTATTTCAAACAGCAGCTTGTTTTCAGGATATTTACAAGTTGTACCAAAATGTGCAACTGTTGAATAATGCTTATATTTAGTCATTTAATCCTTCACCTGTGTACTAACCAATTTATATTTTGGGAGTCATTTTCAAATTTGATTAGGACTCATAGGTAACCAAACTTGGTTCATATAGTACCATAAGCTGCCTTTATATCTTGTATGTTGCAGGGCTAGTGGAAGCTACCATGAACTATTTTGGTTGGGACTGACATATGGAAGTCCTTCCGAGGGCTTTACTTGGAGTGATGGATCCCCTGTGAGTAATTTGATTTCATAGATACTTTTCTTACTTTTATTGTGTCTTTATTTTGATGTTATCTTTTTGGGTTACTCAAAATTTTTGGTAAGATGGGTTATGATGATAATTATAGACATTTTTCTATGCAAAATAAATGCTATGTTAGGGTCATTATTCTGCCTCTGACCCAGGACAGTTCTGTTCACCTGAGGTGGAACCATGATAGACTGAAAAAAATTAGGAAACTCATTCTTCTAATTTATATAAAATAATGTCTTCCTTCTCTCATGCCAAATTGGTATGTAAGTAGCTAGACTTCTTAAAAACTGTTTTATGTTGTCTTATAGACTAGGAGGTATGGAAATAACTTTTGATATTCTATTAGAAACCATTGACTTTTGTCAACCATTGACTTTTGTCAGACTTCTCCATTCTCAGCAGGGAGTGATTTTGTGTAATTTCAGGTCTGCCTCCCCTTACCACCCATTAGCAGCTTTTCAAAGCACTTGTGTAGGGTGGATTATTTGATGTCTCCATTGATAGCAAGGGTTTTGTATTTAGATCTCTGGAAAATAGGTCATGATATAGGCTATGATTCCTCTCTGAAAACACCATAGTGGACCTAATCCTAGCCCTCCACTTATTTCCAGTATTCATCTTGGTAACGTTTGGTAGCTTTGTTAGCAATATTCAGAAGTCCTTTTTGTTTGTAAGGAGAACTAGTTTTATTTCTTTCTCCTGGTGAAGTGAAGTCGCTCAGTCGTGTCCAACTCTTTGCGACCCCATGGGCTGTAGCCTACCAGGCTCCTCCATCCATGGGATTTTAAAGACAACAGTACTGGAGTGGGTTGCCATTTCCTTCTCCATTTCTTTCTCCTACCCCTCTAATAAAAGAAAGTTCCAAATATCACAATGAAATGTTATCCCTTCAGGATGAGTTGTAAATTTAGGAACTCACAATACTGAGAAGTAGAACTTCTATACCAAGTTTTTCCTATATACAAATCCCACTTTTGTGGTCCTGGATACATTCCATTTAATAAGAGTAAAGAAAATTTTTTAATAATTAAAATAGTCTATTCAGCTTCAAAAGTTTTCATGTAATAGGAGCTATTTCTTTCCCAGCTGTTCTCATCAAACTTGTTTTCAAAGCAAACATATTGTGAAAAAAAGTAGAGAATAAAAAAGTGAACGTATCTTTCCTTTTGTGTTTGGATGAAAGTGAAAGTTAGTTGCACAGTCGTGTCCAACTCTTTGCGATCCCATGGACTGTAGCCTGCCAGGCTCCTCTGGCCATGGAATTCTCCAGGCAAGAGTACTGGAGTGGGTTGCAGTTTCCTTTTCTGAGGGAATCTTCCTGACCCAGGGATCGAACCCGGGTCTTCTGCATTGCAGGCAGATTCTTTACCAAGTGAATCACTAGGGATAGATGATTGGTATTGGCTAATGGTTGTAATGTAATGTTTCTAACATAGGTGTCATATGAAAATTGGGCTTATGGAGAACCTAATAATTATCAAAATGTTGAATACTGTGGTGAGTTAAAAGGTGACCCTGGTATGTCCTGGAATGACATTAACTGTGAACATCTTAACAACTGGATTTGCCAGATACGAAAAGGTAAGATGACCTGCCCTCTGCTTTATCTCAGATTGGAACACTAACCTCCTGTGATCCCAAAGTCTTCCCTTTATTCATGCAACCAAACAAATGGAATAATATAAGGGACCACCAAGGGCCATCACTTCACAGGATAAGAGTGAACTCACTGAACACAGATAAATCTTCCAAAGGAACAGAGGATGAAAAGGCCAGCCCAGAATCCTGGACCTGAGCGTGGCCTCCAAAATAGTTCTCAGGAGCTGCTGTTCCTGTTCAGTTCCTGCAGTCGTGGGAGTGGGTAGATGTTTGACTCTGTAAGCAGAGTAAATAGAGTGTGATTTCTGTTGGGGGATTTTCACCCTCTGACCCACATTCATCATCCAGTAGGTGCTATCTCCCTCAGTCTGAACATACTGCAGACTGATTTCTCAAGGATGTTCATCCGAAGAGCTGGCACCATTCTGAGGCCCCTGATGCTGTAAGATCCACCATGTTGTTGATGGTCAACAATGATCAATGCATACGCATCAGTTGTGATTAATGACTCACAAAGCTCCACATAGCCAAGTCAGATTCTTTTAAGATAAATAGGCCCACCTTTGAACCAAAATGTATATTAACTTCCTCCTTTGTCAACAGATAAATAGAACCACATCGCCCTCTGCTGTCTGGGAACCTTGGCTACAGCTCCAACTCGCTGAAAATACTGTGCTGCTGCTCTCCTGCTGTTTGCCTTACTCTTGCTTAGATGAGTGTTTACAGTGTTTTCAGGATGGAGGAATGAATCCATTCAGTTCAGTCGCTCAGTTGTGTCTGACTTTTTGCGACCCCGTGGACTGCAGTACGCCAGGCTTCCAAAACTGTCCATCACCAAATCTTGCTTGCTCAAACTCATTTCTATCCAGTCAGTGATGCCATCCAATCATCTCCTCCTCTGTTATTCCCTTCTTCTCTTGCGTTCAATCTTTCCCAGCATCAGTGTTTTTTCAAGTGAGTCACTTCTTCATATCAGTTGGCCAAAGTGTTGGAGTTTCAGCTTCAGCATCAGTCCTTCCAATGAATATTCAGGACTGACTTCCTTTAAGATTGACTGGTTGGTTCTTCTTGCAGTTCAGGGACTCTCAAGAGTCTTCTCCAACACCACAGTTCAAAAGCATCAATTCTTCAGCACTCAGCTTTCTTTATGGTCCAATTCTCACATCCATGCATGATTACTGGAAAAACCATAGCTTTGACTAGATGGACCTTTGTCGGCAAAGTAGTATCTTTGCTTTTTAATATGCTGTCTAGGTTGGTCATAGCTTCTCTTACAAGGAGCAAGCGTCTTTTAATTTCATGACTGCAGTGACCATCTGCAGTGATTTTGGAGCCCAAGAAAATAAAGTCTAACACTGTTTCCACTGTTTCCTCATCTATTTGACATGAAATGATGGGACCAGATGCTGTGATCTTTGTTTCTTGAATGTTGAATTTTAAGCCAGCTTTTTCATTCTGCTCTCTGACTTTCATCAAAAGGCTCTTTAGCTCCTCTTCAGTTTCTGCCTTAAGGGTGGTATCATCTGCATATCTGAGGTTATTGATATTTCTTCCGGCAATCTTGATTCCAGCTTGTGCTTCATACAGCCTGGCATTTCACAGGAATTTGGAGGAATGAATAGTGGACAGTTTTTCTTTAAAGGTCTCTTTGCTCCCAAGGACTAATTTCCTTGTGTGTTATTGGTAGCTCTATTCTTACAGATGTTAAATTCATTAAACCAAAAGCTACATAACTTGAGTCCTTTTATCAGATTCTGACAAAGTCCAGGTAGATCATTAACTACTTGGAAAGAAAAATATTTAACTTTTCATAAAATGTGCATTTAGTAAGAATATGCTTTTTTGAAGAAACTATATTTTATAAATAAATAGCTCATATCTAATGGTTTCAAATAATGAAAATGTATACTTTCACAGCTGATTATAAGATGTGTTACTGTAAAAATAACATCTATTGAGCAGCTTCTAAATACTGATAACTTGCATATTTTATCCCATCTCTTTACGTGGGTGACAACTCCTTTTTGTAGTTGAGAAAATTAAAGGTAAGAAATTTAAACCTGAACTGGGATTTGAACCTAGATTTTCTGATTCCAAAACTCGTGTTCTTTTCTTTCTTTATATAATGCTGCTTGTTGTGCTTGAAAACTGTCTTCCAATTTTTAGTGGTATTGTATCTAATTTGTTGAACTCTTAAACTCCTAATTTTGTTTCCCTTTGATTTTCTCCCCCACAACATGATAGTAAAATTGGAGAGTGGAAGGAAGAGAAAGAAGAGTTAAGCTTTTAGCTATATTAATCCATGAAAATAATGAAACCAGAGGATATGAAATAGCACAAATTCAATCACCTTTTATATCTTATTTTCTCTTGTTTTCCAGGACAAACTCCCAAACCTGAGCCAACACCAGCTCCTCAAGACAGTAGGTGTTTCTGTTTTTTTTTTTTTAATTAATTAATTAATTTAATTGGAGGCTAATTACTTTACAATCTTGTGGTGGTTTTTGCCATACATCACCATGAACGGCCATGGGTGCACCTGTGTCTCCCCATCCTGAACCCTCCTCCTACCCGCCTCCCCACCGCATCCCTCTGAGTTGTCCCACAGAACTGGCTTTGAGTGCCCTGTTTCATGCATCGAACTTGGACTGGTCATCTGTTTTGCGTATGATAATATACATGTTTCAGTGCTATTCTCTCAAATCATCCCATCCTCACCTTCTCCCACAGAGTCCAAAAGTCTGTTACTTACATCTATGTCTCTTTTGCTGCCTTGCATATAGGATTGTCCTTATCATCTTTCTAAATTCCGTATGTATGTGTTAATATACTATTGGTGTACAGGTTATTCTTTTTTTAATTTTTTTATTGAAGGATAATTGCTTTACAGAATTTTGTTGTTTTCTATCAAACCTCAACCTGACTCAGTCATAGGTATACATGTATCCCCTTCCTTGTGAACTTCCCTCCTATCTCCCTCCCCATCCCACCCCTTTAGGTTGATATAGAGCCCCTGTTTGAGATTTTTAGCCATACAGCAAATTCCCACTGGCTATCTGTTTTACATATGGTAATGTAAATTTCCATGTTACTCTTTCCATACAGCTCACCCTCTCCTCCCCTCTCCCCATATCCATAAGTCTATTCTCTTTGTTTCTCCATTGCTGCCCTGTAAGTAAATTCTTCAGTACCGTTTTTCTAGATTCCATATATATGCATTAGAATATGATATTTATATTTCTCTTTCTGACTTACTTCACTCTGTATAATAGGTTCTAGGTTCATCCACCTCATCAGAACTGACTCAAAGGCATTTCATTTTATGGCTGAGTAATATTCCATTGTGTATATGTACCACAACTTCTTTATCCACTCATCTGCCAATGGGCATCTAGGTTGCTTCCATGTTCTAGCTATTGTAAATTGTGCTGCAATGAACAATGCAGCACGTGTGTTGAAAAAAACATGTGTCTTTTTCAATCTTGGTTTCCTCAGGGTATATGCCTAGGAGTGGGATTGCTGGGTCATACGGTGGTTTTATTCCTAGTTTTTAAAGGAATCTCTGAACTGTCTTCCATAGTGTCTGTATCAATTTACATTCCCATCAAAAGTGCAGGAGTGTTCCTTTTCTCCACACCCTTTCCAGCATTTATTGTTTGTAGGTTTTTTTATGATGGCCATTCTGACTGGTGTACGGTGATATCTCATTGTAGTTTTGATTTGCATTTCTCTGATAATGAGCGACGTTGAGCATCTTTTCATGTGTTTGTTAGCCATCTGTATGTCTTCTGTGGAGAAATGTCTGTTTAGGTCTTTTTCTCACTTTTTGATTGGGTTGTTTGTTTTTCTGGCATTGAGTTGTATGAGCTGCTTGTATATTTTGGAAATTAATCCTCTGTCAGTTGTTTCATTTGTTATTATTTTCTCCCATTCTGAGGGTTATCTTTTCACCTTGCTTATAATTTCCTTTGCTGTGCAAAAGCTTTAAGTTTAATCAGGTCCCACTTGTTTACTTTTGTTTTTATCTCTATTATTCTAGGAGGTGGTTCATAGAGGATCTTGCTTTGATTTATGTCAGAGAGTGTTCTCCCTATGTTTTCCTCTAGGAGTTTTATATTTTCTGGTCTTACAGTTAGGTGTTTAATCCATTTTGAGTTTATCTTTGTATATGGTGTTACAAAGTGTTCTAATTTCATTCTTTTACATGCAGCTGTCCAGTTTTCCCAGCACCATTTATTGAAGAGGCTATCTATGCCCCATTGTATATTCTTGCCTCCTTTGTCAAATATAAGGTACCCATAGGTGCATGGATTTATTTCTGGGCTTTCTATCTTGTTCCATTGGTCTGTATTTCTGTTTCTATGCCAGTACCATACTGTCTTGATGGCTGTAGCTTTGTAGTATAATCTGAAGTCAGGAAAGTTGATTCCTCCAGCTCCAGTCTTCTTTCTCAAGACTGCTTTGGCTGTTCAGGGTCTTCTGTGTTTCCGTATGAATTGTGAAATTTTTTGTTCTAGTTCTGTGAAAAATGCCATTGGTAATTTGATAGGGATCACATTGAATCTGTAGATTGCATTTGGTAGTATAGTCATTCTAACAATATTGATTCTTCCTACCCAGGAATATGGAATATCTCTCCATCTGTTTATGTCATCTTTGATTTCTTTCATTAGTGTCTTATAGTTTTCTGTGTATAGTTCTTTTGTCTCCTTAGGTAAGCTTATTCCTAGATATTTAATTATTTTTGTTGCAATGGTGAATGGGATTGATTCCTTAATTTCTCTTTCTGGTTTTTCATTGTTGGTATATAGAAATGGAAGTGATTTCTGTGTATTGATATTGTATCCTACAACTTTGCTAAATTCACTGATTAGCTCTAGTAATTTTCTGATACTGTCTTTAGGGTTTTCTATATACAGTATCATGTCATCTGAAAACAGTGAGAGCTTTACTTCTTCTTTTCTGAACCTAGATTCCTTTTATTTCTTTTTCTTCCCTGATTACTGTCGCTAGCACTTCCAGAACTATGTTGAATAACAGTGGTGAAAGTGGACGCCCTTGTCTTGTTCCTGATCTTAGAGGGAATGCTTTCAGGTTTTTACCATTGAGAATAATGTTTGCTGTAGGCTTATCATATATGGCCTTTGCTATGTTGAGGTAGGTTCCTTCTATGCCCATTTTTTGAAGAGTTTTAATCATAAATGGGTGCTGAATTTTGTCAAAGGCTTTTTGTGCATCTATCAAGATTATCATATGATTTTTATCTTTCAATTTGTTAATATGGTGTATCACATTGATTTATGTATATTGAAGAATCCTTGCATCCCTGGAATAAACCCAACTTGATTATGCTATATGAGCTTTTTGATGTGTTGCTGAATTCTGTTTGCTAAAATTTTGTTGAGGATTTTTGCATCTATGTTCATCAGTGATATTGGCCTATAGTTTTCTTTTTTTGTGTTGTCTTTGTCTGGTTTTGGTATAAGGGTGATGGTAGCCTTATTGAATGAATTTGAAAGTGTTCCTTCCTCTGCAATTTTTGGAAAGAGTTTTAGAAGGATAGGCATTAGCTCTTCTCTAAATGTTTGATAGAATTCTCCTGTGAAGCCATCTGGTCCTGGGCTTTTGTTTTTTGGGGAGATTTTTTATCACAGCTTCAGTTTCAGTGCTTGTAATTGGGTTGTTCATAATTTCTGTTTCTTCTTGGTTCAGTCTTGGAAGATTGAACTTTTCTAAGAATCTGTCCATTTCTTCCAGGTTATCCATTTTATTGCCACATAATTGTTCATAATAGTCTCTTGTAATCCTTTGTATTCCTGCATTGTCTGTTGTAACCTCTCCTTTTTTGTTTCTAATTTTGTTGATTTGATTATTTTATTTTTCTTGATGAGTCTGGCTAAAGGTTGGTCAATTTTGTTTATCTTCTCAAAGAACCAGCTTTTAGTTTTATTAATCTTTACTATTGTTTCTTTCATTTCTTTTTCATTTATTTCTGCTTGGATCTTTATGATTTCTTTCCTTCTACTAATTTTGGGTTCTTTTGTTCTTCCTTTTCTAATTGTTTTAGGTGTTAAGTTAGGTTGTCTATTCAATGTTTTTCTTGTTTCTTGAGGTATATGCAACTTTGCTAAATTCCCTCATTAGCTCTAGTAATTTTCTGATACTGTCTTTAGGGTTTTCTATGTACAGTATCATGTCATCTGAAAACAGTGAGAGCTTTTGTAATGCTATAAACTTCCCTATTAGAACTACTTTTGCTGCATCCCATAGGTTTTGAGTTGTCATGTTTTCACTGTCATTTCTTCCTAGAAATATTTTGATTTCCCTTTTGATTTCTTCAGTAACCTATTGTTTGTAGCTCCACCCATTCAGGCACTTAGAGGGCTCCCTTGCCTGGGGTCCTTCTCTGTTGTTCAGCACATCAGGAACATAGGGTGGCTCCCCTGGCTGGGGTCCTACTCTGTAGATCGGCATGTCAGGCACTTAAAGGGGCACCCTGGGTAGGGTCCTACTCTGTAGTTCAGTGCGTCAGATGTTTGATGGGCCAACCTCTCTATTGTTCAGCTGCTGATGCTGGCAGATGGGGAGAGAGGCTATGGTGATGGCTCCACCCCCTACACGTGATTCAGCAGTATCGCCTTGCTTCCATGGCTGCCTGGCTTTCCTCCACAGGCATTTCCCCCCACAACCTCCTCCCTTACATCCCCTCACCGTCTCTCCACAGTCAACAGCAACCCTCGCCTTGGGATTGCTCCACAGTCCCTAAACTCCAGCTCCCAGCCTCTGCGCCTTCCACAGGACCTGCGTCCCTGTCCAGGGTGTGTATGGCTGCAGCAAAGACTGTCTGATTCTCATTCCATTTAGGCTGCCACAGGTCAGCAGTTTCACTCTCAGCCTTAAATTTTTGTCCTCTGACTCAGACAGTTGCCCTGATGTAGGGATCAGACACCCCTGCTTCGGTTCCCCCACCCACCGAGGGCAGGTCCAGTCCTACTAACACTCCTGTCTTTCCCCCTAGTTCCTTCCTCCTACCGAGTTTTGTGTGGTTCTATGTATTCTTTTCCGCTGCTCAGGTACTCCTGTCTGCTCTCAGCTGGTATTCTGCATGCACTTCTGTGTCTGAAGGTGTATTCCTGATGTATCCATGGAGAGAGATGTACTCCATGTCAACCTACTCTTCTGCCATCTTGTTCTACCTCTGCCTTTTTTTTTCTTTTCTGATATTGATAGATTTTTTTTCTCTCATTGCTTTCTTAGAGGGGTGGGGGGTGGGTGTGGAATGCTTACCCTGGGAAGATAAAAGAGATTCTTAATATCTTTGAGAATCTTATGAGAACTTGCATCTTCTCCTCCAGACAGATACTGACATGCACAAGCATCAGGCATGTTAATGCAATTTCTCAGTGTTCATGAATCAAATCCAAGGGCCTCATGTATGACTTTCCTATAGCTGCTGTAACAGATTACCACAAATTTGGTGGCTACACGCATTTATTCTCTTACAGTTCTGGAGGTCAGGAATATGATCTCAGTTTCCCTGGGCTGAAATCAAGGGATGGACAGGACCATGCTCCTTCCAGAGGCTCTAAAGGAGAGTTTATAGCCTTGTTGTCACCAGCTCTAGAGCTGCATTCCTTACATTTGTTGGTTAATGGCCCACTCCTTCTTCATCAAAACCAACGGTGTAGCATCTTCCTTCATTTGTCACAAAGCCACCTTCTTCTGTACTCACATCTCCCTCTGTCTCCCACTATAAGGATACTTATGATTTACATTTGGGGCCTACCTAGAAAACTTAGGATAATCTCTCCATCTAAAGTTTTTAACTTAATCACATCTACAAAGTACCTTTTTTCTGTATAACATTTACAGATTCCAGATATTAATACGTGGATATCAGGACTTCCCTGTTGATCCAGTGGCTAAGACTCCATGCTCCCAATGCAGGGCCGAGGTTCGATCCTTGGTTAGGGAACTAGAACACACACTGTCACAACTAAAGACCCCAGTGTAAGCCACAACTAAGACCCAGTGCAGCCAAATCAATTCTAAAAGCAAAAAAGACCTGGGTATGTTTTGGACTCTTATTCAGCCTGCTACAGCACAGAACCATAGAATTCTTTGATTGGGAAGAAGCCTTGGAAGCTCTCCGGGTATGGGAATTCCTTAGTTCTCCAATTATACACTGAAGCATCAAAGTACATCTGTTAAAACCTCTTTGTTACAGTGAGATGAAAACTGCTTTCTCATGGCTTCTATTCTTTGAATCTAGAACATCTGGGTACATGTATGTTAATCATTCCAGCTCTGTGATTCTTTGATGAATGTAACGTTGGGAGTTCTCTTACCCAATAATGATACGTGGAACTTAGTTTTTACAGAATTGTTGGAAAGTAGATATTTGGGTTTAGGTAATTCAGTCTATATTGGCATAAATGTTCTGCTCCTTCTGAGTTCTCAGAGTTGCAGATACCTCTGAAGGGCTGCTCTGCCCTTTTCACTTTTGTGTAGCTTACATACCAGATTCTTGAATTCGTCTAAGTAAAATTCATCACCTTTTTCATTTATTTTTCAGATCTACCAGTCACCGATGATGGGTGGGTTATTTACAAAGACTACCAGTATTATTTCAGCAAAGAGAAGGCAACCATGGACAAGGCACGAGAATTTTGCAAGAGGAATTTTGGTGATCTTGTTTCTATCCGAAGTGAAAGTGAAAAGAAGTTTCTATGGAAATATGTAAGAATGTGAATAAGAATGAAATAGTGACATGTGATAAGCAACAATAATGTCTGCAATTGCTACCTCATGGTGCAATTTCCAATTATGTGCTGAATTTGAACCTCCTAAGGTCAGGAGTAAAGATATGAGTCCCAGGGGAAGGGAGGAGGGTGCTGGCCATCACATAAGTGAATGACTTGATTGTTGGAATATTCAGTGCAGAATCATAGAACCCAGAAACAGTGTTTAGACTTTTTGGGAGGACTGACTGGGCTTTGGGAGAATCCAGACTTGATGGCTTGACTTCACTAATTTTGTTTTCAAAGATTATCATTCTTAACTAGTTGTTACATATCAGTCCTGAACCCTTGTATACAGTGTAAGTTGATTATTAATTTATGTCTTAATTGGATTAGTTTCTTGGTCAATAGATAGTACAGCTTGATTATTCATATAAGACTGTTTCTTGACTATACCGAAATTTCAGCTAACAGCTAAAGTATAATTGATTTTTTCCAAGCATACTTCACTCACTCTTCCTTTTTAAAAATCTTCATGGCATCTTTATTGTTATCCAGAAAAGAGGTAAGAGAGAAGGAAAAATTAAACTCAACAGTAATGAAAGAGTAAGAATTCATTTCATTATGAAGGTTTTGGAGTGTAGTCTGATTCATCTCCATTTTCATAGATATACCATGGTTTGAAAATTTCAAGGTATTTCCTAATATTGCACCAATATATGTGTGGATGGAGAAGTCTTTCCTTAGACACATAATCCCAAATGATTACTTTGTTTAAAAGAATATCTTTAATAATATCTAATTACTAATGGTATTTTATATTACAGAGAATGCCTTAAGGTATTTGCTATATAAATACAGGTTGTTACATAATGTGCATTTTTTTTCCATTTTATTTCTGTGAAAAACATTGAATGTACAACAGAGTTTCTGCTTGATTGCCCCCTTAGAAAAGTCCCTAACAGCCTGTCTCATTAACCTGTAGGTTTTATTTAAAATTTGCCTATCATATAAGTACAGATTGAACTATATGTAAACTTACATGTTCTAGGTGAACAGGAATGATGTACAGCCGGCATATTTTATTGGTTTATTGATCAGCTTGGATAAAAAATTTATGTAAGTAAATCAAAATAAAACAACTTTGCTAAGGACAGTGATGTGATGAACACTAAAGAGCAATTTTCAGACTTTCTTTTTGCTAAATGCATTTAAAAAAATCCTGCTGGCCTCTCAATCTACAGAGGATCTTTTTAAAAAACTAATTTTAAAAAGTCCTTTTAAGTATTTTCAACAATATAGTTCTCAGATAAACAACTCAAGCTCTGATTGAAACTTACAAAATGTCACCTCTCTGTTTTAGGAGGTCATCACCTGTTAGTAAATCATCTATTAGGAAGATGTATTACCCAAATATGAATATTGAATTTATTTGAAAAATTATTCCCATTGGGACTGTCTTTGGTGCCCAGAACCAATTGTGACTGCCGTTGCTGTTTTTGGCAGGAAAGACCCAAACTCACTCTCATTATTATTTTTTAAAAAGATTTAGAAATTAAAAAAAATTTTGACTGCTCTGGGTCTTCGTTACAGCATGAGGGCTCTCTAGTTGTGGTACACAGGCTTAGTTGCCCCTTAGCATGTGGAATTTTAGTTCCTGACCAGGGATGAAACTGTGTCCCCTGCATTGGAAGATGGACTCTTAACCACTGGACCATCAGGAAAGTCCCATATAAATTATTTTTAAAGATCAGGATGTTTGATGTTCCTTTGGGCAAGCATCCATTTTAACCACCTCCAAAAGAGAAGGTGGAATTCAATAATCTCCTTTCTCTTTCTAGCTAATAGCCTCAGAATTTCTATAATTTATGAAAATAAACATTGGCTTACCTATCTTAGAGGGCTTCCCTTGTAGCTCAGTTGGTAAAGAATCCTCCTGCAATGCAGGAGATCCTAGTTTGATCCCTGGGTTGGGAAGATCCTCTGAAGAAGGGAAAGGCTACCCACTCCAGTGTTCTGGCCTGGAGAATTTCATGGACTGTATAGTCCATGGGGTTGCAAAGAGTCGGACAGGCCTGAGCAACTTTCACTTTTCACCTATCTTGGAAGGAACCAGAGTAAGCATGAAAATCAGAGAATGGGGCCCAATGAGAAACTCTATATTCTCTGTCTCTCTGTGGGTAGTTTTGTTTTGTGGGAATCATGCCCAAGAAATACTATGGGAAGATGTTTACTTTGAGTCCATTTCTAGGGTAACTGGGAATCTCCATTTCTTCTCTCACTTCAAGACTAAAAGCACTTACCTCTTCTGTGGAGGGAAAAGAAGGCAGACTAGTCAGGCATCCAGTTGCTACAGGAGATCTCAATGCCCCAGGAGCAGCAGCTAGCTTTCCGGGGTTCCTAGTGGTCTCTGTAGAAACCTCTCTTCTCTTTGCTTAAGATGCTGTGGTCTCTTCATCTTAATTAACTTGCCTGTTCCTACCACTAGGAGTTCCTAACTCTTGTAATTAGATTTTTGCCTAATACCTTAATTTTCTTTTCCAGTTGGATGGATGGAAGCAAAGTGGATTATGTGGCTTGGGCCACAGGTGAACCCAATTTTGCAAATGATGATGAAAACTGTGTAACCATGTATTCAAATTCAGGTAGACAAGATCACAATCTTCTTTAAAAAATTTTTTTTTGTTGTGGTAAAATTACATAATATAAACGATACTATTTTAACCATATTTAACTATACAGTTCAGTGGCACTGAGTACAATTCACACTGTTGTAAAACTCTCACCATCATCCATCTCCCTATTTTTCACCTTTCTAAACTGAAACTCTGTCCCCATTAAACACTAACTCCCTATCCCCCATCCCCCCCACCCCAAGCCCCTGGACCTACCGATGTACTTCCTGACTCTATGAATTAGACTCTTCTAGGTACCTCGTGTAAGTGGAATCAAGCAGTATTTGCCTATACCTAAAGTATACTGGGGAGAAGGCAATGGCACCCCACTCTAGTACTCTTGCCTGGAAAATCCCATGGACGGAGGAGCCTGGTAGGCTGCAGCCCATGGGGTCACTGAGGGTCGGACACGACTGAGCGACTTCACTCTCACTTTTCACTTTCATGCATTGGAGAAGGAAATGGCAACCCACTCCAGTGTTCTTGCCTGGAGAATCCCAGGGACGGATGAGCCTGGTGGGTTGCCATCTCTGGGGTCTCACAGAGTCGGACACGACTGAAGCAACTTAGCAAAGTATATTGGAATGCATTTTTAAGGTTAACTTAATATATATCCTACAAACAGATTATACCTTCATTTTTCCCCCTGTGCTATATAGTAAGTTCTCATTAGTTATCTATTTTACTCATAGTAGAGTATATATGTCAATCCCAATCTCCCAATTCATCTCACTCCACTTTTCTCTCCTTGGTGTCCATACATCGGTTCTCCATGTCTGTGTCTCTATTTCTGCTTTGCAAACAGGTTCATCTATACCATTTTTCTAGATTCCATGTATATGCATTAATATACAATATTTATTTTCCTCTTTCTGATTTACTTCACTCTGTATGACAAACTCTAGGTCCATCCATGTCTCTGCAAATGGCACGATTTTGTTCCTTTTTATGGCTGAGTAGAATCTGCCCTGTAGTGTGATGTGTCATTTGCTACATCCCTAGGCTAAAAGTAGCAAGTTATGTGCTACATCAGATAAGAAAAGAGAGAATGAAGAATTCTAATTTTAGCAACACAACTGTTCAGTTTGTAAGGTGAATGGATACTACATCCTTTCTTCTTATAAATAAATAAGCTAATGAATGACACAGTCTTCTCACTTCTTCTCATTTTGTGAAACATTTTTTATCTCCATGTCTTTATCTGTAAAATGGGAGTAACAACAGAATGTATCTGATGTCGAGAAAATTGAGGAGATCATACATCTAAACTACTAAGCAAATGCTTATATATATAAAGTTTATGTATCATTAGATTATTATTACTAGCAAGTCTGGCTATTTAAATAATTGTGTAACACCTAATATAGTCTTTGCTCATAGTAAACACTTGATTCGGAGAAGGCTCCCCACTCCAGTACTTTTGCCTGGAAAATCCCATGGACGGAGGAGCCTGGGTAGGCTGCAGTCCATGGGGTCGCTAGAGTCGGACACGCCTGAGCAACTTCACTTTTACTTTTCACTTTCATGCATTGGAGAAGGAAATGGCAACCCACTCCAGTGTTCTTGCCTTGAGAATCCCAGGGACGTGGAAGCCTGGTGGGCTCCCGTCTATGGGGTCGCACAGAGTCGGACACGACTGAAGCGACTTAGCAGTAGCAGTAGCAAACACTTGATTAAAATTGAACTATTACTGGTTTAAGTGAAAGCTCAAAAGGTTATCCACATAGATCTTTCTGGTCTCTTGTGTAAATGATGTTTGTAGTATAAATCATTTTTGAGAATCCTTATACAATGTAAACACATTTTTTTATAAGTATTTTTAACTACTAAATGTAAAATTGATAAACAACAAATACCTACTGTATGGCCCAGGGAACTATTTTAATATCTTGTAATAGCCTATAATGGAAAAGAATCTGAAAAAGAATATATGTATATATTCTTATATATAATTCTTATATAATCCTCTTTTTCAGATTCTTTTATATAGTATATATAAAATGGAGTCACTGTGCTGTATACTCAAAACATAACGTTGTAAATCAACTTTACTTCAATGAAAAGTTGTTTGTTTTGGGGAAAAAAGGGGTTTAAAGGTAAATATGTGAATCTAATATAACTATTCTGTTGTTTGTCAGGGTTTTGGAATGACATTAACTGTGGTTATCCAAATGCCTTCATCTGCCAGCGCCATAACAGCAGCATCAATGCCACAGTTGTCCCGACCACGGTGTCAGTCCCAGGAGGTTGTAAAGAAGGTTGGAATTTTTACAATCACAAGGTACTAAGAAAATCTAGTTGTAGTCCTGGCTCTGATCAATATGGAGAGTGACAATGCAAATCTTTCAGCTTTAAGTTAACTTTTGCTTACCTCATCAATTCAGAGAATTTTAGGCAAGAGCTCCCGTGTTACATTCTCTATGGGAATTGAGAGTAGACTTGAAGGTATTATCCAAATACGCAAATGCCTGTTGTCCCAAGGTAGAAAAAAACTTTTTTCCCCTCCATTTTTGATTGGTTGTGAGCAAACATGTATTTAGCTCTGAATCATTTTCATTTCTTTAGTACACACTATTATCTGTATGTAATTCCTGTGATTTTTTTCCCTTCCATCCCAGTGTTTCAAAATCTTTGGATTTGTTGAAGAAGAAAGAAAAAATTGGCAAGAGGCACGAAAAGATTGCATAGGATTTGGAGGAAATCTGGCATCCATATACAATGAAAAAGAGCAAGGTGTGTGGGCTGTTTTATAGTCAGTGATGCACATAAATATGTAATTTTTTCCCTAAAAAATGGTAGACTGTTGCTTATAGTAAATGATTTTTTTATTTTCTAGAGTAAAGTCTAGGAAGGAAGAACAAACTCTTATTGAGAACTATTTTATTAGTTGTAGGCACTATGCTGAATGTCTTATGTGGAAATCGCCTTTCCATTTTTATAATGAATCTATTGAAGCAGGAATCATCAGTCCAGTGTGAATGAGGAAGTGGTGTGCAGAAAGTCTTAGGTCAAGGAGCTTGGTGGGAAGGGGTAGGACTGGGAATCAAACTGGATCTTCCAGCTTCAGTTCTATCGTTTTCTGCCAAACTGGTTTGTTCACAAAAGAGCCAAAAAAGTAGAGGTTTCTCGGAATAAAATTTTTAAATTGCTCATTTTCCATTTACTGCTCTTCTAATCACTTGATCCTATAACTTATAATTCAATAAAACTAATTTTCCAATAGAAACATTGAACAAATTGAGAAAAAAAAAATTAGAGAGAACATGAGGATAAGCCAGAGCTTTAAAGAACAGGAGGAGGAAACATACCATTTCCATATAGAAGATAATAAAATTCATTATATTGTTGTCAATAGGAGGTACTTGAGCCTTTCACTTGGTCTTTTGGGGGCCACTTTATTTGTAGATATTTGCTTAGTTACTTTAAAAAGGATGTTGACCAATTGCAGGCCATTCAGATGAAAGTAACCAAACAGATGAAAGTTTTGAAACCACAGCTAGCCATGAATAAGGACTGTTTGAAAGACCCTATATTTCATAGTCAGAAAAGATGTGAACTTTGAAGGATTGTCCCATGTGACTCGAGAAGGAAGACTTAGATCCCATAAAGGGCAGTTATGGGGAAACAATTTTAATCTCAGAATTAGGAGCTTATTCCAACAATTAGAGTTAATTGGATGGGTTGCTTCATGCATTTTTAAAGGACTGTAAAAATGCTTATATTAGAAGGTACTCAAGTTGGTGCTGCAGAGTCACATATGTTGATTGGTATATAGCCTGGAAGATGCTCAATGAATATTTATTGTACAGAGGAATTTATGCAGATGTTGTGGGGGGAGAGATATAGACTGGATGGTTTCTAAGTTCCCTTTTGGTTCTGAGGTTCTTTGACTTCCAAAATCATTTACTGGAAAAAAAATGGTTTATCTCAAAAAATGTAAGAAAGAAGAGAGACCTTGGAACCCCGTGTGTCACTCCCCCAAGTGTGAATTTCAGTTCACGAATGCCACCATGTGCTTCTTCGGAATGCATTCTACACTAAATCAACATAGCTTTCTCTGAGAACCTTTGACAAGTTCAGCAGCTTGCCAGATGCTGGAATAAAAGTGTCAAACCATAGCACACAATAAAAAAATTCAAGAGTATAATATTCACATTTCTCTAACCAGTCTACCACATTTTGGGCTTAGCTACCCAGCAGAGAAACACAATAATTGATTTCCGCTCTTAACCACAGAGTTCTGATTCCTGGCATCACAAAATTAGAACCTGGGTAATAGAGATGTGCAGAAGGAAACAATTTTCAGATAAAATAACATTATTCCTGGCAAAACAGGCACACGTTGGATTCTTATTGTAGTTCTTGGCAGAAAACAAGTCAGTGTTGAAATATTGGCAGGTAGAGCTTTTCCACATTTCATTTTGAGTTGGGGATAGGGCAAGAGTTATGATCTTGTTTGGGAAATAAAAACAAAATATATATCTGTCCATGCACTTTTCTTTCTGAAAATATTAGAATCTTTTCTTTACTTTTAGTTAGTTGAGAAATAAGCAAATTTCTGAGCAGGGTGGTGACATCTTCTTTTCTGCTGAAGAATAAGCATATAGCAGTGGCCCTTCTCTGGAACTGTTTTTTTTTTTTTTTTCATGAATAAACAGATAATCTCTGTAGGTGACCTTCTATTTTACATTTTGTATTAGTAACGCAAGTGGTTAGTCATTTGGTTTCCTGTTTGCATTCAGGAGTTGTGTTTAAGTGTGTATGTTTGAAAATTGCCCTATAAAGCAGTGACCACCCCCCACCCCCCACCCCCTCAACCTTCTGGGCACCAGGGACCCGTTTCACGGCAAACAGTTTTTCCACGGACTGGGTGGGGAGGTGGTTTCGAGATGATTCAAGTGCATTACATTTATTGTGCACTTACTACATTGTGATATAATGTTAAATAATTAGATAACCCACCATATGAAAAATCAGATCACCAGGCATTAAATTCTCATAAGGAGCATGCAACCTAAATCCCTCACATGTGCAGTTCACAGAAGGCTTCACACTCCTATGAGAATCTAAAACCACCACTGATCTGACAGGAGGTGGAGCTCAGGAGGTCATGTGAGCAATGTGGAGCATCTATAAAATATAGGGAACCCTGCTCACCTTCTGCTTACCTCTTGCTGTGTGGCCCAGTTCCTAACAGGCCATGGACCAGTCTGTGGCTCAGGGATTGGAGACCCTGTTGTAGAGTCAAGGTTCTTCCAGTAGGTGTCCATCTAGTCCTAGGTGTCCACGGCTCCTGGCAGGTGAGATTGCTAACCTCAGAAGACAGCTGCTGTGGTTTGGGAGGCATGGGGATGGGCTACTGGAGAGACAATGGGGAACATGTTGCACTTAAGCCTTTTACAGCTGCTGCATATTTGCCACCATCCTTTCTGCCACAGAATTGGTAAAGAAGCAGCAGGCCATATTTGTCCTACCCTCTCTAACTTTCTCTAGAATTTCTCTCCCAGTGATGTGAGCACTTAGCATCAGGATGCCCCTTAGATCCAAGTACACTCACTGGACATGGATGGCTGCTGACCCCTAGGAGTTGGCCACCCTGCAGGAGTTCTTTGGGTTTGGCAATCCAAGGTGGTGATCATTTGAGAGCTTAATGCTTTTTTATTTTGATAGATAGTTTTTGTTTTCAGAACTTTTCTGAATTAAGAGCTCTTTTTGGCCCCCAGTTGTTATAGTCAGATTATCTTATTTATCTAATTAGGATACCTGCTAACTCATAGGATGACTGCTTGTATCAGAAAAAATATTCTTCGTGCAGGATGGTAGGCAACCACAACACAGATCTGGGTGTACCAGCCCCTTCCCCAGTGCTCCAGTACCCCTGAGCAGAGCACAACCTATACAGCTGTCTGCAGTGACCAGGGTAAAACCTAGACTTTTTATTGTGAAATGCTTTTCAAAGTCCAAAGCTGAAGTGATAACATGCTGGTCAGGTTAGAATGTGTTTGTTTTCATGGTAAAACTTTTAAATGATAATAAAGACATTAACCATGTGCTTTGTATTTGTAAATTCATGTATTTTGAATATTTTTGATATTTGAGTATTTCCCCCCAAAGTTTAAAAATTATCTTGTGAAACTTTCTTTCAGCATTTCTTACATATCATATGAAGAACTCCACTTTTAATGCCTGGACTGGGCTGAATGATATCAATTCAGAACACACCTTCCTTTGGACAGACGGACGAGGAGTTCATTACACAAACTGGGGGAAAGGATACCCTGGTGGGAGAAGGAGCAGTCTTTCTTATGAAGATGTAAGTATCACTGTCAGGTCACCTCTCTGTACACTATCAGTTTGTATTCAGGTCACCATGGTAGTGTTTAATCTTCTGTGAAAAATCTACTTGATCTGATTCATTCTTATAGATTTTAACTGTTTCAGACTGAACCAGCCTTGAACGAAGGAATATAAATTCAGTTAAGAACTCTGTATCTTTAGGTTAAGGGTAGGAAGAGATGGTGATGGTAGTGAGGAATAGGGAAAGTCAGCTCCAACATGGGCTTATGTTGTAGTCAGCATGTACACTTGAACCCAGAGTTACCAATATTCTTTGCATCAGCTGCCCCTAAACTCTTGAAGCTGTTGTAGTATTTGGGATATGGTTACTACTACTGCTTCTAAAGATATCATCATCATCATCATTATCATTGAGCTACCATTTGCAGGGTGCAGACCATGTGCCAGTCTGCTAAGTGCTTTTGTACACTCATCTAAGAGGCAGGCGATGGGTTCATTATTTCACTACTTTTGATCTTATATCATTAAAGCCAACTAATCAGTGTTAAATGCTATATTAGGCATTTCAAAATACACGAAAGAACTTAAGATTTTATTCTTACCTTGAAGAAGCTTACCCTTCAGCTAGATATCAAGTCTTGTAAAGAAAGAAGACTGTAAAAGAATGAAAATGTGTAAAGAGAAGAAGCTATAAAGCATGATAGCAGTTAGGAGGAAAGAAACTTACTATGGGATGGAGTGATTTTCACTCCATCTCTATGGAACATATGCAACATATCTACAGAAGTTTTCCTTTGGTGGGAAGAAGGAATATGAGGAAGAATCAGCTATGGGTCTTTTCACTCAAGACGTTTAAAACACAATGATTAGGGGGTGGCAAGGGATGGGGAAGTCATGTTAAGTGGGAAAAGTGAATAAAGTCTTCAAGAAAAAGACATAAGCTGGGTTTTGGCAGGACAAAAGGGCTTTGAATATAGCAGGAGTTTCATGCAGAAAAGAAGTAGGAGTCAGCTTTAGAGGGTGGAAAACAGAATTTAGAGAAATTTAGATGCCCTAGGAAAGAGTTTGGACTTTGTCAGATAGGCAACAAAAAAAAAAGGTTTGAGCAGAAAAATGGTTTGATCAGAATGGCATCTTTATAATAATTAATTTGGTCGCTATGTATAGGGTAAATATATTCTGGTTATGGGTAAATAATCTTCTGAGGAGAAATTCTTTGAATCCTTATTACATAAATGAGGCTGAAAAGTAGAATGGAGTGAGATAGGGTTTGCTTAGAAAGACTTCATGGATGAGTGATAAATTTTATTTAAAACAACAAAATTCATTATGGCTCAGGTATTTTTTTTTTAAGAACATAATGAAAAGGAGAAACAACAGAAACAAACTAATCTATAAACTGACCATACAGGGCAAAAAAATTGTTAATTTTTGTTAGTTTTATTCCTAGATTTTTTTCTTAGCTTGTATAAAAACATTAAGTTTATTTCACACACACACAAATCAACACATGTGCTGTTACAATTTCAGACCCTTTACAATGAAGAGGATTAGATAGAGTTTGATAGAGTGGGAGAGAAATGTTCACATGCATTTTGCAGAGGAAATATGCTTGTGCTGTACAGTTTCCTGGCTTAGAACAGAGATGCTGAGCCAGGATAATGAAGGATAATAGCTAAGAAGGGATGAATGGAGAATCTTGGAAATGTAGGATTAGAGGGTTCCAGATAGTTAAGGCTCATGGGATAATGAGGCTGGAGGCAGGGAGGCTGAAAAGATGACTCTGGCCATAGTGAAAGGTGTGGTAGCTTTCTGGGCATTTCTGATAGCAACATTTCTCAGAACCAGCCCCCAAATTTAGTAAGCTCCAGGAGTTGGTAATAGACAGGAAAGCCTGGCATGCTGCAGTCCATGGGGTGGCAAAGAATTGGACACGACTGAGCGACTGAACTGAACTGAACTGACTTAATTTTCAATTAAAATAGCAAGAGTTCAGTGTGAGGGATCTGCATGGAAGTTGGTGCAATAGTGTGGAAAGTCAGGATGAATCGAACGTGCTGTCAATGAATTGTTGTTGTTCAGTCACTGAGT
Organism: Bos javanicus; assembly: GCF_032452875.1. Taxonomy (NCBI): domain Eukaryota; kingdom Metazoa; phylum Chordata; class Mammalia; order Artiodactyla; family Bovidae; genus Bos; species Bos javanicus. Next base: position 32,409,012 of record NC_083880.1, read on the forward strand.
CATGTTGACCTCTTTGCCACCCCATGGACTGCAGCATATGAGCTCCTCTTCCTCCACTATCTCCTGGAGTTTGCCCAGATTCATGTCCACTGAGTCAGTGATGCTATCTAACCATCTCATCCTCGGCTGCCCCCTTCTCCTTTTGCCTTGAATGAATTAGGACTATCCTAAAATTTGGAGGTTAGGGATTAAGGATTTTTTTTCCTGCTTTTTAATGATTGGTTTAAATAATTTTTGGTTCATATTTGGCTTTTTTTTCTTCCATGAATATACAGGCTGACTGTGTTGTTGTTATTGGAGGGAACACAAGGGATGCGGGGAAGTGGATGGATGACACTTGCGACAGTAAGCGAGGTTATATATGCCAGACACACCCTGGTAAGTCCTAACAGACCTCACCAGCCTGTAAGAGGTGGGGCTCTTACATATTTTTTAAGGACGACTTTCTTCTCAATTATGTTGTGAGTCTTAAACTGCTCTAAAAAAGTTTTTGCTTAAAAAAGGTGACCCCTCGCACATCAATATGTTTATTTGATTCACACGTTCATCCAGGGATGCCTGTGACAGACAAGAAGGATATTTTCTATAATTTATTGATGAATGCGCTCACTCATCTGTTACCAGAAAATCTGCATGGATTAAACTTGAAGTTGAAACTTTTTCTAATTTTGATAGAAATTTGGGATGTTTGCTTACCTCTGCTTAAAAAAAAAAAGAGTGGGGACATCTCATTTAAATTCATGTAATTTGAGAACCATTGACCCCAAACATCATATATGTCTCAGTATTTGCTATGTATTCTATTTTTTTTGAAAAGTAATTGTCTTACTTATGGTCCTTTTTTTTACCTTAGAAAGCCTGACTATGGTTCAAGGAAAATAGAACAGATATGTGGATATTGACAAAGAATCTAGATTGTAGTTATGTACATTTTAGTTTCAAGTGAAATTAGAAAGTGTTTAGCTACTTAAGAAGAAGATCAGAAAATAAAAGATGGGTTAGAGACACGGGTTGGAGATGAGGTGGGTTGTTGTCATCCTGAGCAGAGCTCTTAAGAGGTGTTTGAGTTGGAAGGTACATGCTGTCCCAGATCTAACAAATTTTTCTGTTCTTTCTGGGAAATCAGGGAACAATGAGTGAAAATCACTACTGATATCTTCAGATGACTGGAAAGTTCTGCAGAAATTCTAGCCTTCTATTAATCCAAAAGCTGGTCCAAGCCATGGTCGCAGCTCTCACTTTGTTATGCCCTTCGAGCACCAGATCCTTAGGCCACCAGTGACACCTCTATGTTTCTGGTCTTGGGGGAAAGAAGGGAGACCCCTTCCAAGAGTGAATGATAATCCCTAGACTAACTTAAAATCATTTTTTTCTTCTTCCTATAAACATAAGAGATTGGATATTTGCTGCCAACAAAAAATATCTCTAAGATTTTTAATCATTTAGGTTTAAGGAGAGGTTGACAGTATGAAAGTGAAAAAGGCAGAATATAAAATTTTACAGACTATTGATGATGCAAAAAAACACTTTGAACTGTCTTAAACAAATAAGAACATAAAAGCTATGGGAATGCATCAAAATAGAAATAGTGGATGTGTGTGGATCGTGGGATTAAGAACTTTAGTTCCTTCATTGTACTATTGTATTTTTCTGGATTTTTAAAAAATTTGTCTCTCACACACTGTCTCTCTCTCTCTATATATTTATACTTATATTGTATACATTATATAATACCTCTCTCTATATATATAAAAATTATAAGGAAATACTAAACTATTGAGGTGATTAAATTCTGAGTAATTTTTTCTCATTTTTATGCTTTTCTATATTTTCTAAAATTTCAGCAAAGAACATGTGTTCAGTATTTTTTTTAAACACTGTTGTTCTCAAAAATTCTCTGATGATCCAATGGTTAGGACTCTGTGCTTCCATGGCAGGGGGCACAGGTTCCATCCCTGGTCTGGTAACTAAAATCCTTTAAGCCACGTGGTATGGCCTTAAAAAAATTAGATAAAATAAATAAAGATAAAATAGTGTTTTTATTCATATGAATATGTATGAATAAAAATGAATGACTATATTCATGTAAATATATAAAAATATAGAAATAAAAACATGAATGAATACATATGAATATATGAATTAAAAAACACTTACACAATCCATAAACACATGTTCCTTGATGAAATTTTAGAAAATACAGAAAAGTATAAAAAGAAAAAATTACCCTTAATCTTAGCACCTGAAAATACCTCTCAAAAGTTTAGTTTTTCCTTGCAATTTTTTCTATGAATGTTTTAATAAATAAGCTAATTAGACAAGGGAGCTAATTTCCTGGCTGCATATAGGCTTTAATACAGCTTTGTAAAGCTTTATCTTAAGCTTCATTTGTCACTTTTAGCAGACCAAAGCTGTTCCAATGATACTAAGACAAACCCAGCTCTCCTCAAGCTGGGAAAGATAGGACTTGACTTCCTGCTGGCTGTAACACGTAAGGATCCTGGGCTGGGGCTCTTGGGCTAATGCTATTGTACCAACACACGATGGCAGCAACAGCAGAAGAAAGGGGAGGTTGCCCTCCCTCTTTACTGAATCAAAATTGCTGCCTCTGAGTCATCAAAGGAAAGTTTGGCATTCGTGGGGTGACAGAACAAGGCACGTGGTGGGTTGGGTTGGTGTACAGTGGAACAGATCAGAGAACTGGCCAAGACAACATTGGTAGGCAAGGATATGTGGAGCCCTCGATCAGAGTTGGCAACCTTTTCCTGTAAGAGACAGATTATAAATATTGCAGGCTTTGCTGTCCGTAAAGTTTCTGTTGCAGTGACTCAACTCTGCTGTGATCGTGGGCGATCGTAGTCCATAAACAAGCGAGCGTGGCTGAGTTCCACTGAAACCTTATTTATGTGCACAAATTTGAATTTCATGTAATGTTTACATGTCACAAAATATTGTTCTTTGGTTTCTTTCCCCAACCATTTAAAAAACTCAAGGGCTATATAAAGACAGACAACAGGCCAGATTTCACCCTCTGGCTGTTACTCACTGACCTCTGTTCTGCTCTTGGGCATCCACTAAGGCACACAGAAACAAGATTCTTTGGAGTCTTGATCAAAGTCTGGGTGGGTCTAGAGTAGTTATTAGAAACCCACTCTAAGAGATAGAGGAGGAAAGATCAGAAAGCTAGGGTGACTCTAACTTGCAAAGGCTGCAGTTTGGATAAGGCATGGAGATAAAATGCTCTTACTCATCATAAGAATAAAGCTTGATCCTGACATCAAGGTTAAATGAACTGGCAACTGTTATATGGCTTCACTTCAGAGCATAAACCAGTCTCTTGAAGGTACATGAATCACTGATGAAGTCACACAGATGAAGTCAAATAGATATAAATGCAAATTCCATGGGTAGAATGGAACAGAATGGGGGAGGGAAAGGAGAAGAAGACTATTCTCGATCTTAATATTTAATCAACGTGGGGAAAAAAAAAGATTAGTATTGACAGGTTGATAGACATCCTCTAATTTGTGGGTTTAAACTGTGGCATTTCTTTCATTCAAACCCTAGATCTCACTGTATTTATAAGTCTTTTTGGTTGTATAGTTTAGAAACTTGATCATGTATTTCTCTTAATATTCTAAATAGAGTTTAGAAATGACTTCAATCAGGCATACTGATTAAAAAACAGAACTGTGTTCTCATTTGAAATGGCTCATGAAAACGTGTTTAACATCAATGGTTTGAATTTGGGCTTTTTAGATTCTTTTTTAGGATGCATGAAATATAGAAGTCATGTGCTGATGGCACTCAAATTGTGTTTAGTGTTAGTGAAAATATTTCTTTTTATTCCAGACCGTTCCTTGCCGAGTTCTCCAACAACAATTCCGACAGATGGTTTTATTAAATATGGTGAAAGTAGCTATTCGCTTATGAAATTAAAGCTGCAGTGGCATGAAGCTGATGATTACTGCAAGATGCACACTTCCCACATCGCTAGCATTCTAGATCCTTATAGTAATGCTTTTGCCTGGATGCACATGCAGACACTGAATGAACCTGTATGGATTGCCCTCAACAGTAACTTGGTAAGATGCTGGAAACATGCGTGACTTGACATGACTGATAAATGGTAATTGAATCTGATTTCTCTTTTGTTCATTCTGTTGAATACTTATTATGTGAGAGCAACTGCTACCTGGAGCCTATTATACAGCCTATTATACAGAGTGAAGTAAATCAGAAAGAGAAAACAAATATCGTATATTAATGCATATATATGGAATCTAGAAAAATGATACTGAGAAACCTGTTGGCATATCAGGACTAGAGATGCAGACATAGAGAATGGATTTGTGGACACGGTGCGGGGAAGGAGAGGGTGGGACAAATTGAGAGAGTAGCATTGACATATATACATTACCATGTGCAAACAGATAGCTACTCGGAAGTTACTGTCTGGCCCAGGGAGCTCGGCCAGGTGCTCTGTGACAACCCAGAGGGGTGGACTGGGAGGGAGGCTTGAGGAGGAGGGGATTTATTAATACTTGTAGCTGATTCATGTTGTTGAATGGCAGAAACCAGCACAATATTGTAAAGCAATTATACTCCTCCAGTTAAAAATAAATTAAAAAAAGAAAACGATACTAACATATATGAGACCCAATTTTTCTACTGCATGGTGCCTTCAAGGATCTGGCAAGTTAGTGATGTGTGTCCGAAATCAAACTAAGACTTATCCAACTAATATTAACCCTCATAGTGCTTTTGAATATTAAAGTTAGATTCTGCATCTATTCAGTTTCATGCATTAAGTCTTTTTAGTGTCATGATTACAACTATGCCTTAGGAGTTAAAGAAAACATCAGGGGCGTAGTTCCTGGGCAATGAGGGGTTCTTCCTATTTTTTGTGGTAAATCATTCTAGAGTTGTTATCCTTTCTGAAGTTGTGCAGCTTCTATTCATATGGGATAATTTTCATTGCAGTCAGTTCTCTGGATTCTATAACAGAATAGAAGGTTGGCAGAGGATGGGGTAGAATGAGGGATGAGGTTCAGAACTAAGAGTGGTGCTGGCGTTGCCAAAATTTTCCTAAAATGAGTCTTCTCTGACACCATGAGATCCATCTCTCCTCCACCCATATGTCTATCCATCTAACTAGTCAGTCAGTAAACTTCCTAGTGCAATGAACAGAGATGTCAATAAGTAATTAGGAGATAATACAAGTGTCAAAAAGGGATATAGACAAAGTGCTGTGACCTGAGAGGAAAAGGATCATTTGTGCCAGGGGAGAGGACCAAGAGAGTTTCTCAGAGAAAATCAAACTTTATAGATATAGTCTAGGATGGCGGAATGGAAGGAAGGAGTACCAAGAAGAGAGAAAAGATAGAAGGGGATAAAACTGGAAAGCAGACTGGTCTCAGACTTTATAGGACTTATTCTACCTGGATGCAGAGATGGAATTTTATACATCATGCAATGACTATTTCCTGAGTTAGGGTGTGTGTAGTGAACATTTAAAAGTAAGTGGTTCCAGATGATCTTATTTACAAAGCAGAAATAGAGACATAGAGGTAGAGAATAAACATACCGACCCTAAGGGGGAAAGAGAGGGGTGGGATGAATTGGAAGATTGGGATTGACATAGATACACTATTGATACTATGTATAAAATAGGTAACCAGTGAGAAGCTACTGTATAGCACAGGAAGCTACTCAATGCTCTATAGTGATCTAAATGGGAAGGAAATCCAAAAAAGAGGGGCTATATGTACATGCAGCTGATTCACTTTGCTGTACAGTAGAAACTAACACAACATTGTAAAATGACTCTACTCCAATAAATAAATAAATAAAATGCAGGAAAAAAATCTAAGTAATTCCACAATGATTTTTGTGTTTAAACTTAAGCATGACATTTTTACATCTATGTTGAATCTATTTTTAGTAACTAATTTGCATACTAATTCATATATTTTCTTCTCACAGCTGTGGTTGCAATGCTCTTAAGAGTTTGAAATAGGGATTTATTTATTGTTAGAAAGCTTAAATAGCTTTCCATTATACTAACATTTATAACTAAAACAATACTGTTATATTTATTATATCTATGGAGTTAATGATTATGTAATTATTTGATTAAACATGGTATAATACTACAAAATTCTAAGTTGCAATACCATATGCTTTTGCTTTTGTCATTAAATCTTTGGTAATTGCATTGGTAAATTAAATAATGCAGTTAGAAAGTGATAACTGTTAGAATGGTTTAAAAATGTACTTGAAGTGAAGTGAAGTCGCTCAGTAGTGTCCAACTCTTTGCGACCCCGTGGACTATAGCCCACCAGGCTTCCCCGTCCATGGGATTCTCCAGACAAGAACACTGGAGTGGGTTGCCATTTCCTTCTCCAGGGGATCTTCCTGACCCACAGATCGGACCCAGGTCTCCTGCATTGCAGGCAGACGCTTTAACCTCTGAGCCACCAGGGAAGCCCCTCCCCCCCAAAAAAAGTACTTATCTCTGATTAAAGTTATCTGAATCTGTAAAATGTAGGCTTTACCTGTAAAATCTCTTTTAGACTGTTAAAAATATATCACTGATAAGAAAATGTTTGATGTTATCAATTAATTTGTATGTGACCATAAATTTGTTTAAATAAGAATTTGAGTATGCAAATTGAACAAAACAACTAGCTTTTAAAAATACAATCATGTTTCCTTATGGTTGAGAGACACCTAACTGGAAGGCAGGAGACCCAAGCTCCTCTCTTATCCACTCATGTCACCTTGCACAGTCATTTGTCATTGGCCCTGTTTTAACAGTCAAACAGTAAGATTAAAAGAGGTACATGTTTCTCTCAAGGGTGGATGAGTTCAATAAAAACTACTTAATCTCTATTATCATTTCAATGATAGTATAATAGATATTGTTCTGAGGATAAAATCTCTCTTTTGCACTGAAAGCCTGCAAATAGAGTTTTCTAGAATAAGATACAGGTTTTTAAGCCGGTGTTTTTCAAAATAGCTTTTAATGGTGTCTTCATGAGTATCTTTAAGAAGTAGTTTTCTTCTTAAGAAAGGCTGCATTTCCTGAATTTGAGTTGGTAGAAGTAATTTATAATCTTTTTATTCTCAAATGTTGAAGACTCCTTGTCAAATCACAGTCTTAAACATAACTTTTTACTCCTCACTGGGTTCTTTTGGTATTTTCTAAATGACTCTGGGCTTGATGTTAATGGTTGTTTTTATTCTTTACAGACCAATAATGACTACATTTGGACTGATAAATGGAGGGTGAGGTACACTAATTGGGCTGCTGATGAGCCCAGACTGAAGTCAGCATGTGCTTATATGGATCTTGATGGCTACTGGAAGACAGCACAGTGCAATGAAAGCTTTTATTTTCTCTGCAAAAGATCAGATGGTAATCGAGTACACAAAAACAGTCAAGGGTTTGAAATTTTCTCAATAAGCTAATACAAACCACCGTTGATATTCTTAAACAGTCATATGTTTTGGGGTAACTTAGGGATAAGGGAAAACATATTCCTTCACCTAACCAAAGACTGACTTGGCAATAAACAAATATATATAGGTCAGAGAGAGAAAATTTCCTTCATTGCTGGAGTTTATTTTTACATATCTAATTTGTTTTATTATTTGGGATTATCCTCTGAGTCTATGATATCACAGTCCTCAGGAAATTATGACTGCTTTTGATATTGACAACACAGCTGTATCAAAATACTTTTATCAGAATGGGTCGCCTCAGGCCAAACAGCTAGCAGGGAAGGAGCTCAGCTCCACCTATCAGCAGACATGATTAAAGATTTAAGCATGGACCTGCCTACAGAGCAAGACCCAGTTTTCCCTGCAGCCAGTCTCTCCCCTCAAGAAGCTTGCACAAGCCTCTTATCCTCATCCATCAGAGGACAGACAGAAGAAGCAAGAACTATAGTCCTACAGCCTCCAGAACAAAAACAGCAGTCACAGAAAGCTAATCAAAATTATCACATTGATTACAGCCTTGTGTAACTCAGTGAAGCTTTGAGCCATGGGTAGGGCCACCCACGTCAGACAGGTCATGAGGGAGAATTATAACAAAATGTAGTTCACTGGAATAGGGAATGGCAAGCCACTTCAGTATTCTTGCCTCAAGAATCCCAGGAACAGTGTGAAAAGGCAAAAAGATACGACACCAGATGAGCCTGCCAGGTCAGTAGGTGTCCAGTATGCTACTGGGGAGGAATGGAGAAATATCTCCAGAAAGAATGAAGAGGCTGGGCCAAAGCAGAAATGATGCCCCGTTGTGGATATAACTGATACTGAGTAAAATCCAATGCTATAAAGAACAATATTGCATAGGAACCTGGAATATTAGGTCCATGAATCAAGTTAAATTGATGTGGTCAAGCAGGAGATGGCAAGAGTGAACATCGACATCTTAGGAATCAGTGAACTAAAATGGATGGGAAAGGGTGAATTTAATTCAGATGACCATTTTATCTACTACTGGGGGCAAGAGTCCCTTAGAAGAAATGGAGTAGTCCTCATATTCAATAAAAGAGTCCAAAATGCAGTACTTAGGTACAATCTCAAAAACAACAGAATGATTTGGTTCATTTCCAAGGCAAGCCATTCAACATCACAGTAATCCAGGTCTATGCTCCAACCACTAATGTCAAAGAAGCTGAAGTTGAACAGTTCTATGAAGACCTACAAGACTTTCTAGAACTAACACCAAAAAAGGACGTCCTTTTCATCACTGGGGATTGGAATGCAAAAGTAGGAAGTGAAGAGATACCTGGAGTAACAGGCAAGTTTGGCCTTGGAGTACAGAATGAAGCAGGGCACAGGCTAACAGAGTTTTGTCAAAAAAATGCACTGGTCATAGCAAATACCTTCTTCCAACAACACAAGAGATGATTCTACACATGGACATCACCAGATGGTCAATACTGAAATCAGATTGATTATTTTCTTTGCAGCTGAAGATGGATAGCTCTATATAGTCAGCAAAAACAAGACTTGGAGCTAACTGTGGCTCAGATCATGAGGTCCTTATTACAAAACTCAGCCTTAAATTGAAGAAAGTAGGGAAAACCACTAGACCATTCAGTATGACCTAAATCACATCTCTTATGAGTACACAGTGGAGGTGATAGATTCAAGGGTTTAGATCTGGTAGCCACAGTGCCTGAAGAACTATGGATGGAGATTCGTAACGTTGTATAGGAGACAGTGACCAAAACTATCCCCAGGAAAAAGATATCCAAGAAGGTAAAGTGGTTGTCTGAGGAGGCCTTACATAAAGCTGAGAAAAGAAGAGGAGCCAAAGGCAAAGTAGAAAGGGAAAGACATACACAACTGAATGCAGAGTTCCAGAGAATAGCAAGGAGAGATATGAAACTTTCTTGAGTGAACAATGAAAAGAAAGAGGAAATCAATGGAATGGGAAAGACTAGAGATCTCTTTAAGAAAATTGGAGATACCAAGGGAACATTTCATGCAAAGATGGGCAAAATAAAGGACAGAATAGCAAGGACCTAAGAGAAGCAGATGGCAACCCACTCCAGTACTCGTGCCTGAAAAATCCCATGGACGGAGGAGCCTGGTAGGCTGCAGTCCATGGGGTCATGCAGAGTTGGACACGACTGAGCAACTTCACTTTCACTTTTCACTTTCATGCATTGGAGAAGGAAATGGCAACCCACTCTATAGTGTTGTTGCCTGGAGAATCCCAGGGACGGTGGAGCCTGGTGGGCTGCCATCTATGGAGTCAGTCGCACAGAGTCAGACACGACTGAAGTGACTTAGCAGTAGCAAGAGAAGCAGAAGAAATTAAGAAGATGTGAGAAGAATACACAGAATAACTATACAAAAAAGGTCTTAATGACCCAAATAATCATGATGGTATGGTCACTCACCTAGAGCCAGACATCCTGGAGTGCAAAGTCAAGTGGGCCTTAGGAAGCATCACTGTGAACAAAGCTAGTGGTGGTGATGGAATTCCAGCTGAACTTTTTCAAATCCTAAATGCTGCTGCTGCTAAAGTGCTGCACTCAGTATGCCAGCAAATTTGGAAACTCAGCAGTGGCCACAGGACTGGAAAAGGTCAGTTTTCATTCTAATTCCAAAGGCAATGCCAAAGAATGTTCAAACTCCCATACAGTTGCACTCATTTCACATGCTAACAAGGTAATGCTCAAAATCCTCCAAGTTAGGCTTCAGCAGTAGGTGACCCAAGAACTTCCAGATATTCAAGCTGGATTTAGAAAAGGCAGAGGAACCAGAGATCAAATTGTCAACTTTTCTTAGATCATAGAAAAAGCAAGAGAATTCCAGAAAAAAATCTACTTCTACTTCATTGACTATGCTAAAGCCTTTGACTCTGTGAGTCAGAATAAACTGTGGAAAATTCTTAAAGAGATGGAAATACAAGAACACCTTACCTGGCTCCCCAAGAAGCCTGTATGCAGGTCAAGAAGCAACAGTTAGAACTGGACATGGAACAACAGATTGGTTCAAAATTGGGAAAGGAGTGTGCCAAGGCTGTATTCATCACTCTGCTTATTTAACTTATATGCAGAGTACATCATGCGAAATGCTGGGTTGGATGAAGCACAAGCTGGAATCAAAACTGCTGAAAGAAATACCAACAACTTCAGGTATTCAGATGATACCACTCTAATAGCAGAAAGTGAAGAAGAACTAAAGAGCCTCTTGATGAGGGTGAAAAAGGAGAGTGAAAAAGCTGGCTTAAAACTTAACACTCAAAAAACTAAGATGGTGGATCCAGTCCCATCACTTCACAGCACATAAATAGGGAAAAAGTGGAAATAGTCACAGACTTTACTTTCTTGGGCTCCAACATCACTGTCAGTGATGCAGTGACTGCAGCCATGAAATTAAAAGACACTTGCTCCTTGGAAGAAAAACTATGACCAACCTAGACAGCATATTCAAAAGCAAGACATTCCTTTGCTGACAAAGGTCCTTATAATCAAAGGTATAGTTTTTCCAGTAGTCACATATGGATATGAGAGTTGGACCATAAAGAAGGCTGAGCACCAAAGAATTGATCCTTTCAAGCTGTGGTGCTGGAGAAGACTTGAGAGTTCCTTGGACAAGAAGGAGATCAAACCAGTCAGTCCTAAAGGAAATCAAAACCAAATACTCATTGGAAGGACTGATGCTGAAGCTGAAGCTCCAATACATAGGCCCCATGATGCAAAGAGCCGACTCATTGGAAAAGACCCGGATGCTGGGAAAGATTGAGGGCAGGAGGAGAAGGATAGGACAGAGGATGAGATGGTTGGATGGCATCACCGATTCAATGGACTTGAGTTTGAACAAACACTGGGAGATGGGGAAGGACAGGAAACCTGGGGTGCTGCAGTCCATGGAGTCACAAAGCATTAGATGTGAGTTAGTGAATGAACAACAATGCAGATTCATTGGAGTCAGAGATATTACAGTGATAAAGTCTTAACATATAGTTGAATTTGGACAGTGATAAAGTCCTAAAATTCTACCTATAGCACTTAGTTTTAACATCAATGTCAGTCACAGCTAAGATGGTTTTATAGGGGCAAGGATCCTAGAAAATGAAGAGTTTCCAGGAAGACTCACTTTGCAAATTATTTTTGGGGAACTTACTAACATCTTTGTAGGTATCTGTAGATCTATATTCTTAATTATGAATGTGGTTGATTGCCATTGTACCACAATAACTTCTATTTAAATATTTTAAAAATAAAATAATGATAAAGTAAAAAGAAATCTCAGTAATAGAAATGGTAGATCTAAATGATTACCATTAGGGCTTTAAAAAAAATAATAACAGATGATGAAAATTTTCTTAATTGTTAATATTTTATTCTGTGTACTACAGAAGCTTCAGATCTTATTTATTTCAAATATCTTTTTATTAACAGAAATCCCTGCCACTGAACCCCCACAGCTGCCTGGTAGATGCCCTGAGACAGAGCACTCAGCATGGATTCCTTTCCATGGTCACTGCTACTATATTGAATCTTCATTTACAAGGAACTGGGGCCAGGCTTCTCTGGAATGTCTTCGAATGGGTAAGTGCCACATTTACTGTCAGAAAATTCCATGATCATATACTCTAGATTACCATGATAATAGTAGCCCTGTATGTTAAAACCTAAGGAATGTAAGAATATCTGTCTTTTTTGTCTTAATAATTCATATTGTTACAGAAATGTTAACATCATGCCCCTTAAATGCAATTTCTAACATTATAGCCTCAAAAGATTAAAGAATTCTGGTGTGGAAAGCAATGATTTGCTGAAGAAGTCTTTCTTACTTTCTGCCCTAGTATTTTAAATCACTGGGATTATAATTCAGAGTGTTGGATTCACCTTTTATCACTAATCAGCTCAGCCTTCACAAGTGCACAGGAACCATTTTGCTTTGCCATGAATAGAAAAGCATTTAGATCTGGTTATATTATTTGTGAATAAATATGAAAGAAAATTCAAGTAGACATGACAAAAGTGGAAAGTTTCCCTTCTGATATAAAAATATCAAAGAAAGTGAACTTTTCAGGGTACATTAACAAATTTACTGACTTTAATCCAAATAAATATTTTACTGAATTATTTTGTTACTGAAGTTTGTTTATGCCCTAAGTCAGGGCTCTTGTTTGAACAGTGGTGAGCAAGGGTTATATTCTCATATTCTTGTTCTTTCAAAAGTCAGCCTGGAGTTTTTGCTACTTCTTTTTGCGTTCATATTTAGTTTTTTCTTCAGTTTTATTGAGGTGTAGTGGACATAAAATTATAATACATTTAAGGTATACAAGGTGATGATTTGATACATGTGTTTGCTGGGAAAGGATTCCTAGTGTCAAGTTAACAGAACCATCATATCACATATTTACTTTTTTTTCTTTCTTGGTAAGAATACTTAATTTCTAATCTCTTATATCATACAGTATTTACTATAGTCACTATATTAAACAGATCCCAAGACCTTATTTATCATATAACTGAAGGTTTGTACCCTGTTTCTCCCACACCCCAAGCCCCTCACAACCACCATTCTACTCTCTGTTTCTATGAGCTTGACTTTTATTTAATTCTACATATAAGTAATACCATATAGTACTTGTTTGTCTCTGGCTTACTTCCTTAAAATAATGCCCACCAGGTTGATCCATGCTGCTGCAAATGGCAGGATTTCCTTCTTTTTTGAAGACTGAATAATATTCCATTGTATATACACACTGCCTTTTCTTAACCATTCATCTGTTGATGGACATTTAGGTTGTTTCCATATCTTGGCTGTTGTTAATAATGCTGCAGTAAACGTGGAGTGCGGATATCTTTTTAAGATGCTGATTTCATTTCCTTTGAATATATACTCAGGAGTGGGAGTGATGATAGTTTTATCTTTAATTTTTTGAGAACCCCCATGCTGTTCCAATTTATATTCACCCTAACCGGGTTTTCTCTTCTCCTCATCCTCTCCAGCATTTGTTATCTCTTATCTTTTTAATAATAGCTAGCCTAAGCAAGTGTGGGGTGATAGCTCATTGTGGTTTTGATTTGTATTTCCAGGATGATTAGTGATGTTGCGCAACTTTTCATGTACTTTTTAGTCATTTGAAAGTCTCCTATGGAAAAAAAATGTCTATTCATGTTCTAAGCCCATTTTTTAAATTGAGTTATTCAGTTTTTGCCATTGAGTTGTTTAAGTTGTATATTTTACATATAAAACCTCTTATTAGGACATGTAGTTTCGGAGAAGGCAATGGCAACCCACTCCAGTACTCTTGCCTGGAAAATCCCATGGATGGAGGAGCTTGGTAGGCTGCAGTCCATGGGGTCGCTAAGAGTCAGACACGACTGAGCGACTTCACTTTCACTTTTTCACTTTTATGCATTGGAGAAGGAAATGGCAACCCACTCCAGTGTTCTTGCCTGGAGAATCCCAGAGACGGGGGATCCTGGTGGGCTGCCGCCTATGGGGTCGCACAAAGTCAGACACGACTGAAGCGACTTAGCAGCAGCAGCAGCAGGACATGTGGTTTGCAAAATGTGTTTCCCATTCAGTAAGTAATATTTTAATTTTGCTAATGGTTTCCTTTGCTATACAGAAGCGTTTCAGGTTGGTGTTGTGCCATTTGTTTAATTTTGCTTTTTTTTTGTCTTTGTTGTTAGTGGCAAATACAAAAAAATCATCACCAAGATTAATGTCAAGGAGCTTATTGCCTATATTTTCTTCCATGATTTCAGGTCTTACATCCAAGTCTTTAATAATTTTGAGTTGATTTTCCTGTGTAGTGTTAGTAGTTAGTTACTCTATTTCACGTGGCTGTCAGTTTTCTCAATACTGCTGCTGCTGCTGCTAAGTCGCTTCAGTCGTGTCCGACTCTGTGTGACCCCATGGACTACAGCCCACCAGGTTCCTCCGTCCATGGGATTTTCCAGGCAAGAGTACTGAAGGGGGTTGCCATTGCCTTCTCCAAACATATAGACATATGCTGCTTGCATGGAATAATTTTTTTTAATCCCTTCACTTTAAGCCTATGTATGTCCTAAAGTTGAAATGCATCTCTTGTAGGCAGCATATAGTTGGGGCTTTTTCTTTTTATTCCTCTTCTTTTTCAATCTATTAGGCCACTGTGTGTTTTTTGATTGGAGAATTTAGTCCATTTACATTTCCAGCAATTATTGGTAGGCATGGACTTCATATTGCCGTTTTGTTAATTGTTTCTGTCTGTCTTGACCTTCCTTTTTTCCTTTCTTCCTCTGTTCATTTCCTTTGTGATTAGATGGTTTCTATCATGATATGCTTAGATTTGTTTCCTTTTGTATATGTACTATAGGTTTTGTTGTGTGGTTATTATGAAGCTTATATGAAACATCTTATAGTAGTGTATTTAAAGCTGGCAACAACTGAACTTTGAATGTATGCAAGCACTCTATATTTCTACATTCCCCCACCTTTTATATTTTTGATGTCACCATTTACATATTTTTATGTTGTGTATACATTAACAAATTATTGTATTTATAGTTATTTTTAATACTTTGTATTTTAACCTTTATACTAGAATTCTGGATGATTTACCTACCACCACTGTATCAGAATAGTCTGGATTTTCCTACATATTTACCTTAACCATTGAGTTTTATATTTTCAAATATTTTCATATTATTAATTAGAGTCCTTTCACTTTAACTTGAAGAATTCCCTTTGACATTTATTATAAAGTGAAAGTTGTTCAGTTGTGTCCGACTCTTTGCAACCCCATGGACTATAGAGTCTGTGGATACTCCAGGCCAGAATACTGGAGTGGGTAGGCTTTGCCTTCTTCAGGAGATTGTCCCAACCCAGGGTTCAAACCCAGGTCTCCCGCATTACAGGCAGATTCTTTACCAGCTGAGCCATAAGGGAAGCCCAAGAATACTGGAGTGGGTAGCCTATCTCTTTTCCAGTGAATCTTTCCACCCAGGAATTGAACCAGGGTCTCCTGCATTGCAAGCAGATTCTTTTACCAACTGAGCTATCAGGACAGAAATAAAGCTATCAGGGAAAAGATCTATTGGTGATGAACTCTTTCCAGTTTTATTTGTCTGGGAAACTTTTTATCTCTCATTTAATTCTGAATGACAGTTTTTCTAGGTGGAGTATTCTTGGTTGGAAGCTTTTATCTCTAAGCACTTTAAATGTATCTTCTCACTCCCTCTGGACAGCAAAGTTTCTGCTGGAAAATTTCTTCATAGTCTTGCAGGGATTGCCTTATGTGTAAAAAGTTGCTTTTGTTTAACTGTTTTTACAGCAAAAGAGACCCAGATGTATAGAACAGTCTTTTGGACTCTGTGGGAGAGGGAGGGGGGATGATTTGGGAGAATGGCATTGAAACATGTATAATATCATATAAGAAATGAATTGCCAGTCCAGGTTCAATGCAGGATACAGGAAGCTTGGGGCTGGTGCACTGGGATGACCCAGAGGGATGGTATGGGGAGGGAGGTGGGAGGAGGGTTCAGGATTGGGAACACGTGTACACCCATGGCATATTCATATTGATGTATGGCAAAACCAATACAATCTTGTAAAGTAATTAGCCTCTAATAAAATAAATAAATTTAAAATTTAAAAAATCACTCTTTGTCTTTAACGTGAAAGTGAAGTCGCTCAGTCATGTCCTACTCTGCGACCCCATGGACTGTAGCCATTCAGGCTCCTCCATCCATGGGATTTTCCAGGCAAGAGTGCTGGAGTGGATTGCCATTTTTGACAACTTAATTGTAATGTGTCTCAGTGTTGGTCTCTTTCAGTTCAGTTCAGTTCAGTCACTCAGTTGTGTCCGACTGTTTGCGACCCCATGAATCACAGCACTCTGGGGCTCGCTGTCCATCACCAACTCCCGGAGTTTACCCAAACTCACATCCATTGAGTCGGTGATGCCATCCAGCCATCTCATCCTCTGTCGTCCGCTTCTCCTCCTGCCCCCAATCCCTCCCAGCATCAGGGTCTTTACCAATGAGTCAACTCTTTGCATGAGGTGGCCAAAGTATTGGAGTTTCAGCTTTAGCATCAGTCCTTCCAAAGAACACCCAGGACTGATCTCCTTCAGAATGGACTGGTTGGATCTCCTTGCAGGCCAAGGGACTCTCAAGAGTCTTCTCCAACACCACAGTTCAAAAGCATCAATTCTTCGGCACTCAGCTTTCTTCACAGTCCAACTCTCACATCCATACATGACCACTGGAAAAACCATAGCCTTGACTAGATGGAGCTTGTTGGCAAAGTAATGTCTCTGCTTTTGAATATGCTATCTAGGTTGGTCATAACCCTCCTTCCAAGGAGTAAGCATCTTTTAATTTCATGGCTGCAATCACCATCCGCCATGATTTTGGAGCCCCAAAAACTAAAGTCTGACACTGTTTCCGCTATTTCCCCATCTATTTCCCATGAAATGATGGGACCAGATGCCATGATTTAGTTTTCTGAATGTTGAGCTTTAAGCCAACTTTTTAACTCTCCTCTTTCACTTTCATCAAGAGGCTTTTTAGTTACTCTTCACTTTCTGCCATAAGGGTGGTGTCGTCTGCATATCTGAGGTTATTGATATTTCTCCCAGAAATCTTGATTCCAGCTTGTGTTTCTTCGAGCCCAGCATTTCTCATGATGCATTCTGTATATAAGTTCAATAAGCAGGGTGACAATATATAGCCTTGACGTACTCCTTTTCCTATTTGGAACCAGTCTGTTTTTCCATGTCGAGTTCTAACTGTTGCTTCCTGACCTGCATACAAATTTCTCAAGAGGCAGGTCAGGTGGTCTGGTATTCCCATCTCTTTCAGAATTTTCCATAGTTTATTGTGATCCACACAGTCAAAGGCTTTGGCATAGTCAATAAAGCAGAAATAGATGTTTTTCTGAAACTCTCTTGCTTTTTTGATGATCCAACAGATGTTGGCAATTTGATCTCTGGTTCCTCTGCCTTTTCTAAAACCAGCTTGAACATCTGGAAGTTCATGGTTCACGTATTGCTGAAGCCTGGCTTGGAGAATTCTGAGCATTACTTTACTAGCGTGTGAGATAGGTGCAATTGTGTGGTAGTTTGAGCATTCTTTGGCATTGCCTTTCTTTGGGATTGGAATGAAAACTGACCTTTTCCTGTGGCCACTGCTGAGTTTTCCAAATTTGCTGGCATATTGAGTGCAGCAATTTCACAACATCATCTTTCAGGATTTGAAATAGCTCAACTGGAATTCCATCACCTCCACTAGCTTTGTTCGTAGTGATGCTTTCTAAGGCCCACTTGACTTCACATTCCAGGATGTCTGGCTCTAGGTGAGTGATCACACCATCGTGATTATCTTGGTCATGAAGATCTTTTTGTACAGTTCTTCTGTGTATTCTTGCCACCTCTTCCTGATATCTTCTGCTTCTGTTGGGTCCATACCATTTCTGTCCTTTACTGAGCCCATCTTTGCATGTAATGTTCCCTTGGTATCTCTGATTTTCTTGAAGGGATCTCTAGTCTTTCCCATTCTGTTGTTTTCCTCTGTTTCTTTGCATTGATTGCTGAGGAAGGCTTTCTTATCTCTCCTTGCTATTCTTTAGAACTCTGCATTCAGATGCTTATATCTTTCCTTTTCTCCTTTGCTTTTCGCTTCTCTTCTTTTCACAGCTATTTGTAAGGCCTCCTCAGACAGCCATTTTGCTTTTTGCATTTCTTTTCCATGAGAATGGTCTTGATCCCTGTCTCCTGTATAATGTCATGAACCTCCATCCATAGTTCATCAGGCACTCTGTCTATCAAATCTAGTCCCTTAAATCTATTTCTCACTTCCACTGTATAATCATAAGGGATTTGATTTAGGTCATACCTCAATGGCCTAGTGGTTTTCCCTACTTTCTTCAATTTAAGTCTGAATTTGGCAATAATCTCTTTAGATTCACTGTATTTGGTACTCCTTATGTTTCCTGGATCTAGATGTCTGTTTCTTTCTCCAAGGTAGAAGGCAATGGCACCCCGCTCCAGTACTCTTGCCTGGAAAATCCCATGGAAGGTGGAGCCTGGTAGGCTTCAGTCCATGGGGTCTCGAAGAGTCAGACACGACTGAGCGACTTCACTTTCTCTTTTCACTTTCATGCATTGGAGAAGGAAATGGCAACCCGCTCCAGTGTTCTTGCCTGGAGAATCCCAGGGACAGCAGAGCGTGGTGGGCTGCCATCTATGGGGTCGCACAGAGTCGGACACAACTGAAGTGACTTAGCAGCAGTAGCAGCAGCAGGGCAATTATCAGCCATTGTGCTGTGCTGTGCTGTGCTAAGTTGCTTCAGTCGTGCCTGACTCTTTGTGACCCTATGGACCATAGCCCACCAGCTCCTCTGTCCATGGGATTCTACAGGCAGAAATACAGGTGTGGGTTGCCATGCACTTGTCCTGGGAAGGACCATTGGGAAGCTTTTGGTCCATCATTTCTTCAAGTACTCTTTATGTCTGTTTATCTCACTCCTCTCCTAGGACTCCCATTATTCAGACTGGATAACCACAAGCTTGTTGATTATTTATTTTACTTAATCAAATTCAGTTTTTGGCTTCTCCAGTGAAGTTTTCCTTTCAATTATTATAATGTTTAACTCCAGAATTTTATTTTTAAAATAACTTCTATCTTTTTATTAATAGTCTCTATTTAGTGAGCAATTATTTCATAACTTTCTTTTCATTCTTTAGACACTTTCCCCTTTAAGTTCTTTAAACATCTTTAACATAGCTGGTTTCAAAAGACTTTGTCCAGTAAGCCAAAGATGTGACTTGTTCAGGAAAAATTTGTACTGGCTGCTTCTTTTCTTGGTATGGGTCATATTTTCATGTTTCTTTGAATTTCTTGTAATTTTCATTGAAAAATATGTATTTAAAATAATAAAAGAAGCAACATTGGAAATAAGTTTATTTCCACTCTACAAGGTTTGATTTTGTTGCTGTTTGTTGTTGTTTCCTTGTTTAGTAATTTTCCCTCATAAATTCTATAAAGTACATATTCTTTCTCATGCGCAGTTACTGAATTCTCTACCCAGTTAGTTTAGTGGTCAGCTAGTGATGTAACGTATTTCCTTAGTGCCTAGAATGAATAAGTTTTCTGGGTTTTACTGAGGGGCTCTGTCTGAAGACATGTCTTCAACATTCATACATGAAGTTTAAAACTCTACCTTAGCCTTCACTTCCTGCTTGTGCAGACTGTCAAGGTCAGCCAGAGGTGAAAATGTAGAGACTTTTCAGATCTTCCACGGGCATGCACATAGTCCCGTGCATGCACACACTCCAGTGCATGTCTGTGGCCTTCTAGATTCCCAGGAATAGGTCGGTGCTTCTTAAAGTTCCCTATGGACATTTTACTCCACAGTCTTTCCTTTTAGCTTTTTCGTTAGCTTATTGTTTCCCTAAAATGTTATCCCTGCTTCAGGCAGCTATACTGTTAGATTATTGCCACTGTTAATTTTTGACAAATTCCCCCAAGGAAAATGCTGTTTACATTGGATGAGCTCTGAGTTAGTTCAAATTAAGGCAGGTTCTGCCAAGTGAGGTTTTCCAGGGAACTGTCAGAGATCAAATAATGGAAATTCTTTGAGAATGTGACTTGGAAAGAACCCCAATCCCATTCTGACTTTCCCAGTGTCTTCTTGGTTTCTGGTCTTCAGTGTGATTTTGAGGCTTTTGGCTTTTAAGGCAATCACAGAGCTAGGGATAAGACTATGGGATTAGGACAAGTTAAAACATCATGAAGCTCACTTTCCTTACTGAGAGTCAGTCATTTTTCTTGAATAAATACTTCCTGGACTGTTACAAGCTGTTGGTTAACTTTCAGTGTTCTGAAAAAGTTGATTTGAAAAAAAATTAGTGTTCTTATTGCTTTTGTAGGAGAGAGGATTTTCAAGGGTTCTTCCTCTGCCATTCATTATGATGTCACTTGAAACCTCCTTTTTTAAATTAAATGTTTTTTCTTTTATGTTGCTAAATATTTTTTAAAAAATTCTTGGCAGTGGATATGTAGAAACTTTGTTTTCAACTGTAGATAACTATGTTTTCCTATAAATAAAATGAATGATTCACATTCATCAAAATATATCCCATATATATTGAAATGGCTATCATCTGTGAAATATATTTTAAAATAAAATATGAAATGATGCAACGAAAATAGTCGGCAAGGTCCCAGTCATGTGGGATGCAGGCATGTGGTTAGGTATAGGGCAAGATTCAGATGCCCGGATCATGCCATGACTTTGCCCTCCACTCTCATTAAGATCTTGAAAGATCTTACCCTCTGGACTTTTAGATTCCTTATCTGTAAAATGGACTAACAGTAGTACTAACTTAATAAGATAGTTGTAAAATGTTAGTGAGATCATGTTTGTAAAGCCCAAAGCAAAATATCTGGTAGAAATAGCTTAAATATAGTTTAAGTTGTTATTATTTAAAATTCTATAAATTTATGATAAAATACAGTACTGGCACTGAAGCAATCTTTGACTGGGTATGCTAGATGCTGTAGCAGCCTTTCTGTTTCCTGTCTTCTTTTTGTACAGTCCTATACATAACAGCTGGATTAATATTTTTATAGTGCGTGCATCATTCTGCTGCCTAAAAATCTAAGTCTCCTGCCATTACCCTAAATACCCTAAATACCAGTCTCCTGCCATCTGCAGTGAGACCTAGCCCAAGGCTTTTTTCACCCATTGACCAGATTCATCCAGCCAAACTGAGCTATCTATCAATGCTATTCATTTACCCCAATAGATTGCCTTATCTACCTACCTAACTACCTACCTACCTACCTGCCTTTCTATCTATTTCATATCTTATTACTATAAACCAGACATGAATTCCATGCATCTGTGAACCACCTCTATGCTTCCCTGTTTCTTTATTTTTTTTTTATTCTTCCTAATCTCCGAATTATTTTCTTTTCTTTCTACTTGAAATCTCATGCTCCCTAATATTTTTAAATTCTGTTTCTTGCATGCTTCCTTTAAATAGCTTCCCCTAAAACAAATCTTCTCCCTGTTTGACATGTCAGTACCTTTTTATATTTATTTTCTTTTCTAATACATTTCTTTATATGCTCAACTCATTCCTATTCACTGAACCATAACCTTCTTGAGGTATTCTGTGTTCTCCTCATCTTTGTATATCCTAAAGTGAGTTGTCCAGTGGTTGTACACAAATGATGCCTAAAAAATCATATTTTCAGAATGGAAACAAATTCTTAGAAGACAAATGTTCACCCTTTGAAATTCTTCCCCTTAAGTGGAGATAGTGGGATGATTTTCATTGCTCTTGATATCAACACAATCATTATAAAAATGTTTTCAACTACTTAAATATATTGCCATCTTGTTTATTCTTTTGTACTTTGTAGGTTCCTCTCTGGTTACCATTGAAAGTGCTGCTGAATTGAGTTTCCTGTCATATCGAGTTGAGCCACTTCAAAGCAAAACCAATTTTTGGATAGGATTGTACAGAAATGTTGAAGGTAATTTTTGCACCATGATTTTTGAATCATAAATATTTCAAAATGTTGAAATATTTCAAAATGTTTCAAATTTGTTTCAAAACAAGTTTTCAGTTCTAGAAAATCTTGCTTTAATTAATGATTAATTTGTGAAACATTTGAAAATTCAAACTCATAGTTTCATTTGAGATAAGAACTGAATATTTAAGTGACTCACACATTAGGCTATCTTAAAAGTTGCTAAAAGGAATATCCACTGTTGCTAAGTTAAAGACAAATATTTTTAAAAATTTTATTAAAATTTTTTTCTATCTTTTGCTATTAAAAAAATTAGGGGGAGATAACTTTACATATATATACTAATTAGGAATAAATTTTCAACTGAAATTACATAATAAACATAATTCTAAGTTTCCTTTCCTCTATTAATTAATTATTATTATCTTGCCTATTAAAACTCTTAAGTGTAAATAGCTATTGATTGTGGTGTAAAATAACATGCTTAGAAATTTCACATGAATAAGTTGAATTTATTTTAAGGGGGATTATTTTTAACTTGTAATTTTTTTGGCTTCCTCTGATAATCAGGAATGTGGGTGTGGATAAACAACAACCCACTCTCCTTTGTCAACTGGAAAACAGGTGATCCCTCTGGTGAAAGAAATGATTGTGTCACTTTATATGCATCTTCTGGATTATGGAGTAATATTCACTGTTCTTCCTACAAAGGATACATTTGTAAAAGACCAAAAAGTAAGTAAGAATTTGTCCTATGGTACATATGTTTCTAGGCTCCCTTTTCTTGCAAATATGAAGATGTTAGGTGTGGAATTATAATGTGATTACAGGTTCCTTATAAACTCTCCCTCTTTATAAGCAAGAAATCTAGTCTGCCATGATGATTAGTTCTGTCTCTCGCTTTGAGTGAGCACAAAACTTCCTGCTTAATTGAAGTAATGATTTTGGTATATCAATACACATGTGATGAAATATCCATGCACATGGATTTGTGAAGTTGAGGAAGTTTGGAGATCTAGCCTTATGGTGTATGAGAAAAAGAGATAAAATATGTACCTTGACCAAACAAGAAGTGGACAGTGGGGAGGAATGAGAATTTATTAAGAAATAAATCATGTAAGACCAATTAAGTTTCCTCCTGAGATTGAATGGCAGGCCATGTCAGGACAGGGATTGGGGGAATTAATAGTATTATGTGCCCATGATATGATATTACCTGGACATTCACAATAGTTTTATGCCATTCTACTTCACATAGTATCTTTGCCAAGAGATAAAATTAATTAGATAATAGATTTAAATAAATGAACTAAATAAAGTAATACTTCATCCCCAGTGGTTTTATTATTTTGTTGTTGTTGTTCAGTTGCTAGGTTGCATTTGAGTCCTTGTGACCCATGGACTGTAGCATGCCAGGCTTCTCTGTCCTCCACTGTCTCCCAGAATTTGCTGAAATTCATTTCCACCGAGTCGATGATGCTAGTTCTTCATTCGTTGACAACTCTGTTCTAAGATACTGTACCCTTTAGTGCAGTGTTGGATTCCTTATTTTATTTTTCATTCAAATGCCTTGTAATATCTTATGCTTCAGTGAGCCATTTTCAAAACCACTAGCCTAGAATACATTATTTTATGGGTAGATTGGGTAGATTTTTGTGGTATAAGTGGCTCAAATGCAACTGGTTTTTTTTTTTTTTTTCCTGTTTTCAGATCTTCCAGTCTATTTAAACTCACCATGCAGCTGTAGGTTGCATTTATAGGAAGATAGCTAAAATCTGTATATATACATACAGATTTTATCTATCTGCCCATCTATCTGTTTATTGTCTATATATATCATGAAAGTAAAAGTGAAATCGCTCAGTTGTGTCCGACTCTTTGCGACCCCATGGACTATAGCCTACCAGGCTCCTCTGTCCATGGGATTTTCCAGGCAAGAGTACTGGAGTGGATTGCCATTTCCTTCTCCAGGGATCTTCCCAACTCAGGGATCGAACCCGGGTCTCCCGCATTGTAGACAGACGCTTTACCATCTGAGCCACCAGGGAAAGAACCTGATATATGATATATATCATATATCACCATAAATCAAACATGAATAATTTGATGTATTTGTAAACCAAATAATGCTCACTATCTACATGCAATTATCATGGGTCTTTATAACTATTTAATTATTTTGTTATTTTACAAACAGTTGTTGATGCTGAACCTACGCATACATTAATTACAACAAAAGGTAAGATCATCATGAACTTTTAAGTTCCATATTAGCAATACATTGATACAGTGTGTTTGCTTTAAAAACCATAATTTTCCCTTCCTACACCCATTACACTCTCTAGCCTTTGTCGTTAGGGCACCGATCGCTCTTGAATGATATTCTAGAAAAGCCGGTCTTGGAGTCAGTTTGGTGTTTTTATCCCAGGTCCTGTTGTTGTTGTTGTTGTTGAGTCACTCAGTTGTGTCTGACTCTTTATGACTACATGGACTGTAGTCTGCCAGGCTCCTCTGTCCATGGGATTCTCCAGGCAAGAACTCTAGATCTTACTGAGGACACTAACTGCTTTGTTACACTAATTGCCCCATGAGAACCCAGGGAAGAAATTTCTCTTAGGAATCCCTATGATTTCTTTGTTTTCTTTTTTTTTAAGCAATATTTAAAATTTTAGCTTTATGGACAGTTTGAATGAATGAGGAACTGACCTCCTTCACTTATGTTGTTTGCTGCCAAAAAAAAGTAAAAGTGAGATGTGTGGCTTGCCTCCATCTCTCTTAACTTCCTACGTGCTGTTAACTAATACTCATGTGTTCAAATTTCCACTATTCATTTTCTTTTTTCCCTAATTTTCCCCCTTGGTTGTTATTATTGTCACTGCTTTTACTATTCCATTTATCTTCATATGATGTATATGTAAGCAGCCTTCAATTATTTTTAAAAGGTATAAATATTTTAAAATATCATACTAGCTTACTGCTGCATAGATACATGAGATACTCTTGCAACTGAATAGTCATCTGAACATTTGAATTTATCATCCATGAAATTCTATATTCATGTCCTAAATTTCTGTTTGGGAAATGTCACTGGACAGGAAATTCATGCATTTTAGTTTTTCTAAGACAGTTGTACTGTTCTCCATGGCACTTTACTCTCTGCCTCCCTCCACTTACCTTTTTTTAAAATATATTTACTTATTTATAGCTGATCCAAGGAAGATGGAACCTTCTAAACCGTCTTCCAGTGCAACAGGAGTAGTGGTCATCGTGGTGCTCCTGATTATAATGGGTGCTGGCTTCGCTGTGTACTTCTTTTATAAGAAAAGACGTGTGCATTTGCCTCGAGAGGACGCTTTTGAGAACACTCTGTATTTTAACAGTGGATCAAGTCCAGGAACTAATGATACGAAAGATCTCATGGGAAACATTGAACAGAATGAACATGCGGCCATCTAGTATCATGGTATGATTTAGGTATATTTGAATTTCATAAAATTATAACTAAAATGGTAAGGTCTTTTGTTTTGTTCAATGTGATTATTTCCTTTCAAATTATAATAGTACTGTATTACGCTGGTCTGTCTTTTTTCCTTTGCCGAGTGGAAGAAATAAGTGCTCCTTTTTAAGCCTGGCAAGATATTTTCACAAAAGAGGGATAATGACATTGACTACAATGTTTAAGAAGATCTTAGATGAATATACAGCATTAGTGTATAGCTCATGTCAACTGCATTCAAATACAAGAACCCCAGAAGCAACCAGCTAAGTGTCCTGAAATCATTTAAGGAGATTCCAAAGACTTGTTACCCATGAGATAGTTATTTGATAATTAGAAGACCATTTTAAAAGTCAAGTACATATAACCTCAGGTGACACAAAAATTTAGTCACCTTTTTCCTTATACCCATCTTGATTTTTTTAATTCCAGTTATTCAGAATTGTATTTGTACATGTGCAGAAAGAAAAAGGCAGCTGAGAATTTTGTCTGCCCCAAGCAAGATTTTCCAGGCTGAACATTACAAATGTGTTCTTTGTCCTGTTTTATGTATATCAGGAATGCAAAGATTTGAAATAAAAATGTAAATTTGCATAACTGTATGTAGTTAGATAATGTGAAATAAACATCAAAGACAAGGTGTATTTTTAATAGATTTGTATTTTGGTGATCTTAGTAAGTGTAAATTTTCTTTTAACTGAGATTTATTTATCCATTTACTTTACATTTTACTTGGAAAATTAATGATATTATCAGTAGAGGAATTTTTAAAATTAAGCTCTTAATGTATTTGGAAAACATAGATTGCTAAAACACTGTGCATAAAATGAATTTTTTGCTATAATGACTTGGCCTATTTCTCTGGATCTTTCCCCTGTAACACTGACTGATCTCAGAACACAACAGTTGAAGGCATTGTTCCCTAATTGGGAATTAGGTTTCTAAGGATCTTTTCCTCACTTTAACAATTCCTTTTTGCTCAAAAACTTTTCCTCAGATGAAGCTTTGTGTACACTGTAAAATATATCAGAGGTGTTGCATCTACCCTGGTATCATATTTCCAACTCATCCTTGCCTTTCCCAAGGGGTTACTCACAAGCAGAAGTTCCTTACCTGAAGTCCCTAAACAGGGGTCTACGAAGACCCTCAAATTGTTTGCAAAATGTTGTCTCCATTTGTGTTTATGCCTTTTTTTTTTCCCCTGGGAAGAAAATAGCTAGATTTTCAAGAAAGTCCATAACTCACAAAAGACTAACAGGACTTCCCTAGTGGTCCAGTGGTTAAGACTTTGAGCTCCTAATGCAGGGGGCCCGAGTTTGATCCCTGGTCAGGAAACCAGATCTTGCGTGGTGAAACTAAAGATCCCATGTGCTGCAGCCAAAAAAAACAAAAGAGGGAGACTAAGAAGCAGCATATTGGTTAGGAGGTAAGATGGAGTTTGCAATACCCCAACTTAATGAGGTTGTAAGCTAAGCTAAGCTAAGTCACTTCAGTCATGTCCGACTCTTAGCGACCCCATGGACTGCAGCCTACCAGGCTCCTCTGTCCATGGGATTTTCCAGGCAAGAATACTGGAGTGGGGTGCCGTTGCCTTCTCCAAATGAGGTTGTAAGAGGTGGGCAATTGTGAGAAAGCTTTCTGGGAACAAACAACTTTCTCTCATGCCTCGGACAGGAGAAAACAAATTGCTTTCATTTTCTTGGTAAGAACAAAGCATGTTCCATTTGAGGACGTTTCGATGGAAACAATGGCTACAGTGTCATAGCAGTGTGTGGTTAATTATACTGAAAAAACTTTATATATGTATTTTTTTTTCTTTCAAGACACAAGAGAAACAAGAGAGAATTAGAAATATGGAAGAGGAGAAATATAAGAGTGAGCATGATTTACAAATTCTTTACACAAGTCATTTTCTTTAGAACTCAGAGCTACATTTTCACAGAAAGTATATTGGACTTCAGACTTTTGTCTCATACTTAAATGTCTTATCCTTTCAAGAAACTGTCTGTATTCAGTAGAATGCTAAATACACCTCACATTATCCACTCAAACATACAATCAAATAGATGTCATCTGTATCTATGTATGTACTCAAACTCAGTAACGTATTAAGCATGGGGTGGGGGCGGGTAGAGAAGTTTTATAAAATGGAGAAGAGCAGTTTTGTTCGCTTTTTACATTTATTTTTGGGTTTGGTGGTTGTAGTCCATTTGTTTTTTTTTTTTTTAAACCAACAATTCTTTCTGGGGATTAAATGTTTAAGTGCTCTCCACACTGGCTTTGCACTTGTTTTCATCAGAATTCAGCAGTCAGAAGATTCTTAAAGGATATTTTTTTCCCCCAGTTGAACTCAAAACAATATGAAGAGTCTTTGACTTGATCTCTAAAGATAAAGATGATATCTCTAGAGATTGGGAATGTCTTGATGCGTCTATTTTCAGTGTTCACTTGGGCATCTGTTTCTGTATTTACCTATTTGTTCATCACATATACCATCAGCATCTCATACATATCCCAGGTGTTGAGCTAGGTCTTGGAGATTCAAATGTGAGTGAGAAGCTGTGCTGGTCCACGAGAAGAAGTACACAGTCTAATGGAGGTCCAGGCACACAATCATTTTGGAGGGATTTTTTTTTTGATGTATAGTTGATGCATGCAATTATATAAATTACAGGTGTACAGTATAATGGCTTGCAATTTTTGAAAATTATTCTCCATTTATAATTATTATAAAATATTGACCATAATTCCCAATATTGTACAATAAAATCTTTATAGCTTATTTTATGCCTAATGGTTTATACCTCTTAATCCCCTACCCTTGTTGCCCCTCTCACCCCACTGGTAACCACTGAAGTGAAGTGAAGTCAGTCGTGTCTGACTCTATGACCCCATGGACTATAAAATGCATGGAATTCTCCAGACCAGAATACTGGAGTGGGTAGCCTTTCCCTTCTCCAGGGAATCTCCCCAGGGATCGAACCCAGGTCTCCTGCATTGGAGGCGAATTCTTTACCAGCTGAGTCACAAGGGAAGTCCAAGAATACCAGAGTGGGTAGTCTATCCCTTCTCCAGCTGATCTTCTCAACCCAGGAATTGAACTGGGGTCTCCTGAATTACAGAAGGATTCTTTACCAACTGATCCATCACCATTAATTTGTTCTTAATGTCTGTGAGTCTGCTTTGTTTTTGTTCTATTCACTAGTTTGTTGTATATTTTAGATTCCATGTATGAGTGATATTGTACAGTATTTGTCTTTCTATACCTGACTTATTACTTAGAATATGGATTTAGGCCCTCCAAGTCCACCTGCTGCTGCTGCTGCTGCTGCTGCTGTTGCTCAGTCGTATCCGACTCTGTGCGACCCCATAGACAGCAGCCCAAAAGGCTCCACCGTCCTTGGGATTCTCCAGGCAAGTCCACCTATGTTGCTGCAAATGGCAAAATTTTGTTCTTTTTTATGCCCAAACAATATTGGGTTGTATATATACCACATCTTCTTTACCCATTCATCTGTTGACTTCCATATCTTGGCAATTGTAAATAATGCTGGTATGAACATTGGGGTACAGGTATCTTTTTAATTAATGTTTTCTCTTTTTGGGGGGATATATACCCAGGAGTGGAATTGCTGGGTCATATGGTAGTTCTATTTCAGTTTTCTGAGAAACCTCCATACTGTTTTTACACCGACTGAATCAGTTTACATTCCCAGCAACAATGTGTGAAGGTTCCATTTTCACTGCATCCTTGCCAATGCTGCGTTCTTTTCGATCATGACCATGCTGACAGATGTGAGGTGATATCTCATTGTGACTTTGATTTGCATTTTGATTTGCATTTCCCTGATGATTAGTGACACCGAGCATCTTTTCATGTGACTGTTGGCCATCTGTATTTCCTGTTTGGAAAACTGTATACTCAGGTTTCTGCCCATTTTTCATTTGAGTTTTTTTTGATGTTGAGTTGTATGAGCTTCCAAAATCATTTTTAACATAATCTAGTTCTTAAAGACACTGTCTCTGAATACAGTCACATTCTGAGGTTCTGTGTTAGGGCTTCAACATATGAATTGGAGAGGAGGGCACAATTCAGCCTGTAGCATGCTTCTACAACACTTTTTTTTTTTTTTTACTGATCATCATATTTGCAGGGTTCTCCAGACAGTGAAACTAAAAGGTCTATCTATACATCTGTTTATCAATTATCTATGTCTGTATATCTATTTATGTATCATCTATCTCTCATTTATCAATTACCTACCATCAGTCTATGTTATTATTTTCTACTGATTCTATTTCTTTGAATCCAACTGATATGCCATTCTTATACTGGCATCACTGATTATATTATTTGTAAATATATTATTCCACTAAACCCAAACTACATGTATTCCAAATTCAATGTTCATTTACCCTGGTTCTCAAAAATGCTCATGGTCTTTCCAGCAGGACTTAATACAAGAGAAAGTTTGACAGGGGCGTAGTTGAAATAGACAGTCTGAATCTATTATGGTTACAATCTCTTATTTCTGCAGAGTTAAGAAACACGACCACATGAAAATATTTCCATGGTCCCTCCCAGGGGTTTGGAAGGGACCCATGTGAGTGAGGGGCCCCAAAGGTTAAGCTTTATTTGTTTCATTATAGAACAACTCTTAGTGTCAGGAACAGCTTCTGATAGGTGGAGACTGAGCAGAGCCTGATGAGATGATAGAATCTTGAGGTGTAAGGAAGGAAGGTAGGAATGGATGCCAGAGAGAGGAAGAACTTGGGCAAAGCCACTGAGATAAGAAACAGCTTGTTGTCATTAAGTAGTGTTCTGACCTGGAGAATCCCAGGGAGGGGAAGCCTGGTTGCCTGCCGTCTATGGGGTCGCAAAGAGTCGGACACGACTGGAGCGACGCAGCAGCAGCAGGAAAGTGAGATGCACGTGGCAGGGGCTGGAGTTTAGGAATTGCCTCAAATACTGACAGGAAGTCATCTTCTGTTTGGTCCTCCCTACACCTGACCTACATTCAGAGCATCCTGATATCATGTCAGACGCTACCCACCTGACCTGACCAAGGAAACGACCTAACTACTACTTTGCCTTAAAACACAAATAATCAAAGCTGTATGTGTGACATGGCTTAACGTAGGAAGGCCTTCAGAAATAACACTTCTTTTTGACTGAGACACTCAAATTTGGGGCCATTAAGTTACTGTAGTAAACTTACTAAGCATTAGGATCAGAGAGAAAAGGGTGAATTGGGGGAGTAGCACTGACATATCTACACTGCCATGTGTAAAACAGAGAGCTAGTGGGAAGCTGCTGCACAGCACTGGGAGCCCAGCTCCGTGCTTTGTGACGACCTGGAGGGCTGGGATGGGGTGGTTGGAGGGAGGCTCAAGAAAGAGGGAATATGTGTATACATAGAGCTGATTCACATTGTTCTACAGCAGAAACTAGCATTGTAAAGCAATTATACTCCAACAAGAAAATAATAAAAATAAATAAAAACAGTCTCCCCCTTACCAAAAAAAAAAAAAAAAGAATTAGGCTCAGATATACCCCCACCCCAGGACTTAGATTATATAACTACGGGATGCATAGAACAATTATTGGCTTGTCTCTATAACGAAATTAAAAGTAGAAAATTCTATCTTAATTATAGAAACCTTTGTATTATTGAGAATATAAATCACCTACATTTTTGAGAATTTATCTTCTGCAAATAACTTAAGAAAACTCTGTTGTATTGGCTGTAAATGGGTGTTTCAACACTGATTGCATATGGTAAACACCTGAGCCCCACTCCAGGCCCATGAAACTAGAACCTGGGGGTGGGACTCAGGCATTGGCTTGACTAGCAAAACAGAACAAACAGATAAGAACTCCCTGGGTGATTCATGAAGTTCGTGGTGACAAAATGATGTTAAATAGTACTTCCATGCAGAGGAGGCAATGGCACCCCACTCCAGTACTCTTGCCTGGAAAATCCCATGGACGGAGGAGCCTGGTAGGCTGCAGTCCATGGGGTCACTAAGGGTTGGACACGACTGAGAGATTTCCCTTTCACTTTTCACTTTCATGCATTGGAGAAGGAAATGGCAACCCACTCCAGTGTTCCTGCCTGGAGAATCCCAGGGATGGTGGAGCCTGATGGGCTGCCGTCTATGGGGTCGCACAGAGTCGGACATGACTGAAGCGACTTAGCGGCAGCAGCAGCAGCAGCAGCAGTACATCCATGAAGGTTAATTATTCAGGATTCCCTATGAGGTCTAAATTCTTGAAAATATGAATATAGTAATGTCACTCACAATTATGGAAGATCAGTTAGTAAATTTTCTGATGTAGAAAAGCTACCCTCAATATAGTTTTATTTCTTAATTTTCTTTTTAATTTATTAACAAAGAGAGGATATGATCCAAAATAATAGCATCATAATGAGTCTTTTTTGGAGAAGGCAATGGCACCCCACTCCAGTACTCTTGCCTGGAAATTCCCATGGACGGAGGAGCTTGGTGGGCTGCAGTCCATCCCAGGGACGGGGGAGCCTGGTGGGCTGCCGTCTGTGGGGTCACACAGAGTCGGACACGACTGAAGCGACTTAGCAGCAGCAGCAGCAATGTGTCTTTTTATACTTCTGGTTTTTCTCATTGTGTCCAACTATCAAATGAGAAAATTTCCTCAAAACAATATTTTGGATTTTAGATGTTATCATGAAAATGTTTTAGGAGACTTCTTACACTGGAAATGTTGCCCAAACCTCTCAACAACATAGCAGGAACACATATTTTGGTATTAGAATTTCCTTAGCATTTTGTAAATAATGTTTTTCATTTAGAAGGGAACACTGACAGGCAACTTTTTTCAACAAAAGGTGACACTGACATTGGAAAGGCTTTCTGAGCTGGCTGGAGATCCTGGCTGTGCTGTGGGACCTTTAAAATGCTCAAGTTATTCATGGCAGGTCTGCTCAGTTAGGGTTTGGCAAAGACTGTTGATCTCATTCAACTTGCTCTGCGGGTTTGAGTTAACCCTTCTCCTTGTGGGTCTGGTTACAGCTCACATACAAACAGTTCTCTATGAAAGAAAGTTCAAGAAACCTGTGATGCTACCATGTTCTTTTTTCTGTTGACTTAATTTTTTTTTTCTTCAAGGGCAGGAAAGTTCAAAACTGCCTGGGCTTGCTCCTAATTCAGGGTTTTGGCAGGGGTTCTCAAACTTTGATGGACATAAGAGTCTCTCAGAGAGCTCATTTAAAATAGAGAGTCCTCTGGGCCCCTGCTTGTGATTCTGACTAAGTAGATGTGGGTCCAGTCCTGGAATCTGTATTTCAACAAGCATCCCAGGGGATTCTGATGCCCTCAGGCTGTGATTTTGATGAGCAATCTAT
Organism: Bos javanicus; assembly: GCF_032452875.1. Lineage (NCBI taxonomy): Eukaryota > Metazoa > Chordata > Mammalia > Artiodactyla > Bovidae > Bos > Bos javanicus. Next base: position 32,441,912 of record NC_083880.1, read on the forward strand.
TCTGGAATCATTTTTATGTGAAGGTATCATTTTCCCCAAAGCTATTATAAATTTCAAATAATCCACGAGGTCAAAACCATATAACCAAACAGCATGGAAGTTAATGAAAACTGCAGTTTTTCAATTCTTCTATTAATCAGAAATTGTTGGTGCTAAAATCCACTTCTTTACTTCTTTTCTGAACTCCCTTATACTCTCTGCTATGGACTGAATATACACAGTCCCCCTACCAAATCCATATAGGTTGAGACCTAACCCCCAAAGTGATAGTACTTGGAGGTAAGGTCTCTGGGAGGTGATTGGGTCATGAAAGCAGAACCCCTATGAATGGATTAGCTAGTGCCCTTATGAAAGAGACCCCACAAAGGGAAGACCATCTTCTATTAACTAGGAAGCTGGTTGTCACCAGACACTGAATCTGCTGGCACCTCAGTCTTGGACTTCCCAGCCTCCATAACTGTGAGGAATGAATTTCTGTTGTTTATAAGCCACCATGTATCTTGTTATAGAAGCCCAAATGAATTAAGATATTCTCCCAAGGCTGCAGCATTCTTATAATCCCTTCCACAATCACCATGAATGAGGATGTGTGAGTTGACAATTTGCCTCTCTTATCCAGTCTTAGACTACAAACTCCAGGAGGGGAAAGGCCTGACATTATGTGAACCTGGGCAGATCCCTAGATCTTTGGGAAAAGAACCATTTCTCTGTGTTGTCGGTAATAACAAAACTGTTTATCACCATAGAGACTCTCACTTCATGGAAACATCAGTCTCCCTTGGTCAGTTTGCTCATCTTCTAAAAGGGAGTGAATGGGAACCTTCTCACACTCAGGACCATCTTAACTCTATAATCCAGTTGTGCTGTCTTGAGATGTGAGAGAGCAGGAGAAACCTCATCAACTTCTTTGAGAAAAATTGCCATCCATATTTCAAAGAAGATCCTGTCTGTTTTCCTCCAGTTTTCTGGAAATCAGAGTAATACTTGGCTCTAAAGGTCACAGGGAAACTGATGAAGTACCTTTCAAATGCCAGGCCCAGTGGCAGGCAATCAAATGCATTCCAGCTGCTCCTGGAGTGTGTTCTGCTTACTGCTATGTGCCACCCTGGGGGTTAACTTCCCAACTCAGGGCCTGACTCTTGAACTGGTGTGGATCCAGGAGGAGGATCTGAAGTCTCCAGTGGAGAAGAAAAGAGGGTATTGGATTGACAGTGCCTAGGAATCTACTTCTCCAAATGGGAGAGTTCATTCACCTGGCAAGATTTGACTCCCTCCAGGAAATACCGGGCTACAGGATGGGCTAAACCTGTCCAGTCTATGCGTTTGTGTTATTGATCTCTGGTCTCATAATAAAATGTCGTTATTTTCTCCGGACTTGTCCAGGCTTCTTTCTGGGCCTTTGCTGCCGTGTGTCCATAGGCTGTAACTAGAGACAGATTACTTAAGAACTATTTTTGTTGGAAGTCTGTTCCCATATACTGGGCACCCCGCCAGCCCCCTACCTGTGCTGTGAGCCACCTCTCCTTATGAACCACAGCCTGGCCAGATACACCTGTGCTCATATCAAGTCCCTACGGTGGATGCATCACAAAGCAGGTACTGGGACTCCCACTTTTGAAACCGAGCAGGACCCCAGGGTCCTTGCCCCTCTCCCCACAGTGTCCTCAGCCTGCCTTTCATCTGTGGTAAAACTTCAGCCAAAGATTCAAAGTTTAATCAGAGAAGTGAGAAAATGCAGAAAAAAAGGAAAATAATCAAAGGAGATCAAATAGTAATAATGTCATTAAGAATAGTTAAGAACATTTAATTCCTTCTCAAGGGCTGTATATACTATTCTGAGCCATATCCCATGAGCTGTCTTATAGATACTGAAACCCCCACCAAGCGGAAGAAGTTAACTACATGGTGACCAGTCTCTAGCCATGACAAAAGTTGCCGAAGTTCCAAGGATTGGCCTCAAGGAAATGGAAACTGATCAACCTTGGAACTGAAGATTAACTGTACTTAAAACAATCAGGATGATGCTGGTCAGACCACCAATGACCAATTTCAAGATGACTGTCAGAGCTGACTGTGCTATTCCTGCGTGTAGCCCCCTCCCTCCAGCTATAAAAACTCTTGCCCACAGATTGTGGAGGGGGCACGGGCAGTCAGTCTTTGGACAGACATCTGTCCCACACTCTCCGGTTGCCAGCATCCAAAATAAAGCAAGCTTTCCTTTCCACCAATCTGGCCTTTTTTTTGGCTTTTGAGGGCTGAGCAGCTAGTCCTGGGTTCAGTAACACTTTGACTATCCACAGGGCCACGCCCTACCCAGCAAAGACACCCAAGCCAAACTTGCAGAGCTTGAAGGAAGCAGACCCAGTTTGGGACCTCAGCCTGAGCAGCTGACAAGGACTCTGCTGCCAAGTGACAGAGAATCTGGCACAACCTCCAAGGGGCCTCAGCCAACTGGAACTTGTGTAGTCACCGTGTTCCCCGGAGCTCATCTTCATGATGTGTTCCATCACTGGACTTGTTTCTCTTCCTCCTAGCCACATCTCTTCCTCGACAAGCAGGAAAATCTCAATTCTCTGGGGTTTCCATGGGGGCCAAGAGGAGCAAGGAATACATGTCTTGGGAAGCCAGACAGTATCAGGTAGCTTTTCCTGAAGCTGATCTTCAAAGAATCCAAGCCACTGTGTTCTTCTGGACAGTCTTCAACCAAGTGTATTCCACAGCGCCAAGCCTCAGGATGTCAAAGACCCAATGTCCCAGCTCAGAGATCATTAAGTAGAGGGAACAAATTCTCCCTTCCTTTGCCCTTTTTTTAAAAAATATTTTTTGACATGGATCATTTTTAAAGCATTTACTGAATTTGTTACAATATTGCTTCTGTTTTATGTTTTGGTTTTTTGGCCTTGAATCATGTGGGATCTTAGCTCCCCTAACCAGGGATCGAACCCACCCTCCCTGCCCTGGAAGGTGAAGTCTTAACCACTGGACTACCAGGGAAGTCCTTGCCTTTTTGTTTTGTTCAGGCCCTCACTAGATTGAGATTTACTCTGTTGAATTCTACAGTCTAAAGAGGTTCACATGGGAAATGCTATGTGGCCCCAAAGAGAAGCTGAGTTTCTGTAAGTTCTAATGTAATAGAAAGCTGGATTTCTTTTTTTGTTTTTTAATTAAAAAAAAAATTTTGCCATGCCACGCAGCAAGTACGATCTTAGTTCCTCAACCAGGGATTGAAACCGAGCCCCTGCTTTGGAAGACAGAGTCTTAAAACTGGACCACCAGGGAAGTCCTGGAAGCTGAGTTTCAATCATAAATTATCATATATTGACCTGATAGTTACTCTTAGGCCTCAACAGGGCCACAGGGTGCCCAGATAAGTGGTTCAACACAACCCATATTCTGGGTGTGTCTGTGAACCTGTGTCTGGATGAGATCAGCATTTGAATCAGTAAACTGAGTAAACCGGGTTGTCCTCCTTAATGTGGGAAGGGATCATTATTCAATCTGTTGAGGGCCTGAATTTGCTCTCTTGGGGTGACAAGACATCAGAGTGCCTCCAACTGAGAGAGAAGAGCTTCAGTCTCAGCAAGGATTCTGAGCCCCACACACAGTGGAAACAGGAGAAGCACTAAACAAGCGCAGACCACAGGAATTAGGATGAGAAGATTCTTAGCCAGTTCCAGAGGGTATCACTGATTAGGTGTCCCTGGTGTTTGACCTGGGACTTTTGATCCAGTTCAGGATGGAATTTCTCTCCAGCCAGTTTACAAGGAGGCTCAGAGTTAGAGTTAGCATAAGAATATAAAAAGCCATATTTCTCATGCACGTGGGTGCTACTCTGACTTTCAACAGTTTTGTGAATCAGTATCAACCAATCTATTTAAACCATTTGGGAAAGTAATAGTTTTGTTCAGTATTGGACAGATAAGTTTAACAAATTAACTGAAAATAGATTCTCATTCCCCAGTGATTTACATTTTGACATCTTGTGGGAAAAAATCACTTGCTGGATTGGCTTGAGGTGTGTTTCCAAAGGGTGGGACTTCTGCCCACCTTCAGGACTCAAGAGCACTCTCGTACTTCTGCGTCTTACCTGTGTTGGCATATTCCACTGCCAGGTCCTTCCCTGTTCCTAACAGTAAGAATTCCATCCATTCAAAGACATACTCTGATTCCACGTTTATCAATAGACTCAAAAAATGTGGATTCCTCTGTTTGCAACCGCTGATAATCTTAAGTCAGTGCAGTGAAGGGTTTATATTATTGTTTACTGCTTGTGGTCACTATTTTCTATTGATGGGTTCCCCCTATTTATCAAATACAATGTGTAACACTAGGAACACAAAAATAATTACGACCCGTGCCCCATTGATGGGTGCAGCTAAGATGTAACAACATGTAAACACATGGATTAGCATACCATGAGGCAAATGGAATAAAGTATCACAAGGCACAGATGATGGAGATTCTACCACACATGAGAGTCATGGAAGGCTTTTTAAAGCAAGTGGTATTTGAGCTGGGCCTTAGGAAAACAAAAACTAGACTCAACAGCTCAGAGGAGAAAGGGCTTTTCCAGTTTGAGAGAATATCATGAATACTAGAACCTGGGGAAATTCAGTGTAACAGAAGCAAAAGTGGCCTGGAGAAGAAGCCAAGGAAGACTTCTCTGGTGATCCAGTGGTTAAGAATCTGCCTGCCATGCAGGAGACACAGATTCGATCCCTGGCCTGGGAAGATTCCACATGCTGCGGGGCAAGTAAGCCCACATACTGCAACTAGAGAAAGCCTGTGCACAGTAATGAAGACCCAGCACAGCCAAAAGTAAATATTTTTTTTAAGGGGTGGGGAGAGAAAAAGAAGGAACTGAAGTGGAAGGGACTATAGAGTGAATTACATGGAATTACATCACAGAGCTTATAGAATGATTGCAGTGTGATGACTGAGCTCCTATACGTGCCAGGTACTAAAATGTCCAAGGGCAGATGATAAATGCATCTTAAAAGGGAGAGAAGAAGGCTCAGAGGTCCCATAAGAAGTCCTACTCGGGGCCAGTATTCAGTATTCTTTCCACAGGTCTCTGGCTCCTATTACCAGCACGGCCTGCTTTAAGGAATTCTAGAAACTAGTCTAGTGGTTTTCAAATGTGTTCTCAAGAACCCTCAGATGTTATGGAATCCAGAAACAATAAAGAATACCTCCAAAACACAATCATCACTCTTCTCAGATTTACATATTTGGGTGACCTCTAAGAATTTCTTTCAAAAAAAGAGTTTTGCTGCTAAAACAAATAATTTAAAAAGGAAAGTCATTGATTTAGTCAAATCCTTTCTTTTAAAAATGATTTTTCCTCCATTGTGCAAGATGATACATTTGTTATAGAAACTTTGGAAAATATTGAAAATGGAAAGAAAAATCACCTATGTTCCTACCACCAGTGGGGAGCTACAATTAATACTTTATAGTCAATACTTTTGCCACAAATATATTTGACATAGTTATGATCTAAATAGCATTATACATAAGTGTTTAACAACTTTTTAATTATATAATGTGCCTAATAATTACACAAATATTAGAAGTCTTTTCATGCCAAGATGAAAATCCATTGAATAATAAGCAGTGAACAATTTATTTTGTAAATGCTCTTGAATGTCATTAGTTTATTCAACATAAATGTTGAATCATTTTTTCTTGGCAAGATTTTAGTTCACATTTTTTTTAAAGTCATCAGGTTAAAGGATATTCAAAAGACAAATTTTAGCCCAAGTCACATACTTTTGACATATTTAACTATGAATACCAAAGTTACTATCTTAAAAGTAGAATAAAATGTTCAGTAAGGATTCTACTGTTTTCCTAAAAATATTCTAGAAACTGCCACGTTTTAAGTGTGTGGAGAAAAAATACACTTGATGGTTGCATACTTTATGGAATATCTTTTCATCTCAAATTACAAAGGATAAGTTCTCAATTTTAGAATCAAACGAATGAGAAGTTGAATTTTTTAAAAGACACAATTCCCAGTGGTTTGGACCAGTACTCAAGATTCTGAAGGAGTAATAAATGTTAAATACATCCTTTGATTGGTAACGTCTATGGTGGCAGTAGTGGTAAAGAACCCATCTGACAATGCAGAAGGCGTGAAACTTGGGTTCCATCCGTGGGTCAGGAAGATCCCTTGGAGGAGGACATATCAACCCACTCCAGTATTCTTGCCTTCAGACACGACTGAAGCGACTTAGCACACATAGCTAACTCCAGGAGGACTTTGAAACCAGTTGGAGAGTGATTAGGAGATGAAGAAAGATGTCAGAAGTTCCATTTTCCTTACCTCCTCAGAAAAGAACATGGATGCAAACCATAGCCTTTGGAATGTTAATCATCATATTCACCCACATCATTTCACACTCTTCTCCCTTTTTAAATGGAACTATAGGGAATAAATAATGGAATAAATAACATTTATTAGTTTCTATTATTTTAAAAGTTATTATCTATTCCATGGTTGTCCAGTGGTTAGGGCACTGTGCTTTCACTGCAGGGGGCATGGGTTCTATCTCTGGTTGGGGAACTAAGATCTTGCTTGTTGTGCAATTTGGCCAAACAAAATTAAAAAAAGAAATGACATTACAGTTGATTTACAATATTGTGTTAGTTTCAGGCATAGAGCAAAGTGATTCCACTCTTCTCCCTTTGATACCCCACCTCCTGGTATTCACACTGTTAGTATATCTCTCCTACTGAGTGTAGGCAATTCACTTCTGACCAGTTCAATATGCAGTGTCACCTGGGATTAAAATTCACTAGATTGCCAAGGACCACGTGGGCTTGAAAGGGGATTCTTCCACAGTCCAATCTTCAAAAGAAACCTCAGCCTTGGTCACCACCTGGATTGTAGCCTGATGAAACCCTAGAGTGGACGGCCCATGTGAGCCACGCCTGGACTCCCAACCCACAGAAATTATGGGATAATCAACATGTCAACCATAGCCCAAGCTTGTGGTTCAGTGTGGTACAGAAATAGATGATTCATACACCTGTTTACACAGTGATTCACTCTGAGTGACTCAGGAAGTAACTGGGAAATTAAGTGGTCACCAGGCCTCCTCATTCCAACTCTCCATTTCCATGAGCTTTCTCCATGTCTGAAAATACTGCTTTCAGCAGCACAAAAACGGTGCTTTGTGATTACCTAGAGGGGTGAGATGGAGAAGGCAATGGCACCCCACTCCAGTACTCTTGCCTGGAAAATCCCATGGATGGAGGAGCCTGGTGGGCTGCCGTCTCTGGGGTCGCACAGAGTCGGACATGACTGAAGCGACTTAGCAACAGCAGAGGGGTGAGATGGTGGGGATGGTGGGGAAAGGCTTAAGAGGGAGGGGATATATGTATACATAAAGCTGATTCAGGTTGTTGTACAGCAGAAACTAACACAACGTTGTAAAGCAACTATATTCCAAAAAAAATTTTTAAGGAAGCAGAAAAAGATGGCAAGACATATCATTGTTGTCTCAAGGGGTAGCAGTGTTTACATTTGGTGCAAATCAACAGAGAACTTAACAGAAAGAAGTTCACAGATAGAGGTTTCTGGATTTCACTCAACCAATAGTCCAAGAATAGGCAGCCAGGGCTGCTAGGGTGGTTTGGGTGATACTTCTGAGGCCTAGGCTCTTCTTCTGTCTTCCTGTTTCAGTTGGAAGGGGGAGGCTCTTGTTCTTTTGCTCTTTGCCTCCCCCGGGGCCACAGCTGTGTCACTTCTACATCCCAGGCGGGAGGCCCCCTTTGATGCCCCCAGCGGACCACCACTCACATCATCTCAGGGCTGTGTCACCTGTCTTTTAAAGAGTCTGGAGAAGCAAGCGTTTTTAGTTGAGCACTTTGCTGCCCTGAAGAAATGAAGGCAGGAAGAATGGTTAACAGATAGACATCTAGCAACATCTGCCACTCAAAGCTTCAATCCCAAAGACAGAACTATGGAAAGATGGGATAAAAGGAGGAAGGAAATAAAAAGAGTGGAAATTAATGATGTAAAAAGCTGGCTATAATTAGGATAATCAAAGCCAAAGTGAAAGGTAAATTCTGGGGGATCGTATTATTTATCTTCTATTTTTATTGGAGTATAATTGCTTTATAATGTGTTACTTTCTGCTGTACAACATGAATCAGCTATATGCATACATATATCCCCTCCTTCTTGACCCTCCCCCCACTCCTCTCATCCCACGGCTCTAGGTCATCACAGAGCATCGAGCTGAGCTCCCTGTGCTGTACAGCAGCTTGCTGCTAGCTGTCTTACACCCGGGAGTGTATATATGTCAATGCTACTCTCTCAGTCCGTCCCACCCTCCCCTTCTCACCCCTGTGTCCATATGTTCATTCTCTATGTCTGCATCTCTATTCCTGCCCTGCAGCTAGAGTCATCAGTACCATTTTTCTAGGTTCCATACTCATGTGCTGTTGTTCAGTTGCTAAGTCATGCCTGACTCTTTATAATGTCATGGACTACAGCCTGCCAGGCTTCTCAGACCATAGGATTTCCCAGGCAAGAATACTGCAGAGGGTCACCATTCCTTCTCCAGGGTATCTTCCCGACAGAGGGATCAAACCTGTGTCTCTTGAATTGGCAGGTGGATTCTTTACTACTGAGCCACCAGGGAATCCTCATATGTGTGTTAACATGTGATGTTTGTTTTTCTCTTTTCAACGTCACCCTGTAAGACTTTAGTTTCAATTACATTACTACAAATGACCCAATTTCCTTCCTTTTTATGGTGGAATAATATTCCAAAATCACTGTAGATGGTGACTGCAGCCATGAAATTAAAAGACGCTTACTCCTTGGAAGAAAAGTTATGACCAACCTAGATAACATATTGAAAAGCAGAGACATTACTTTGCCAACAAAGGTCCGTCTAGTCAAGGCTATGGTTTTTCCAGTGGTCATGTATGGATGTGAGAGTTGGACTGTGAAGAAAGCTGAGTGCCAAAGAACTGATGCTTTTGAAGTGTGGTGTTGGAGAAGACTCTTGAGAGTCCCTTGGACTGCAAGGAGATTCAACCAGTCCATTCTGAAGGAGATCAGCCCTGGGATTTCTTTGGAGGGAATGATGCTGAAGCTGAAACTCCAGCTTTGGAGTTTGGCTACCTCATGCGAAGAGTTGACTCATTGGAAAAGACTCTGATGCTGGGAGGGATTGGGGGCAGGAGGAGAAGGGTACGACAGAGGATGAGATAGCTGGATGGCATCACTGACTTGATGGACTTGAGTCTGAGTGAACTCCGGGAGTTGGTGATGGACAGGGAGGCCTGGCGTGCTGTGATTCATGGTGTCGCAGAGTCAGACATGACTGAGCGACTGAACTGAACTGAACTGAACTGAATATTCCAAAAGGTGAATATTTGAAATGACTTATAAAGCCATTTTTAGCAGGTCTGACACAATATAGTAGTAAAAACACTGTTTCAAAACTATGCATATAACATAATCCATTTGTTATCTTGGATAGAGACACCACCCTCTTTTTTTTTAATGCTCTTAGATATCTTTTTTTATTAGTAGTTATACATGGTTTTCATAAGGAAAAGAAAATATTGTTTGAAAGTTGCACATAAAATACGTGTTTTTTAAAAATCATGTTTACTATTTCCAAATCAAAGATCATCTAAATGTTAACATTTAAAACAGGTGACATCTTCTAACTGTTGGAGATACAGTGATGTCACAGAATCAGGAGATGAATAAGACTCTAGTATCTACCCTGTAAATGCTGTCTTTCAATTGAACATCAAGATTTTCCTCTGAGAAAACAGTTGAAGAAGGAGTAGTGTTTGTTTCAAATGCCTAGTGGGTAGACCTATTATGTATTACAGAAAAGGAGAGCCTGAAGTTCTATTTGTTTTAAAGTTTTACTTCTTTTCTGAAGAAAAATTTTTCCCTGAGAACTTTTGTGCTGAAGGACTTTTGAGGAGAATTCAAAAATCAAAATGTAGCACATCATTATTATTTTTTTCTTTTTTAAAAAATACCTATCTGTATCACATGAACTTTTAATTTTTTTTATTAAAATTAAAAAACAAAAAAAACTCTTCCCAATACTATATAATGACCTATACAGGAAAAGATTATTTTATTTATGATGAACTTTTGCCTGATTCCTTTGTGTAGCCCATGATTCATTGTAAAAAGAAACCTAGACTTAACAAATAAAAATGGAATCACATTGCAACAGACAGTTGCTTGCTGGTATAAGCACCAAGTTTGATGAATACAGGCCTGGATTTCTGGTGTCATCTACTAGCTGTGTGACCTGGGGATTTTAGAAATGTACAGTGAGAAGAAGTTCATTAGGTTCAGGACCTCCTGGTGGGCCAGTGGGTTAAGAATCTATCTGCCAATACGGGGAACACAGTTTTGAGCCCTGACCCAGTACAGTCCCACATGCCACAGGGAAACTAAGCGTGTGCACCCTAGAGCCCACGCTCTGCAACAAGAGAAGGGTATCCCAACAAGAAGCCCGAAAACCACAACCAGAGAAAGCCCTCACAAAGCAATGATGACCCAGTGCAGCCAAAAATAAATTTAAAAAAATGAAATTAATTAGGTTCAGTTGAAATCACATGAGAAAATACATGTGAGGTTACTTATCCCAGTGCCTAGGCATTAAAGACAATTCAAAAATGTTCATAAACTTTATTTAGTTATGACTTAGGGAGGTTAGAGTCTTGGAAAAGAGGGAAGAAGACAGCATAATGGGAGGACAGGGGGAAGAGCAAGGCCCAGAAGTAGCTCAGAGTCTTAGGACCTCATCTGACTGCCAGAGATGGCCCCACACAGTGAACTGGAAGCTCAGGAAGAGGGACACATGCAGTCCTACCACGAGCTCAGAGTCTCCTTTTCTCAGGACATTTGCTGGAATATTCACATAATAAATCCATAAATCTGTGATGATTATGGAAGTAAATGATGATCCCTAGGGTTGAACAGTACACAACCTACAAAACTGTGCATGGCCACCCTGAATGATACAAGATGTCTCTACACTTTATTCAGCCTCTTCTGAAGTGGCTGCCATCTTATATTTCATGTTACCTGGTGGGGCCCTTTAAATTCTTTCCAGGTCAAGGCATTATATTGATATGCTGCTGCTGCTAAGTCGCTTCAGTCATGTCCGACTCTATGCGACCCCATAGACGGCAGCCCACCAGGCTCCTCTGTCCCTGGGATTCTCCAGGCAAGAATACTGGAGTGGGTTGCCATTTCCTTCTCCAATGCTTGAAAGTGAAAAGTGAAAGTGAAGTTGCTCAGTTGTGTCCAACTCATAGCACCCCAAGGACTATACCCTACCAGGCTCCTCCATCCATGGGATTCTTCAGGCAAGAATACTGGAGTGGATTGCCATTGCCTTCTCCAATATTGATATAAGGTAGAAGTTTGAAACTCAGATCACACAGCACGGCAAAGAATTGGAGCTGCAGGTAGGACAGATTAATGTCTTTCAGCTTCCCTTCCACCTCCTGTCTACTACATCTTCCTGCGTCAACACAGGAGATGCAGGCTTGACCCTGGGTCAGGAAAATTTCCTGGAGAAGGAAATGGAAACACACTCTAGTATTCCTGCCTGGGAAATCCCATGGACAGAGGAGCCTCAGTTCAGTTCAGTTCAGTTCAGTCACTCAGTCGTGTCTGACTCTCTGCGACCCCATGGACTGCAGCACTCCAGGCCTCCCTGTCCATCACCAACTCCCAGAGTTTACTCAAACTCATGCCCATTGAGTCAGTGATGCCACCCAACCATCTTATCCTCTATCGTCCCCTTCTCCTCCCACCTTCAATCTTTTCCAGCATCAGGGTCTTTTCAAATAAGTCAGCTCTTCACATCAGACAGCCAAAGTATTGGAGTTTCAGCTTCAACATCAGTACTTCAATAAATATTTAGGACTGATTGTCTTTAGAATGGACTGGTTGAATCTCCTTGAGTCCAAAGGACTCTTAAGAGTCTTCTCCAACACCACAGTTCAAAAGCATCAATTCTTCAGCACTCAGCTTTCTTTATAGTTCGACTCTCACATCCATACATGACTACTGGAAAAACCATAGCCTTGACTAGACAGACCTTTGTTGGCAAAGTAATAGCTCTGCTTTTTAATATGCTGCCTGGGTTGGTCATAACTTTTCTTCCAAGGAATAAGCGCCTTTTAATTTCATGGCCGCAGTCATCATCTGCAGTGATTTTGGAGCCCAGAAAAATAAAGTCTGCCACTGTTTCCACTGTTTCTCCATCTATTTGCCATAAAGTGATGGGACCAGATGCCATGATCTTAGTTTTTCTGGATGTTGAGTTTTAAGCCAACTTTTTCACTCTCCTCTTTCACTTTCATCAAGAAGTTCTTTAGTTCTTCTTCACTTTCTGCCATAAGGGTGGTGTCATCTGCATATCTGAGGTTATTGATATTTCTCCAAGCAATCTTGATTCCAGTTTGTGCTTCATCCAGCCCAGCATTTCTCATGATGTACTCTGCATATAAGTTAAATAAGCATGGTGACAATATACAGCTTTGATGTACTCCTTTTCCTAGAAAAAGGAATACAGGGGAGCCCAGTAGGCAACAATCCATGGGACTGCAATAGAATTGGACAGGACTTAGTAACTAAACAACAACTTATCAGGAGATACTGCAGCAGATGAAACTATTTCCAAATTAGTAAATCCTTGTTAATCCTTGTAAATATCAACCAGGAGTCAATGAGCTCCTTCTTTGTACATAAAGGGGGTTAATTTACACCTGAAACTCATTATCCCCAGAGGTTGGTTTGGATTGCAAATACAACCATGCTTAAGCAAGGTTGATTTCAGGGTTGTTGGGGAAGCAGGCAGGTTGGGGATGAAGAGTTAACAGCTATAACCCAGATCAGATGAAGAAAGCGACACCTCACTGTTCAGCCAAGTGCTTCCTCCTTCTTCCTTGGGATCTGCCTGCCTTCCAGCCTTCCTCCAAGGCTTCTCCTTGCCTCTCCTATTGGCTGTCTCACTCTGAGGCAGGAAGAGAAATCTGGTCGGTGGCTGATTTAGGTATGACTCCGAGGGGAGACCAAGCCTCCAGGCAAATGATACAGACTGTGTCCTGAGGGAAAAGTTCCCTTAGTTGAGAGCCTCTTAGCTCCTGGGTGGCCTGGTTGAGGTGCTGGGATCAGCTGAGACTAGTAATGGGTGTTTGAGAATTCCTGCAGGAGGTAATTTGCTGGGGCTCTAAGAGGGGCGGATCCCTAGCCACAGGGCATCTGAGACTAGAAAACACAGGACTTCAGGCTGGATATCCATCTGGGAATCCGGAGAAAGATCTCAAAGTTCCAGCAGAGGGCGCTCTCCCAGGACCACTTCATAGCCAATCAAGATGCAGCTCTGTTCTAACCTGGAAAATTATACGGAGGGACTTGGGCGGGGAGGGCCGATCTGGGAACCTGATGATTGGAAGTGGGCCAGGAAGCAAGGGCTTAATTCCAGAAATAAGGCAGAGCTGAAGTTCTGAAAAGCAGCAGGTGACAAGAGGACTGGATAATTCGCTCAGTAGACTTTGGGCTACTTAGTTACCAGCTCCCTGGGTCCCTGAGACTGAGATGGGACAGAGCCTACAAATGATGCTCAGGTGGTTCCAGCTGCTGAGTGGGCAGCAGGTCGGGAGCAGGAGCTTGCTGGGAACTTTGCCCAAGGTGCCTTCTCTGGTCCTGAGTCCACTTCCTGTTCTGCATCCACTTCCACGGCTGGTAGGTCTTGACCACCTCCTCACTCCTCTGTTGGACGCATGGTTTTGGACTCGTACTTCAGGAACATCTTCCCACAGATGTCGAGAGATACAGGCCACGGCCCTTCCCCTGACAGTTTAGATAAATCTTGAGTGTTCCCTGATGTGTGGGTCAAGAGCAGCCGGGCGGTTTCTGGAAGCACTGGCCTTCCGTATTTCTAACAGGCTTACCAGCATTGTCCTAGGATCATTTCACTCTTGTTCCCAATCTTCATACCCGATGAACATTTGAGAACAAGTATCTCACCTTCTTTGTTTTTTGCCTTGGTCTCCCTCCCCAACCACCACCTCAGAACCCAACTCAGAAATCCCTCTCCTTTGCCTGCGCTTTTCAGATTCATTTTGTGTCTCTGGAGCCTCTGTGCTGTTTCCATGTCCACTTTGAAATCTTGGGTGTTTAACTTCTCTTACCGCCTATAAAATTTACCACATTTGTTCTTTCAGTCATTTATTCCCTAATAAGTTAGCGAGAGCTCGTTTCACAGCACCGGAGGGCATGATGTAATTACTTCTAACACAGAATCTGAGATCAGAATATACACAGCTAATTAAAGTTTCCCACTTAAGTCCCAGGTAAGAATTTCCTCTAGCAAATGCTTTTTTTTTTTTTTGAAAAATAGACTTAAGAACGCCTGAAATTGTTTAAAATCCTGTAGCTTATAAAATAAAGCTCTAATGAGCCTGTCTTTCTTTTTTTTTTTTAACAGATCTTTGGTTTGAGTGTGGATAAAGCAGTTATCACAAAATCATCTGAGAAATAAAAGAAATCTTGATTTAACATGAAAACCTTTCCATTCTGTAAGTGAACTCGTTTGACCTAGATCTGTCCTTTAAAGGGCAATTGGCTGTAAGAAATTCTAAGGTTGTTCTCAGAATTCTAAGACAATTGGTAAATATTGATATAAAAAGTCGGGTTCATTAGCGACACCGATTTGATTTTCCTGAAAATCGGCCAGACGGAAAGTTCTCACTTTTATCCACCTTCATTGTTACTCTCCATAGCAACTGAAAACTTTTCTGGGCTGAAATAATCCTCTCTAGCTCCCAGCGCACAGTCAAGGAATTTTAAAAACAGAGGACTTTGTAACCACGAAATACCCTCCAAGATTTAAAAGGCCACAGAGCTCCAGATAAATAATCATTTATCTTTCTTCTGAAGGTAAGCACTGGGTTTAGAAATGTTTGTATCATCCTCTGTCATTTTTTAAATGCTAACATAAGAATCTTAAACTTGCTCTCTCTTTTTAAACCATAAAAGTAATCCTAGTATTTTTGTTACTACCCCACAGCCATTTTAGATCATCTCTGGGCCAAGATCTGCCATGAGATGCTGTTAACATTTTGCATTCCTTAAGCAATCGGTTGAAGAGATTAATATTTTTTTTCCAGAAAGCTGATTGGCTCTAAAGTTGTCCTTTTCACTTCTGTAGTGAGCCCCAAATATGTGGATTTATCATGCTTCATGTGGACTTGAAACTCTCTTGTTTTTCTAAGATAGTTCGTACTTTTAATCAGCTGAAAACTAACCAGCATTTTCTGGACATTACTGTTTTCTTCCTTTCCTTTTTGAAAATCTTCTAACTCAATGTGATATCTGTAATGTATTCAAATTTATTTTCTGTTTACTTTTATTGACTTACTTCACTAATGAGGCCCATAAATCAATGGGTTAAAATGAGGATGTTTCCTGTTGGAGCTGTGGAGAGATAAATAAGGAGTTTGGGATTAACATATATACACTACTATACATACAATAGGTAAACAACAAGAATACCTACTGTATAGCACAGGAAACTATAGTCAATATCTTATAATAACCTAATAGACAAGAATCTGAAAAAATATATATATATATATGTATAACTGAATCACTTTCCAGTACACTTGAAACTAATACAGCATTGTAAATCAACTATACCTCAACTTAAAAATGGAGAGTGTTTCCTGCTCTTTTTTAAAAATTGAAGTATAGTTGCTGTACAATGTTGTGTTAGTTTCTGCTTTACAACAAAGTGAATCAGCTATAAGTATAGATATATTCCCTTCCCTCTTGAGCCTCCTTCCCTCACCCCGCTTCCCCATCCCACCTATCTAGGTCATCAGAGAGCACTGAGCTGAGCTCTGTGTGCTATATAGCAGCTTCCCACTAGTTATCTTTTTATACATCTGGGTTTTATGACTTGTAGCACCTTTAGGACAGACAGTGAAATGTGTTCTCCCTATCTTTTGACTCTATGTCTAGTTCCCAGAGAGGCAATATAACTCACTTCTTGGCTGTTGTACAGTTTGAAAGTCTAAACCCACCATAGTTTCCTGCCAGTGGGAACAACCTACAGATCCCCTGTTGTTTAGAAACAGCTTGTCATTGCCAATCTACTTAGCCACCCAGTTAATGAATCTTTTCAAACCTCTTGCAGGCACAATAATTAAAGCCTTCATTTCCCCCCTTTCCACTGACATTCCTCCAGCTACAAGTTGACACCGTGAACACCAACCCATCCTCCTCCATCAGAGCAGACTCGGGGTAGAGGAAGAGTGGAGATGTGCTTCTGGACAAAGCCTTCTGTATCCTGGGTGTCCTTGTTCCTTCTACTCAGCCTTGATCCCTCGACTGAGACAGAAAAACCCTCAACTCAGGACAGCAGCAGCACTTGGAGTCCAGGGCAACTGACGGAAGTTCTACGGGTTCTCTCTGCTGATGACCCCCGTCCCCTGAACCACTCAAGAAGCCTCATCAGAACATTGCTGGAGAAAACTGGGTGCCCTCGGAGGACAGATGGAAGGCAAGGAGACTGCAATCTGGTTAGTGTGATAGAATGGGATCAGGGACTGAGCGTATTCACAAGAGCCATGCATTTCACAGTCACTTATTTCAGGAAAGCAAAATCAGACGCAAACCTTCCAATATCTGAGTGACCAATGCATTACAGTATAATAACTCCCATATGCCAGATCATACAGTAGTCTACATATGGCATTTAAAGACATGGAGAACTTGTTTATATTAAAATGATAATAAGCCTTCTATAAGCCTTGCTACAACCCTTCTGCAGGCTTAGAAGTATGTATTTGCAAGTATGCACTATTAGTTCCCTCTTCTTTCTGACTTACTAATCCTTTTTATTTGCAGTGACCTTGAATGTGATTGGTTAGATAGATGCTGCTTGTTTTCTGAGGCAAATAATACCATCTACTATTTGTCTAGCATTGAATTTTTAAGTACTTTCTGCTAAATATCGGCAGGTGTGTTTTAATATTTTGTATCATGGGGAATTAATGAATTGGATGATTGTCTTCTCTTTTTTTTAATTTTATTTTATTTTTAAACTTTACAATATTGTATTAGTTTTGCCAAATATCAAAATGAATCCACCACAGGTATACCTGTGTTCCCCATCCTGAACCCTCCTCCTTCCTCCCTCCCCATACCCTCCCTCTGGGTCGTCCCAGTGCACCAGCCCCAAGCATCCAGTATCGTGCATCGAACCTGGACTGGTGACTCGTTTCATACATGATATTATACATGTTTCAATGCCATTCTCCCAAATCTCCCCACTCTCTCCCTCTCCCACAGAGTCCATAAGACTGATCTATACATCAGTGTCTCTTTTGCTGTCTCCTACACAGGGTTATTGTTACCATCTTTCTAAATTCCATATATATGCGTTAGTATACTGTATTGGTGTTTTTCTTTCTGGCTTACTTCACTCTGTATAATAGGTTCCAGTTTCATCCATCTCATTAGAACTGATTCAAATGTATTCTTTTTAATGGCTGAGTAATTGTCTTCTTTAAAATGGGGAATCTGAGCTGGGGAAGGGAAGTGCTATCAGTGGGGCTGAAATGAGATCCAGGGTCCCAGAGGCCCATTTTCCAGCCATTTCCTAGTCTATTAAGTGACTCTCAAACCCTGGCTATCCATCAGCATCACCTGGCCAGGCTTCACAAAATACTCAGAATACTTGAAACTTCCTTCTCCAGACATCAAGATTTCACTTGCCCAGGAATTTTTTTTTTTTAATCTCTGCAAAGCACTTTAATGTAAAATCAGAATTAATGTAAAAACCAACATTTAATGTAAAATCAGAATGTCTCCATTGGGGGAAAGGGAGTTTGACAAGAGCATCCCCAGCAGTAAGAGCCTATGTTTTAAAAATGACCACAGGGATTTCCCTGGTGGTCCAGTAGCTAAGAATCTGAGTTCCCAATGCAGGGGGCCTGGGTTTGATCCCTGGTCAGGGAACTAGATCCCACATGCCTCAACTCTTTGCTGCAACTAAAGATACTGCATGCCACAACTATAGAACCAGCACAGCCAAATAAATAAAACATTTTTTTAAAAAATGACTGCAAACAACAACAACAAAAAACAGACCAAAGCGTTCTCAGCATCCCTTTCCTGACTGATTAGATTTTTTTCAGAATGACCTCACAAATAAGTAATTAAATAAATGAAGACATGACTAAATAAGAGAAGCGAAATCATTCCCCCCCAGAATAAGTTTTGGCAGATTTTCTCAATCACGCTTAGTTCTGAGGGAAACATTTCCTGGCCAAGTGTTTTGTTTTTTGTTTTTCATGACAGAAGGGTCTGGCTAACAGAATTTTTCTCTGCTCTGTGCAAACAATAAATAATTCAATAATTAGTAAAACTCCCAAGGGTTCCCAGAGAAAACATGTGTTGTGAGAGGCAGCTCATCTGTGATGACATTAATTTATATATATAGCAACAGAAGACTTCCCACCGGAAATAACTAGGAGTCATATCTTATTAATATCCTCTGAGAATTTGCTTCAGAGAAATGTTCTCCTCTAACGACATGAAGTGCCTTATTAAGGCTGGTCCAGTATTAGTTTAGCAGGGTAAGGGGAGGATGTAAACAGGCAAGATTGGTCTCCATTTTTGGAGGGGGGGGGGTGGGTAGAATAGGTTGTTTGTACATTTTTGTTTTGTTTTGTTTTCTGTGATATTAATAAGTGTTTGGCCAATTTAGCTTCTGTTTGAATTAATTCTTTTTCCTAGGAAGTGAAACACTGTAACACCTTTACTCTCCTGCTGCTGCTATTTCTTTTTCTAAGAGACTAAAGTTGGGGGGGAAAAAAAGGCAAATCTCAGCTTCACCTCCTCAGAAGGATCTAGTTTACCCAAACACCCATGATCTAAGCAAGGAGTCCATGAAATCTGTGTTCATTCACACACACACAAAACAAACTCCCTGATTTCGCAAATACCCACATTCTCTGCAAACCACAAATCTTCACCTTGTTGTTGAATTCTTTTTTTTTTTTGCCTTTTTAGGGACTTTATCCATTGAGAGGGTGCCTATCAGAAGTTTTCTGACTATAGAAAGGGCAAGGGGATGAGATCATGTTCTTAAAAAAGAGATCAGAGTGTATCTTGAATGTGTGGGGAGGAAATAAGTTCCCAATTTTATTTCAGATCTAGGTAAAAACTGAATTTTTAAAAAATGGATCTGAAGTTTTAGAGAGTGCTGTGTTTTAAAATAAATCCATTCAAGCTGCTGTCTTTGAAAAATAGACACTCTTGTCTGATTGTGGCTCTTTTTTTTTTTTTTTTCTTTTAGTGAGAAGAGTGTTTTAATACATTTAAAGAGGGATTCAGTTCAGTTCCGTTCAGTTCAGTCACTCAGTCCTGTCTGACTCTTTTCGATCCCATGAATTAATTACAGGATGCTTGGGCCTGGTGCACTGGGATGTTGGCAATTTGATCTCTGGTTCCTCTGCTTTTTCTAAAACCAGCTTGAACATCCGGAAGTTCACGGTTCACGTATTGCTGAAGCTTGGCTTGGAGAATTCTGAACATTACTTTACTAGAGTGTGAGATGAGTGCAATTGTGTGTAGTTTGAGCACTCTTTGGCATTGCCTTTCTTTGGGATTCAGTTCAGTTCAGTCGTTGAGTCGTGTCCGACCCTGCAACCCCATGAATCGCAGCACGCCAGGCCTCCCTGTCCATCACCAACTCCTGGAGTTCACTCAGACTCACGTCCATCGAGTTAGTGATGCCATCCAGCCATCTCATCCTCTGTCGTACCCTTCTCCTCCTGCCCCCAATCCCTCCCAGCATCAGAGTCTTTTCCAATGAGTCAACTCTTCGCATGAGGTGGCCAAAGTACCGGAGTTTCAACTTTAGCATCATTCCTTCCAAAGAAATCCCAGGGCTGATCTCCTTCAGAAGGACTGGTTGGATCTCCTTGCAGTCCAAGGGACTCTCAAGAGTCTTCTCCAACACCACACTTCAAAAGCATCAATTCTTTGGCACTCAGCTTTCTTCACAGTCCAACTCTCACATCCATACATGACCACTGGGAAAACCATAGCCTTGACTAGATGGACCTTTGTTGACAAAGTAATGTCTGCTTTTGAATATGCTATCTAGGTTGGTCATAACTCTTCTTCCAAGGAGTAAGCGTCTTTTAATTTCATGGCTACAGTCACCATCTGCCGTGATTTTGGAGCCCAAAAAAATAAAGTCTGACACAGTTTCCACTGTTTCCCCACCTATTTCCCATGAAGTGATGGGACCAGATGCCATGATCTTGGTTTTCCAAATGTTGAGCTTTAAGCCAACTTTTCCACTCTCCACTTTCACTTTCATCAACAGGCTTTTGAGTTCCTCTTCACTTTCTGCCATAATGGTGGTGTCATCTGCATATCTGAGGTGATTGATATTTCTCCCGGAAATCTTGATTCCCGCTTGTGCTTCTTCCAGCCCAGAATTTCTCATGATGTACTCTGCATATAAGTTAAATAAGCAGGGTGACAATATATAGCCTTGACGTACTCCTTTTCCTATTTGGAGCCAGTCTGTTGTTCCATGTCCAGTTCTAACTGTTGCTTCCTGACCTGCATACAGGTTTCTCAAGAGGCAGGTCAGGTGGTCTGGTATTCCCATCTCTTTCAGAATTTTCCAGTTTATTGTGATCCACACAGTCAAAGGCTTTGGCATAGTCAATAAAGCAGAAATAGATGTTTTTCTGGAACTCTCTTGCTTTTTCCATGATCCAGCGGATGTTGGCAATTTCATCTCTGGTTCCTCTGCCTTTTCTAAAGCCAGCTTGAACATCAGGAAGTTCACGGTTCACGTATTGCTGAAGCCTGGCTTGGAGAATTTTGAGCATTACTTTACTAGCGTGTGAGATGAGTGCAATTGTGCAGTAGTTTGAGCATTCTTTGGAATTGCCTTTCTTTGGGATTGGAATGAAAACTGACCTTTTCCAGTCCTGTGGCCACTGCTGAGTTTTCCAAACTTGCTGGCATATTGAGTGCAGCACTTTCACAGCATCATCTTTCAGGATTTGAAATAGCTCAACTGGAATTCCGTCACCTCCACTAGCTTTATTCATAGTGATGCTTTCTAAGGCCCACTTAACTTCACATTCCAGGATGTCTGGCTCTAGGTGAGTGATCACACCATCATGATTATCTGGGTCATGAAGATCTTTTTTATACAGTTCTTCTGTGTATTCCTGCCACCTCTTCTTAATATCTTCTGCTTCTATTCAGTTCAGTTCAGTCACTCAGTCCTGTCCGACTCTTTGCGACCCCATGAACTACAACACGCCAGGCCTCCCTGTCCATCACCAACTCCCGGAGTTGACTCAGACTCACGTCCATCGAGTCAGTGATGCCATCCAGCCATATCATCCTGTCATCCCCTTCTCCTCCTGACCCCAATCCCTCCCAGCATCAGAGTCTTTTCCAATGAGTCAACTCTGTGTATGAGGTGGCCAAAGTACTGGAGTTTCAGCTTTAGCATCATTCCTTCCAAAGAAATCCCAGGGCTGATCTCCTTCAGAATGGATTGGTTGAATCTCCTTGCAGTGCAAGGGACTCTCAAGAGTCTTCTCCAACACCACAGTTCAAAAGCATCAATTCTTCAGTGCTCAACTTTCTTCACAGTCCAACTCTCACATCCATACATGACCACAGGAAAAACCAAAAGAAAAACTGCTTCTGTTAGGTCCATACCATTTCTGTCCTTTATCGAGCCCATCTTTGCATGAAATGTTCCCTTGGTATCTCTGATTTTCTTGAAGAGATCTCTAGTCTTTCCCATTCTGTTGTTTTCCTCTATTTCTTTGCATTGATCACTGAGGAAGGCTTTCTTATCTCTTCTTGCTATTCTTTGGAACTCTGCATTCAGATGCTTATATCTTTCCTTTTTTCCTTTGCTTTTCGCTTCTCTTCTTTTCACAGCTATTTGTAAGGCCTCCCCAGACAACCATTTTGCTTTTTTGCATTTCTTTTCCATGGGGATGGTCTTGATCCCTGTCTCCTGTACAGTGTCACGAACCTCCATCCATAGTTCATCAGGCACTCTATCTATTAGATCTAGTCCCTTAGATATATCAGATCTAATCCCTTCTTTTGGATTGCTGCCACTGCTAGGTTGCTTCAGTCGTGTCCGACTCTGTGCGACGCCATAGACAGCAGCCCACTAGGCTCCTCTGTCCCTGGGATTCTCCAGGCAAGAATACTGGAGTGGGTTGCCATACTCCAAGAGAATGGATTGCACTTAGGTAATGATGAGAACTGTGATGAAACCTGCTTGGGTTTCAGGCATGGTAAAGGGAAAAGAATCTGGTTTGAAATCAACATTAGGAGCATACCCCTTGTTTTGGTACCTTCTAGCTGTTGAGTCACCGAGGTGCTGATTCCCTCCCCTGGGGGCTGCTGGTGAGATCACATGTCCATCTGTGAATGTATTTAGGAACTCAAACTCTCTTCTTCCACACGTATTCACAGAAATGTCCAGTACCAACCCTGTTTTGGTATATTGGAGCTGCATTTGTGAAGGACCGTCAGACTGGAAAAATCAGACTTTTCCTCAGCATACCCTTCCTGCCTGCCCCTCAGCCTCACCTCAGCTGTCCCAGAGGTTTGGGGTTTTTAACCAAGATCTCCAGGTGATTCTCAGACACATTCAAAGAGAATTGATGCTTTAAGCTCCTGCATTTAAATCCCTCCCTGTCCCCGATTTCTCAGAACTACCATGGGGTGAAGTGTGAAAAGGATCAAACTTTATCTTGTTTATGGAGCAAGTTTATCTGAACTCTTCTCAGTTAAGACTTTTCTTTCTGTCACTCAGAAATGCCACTAAATCTAGTACAGACCCACAAAAACATAGTGCCCACCATCAGCTGCCATCGTTCCAGATCTTTCTTTGAAAGGAAAAGGAAGAAATATAATTTCCCTCTTATGTTTTACAGTCAACTGTTAGCACCCCCCATCTCCCTTCTAAGCAGACCTTATAAAAATCTAAGAACTTAAAGAAGGGCAGTAGATTTACCCATAATTCCAAGTCAAATTCTCAATGTCTTTTGGTTTAAAACCCTGCAGATTCTGACAACTGCTTCATTAGCGTAAAAAAAAAATATTTCATACAGCTCTTTGTCATTGAGGCTGGAGCCTGAAATACACAGGCATTACACGAAAAGCTGGATTAAGCAGCTGGGAGAAGGCAATTTGATTTGGCTCCAGGTTGTCACAGAAAATTTCTACCAAATATCTGAGTAGTCCATTTAACTGAGTAGAAAATGCTTCTCACATTTTGAGTAGTCTTTTTACCAAAGTTTATTTCCTTATAAAGTTAAAAAACTAATTCCTAGAATCTGTGGGTTTTGTTTTTTTTTTCCCCATCTTAAACCTTATGCCTCCACCTGACAAGATTAGAAGGAAATCAGTGGATTATTTCTGAGTGAGTCCATTCTTTTTTAACAAAGAATTAGTTCACTGGAGTCAGAGCCTGGGACAGATCCAATGCCCATGGGGTGCCACTATTTGCAGACTTTTACTAAACATCTCCTCTCAAACCACAACCAAAGCACTTCTGAAAACTGTAACAACAAAAACAAATCTAGTGGTGGTGAGCTGAAAATTCCAGTCCCCCACCAACCTCTAGAGGCCTTCTGTGACATCCATGCCCAGAAGAGAATCCATATTTTCTTATGTTACCTCTTCTAATTCTCCCTGCAGTGTTCTTTCCTCAAGCCACAGCCTTCTGTATTAAGGTAATTTGTCTAAGATTCAAATATCAGAGCACAAAGTTTTCAGCCCATGGCCCTTTGATTCACCATTAAGTTTCATTTCAGCTGACCTTAAAAAACTAAAACTAAAGCAGGGAGTAGGCAAACCTCCGGTCGTTCAAGATGACCAAACTCTCTAATCAGACAAATGAAATGCTTCCACAACTTTTTAAAAGCTTTTCAAAGTGAGAAACTGATTTACCTTGCAAGTTGTAAGCATTTTACAAACTAATTCTGGCATGACCATCTGCATAAATACAGATCTTACCCTCTTTTTAAAATATTTTTTGTATTCGTTTATTTTTGGCTATGCTGGGCTTTTGTTGCTGTACACAGGCTTTCTGTAGTTGCAGCAAGGTAGGGGATACTCTCTAGTGATGCAAAGGCTTCTTACTGCAGTGACTTCTCTTGTTTTGGAACACAGGCTTTAGATGCATGGGCTTCAATAGCTGAGGCGCGTGGATTCAGTAGTTACACACGTGGGCTTGGCTACCCCATGGCATGTGGGATCTTAGTTCCCTGACCAGGGATCAAACTGGTGTCCCCTGCATTGCAAGGTGGATTCTTAACCACTTGACTCCCAGGAAAGCCCAGATCTTACCCTCTTCTCCACTACCTTGTGCCACACCCCTCCTCCCCACCTGTAGAAAGGTCCACAGCAAAAGCATGGAGAAGGAACCATGAGTGGACCAAGGTCTCAGGCAGCTTGGATGGGATGAAGAGTGGCCATAGACACTGCTGTGTGCAACCAGCACACAGCCACACCTGGGCCACAGAAATGTGGTTTGGTGGCCTCACGGAGGTTCTATGTGTTCTTGACACTCTTCTTCCCATCTATCCAGTGCTATCAAGCAACCTCCTAATTGACCCAATTTTACTGGGTAAGGGGCTGCACAGTAAATATGTAGGTGATCCACAGCTGGTTTCCATGACACAAAACAAAGGAATGAGAATATAGTCTGTGAATGGCAGAGCAGGAATTAAGACTGGGCAGCCACTATCAACTGTGTGGTTTTAGGTACATTACTCACCCTCTCTTAAACTTGGCTTACACATATACTAAGGGTATTCTTCCTCATAGAAGGAAAAATTTTGGAGAAGGCAGTGGCAACCCACTCCAGTACTCTTGCCTGGAAAATCCCATGGATGGAGGAGCCTGGTAGGCTGCAGTCCATGGGGTCGCTAAGAGTCGGAAATGACTGAGCAACTTTACTTTCACTTTTCACTTTCACGCATTGGAGAAGGAAATGGCAACCCACTCCAGTGTTCTTGCCTGGAGAATCCCAGGGACGGGAGAGCCTGGTGGGTTGCCGTCTATGGGGTTGCACAGAGTCGGACACGACTCTTGCTATAGAAAGAAAAATTTAGTTCATACTTAATTCTGTGCATATTTAAATCTTTGCATACTGCATATAAATATACCTATTAACTCATTATACATTAAATAATTGGTCAATTAGTATTCTGAATGCTGTCTATTGTGCAGAAATATTTGGTGGATAATGATATAAACTGGGCACATTTTGTTTTTCCATTTAAAATGATGCAATGTTTCCCCCCTTTGAAAAATTGATTATCCAACACCTTTTCCAGAAACCAGGAGACTTATACACTGAGGAATGACTCAGTATGGAAGGTGCTTAGCTCTGTCTTGGACACATGGCTTCCAGTAAATGGTAGCTGTATGACCAATAGTTTTACCGATATTCTAGTTTCAGGAGGTTATTTGGTCCAAAGAAGGATTCATCTGACTCACCTCCCTGGGTCCTGGTGTCAGCCCCATACAATAGCTACTGGCCCATGGACTTTTCTCTAGGGCTTAGGGAACAGAAAAGGGCTGGTGTGGTTTTGGTGGTTTGTTTAACCTTGATATTCAGAGTTGGTCTCATTGAGAAGCCTGCGCCTGTTTGCTGAGTTCTTGGCCCCTCACAGTTGAGTTGGGGAGAGCTTGGAATCTGTCTGGCTTGTGAAGAATGTGATTAATGCTTTGCTTTACAGATGGATGACATGTTTCTTTCTGACTCAGATGGTATTTTCCAGATGTTACCCAGTGGGATGCACAGCAGACATGGAATTAGATCCCCTGAAACTTCCACCTCAGAGAACAGATTCAAAGATGTTAGAGTAGATTATCCCACAGTGGGACAGCTCCCCTGGGGCTCAAGATAGGTATTACTTAATGCCTTCACTCTGAGGCTGGTGCCATGTCATGGACTGCTTCTTGGATCCTGGGAGTGTTCCCAGAAGCTCCTCGAGTGTCTTTGAAGAAAGACAGTTCTCGTCTTGCTTGGAAAGCTTCTCTTCCACAACCTATGTGTCTTTCTTTTTCTCACTGTCTCAACACATTTCTCCAAACACCTTCCTCTGTCAAGTAAACTTCTTGATCAGACAAGCCAGGCATCTGTCTGTGGCTTGTGAAACAAAGCATGGTGGAAACATTTTTAGTAATTCTCAAACCACCAACCTCTCTGTTAACAGCAGGGTGCAGTGATTGAGTCTCAGAAGGGTACTGACATCAGCTGTCTTAGGTGGGATAAGGGGGAAGCAGATGGTACCCACTAGGTGACACTAGTGGTAAGGAACCCACCTGCCAATACAGAAGACGTAAGAGACATGAGTTCAATCCCTGGGTTGGAAAGATTCCCATGGAGAATGAAACGGCAACCCACTCCAGTATTCTTGTCTGAAAAATCCCATGGACAGAGGAGCCTGGCAGGCTACAGTCCAAAGAGTCACAGGGTCAGACACGACTGAGCAACTGAGCACACATATTCCATTTTCATTCTTCTTAAGTGTCATCATAGTGCTAGAGACCGAGGATAGAGCTATGCACAAAGCAGACAAAATCCAGCCTTAGTGGCCCAGTTGTTATCAAGGGGAAATAGAAAATAAACAAGCAGACAAATTAATCTTAGAAGTCTAGTTCCATGAAAAAATGAAAAAACAAAAACAAAAACGTGAATGCTAGAGCTGCCATTAGCTGCCTCAGCCTGTTAGGCCCCTAATATGTGGCTCATCCCACCTGAGATACACTGGTCAGCGTAAACCACACAGCGGATTTCAAAGATTTAGTGTGACAGAAAGAATGTCAACTAGCACATTGATACCTTTTAGAATTCTGATTGTGTGTTGAAATGATCATATCTTGCATATATGTGTATCTTGCAATAAAATGTATTATTCACATTAATTTCATTTATTTCTTTTATGCTTTAAAAGGTGGCTACTTGGGACTTCCATAGTGGTCCAGTAGTTAAAAATCTACCCTCCAATATAGGGAACTAAGATCCCACATGCCATGGGGCAACTAAGCCTGTGTACCCCAAGTAGAGAAGCCCATTTGCCACAACTGCTGAGTCCACATGCTGTAGAGCCTGTCCATGCTCCAGAGCTGGAGAAACCCCCACGCACTGCAATGAAGACCCAGCACAGCCAAAACAAAATGTGTGGTTACCAGAAAATTTAAAGTGTGCCTAGCACTTGTAGCTTGCATTGTATTTCTATTGAATGGCACTGTGCTAGAGAGCACAGGGCAGGGATGGGGACTTCCAACTTTGGACAGGGTATCTAGGAAGGCATCCCGGAGGAGCTGGCCCTTGAAGCTGAGACTCAAGAAATCAAGTGGGATAGAGCCTGGTGGAACTGACAGAAAGTCACAGAAGCAGAAGTGAAGTGAGAGCAGTCGAGAGAGGATAAGATGAGGTTGGCTAGATAGGGTAGGTAGAAGCCAGACTGAGGAGAAAATTATAAGGACTTGAATTTCATTCTAAATGCAATGGGGCATCACTTTAAGAGCCAGAGTCATCTGGTTTTAATCAAGGCAGCAAATTGACAGCTTGTGTTACCATAGTTGAAGACAGAAAGACTGCATTTAGGAAATAAGGACTTCCTGGGAGAGCTTCCTTATATAAAAGTTCAACCCTGACTGTCTTACTTGAATTAGGCTATTGAGGCTGCCCACTTTTCCTTCCTATTCATAAAATAATAAGCATCAGAAACTCTGTGGTGGTTAATGTTCTGGGACTATTTGTCAAGCTTTCTGTTTATTTTTATTTATTAATTTTTGCACAGTGCTTTGAACCGGATGCCCTGTTACTAATAGCTGGAGGAGATTTCGAGGATCAGCTCAAAGAGGAAGTGATCCAGCGAGTTTCTCTTCTCCTCCTCTATTACATCATTCATCAGGAAGAGATTTGTTCTTCTAAGCTCAACATGAGTAATAAGGAGTATACATTTTACCTGCACAGCCTTCTCAGCCTCAGGCAGGATGAGGACTCCTATTTCCTTTCACAGAATGAGACAGAAGATATCCTGGCTTTCACCAGGCAGTACTTTGACACTTCCAGAAACCAGGTAAGAAAGTCAGAATTGCTAACTAGATCTGCTGCTAAGATACAGTCTCAGAGCATGACTTTTTGTCACTAATATATTTGTAAGATGCTCAAAAACTTCTTAGAGAGGTAAGTAGTTGTGGTTTTTAGTGATGGGATGTTGTAACATAATTTAAAATTCTGAGTCTGAAGGGGGGAATGTAACAATTAATCAGTTGTCAGATGAGTTGTAGCCAGAAGCTGGGTAGAAGGGTGGGCAGACAGGCCAAGTAACAAGGCAGTTCTATTCTGAGTCCCCCTGAGCACCACAGTGAATGTGATTCATGGCTTTTGATCAGTCTCCAAGGACTGAACTCTAGCAGTGATTGCAGTGTGTCTATCTGCCTTGCCTTCTGGTGAGAGAAAGAGAAGGTAGTAAGAGTTGGGAAGGGATGAATTTATTATTAGTTATTTCCCTGAGGATGCAGCTTGCAAAAAGCCTTATTCATGACAGTCAGCACAGACATTATCTCTTTTGTGGCTTTTGATTGGTGCTGCATATATTCAGCGGTCCCGAGTCTCTTCTTCTCTTACAGCTCCCACTCTTAGGAAACAAGCATCTTGTTGCCTCATTACTATTCCAGTAAAAGCTGACCTTTCAGTTACCTTTTTGCTTTCTGCTTTTTGGTGGAAAGTTTGAGCTGATAACATTCTCTGAACATGAACTCTTTTAAGCCATATTTTCTTAAAGAATTAATTAAGGAGCCACCAGCACATTTTGAAGAGTGTGGCAGGATGTGTTTTTTTTTCCTCTTGAATTATTAATTGACATGTGTCTTAGTCCATCTGGGCTGATATAATATAAGTGTCATAAACTGGGTGGCTTACAAACAACAGAAATTTATTCTCACACTTCTGGAGACTGGAAAGTCGAAGATCGAAGTGCTGGGTAGATTTGGTATCATCTCTGATGAGAGGCTACTTTTTGGTTCACAGAAAGTCATCTTTTCTTCGTGTCCTCACATGGTGGCAGGAGCAAGGGAGACCTGTGGGGTGTTATATAAGGGCACTAATTCCATTCATGAGGGTTCCACCCTCATGATCTAATCACCTCCCCAAAGCTTCACTTCCTAATACCATCACTGTGGAGGTTAGGATTTCATTTGAATTTTGGGCAAGACACAAACATTCACTTTGTGGCAACATATATTGATAAATTTAAATTCTTGACCTCAATTCTGGTTTCTAGGAGTTCAAAGGTATCTGTGCAATCATGCTGCAACTTAATGCCAGAAAACATACCCTCCAATTTGCTGTAAATAGGCTTAATTTCTCTCATATTTGGCAGAACAAATGGAAAGACAGTTTACTAAGAACTTTGTAGATGTCATTTCAGTAACTCAAAATCACATGAATCTCAAAACTTTGGCTATATATTTTTCTATTTCCAATTGAGAAAATGTGGTTCTTTTTATAGAATTCAATTTTCTATTTAAATAAGGATGTGTCCCTACAGAGAAATTTCCTCAGTGCAACATCTATCTATATAATACAAGATCAGTTCAAATTAGCCACTGGGATTTTAGCCTCCTGTGTGTTACTGTCTTTTGATCTATACTAAATGCAAATGGAAAGCCAGCATTTAAAGGCAGATGGAGTGTATATATTTAATGCAGACTTCTGGTTATGCAACGTGTACTGCAAATACCTGAGTTTCTGAGTGTGTGTGTATGAGATTAAACATTCCTGTAACAGAATAAACTACTTCAATATTATATGTAGATCTACTTTATTCTTATATTGAGTCAAGAAGAATTGAGCCACTTATGAGTCATAACCGTGTGCTGAACCTTGGAACTATCTCATGGAGGAGATCATTGTCTCCAGATCCTGGGTCCTGTGGCCCATGCACTTGGACTTGGGTTCCTCTAGGATGTCAGTCAGTCAGTCTGGACTTTGCAGAAGGCCTTTTGGCACCTCACTGCAGGCTGCTGCTCTCTGACTAGGGAATATATAAGGTCACAGAAGGTTCTGGCAAGCCAGGCCCAAAATGACTAGCAGGTCTTGGTTTGCATAGGACTCAATCTCCTTAAGTCACACCACTAACAGCAGCTCCAGCTGAGCCTTCACCAGCTCATTAAGAGAGACAACCTTACTCCATCATACCCTGTTTTAGCCACCTTCCCTAATGGTCCAGAGTCTAAACATCCTTTTAGTCCTTCCTTCTCTTCCTACTCGGTTTCATCTTCCTGACTCAGTGTCTGAATGCACCCACCTCTCTCTGTTCTTTCTGCTCTTGCTGTTTCCATGGTAAATGTACCTGGTCTTCCACTAACCCTGCTTCTTATATGGAGCATAAATATTTTTGACCACATCCTAAGGACTTCAGGGATGGATACAAGCTTTAGAATCGTCCTTTGTCCTCAGTGGCACTTGGAGATGATTACTCTTTTACAGCTTCCATGAAAAACCCACCCCACCTCTATGCTGTACACACTCTGCTATTTTAACTTGTTATTGTCATTCACAAGTCTTCTGGCTACTTCTCCAAATTTGTTTAAAGTTTGATAACTGCCTCTTAGCCTTCCACACTGCTCCCCACCATAGCTATGAATAGGCTCTTGTCAAACTCACCAATTACAGACTTTAAAAAAACCCGACAGGCTATTGAATACAGTTCTCTAAACCAGCAGTCCCTGACTTTTTGGCACCAGGGACTGGTTTTGTGGAAGACAATTTTTCCATGGATGGAGGTGGGAGATGTTTCCAGTTTTGTTCACTGCTCACCTCTTCACGTGTGGCCCAGTTCCTAACAGACCATGAACCCCTACCTGTTTGTGGCCTGGGCTTAGGGGACCCCCACCCTAAACCATAATGGAAAAGAATATGAAAAAGAGTGTGTGTGTGTGTGTGTGTGTGTGTGTGTGTGTGTATAACTAAGTCACTTTGCTGTACAGCAAAAATTAAACACAATAGTGTAAATTAACTATATACTTCAGTAAATAAATCTTATCAGCACTTTTCCCCCATTGTCCTGCATCACAAGGCAACATTGACATAGTAAACCTCCCCTTAGTTCCTCATTTGATGAACATACTTCCTCCTTCTCACACTCTTGTACATGGTATTTCTAAACCATTTATGTCCTGCTCTGTGCTCTCACTTTTGAAGTCAAGTCCCATCTCCATGAAGCTCTCTTTCTCTCATTGATTTCTTTTTTTTTTTTTTTTTCACATGTACCACATAGCATGCAGCCAATGCAGGAGACATAAGAGACGTGGTTTTGATCCCTGGGTTGGGAAGATCCCCTGGAGAAGGAAATGGCAACCCACTCTAGTATTCTTGCCTGGAGAATCCCATGGACAGAGGAGCCTGGCACGCTATAGTCTATGAGGTCTGTCTGTATATGAGTGGATGGCTCAAAAGAAAAATCTGGACTGATATGCAGCAGAATTGAAGGTCATCAGTGTTTGGGAGTGCTTGGCATTGTGAGTGCATCTCAAGTAACAAGAATATAGTGAGGAGAGAGAAAACCAAAGTTGGGCCATGAGGGGCACCATGGCAAAGAGTTGGACACGACTGAGAGACTAACACAATATGGCATGTAGGATTTTAGTTCCCTGACTAGAGATTGAACCTGTGTCCCCTGCATTCAAAAGTGAAGTCTTAACTACGGGACCACTGGGGAAATCCCATCACTCATTGATTTCTGTCATCCCCCATTTCATGTTTTTTTCTCCCGTTTCCATCACAGCCATCTCTTGGTTTTCTTCTCACTTGTCCAGCTATTCCTTTGAAGGATGAATGTGGCCTGCCATCCCTTAAGCTGGGCTTCCCTTGTAGCTCAGCTGGTAAAGAATCTGCCTGCAATGCGGGAGACCTGGGTTCGATAACTGGGTTGGGAAGTTCCCCTCAAGAAGCGAAAGGCTACCCACTCCAGTATTCTGGTCTGGAGAATTCCATGGACTGTATAGTCCATGGGGTCACAAAGAATTGGACACGACTGAGTGACTTTCACTCCCTTCACTCACACAATGCCAAGGACTCCCAAACACTGATGACCTTCAGTTCTGCTGCATACCAGTCCATATCTCTCTTTTGAGCCATCAACTCATATAAACACCTGCCTTTCAAAATTCCCCATTGGCTATTTCCTTGGCCCTTGAAATTCAATATTAAAATGGAAAGTAATTATTTCTATTCCTGAACCTGTCCTTTCTTTGATGTTGCTTATGTAGCTCATGAAATAGTCTCTACTTTGGCTTGTGTAATGCTGCACATTCCTGTTTTTCTTTCTCTCTGACCCCCATTTTCACCTATGCAGGCTCATCTCTCTTTCTCTGTGTAGATTTTTTTTTATTCCTATGCTATATGTTTTATCTCCATAATTTATTTTATAACTTGAAGTTGCACCTCTTATTTCCCTGTACCTATTTCACCCAATCTCCCACTCCATCTCCTAGGGCAGCCATCAGTTTGCTCTCTATTTCCATAAGTTCGTTTCCATTTTGTTTGGTTCACTTGTTTTTTAGATTCCATATATAAATGAGGTTATATAGTGTTTGTCTTTGGCCTCCTAATTTATTTCACTTAGCATAATGCCATTTTGTTACAAATGGCAAGATTTCATTCTTTTTTTGGCTGCATTATGTTCCTTTGTATATGTATACATGCATACATGCTCAGTTGTTGTCTGACTCTTTGTGACCCCATGGACTGTAGGCCACTAGGCTCCTCTGTCCATGGGACTTTTCAAACAAGAATACTGGAGTGGATTGCCATCTCTTCTTCCAGGGGATCTTCCTGACCCAAGGATTAAACCTGCATATCATGTGTCTGCTACGTTGCAGGCAGATTCTTTACCTGCTGAGCCATCAGGTATATATGTATATACCACATCTTCTTTATCTATTCATCAATCAATGGATGTTTAGGTTTCTTCCATATCTTGCCTATAGCGCTGCAGCCACTATGGAAAACAGAATGAAGCTTCCTCAAAAAATTAAAAATAGAACTGCCAAATGATCTAGCAACACTCGTACTATTTACCTGAGGAAAAAAACCTGCCAATTCAAAAACAGCCCTATGTTCACTGTGTCTAGATTTTAAGCATTAATGCTCTTTCAGGCATGATCTTAGCCCCCGTCATTCCCTGTGCTTCCTCTGGGGTAGCACATCTATAGTTAAAGATGACTCACAAGAGTGTATCTCCATCCCAGACACTCCTGTGAACTCCAGACCCACATAAGCTATTCAGCATCTTTTCTTTAAGGATATGGTAAAGGCACCTCATACTTCAAATACCCATAAGTCAACCCAGCAAGACCCAGTCTTCATGTGTCACTTCATAGGTCAGCAGATAAAGGCCCAACTAGAAATTTTATTTTCTAATTTTCTTCCACCTTTATATCTAATATATCTCCAAGTTCTACTACTATTTCCTCCTGAAATAGCATAGTCATAGCCTGATGACTTTTCTCCAATTATCACCATCACTGTTTTTTACCTGGGCTACTGTAATAGTCTTCCAACTGTGCTTCTAGGAATCACTGACTCCCTTTCCAGTCTACTTGTTCTCCACCATGTAGCCAGAGTGAATTCATCAAAACACACTAGACCTGTAGCCCTATTCCAATCCCTTGCTCAAAATTCTCCTTTGGCTTCCAGTTGATTTTAGGATATAGGGCAAACTCCATTACATGCCAATAAACCTTTGGCCTTCACCATGCTCCCCTCTTGCCAGGATACTCAGCAATAACGTATCTGCTTGTGAATGCAGGAGATGCAGAAGACAGGAGTTCAGTCGCTGGGTCAGGAAGATCGCCTGGAGAGGGAAATGGCAACCCACTCCAGTATTCTTGCCTGGAAAATTCCATGGATAGAGGAGCCTGGTGGGATACAGTCCATGGGGTCACAAAGAGTTGGACACAACTGAGTGATTGAGCACATACACATGCACACACATCCACTTGATACTGATTCAGCTAGTAGATTGACTTATTATTTATAAAAATTGTGAGATGGCTGATGACCCAGATTTTTGTTTTGGATCCTTCTTCTTCCCTTCATATCTTACCGTTGGAAAGAACCTCTCTTTGGGAACGAAAAGAGAATCCATGTCATCACTAGCCTATGGCTGGAGTAAGTTTTGGTTGGTAAGGAGGAAGCTGAACCAAGTAGTTGAAGGCAGATATGAAAGGGAGCATGCTCTGTGATCATATAAGACAGCAGAGTCAGCTTGAAGTCAAGGTCAGGAATATAGATTTGAGTGTTACCAGCCTTCAGGCTGTACTTGAAGCTGGAGAAAAACAGTTCACCAGTTGAAAGGATGAAAGTTAAACTGTGCACCTCAGATTGGGACTTAGACCTATGGTATTTTAATTGAGATCACACCTGTTCTCAGGACTAATGAAGCTCAGATTCTTGAGGTCTCATCACAGAAAGAATTCAGTGAGAGACAAAGTGATAGTTAAGAAGTGGATTTATTTAGAGAGAAACATATGCCAAAGTGTGGGCCATCTGAGAATGTAGGCACCAGGGTGTGGGGTTGTCAGTTTTTAGAGGGCTGGGTAATTTCATAGACTAATGAATGGAAGGAGTAGTCCAGCTATTTTGGGGAAGGTGTAGAAATTTCCAGGAATTGGGCCACTGCCCACTTTTTGACCTTTATGGTCTGCCTTAGAACTGTCATGGCCACTGTGGGTGTGCCACTCAACTTGCTGAGTGTGACAGTGAGTGTATACTGAGGCTCAAGTTCTAGAGAAAGTTGACTCATCCACCATCTTGGACATATTTGATTCGAATCAGTTTATGTCATGTCCCTCCTGTTTCATAAGTAGTCAGGGCAAGAGTCTCATTGGAGAAAACGCATCTTTAGATGAATAATGAGAAAGATTAGATAGGTAAGAACCACTGAGATGGGAGTTGAAAAATTCAGTGTCATGGCAGATGAAAGAAACAAATATTTTCCAGATAGAGTTCTATCTGAGACTAGAAAATGATGCTAGGCTGCGCTGTGCTGTGTTTAGTTGCTCAACTGTGTTCCACTCTTCACAACCCCATGAACTGTAGCCCATCACGTCTCTCTGTCCATAGAATTCTCCAGGCAAGAGTGGATTGTCATGCCCTCCTCCAGGGGATCTTCCCAACCCAGGGATCAAACTCAGGTCTCCCGCATTGCAGATGGATTCTTTACGGTCTGAGCCACCAGATGTTCTTTTCTTTCTTTTTTTTTTTCTTATTTATTTTTGGCTGTACTGGGTCTTTGTTGCAGTGCACGTGTGGGTTTATCATTGCAGTGACTTATCATGTTGTGGGGCACAGACTTTAGGGCCTGGGGGCTCAGCAGCTGTGATGCCCAAGTTTAGTTGCCCCATGGCAGGTAGAATCTTCCCAGACCAGGGATCGAACCTGTGTCTTTTGCATTGGCAGGCAGATTTTCAACAACTGAACCATCAGGGAAGTCCCTAGAGATTTTCTAATCAGAATAGCTTCGGAAGTTAACGTTTCCTTTTTACTTTGTGTCTGATTTCAGTGTATGGAAACCAAAGTGCTGCAGAAAAAATCTGGAATCCTAAGCAGTGATGGTGCCGATGAAAACACTCTTCCTCAGTTGGCAGCGACAATCATTGCTTTGTCCCTCCAAGGTGTTTGTCTGGGACAAAGAAACTTGCCTCCCCCAGACTATTTTACAGAATACATTTTCAGTGCCTTGAATAGTACGAATACTCTTCACCTATCAGGTAAAGATGCTTTTCATGAATTTCATTTCCAAGTCACGCCTACTAAATATAAACTGTGCCAAAAACAAAGGTGGAAGCATTGTGGTGACCGAGTTTGTTCAGGTATGTTTTAAACACCCTTTTTATCTCAGCTTGTAGTGAGACAGCCCAGGGGGCCTTGTCAGGGCAAGCATGCTATGACATCTGTGGGGTGATAAGGCAAAAAAAAAAACAAAAACAAAAACTCAGCACCCTTGAGCAGGGATGATGAAATTGTGGGTAGGGAGTTGAAAGGAAAGATTTTTATGATCTGTTACTAGTACTAATTGGGATGTCCTAGGTGGCTCAGTGGTAAAGAATCCGCCTGCCAATGCAGGAGATGCAAGTTTGATTCCTGGGTCGGGAAGACACCCTGGAGGAGGAAATGGCAACCCACTCCAATATTCTTACCTGGGAAATCCCATGGGTAGAGGAGCCTGGTGGGCTACAGTCTGTGGGGTCACTAAGAGTCAGATATGACTTTGCAAATGAGGGCACCCTAGTACTACTGTCTCTTTTGGTATAAAATGCTGGGCAATAGGTGACAAAGTATCTTGTAGAACAAAGGTCTCCAGCCTCCAGGATCTAATGCCTGATGATTTCAGGACCTGATGTAATAAAATAATAGAAATAAAATGCACAATAAATGTAATGTGTTTGAATCATTTCAAAACCACCCCCTCTCTCCCACCTCTCTTCCTCCCAACTCCCCGCCACCTGGTCCCTGGAAAAATTGTCTTCCACAAAACTGCTCCTTAGTGCCAAAAAGGTTGGGGACTGCTTGTGTAGAAGGATAAAAGGATATTCCAAATGTTGCAAGAGGCTTGGTAGCAGTTTGCTTGGAACCATAAAAGTAAGTCGTGTCGTGTTAAACAAAAGCATTGTAAAATATGCGGCCTGGTTACATTTGTGACTGCCAGCATTTTAGGGATCTGAGAATAAAATAGGACATCGTGGAATGAAATCAGGATGTGTGTTTCACACATTTCTTTGTACTCGACAAGACATTAAGAGTGAAATGACTTAATTTTTTCATCTGCATTAGAACGCCCTGCTTTCTGGGCACACCAAGGGGACTTGGTGTGTCACTTCATAGCTGGTGCTTTTGCCAACATATTTCCTCTTGGGAAGTCACAACACAGAAGAGAAATACAAATTTTCCAAGACGCCAGCAGCACACTCATGATCTAGATAAATCTTCCAACTCTGAAAGGGATCAAGGGCTAAGAGTCATCCAAATCTGCACAGAACTTTCCCTGACTTGTTTGTGTAACCAATTGAATGACAGATGTGTTTTTCTGTAATTCATTTTATATGCTTAAAGCCAGCAGTCCCCAACCTTTCTGGCACCAGGCACTGTTTCGTGAAAGAGAGTTTTTCCATGGACCAGGGGAAGGGGATGATGTAAGGATAATTCAAGGGCATTACATCTGTTGTGCGCTTTATTTCTATTATTATTAAACCTCAGCTCCACCTCAGGCATTAGATCCTGAAAGTTGAGGACTCTTGATTTGACTTGTGAACACAGAGGGGGATGGAGAGGATGGGACAAATGGAGAGAGTAGCATGGAAACATATGCATTACCATATGTAAAATAGGTGGCCAGTGGGAATTTGCTGTATGACTCAGGGAGCTCAAACCAGTGCTCCAGGACAACCTGGAGAGGTGGGATGGGTGGGAGGTTGGAGGGAGGGAACATATGTATTCCTATGGTTGATTCACAATGATGTATGGCAGAAATCAATACAATGTTGTAAAGCAGTGTATCCTTCAATTAAAAATTAATTTAAAAAAAAAGGAAAAAAATCTTTATTAAGATGAAAGCTGAAGTACCAGTCAATTGTGTTTCCTAGCTGTCATCACTAGGACAGAGACCAGGGGAAAGCATGCTGTGCTGAGAATGATTTTGGTATGGGAAACAGGGATTATGAAATTCAGATTTTGGATGACTGAGTTTTAGCAGGACAGTTTCCATGTCAACCAAAGGAATGCAATTACTCCACTTTTCAAATAAAAATTTGTGCCACTTTGAAGGCTCAACACTGGAGTACAGAATATGGTTGGAGGCAAGCTGTACTGTAAGATCAAGGCGAGCTGTCTGCACATGAAGCCATCATGGATCTGGGATAAAAAACCCACATAATGTTTGTGACAGATGTTCAGTATCACTCGTTTGGGCACAAAGCAGCCACGTTTGCATTTGAGAACTCAGAATTCCCTCCCATCTCAGTACAATTAAATGCTTATTCCAGAGGCCCTGAGGCATTTTTTCTAACAGCTGCCTCTGAGCTAGGGCCCTACTGACACTGACTGCATTTTGGAGTAGGAGGAGCAAAAGTTTGCTACTTTTACGTGGGTTTTTTTTTAAATGTTTTTATTATAGAGATTGTCAAATATAAATAAAAGTAGAAACAATAAAACAATGAACTCCCATGTACACAGTCCCTGCCTCAACAAGCAACAGCAATCTGGATTATCTTATTTTATATGTTCCTCCATTCTCTCCCATTACTTGATTATTGTTGCTCACTTGCTCAGTCCGCCTCTTTGCGACCCCACAGACTCTAGCACGCCAGGCTTCCCTGTCCTTCAGCATCTCCTGGATCTTGCTCAGACTCATGTCCATTGAGTTGGTGATGCCCTCCAACCATCTTGTCCTCTGTCATCCCCTTCTCCTCCTGCCTTCAATCCTTCTTAGCATCAGGTCTTTTCCAATGAGTTGGCTCTCTGCATCAGGTGGCCAGAGTATTGGAGGTTCAACTTCAGCATCAGTCCTTCCAGTGAATATTCGGGATTGATTTCCTTTAGAATTCACTGATTTGATCTCCTTGTAGTCCAAGGGACTCTCAAGAGTCTTCTCCAACACCACAGTTCAAAACATCAATTCTTCAGCGCTCATTACTTGATTATTTTGAAGCAAATCATCAACCTGTTGGTATTTCTGTATGAATCTCTAGAAGAGAAGGCTTTTTTAAAAAAGCATCTATTAGTAGTATCACAACTAAAAAAGTGAATGATTCTATAATGTTCATATTTTTCAGCTTTTAAAAAATATTTTCATTTTTTATTGAACTAGGATCTAAATAAGGTCTATAAAATGTGAATTATTGATATGTCATTGAAGTTTTTTTCAAGGTGTCATGCCCTTCCCCTCCACTATATTTTGTGGCAGTTTTTTTTTGTTGGAGAAATGTGCCAGGACTCTGCTGTTTTATGTGTACCAGCTTTATAGTATATTTTAATTTCTGGTAGATCTAGCCTTCTTCATTGCTCTTCTTTTCAGGGTTTTCCTGGCTTGTTCATTCTTACTGACAAATATCACCTAATTGTTAAATTCTGGGGGATAAAAACCTTGTGATAGTATTATTCTAATTGTGAAAAAAAATAAAAGAACTTAGAAATGATATTTACAAGATATTACATTTTTAAATCCCATAGTATGTCTTCCTATTTGTTCATGTTTACATGTCTATTTTGTGGAGTGTTTTTATTGTTTCCCTCACATAGGTTTTAGACATTTCCTGGTACATTTATACCTAGGCATTTAACTTTCTTTTTGTATCTCTTAACTGGGGTCCTTTCTTTCATTATAGCTTCTAACGGATTTTTGTTTGTCCATATGAAGGTTAGTGATATTTTTTTTTTAGATTAACTTTGTAACTCACTCCATGATTAAATCTTTCATTTTATTTTTGCCCTAATTATTTAGAGTTTTCAGATATATAATTATACCATCATAGATATAGATTTGCGTCTTGTTTTTTGATTCTTGTGTCTCTATTTTCTTTGTTTCCTGATTATATTAGTTAATAACCTCAATATAATGGTGGGTATTTTGAGAATGAACCCTTACCATGTTTTTGACCTTGAAA
Organism: Bos javanicus; assembly: GCF_032452875.1. Classification (NCBI taxonomy): domain Eukaryota; kingdom Metazoa; phylum Chordata; class Mammalia; order Artiodactyla; family Bovidae; genus Bos; species Bos javanicus. The sequence goes on from NC_083880.1 coordinate 32,481,699, forward strand.
GAAAAGCTTCTAGTGTTTCCTCATTGAGTTTAGAGAACATAGGATAAAAAGTATTTATTACAGTCTTTTATATTAATCCATATATTTACATTTCTAGTATTCTTTATTTCTTCCTGTGGACTCAATTTACCATTCTGGTCATTTCTTTTTAGTCTAAATAACTTCACTTAGTCTTTCTTGTAAGACAGGTCTGCTGTCAAAAAATTCACCATTCATTGTTTATCTGGGAATAATTTTATTTCACTTTTGTTTTTGAAGAGTTGTTATGCTGGGTATTAAATTCTTAATTGACAGTTATTTCTCTCAGCACTTTGAATATCTTATTCCACTACTTTCTGGCCTCCATTGTTAAGATGATAAGTTAACTGTTAATTGTACTGATGCTCCTTTGTATGTGATGAGTCAGTTTTCCATTACTACTTTCAAGATATAGCTTTGTATTTGACTTGTTTTTATATTTATCCTATTTGATGTCTGATGAACTTATTGAAAATGTATATCAAGGTTTTATATCAAATTGAGAATGTTTTTAACCATTATTTTCTTCAATTTTTTTTATAATTCTTTCTCTCTCTCCTCTCCAAGTGACTGCCATTGCATATAGGTCAGTGTACTCGCTGTTTCCCATAGGTCTCTGAGACTTGTTCTTTTTTCTCTTTCTGTTCTTCGGAGTAGATTATTTCTATTAATTTATCTTCAATTCAGTAATTGTTTTTTCTGCCATCCCAACATGCTGCTGTGAATTTTTCATTTCACTTATTCTAGAAAAGACTCTGATGCTGGGAGGAATTGGGGGAGGAGGAGAAGGGGATGACAGAGGATGAGATGGCTGGATGGCATCACTGACTCGATGGACGTGAGTCTGAGTGAGCTCCGGGAGTTGGTGATGGACAGGGAGGCCTGGCATGCTGCAGTTCATGGGGTCACAAAGAGTTGGACACGACTGAGTGACTGAACTGAACTGAAATGAACTGATTCTTTTAGTCCAGAATTTCCATTTAGACTTTATATAATTTTGATCTCCTGATTAAAAGTTGCTGTTTGTTAGCTTATTATTCTTATACTTTCCTTTAATTTCTCAAATATTATTTTCTTTAGTTCCTTGAACATACTCATGATCGCTGCTTTGAAGTCTTTGTCTGTTAAATCCAACATCTGGGAAATCTCAGGGGCATATTTATTGACTGCTTTTTCGCCTAACTCTGGGTCCCACTTTCCCGGTTACTTTGCAGGTCTCAAAACAATTTTTTTTTAAACTGGCCATTTAAAATAAAACATTGTAGCAACTCTAGCTTGTAATTTTCCTAATACTGATGGTAACATTTAGAAAATACCAGAAATATATTTTTACAAGTAAGAAGATGAATAAATCTGAAGAAATTCACCATTATATTTATTCAATTATTCTGTGTCAATCAATTTTTAAAAGCCTACATTGTAGCAAGGGAAACTAAGCTGCAATCTATAAACTGACAACCATACCACAGCTGCCTTAGAAAATGAGGTCTATTTTGCCCCTACAATCTCAGCTCCTGTTCAATTCCTCTTTCCACGTTAAACATTTAAGAGGATATAATTAGATTGACTTTACTTTAAAATCATAGTTAATGTATTAAGGATGTATGGTGCTTAAAGTGAATAGAGTTTCTAAGGATTAATTCAATTTCATCTTTTGTTTTCATTTTTATAGGGAACACCTAGAAAAAGAATTAGTGGACTTACCAAAAGGCACTCCATTGATGGAATTGCCCATTTCATCATGGTTCAGCTATAAAGCTTAGGCAAGATGTTGTAAGGGAATCAATATCCATGTGAAGTATAAATGTTCTTCATTCTTATTCAGAATAATTTCTTGGCTTTTCATTAGAACTTGGAAATTTTCTTAGTAACATATCTATGCTGTGGCCATGTGAAATTGTGATTATTCTGAAACTGGCTTGTCTTTATTCTGACACTAAATTTTGTATGAAATTTCTAGAACTAGACAAGCTCCTCAACACTCTCTGGACTAAAAGTACCTGTATCAGAAAGGATAAAATCCATCAGCTTAGAAGGAAACAAAACAGCCTAACACTTCATGATGGAGACTACTCTAATCTATCTGTATCCATGGACCCAGAATCAGAAGATGGTCCAATTTCCTGGGATCAGGTATTGTCATTATTCCTCTTGTACTGTTGTACTGTCAAAGGAAGCAACTGTGAACATTCTCTAAGACTTGTAGAAAACTTCAAGGGTTATGTAGATTTCCTTAAATGTAAAATATTCTATTTCCTCAGTGTAGTCAGGGTTTTTTCCTTTTACAAGTAGATCTCTGCAGATTTAAAACTTGAAGCCAAAATATTTAGGAGAATAGTATATATTACTCTTTCCTCCATACTGAATTCATGAATAATTCAGTAAACATGCGACCATTTATCATTCACCATTGTGTGCACTAAGGGTAAAGAATTGAACAAAAACAGGCACAGCTCCTATGGAGCTACCAGGATACTGGGTGAATATAGACATATAAAAATAATCATGAATGAATGCTTCAAATTTAGATTGGATTATGATGAGATTACTTTGGATTGTGAGCAACAGAGAAATGTTTGTATAGTAGGTGGCACTAAGAAGGTTTTTGAGAAAAGGCGATATATGGACCTATAAATATATTCTTATTCTTACTTCCTGAAGTTGTGTTCCAAAGTACATTCATTAGTCTACTAGATAATACTTGCTTTTGTTTGTCTTGTTCGTTTGTTATTTGGCTGTGCCAGGTCTTTTTGCTGCACTAGGGCTTTCTCTAGTTGCAGCGAGAAGGGGCTGCTCTGTAGCTGTGGTGCACGGCCTTCTTATTGCAGTGGCTTCTCTTGTGGAGCACGGGCTCTAGGGCCTGCAGATTCAGTGGTTGTGGCACACAGGCTTAGTTGCACTGTGGCATGTGGGATCTAAGTTCCCAGACCAAGTATCAAACCTGTGTCCCATGCATCTGCAGACAGATTCTTAATCACTAGGCAACCAGGGAAATCTGGATAATACTTTTTTCTTTTTGGCCTTGCCTCATGGCATGTGGGATCTTAGTTCCCCAACCAGGAATTGAACTCACACCCTCTCCATTGGAAGGGCAGAGCCTTAACTACTAGACTGCCAGGGAAGTCCTGTGATACTTCTTTAAAAAGGGTGTTATTGTCAAATCTGTTTGGGAAATAGAGATATCTATTGCACTGTAGCATATTAACATGCCTGGGGAGGTCCTGCAGTAAATAAAATTCTTTAGTCTTATTGAATTCAGCATTTTTCAGACTCTGTTACACATAGAAACCTTCTCTGCCCTTATCATTTAACATCTTGGAAAATTGATATTCCATGATAAGGGCTTATATTTAATGAGTAAATGAATACTATGTATTAGACACTGCAGTTTCCCCTGCATTTCTTCATTTAGTTATTACAACAGCTGTATGAGGTTAGGTTAAATGATTCCATCCTACCGATGAGGAAATTGAGTCATGGAACTAAAAAGTAGTTGATTAAGTTGACAGAAACTGAGGATATATACATAAGTTGTCCCATAGCATATTCTGTGTTCTTAACAACTATGCTATTGTTTAATAAATGTTGATTTAAGGAAAATAAGACTACTTTTTATTTGTATCTTGGATGAGTTATTATTCCTATTAAGCACAAATCTGTATATTGAAAGAGCAAAGTTCTGTAAACATTTCTAACTATAGTGACTATTGTTCCTGTAAGTTATTAATACATGATTGGGCAGTATTGCATATTTTTGCTATGATATATTTTAAAAAGTCAATTTCTAGTAATTAGGCCACATAGTAAAGGCATCAATTAAAGTTATTTTAAACTCATAGTATATTCACTAAAGGTAACAAGTTGATGCCTGTATTAATCTTTGTGAGGTCTCCTTAAATATTCCTTCAGGGCCAGCTCTTCTTAGGAAGGGAACTCATTTGTCTGATGGAGACCCTATTTGCATAAATAATGAAGGTTATTTCTTAAAATTTAGGGATTACTTACTTAAGACATGCATTTTCTAAGAACAGTAACTGTCATCTTCTGTGATGACTATGCAAGATAAACAAAACCGCTTCTTTCTTGTTTCAACATTCACTTTCTTTGTGACTCTTGAGGGGACCCTAAAGTAAGAGACTAGATCTGAAGATCCTGCTTGTATTATTTGGACCAGTGAGTCTCAAAGTGTTGTCCCTGGGCCAGCAGTATCAGCAGCACCTGGGGCCTTGTTGGTTGGATTCTCAGGTCCCAGCCCAGAATCTACTGAATTATACACTCTGATTGTGGAGCCCAGCATCCTGTCTTTTAACTAGCCCTCCAAGTGATTCTCAAAACTAAAATGCAGGAAGTGACACTTCCAGGAAGTGAACATGTTTGTAAAGTTTCCACAAAGGTCTTATGACATCAACACAAGTGTACAAGTATATTGAAGTTTTAGGTAAAGGAATAAAGCTATTTAAAGGTTATTGACTGAATCATCTAATTTTCATTCTATTTTCTTCTTTATTAAAAATAGTTTGCCAAAATTTAAAGGAAATGATGAATCACCTTTAAGGACATTTGTATTAGTGATTTCAGAAGAAATGTAATGCAACAGTAACCTAAATTGTATAGGAATAGCAAGTAAATATCAAGGGCATAGAAGCTTATAATAGAATAACCTTACTCTACAAGAAGGTGTTCTGGAAACTGTTCAATTCCTTGACAATGAACTGGGGAGAGATGCATGGCATTCTCTTCATGTCTGTGTCTCCACTCTTTTATTTCCCAGTCAGGCATTTTTCATTAAGAATATTTATTATGAAAGATTCATCATATTTATGGTTAGTTTCCCTTTATTGTTGCCAGTATTTTTAATGATGATTGATTCTATTCCATGATTAATAAATAGTGCAAAAGAGACTATTGCCTTTTGTGTAAATTATTTTGATAAAGGGGGAAAAATTTACAAATTAAGCTTTCTGTTGTTGCTTCTTGTAGTAGAAACATTTTGGAGTTCTTGCCCAGTCTTTTTGAGAAATGCCTTCCCCACCCACAGGGCTGAGTCCAGCAGCCATATTTGAACAGTATGATGTCATTTCCTGTCTTGGGGGCAAAACTGATGGAATCAAATAACACTGTAACAAGAAAACCTATCCGTGGCCTTGCTGAGACAATCAGATCTGACTCAATCCAATCTTTTTTTTTTTTTTTCAGTTCACAGCGATCTTTATTATTTATAACTCCATATTAGAGATTTCATCTATAAAAGATCTCAGTTGACATCCTTTTGAAACTTCCTACTAGTCTTCTGTGTTTTTGATGGACTTCCCTGGTAGCTCAGACGGTAAAGTGTCTGCCTACAATGCGGGAGACGTGGGTTCGATCCCTGGGTCAGGAAGATCACCTGGAGAAGGAAATGGCAACCCACTCCAGTATTCATGCCTGGAAAATCCCATGGACCGAGGAGCCTGGTGGGCTACAATCCATGGGGTTGCAAAGAGTTGGACAGGACTGAGCGACTTCTGTGTGTGTATGTGTGTGTGTGTTATTAGTACATCATGTGTGCATACTTCATTCTTTCTTCTATTTATGAACATATGAGTTATTTACAGTATTTCGTAGTTACAAGCATACTATTACAATGAATAATGTTGCTGTTCAGTCACTAAGTCATGTCTGACTCTTTGCGACCTCATGGACTGCAGCACACTAGGCCTCCCTGTCCCTCACTATCTCCCAGAGTTTACCCAAGTTCATGTCCATTGAATCAGTAATGCTATCCAGCCATTTCATCCTCTGCTGCCCTCTTCTCCTTTTGCTTTCAGTCTTTCCCAGCATCAGGATCTTTTCTAGTGAATCAGCTCTTCGCATCAGTTAGATGGAATGGGTTGGGGCTTATACGGCCTGTTTTTTTTTTAAAGATTTTTTAGATGTGGATCTCTTTTAAAGTCTTTATTGAATTTGTTATAATATTGCTTCTGGTTTTTGTTTTGTTTTTTTTGCCTGTGGGGCATACAGGATCTTATCTCCCCAAGCAGGGATCGAACCTACACCCCTTGCACTGGGAGGTGAAATCTTAACCACTGGACTGCCAGGGAAGTAACTGGCCATGTGTTTATTAAAGAGAGAGGCCAGACTATGAAGGGAAATAGATGTTTGCAGGGGGAAACAGAAAGGAGAAAATACAGAGCCCTGAAGAAATAGAGAAAAATCTTTGGTTTTCATTTTCCAGCTTCCAGTTGAATTCCTCATAAAATGTGGCTGTCCTTGCCCTGTCAGACATCTTCTGTAACCTTAATACATCCTCCTCTGGGTGTTTGGTGGTTTAAGTGGCTCTGTTCCATGCAACAAAACATCTCCCAATCAAGATAAAGCTTTTTAACCTTTGGGATCATCCCAGAGGATTTGTATGTGGGAAAAACCAGCAAACATCATCATTTTCTGATTAGCCATGTGTCTTTGTTTAAAATCCCTACTTTCTATAGCATGGCACATCAATCCTTGGACATCACTGATTTTTTTAAAGATACCTTACTGTGACCTCAGATCACACTGCTCTTGCATTGGGGTCTTATTTCATTAGAAGACATCCGTTTGTGGTAGTGAAACTACACACCCTTCTCATCCACATATGAAAACTTTTCAATGTAATTTTTGATGCATAAAATGTCAGCCCTTAACACTTCTGAAGTGGACAAATGTTTTCAGGCAGTTGTTAGAGATCTGTTTCATTTATTGTATAGCTACTTCTTTCATAAATATCCCTATACAATATGAAAAAATAGATAAAAATTAGTGAAACCTGTAGGCAATAACAATGATTTTAGTTGTTTTTGTGGTGAAGGACTGTCAAAGAACATGGGTCACCATATCGTTTAGTGCTCACACACCAGCAAGTTGACACAGCATTCACTTTTTAAAATATTACCTTTACTTTTATTGCTTTTGAAAATTCATGTTGCCGACACAGACTTATTAAATCAGATAATATTAAAGACAATGCTCTTATTCCTCCAGAGCTCCTTTTTATCCTATAAAGTTTTAACTTCATTAATAATACAAAGCCATGCCCCCAACAGGAGTCTTAAGGCTTGCTTAGGCTGCTGGTTAGTACACCATCCAGCACATTGTAAAACACTGTACATCTCTTTTCAGGAAAGAAAAATGTGTGCAAAACTCCTACTACACAATACTCAGAATGAAAGTGAGATACAGCGGCTTTAATCAGAGCTGAAAAGCAATCCTCAAGAATTATGTATGGACAGAAGATTGCAGGGAAGCACACGTAGTAATGGTTTCATGTGTTGACTTGAACCCTTCCAGTTTAGTCCTGATCCTTCCAGGATGGTAGTTGATGGTGAATTTGGTCCAGTGCTGAGGTTGGTAACAATATATGTTCTGCCTCCTACAGACTTGCTTCTCTGCCGGGCAGTTGGTGAACATATTTCTACAGAACAAGCTTTCACCCATTTCTAAGGAGGACTTTAAGCAAATGAGTCCAGGAATCATTCAGCAATTGCTCAGCTGTTCTTGCCAGCTGCCCCAGAACCAACAATCAAAAATCGCACCCACCACTCTGGAGAGTAAGTCCTGGCTTTTCACTCAGAAAGCCAGTGCACGCAATGCACACAGTCCACACAATGGATTCATGACAGTGAAGGAAGGATACTACCATACACCAGGCACTGTTTTAAGCATTTTACTTTGATCAGCTCATTGAGTCCTTACAACAATGCTACCAGCTAGAAATTATTATTATCTTCACTTTAGGGACGATGAAACTGAGGTACCTGGAAGTTAAATAACTTGCCCAAAGACACATAGCTAGTAATTGATAGAATTGGGATTCAAACACAGGCAGTGTGGCCTCATAGTCCTTGTTTTTAACCACCTGTGCTATACTACAGTTCAATGAATATTTAATATTTTGTAGCTAACTTACATAAATGGATTCTATCCCCTATCTTTGACTCAGTCATAGACCATAGTTGAATCACAGACCATAGTTGAATAGCTCTATCATTTCAAGAATGTTATAGAAATGAAATCCTACAGTATGTATCCTTTTGGGATTTAGGGTTTTTTTCCACTCATCAAAATTTCCTTATAATCTATCTAGATTGTTTTGTGTATTAATAAATTGTTTTTTTTTTATTACTGAGTAGAAGCAGGGCAAAGGCTAACAGAGTTTTGTTAACAGAACACACTGGTCATAGTAAACACCCTCTTCCAACAACACAAGAGATGACTATACATGGACATCACTGGATGGTCAATACTGAAGTCAGACTGATTATATTTTTTGCAGCTGAAGATGGAGAAACTCTATACAGTCAGCAAAAACAAGACCTGGAGCTGACTGTTGCTCAGATCATGAGCTCCTTATTGTCAAATGTCAGACTTAAATAGAAGAAAGTAGGGAAAAGCACTAGGCCATTCAGGTATGACCTAAATCAAACCCCTTATGATTATACAGTGGAAGTGAGAAATAGATTCAAGGGATTAGATCTGATAGAGAGAGTGCCTGAAAAACATGGAAGGAGGTTTGTAGCATTGTACAGGAGGCAGTGATCAAAACTAACCCCAATAAAAAGAAATGCAAAAAGGCAAAATGGTTGTCTGAGGAAGCCTTACAAATAGCTGAGAAAAGAAGAGAAGTGAGAGGCAAAAGAGAAAAGGAAAGATATACCCATCTGAATGCATAGTTCCAAAAAACAGCAAGGAGAGATAAGAAAGCCTTCCTAAGTGATCAATGCAAAGAAATAGAGGAAAACAATAGAATGGGAAAATTAGAGATCTCTTCAAGAAAATCAGAGATACCAAGGGAATATTTCATGCAAAGATGGGCACAATAAAGGACAGAAACAGTATGGACCTAACAGAAGCAGAAGAGATTAAGAAAAGGTGGCAAGAATACACAGAAGAACTGTACAAACAGGTGTTAATGACCCAGATCACCACGATAGTGGGTGTAATCACTCACCTAGAGCCAGACATCCTGGAATGTGAAGTCAAGTGGGCCTTAGGAACAAACTACGAACAAAGCTAGTGGAGATGATGGAATTCCAGCTGAGCTATTTCAAATCCTAAAAGATGATGCTGTGAAAGTGCTTCACTCAATATGTTAGCAAAGTTGGAAAACTCAGCAGTGGCCACAGGACTGGAAAAGGTCAGTTTTCATTCCAATCCCAAAGAAACACGATGCCAAAGAATGTTCAAACTACTGCACAATTGCACTCATCTCACAAACTAGCAAAGTAATGTTCAAAATTCTCCAAATCAGCCTTCAACAGTACATGAACTGCGAACTTCCAGATGTTCAAGCTGGATTTAGAAAAGAAAAGGCAGAGGAACCAGAGGTCAAATTGCCAACATCTGTTGGATCGTAGAAAAAAACATGATAATTCTAGAAAAACTTCTGCTTCATTGACTGCGCCAAAGCCATTGACTGTGTGGATCACAACAAACTATGGAAAAATCCTAAGATGGGAATACCAGACCACATTACCTGCCTCCTAAGAAACCTGTATGCAAGTCAAGAAGCAACAGTTAGAACCAGATATGGAACAACAGACTGGTTCCAAATTGGGCAAGGTGTATGTCAAGACTATATATTGTCACCCTGCTTATTTAACTTATATGCAGAGTACATCACGTGAAATGCCTGGCTGGATGAAGTACAAGCTGGAATCAAGATTGCCAGGAGAAATATCAATAACCTCAGATACACAGATGACACCACCCTTATGGCAGAAAGTAAAGAGTAACTAAAGAGCCTCTTGATGAAAATGAAAGAGGAGAGTGAAAAAGTTAGCTTAAAGCTCAACATTCAAAAAATGAAGATCCTGGCATCTGGTCTCATCACTTCATGGCAAATAGATGGGGAAACAATGGCAATAGTGAGAGACTTTATATTTGGGGGCTCCAAAATCACTGCAGATGGTGACTGAAGCTATGAAATTAAAAGACACTTGCTCCTTGGAAGAAAAGTTATGAGCAACCTGAACAGCATATTAAAAAGCAGAGACATTACTTTGCCGACAAAGGACCATCTAGTCAAAGCTATGGTTTTTCCAGTAGTCATGTATGGATGTGAGAGTTGAACCATAAATAAGAGTGAGCAGTGAAGAATTGATGCTTTTGAACTATGGTGTTGGAGAAGACTCTTGAGAGTTCCTTGGACAGCAAGGAGATCCAACCAGTCAATCCTAAAGGAAATCAGTCCTGAATATTCATTGGAAGTACTGATGCTGAAGCTGAATCTCCAATACTTTGGCTACGTGATGCAAAGAACTGACTCATTGAAAAGACCCCGACATTGGGAAAGATTGAAGGCAGGAGGAGAAGGGGATGACTGAGGATGAGATGGTTGGATGGCATCACCGACTCGATGGACACGAGTTTGAGCAAGCTCCAGGAGTTGGTGATAGACAAGGAAACCTGGCATGCTGCAGTCCATGGGGTCACAAAGAGTCGGACACGACTGAGAAAATGAACTGAACTGCTTCTTTGGTATGAATATATCATATTTTGCTTAACCATTCACCTTTTAAAAAACGGATTGTTTTCCGTTTTTAGCTGTTTGGAAAAACTTACTATGAACATTTCTGCAAAAAAGGAAAAGTCAATAGTTGAGAAATACCAATGTATAAGAGAAAGAATATCAGTGTCAGGATCAGACATGCAGAGTTGAATCATGCTATCTGTCCCCAGCCAACTCTGCCATCTTCTACAGTCTATATTTCTCAAGCCTGTCTCTTTCCCTGCACTGTGGGAAGCAGTGTTCCCACAAGGCTTGTTACCCTTTCACACATCATGGTGCACATGAAATAATGAAGGCATGTTGGGGTAAACCAAAGAGATTGCTCTGGGCTGGCAGTGACCATGCCAGGGAGGTACGAGCCTCCCGGATGTGGCAGCCCCAGGAAGTGAAGGGACCACTATTCACACTTGGGACTTCCCTGACAGTCCTGATGTTAAGACTCCATGTTTCTAATGCAGAGGGTGTGGGTTCAATTCCCAGTCAGGGAACTAAGAGCCCACCTGTGGCATGGTACAGACAAAAGAAAAAAGAAAAAGAATTCACACTCACCTGTGACCCATAGCATCATCACAGTAGGTGAGCTTTATTGTAAGACTTCCAGGACACCAGTGAAATTCCAATGGGATAATATGTACAAAAGTGTGTTCTATAAATTTAAAGCACCTGAAGTTTATTTATTTTATTGCAATAAAAATGCCATTTTATTTACCTGAATTCTTCATAAAGATCTTTTGAAGACATAAATATGAGGACCAAAATGATGATCAAAATGATCTCAGAGTGAGGAAATGTGTTTCTTACCACTTACCAAAATGTCCTATCATTTTTAATAAACTATAGTCATAAGTAGTTATAAAATGTTGTGTAGAACTGGACACATGGCATGTGGACTGTTAGATTAAAAATTGGACAGAATAGAGAATCCATAAACAACTTCATCCCAGAAGGGACTTTAATCAGTGGAGAAATCATTCAATTAACTGTGTTGAGAGAGTTTGGAAAAACAAAACCAGAAAAATAACCAAAAAATGGTGGCCTAAGAACTGGCACCCCACTCCAGTACTCTTGCCTGGAAAAATCCCATGGACAGAGGAGCCTGGTGGGCTGCAGTCCATGGGGTCGCTACAAGTCGGACACGACTGAGCGACTTCACTTTCACTTTTCACTTTCATGCATTGGAGGAGGAAATGGCAACCCACTCCAGTGTTCTTGCCTGGAGAATCCCAGGGATGGGGGAACCTGGTGGGCTGCCGTCTCTGGGGTCGCACAGAGTCGGACACAACTGAAGCGACTTAGCAGCAGCAGCAGCAAGAACATGTATGATGAATAGTAAAAATATGACAGTTAACCATATTTAAAATATTACCTTTGATCTGAGGATGTTACATTTTTTTTTTCAGAACTGCTTTTCTTCTTTGAGATAGTCTGCGACGCCCATCATAGCCAAATTGTTCAGCCCTTATTTCTAACTCATAATAGATTCTACATCAAGTGACTCATCATGCCAGGCCTATATATTTTAAGACTTCACATTCGCTGAGAGGAAAAAAACTTCATTAAAAGTGAGCAGCTAAATAATTCAAGACCTTGTGGCCAGTGATGGCTCAAAAATGGATGAACAGGACTGGATCATGGCATCTAGGAGCTCCCGTATTTATTTCTACTCCCTGACACCATGTCTGGTCATACAGGCCATTCAGAAACAGGGTTTTGGACTGAAGATCCAAGAAAAAGTTTATTCCCATTTAAATTAACTTCTTTATCCTTCTAGGAAACAGTCTTCCTGAGAAAAATTCATATAAATCATACTCACTAAAGAACCTAAAAAAAAAATCACTGTCCTCAATTTAAAATGTTGCATCATATAACTAAAGAGAGAGACTTGTGATATTGCCCTTTTGAAAGTACAGGAATGTAAGATGTTAAAGAGTGGAAGACACAGAAAGATGTTATTAAGAACACAGTGTTCAGTATGCTGAAATTCAACTTCTAAGAGCTGTCTTCAACTGAATTTCCAGGAAAGAATGTTATAGCTGAGTAGAAATCATTTCAGATCTATTCAAAGAAGCTGCTTGGAATTGATTAAAATTTTATTATAATTGGTAGTACATCCAGTTCTGTTGTAAGGATGAGAAACATTTATAAGGAATCTGGGTCCAATCAAGACACCATGACACTATGTAGGGAACTAGAGTAAGTCTGCAGAGTCTGGTGGCAACAAAAGTCAGAGATTTTATGATTTTCAGATTGATTCTTGCCACAGGAGAGCAGGTGAAATCTGACTCATAGAAGACCTAGAAAGTTTTACAAGCCCTTAAGGAATGGAACATCCTTTGTCTTCCAAAACTACACTGTAGCTCAGTAGTCATCTACAGATATGAGAGTTGGATCATAAAGAAGGCTGAGCACTAAAGAAGTGATGCTTTTGAACTGTGGTGTTGGAGAAGACTTTTGAGAGTCCCTTGGACTACAAGGAGATCAAACCAGTCAATCCTAAAGGAAATCAACCCCAAATATTCATTGGAAGGGCTGATGCTGAAGCTGAATCTCTAGTACTTGCCTACCTGATGCGAAGAGCATCAGACTCATTAGAAAACATCCTGATGCTGGGAAAGATCGAAGGTGGAAGGAGAAGGGGATGACAGAGGATGAGATGGCTGGATGTCATTGCCATCTCAATGGACATGAATCTGAACAAACTCCAGGACACAGTGGAGGACAGAGATGCCTCGTGTGCTGCAGTCCATGGAGTTGCAAAGGGTCAGATTCGGCTTAGTGACTGAACAACAAAGCCACCCTCAGGACAAAGGGAAAAGAACTGAAGAACTCGAAACTTTGCCTTTTGCCTAGGAAATATCAACCCCTAATTTGTCCTTGTGAGTTCTTGACATTTGGTGATATTTTGTACCTACCAGAAAAGTGTGCTAACTTTGAACTTGATTAGACAGCTGGGTGCTCATGTTAAACTTCAAATATCTTTAATTTACAGGTTAGTTGAGAAGAATCATGTTCCCAGTTAGAGTCTATTTGTGGAAAAGTAGGATGAGAAACTGGATGAACTATATCTAGGAATTTTTTAAATAAAATAGATATTAAATTAGAGCAAAGTAAAACCTTTAGGCAGCTGTATGATCATTCTGAACTATTCTTGTTTTTGACTGCATGACGTACGGGAGCCTAGTTCCCCTATCAGGGATCAAACCCACGTTCCCTGCATTGGCAGCAAGGAGTCTCCACCACTGGACCACCAGGGAATTCTCCCTTGCTATTTTTTTAATGTGGTAAAAAAGTATATGAAAATTACCATCTCAATCCTTTTAAGTGTGTAGTTCAGTAGTGTTAAGTATTTTCACATGGCTCTGCAACAGATCTCTAGAGCTGTTTCATTTTGCAAAACTGAAACTGTATATCCACTGAACAACAACCAATTTGTAGAGATTGCTTAGCTGCGAAGGAGTTGTGGTGGCAGTGGGAAAAAAAATCAAAGTGTGAAAATTTTTTAGCCTCCTCTAAGTATGCTACCAACTTCGTTTTAATGTTCAATGTCTGTTTAATGGCAGAGCGTATCATTTAATAAAGGTCCTCTTCACATTACAAGCCTATTATCATCTTACTAGCTAGTGTCATTAACATGATCTGCTGTAGAGAGTCAACGTTCCAGAAAAGTACAAGAATGATGAAGATGGAACATCTTCAATTATAACAAACTTGAAGAGAGTAGTTTCTTAAAATCTTCAGTGGGCTTTAAGTAGTATGATAACTGAATTGTTCAATTTAATTTGTCACTTATTTATAGTTATAAAAGGAAATGATAGTTTAATGTGGTAATGACCTATCTTCATTGTTTACAAACAAGTTAATAATTTCTAAATAAGTTGAAACAGAGTATTTGCCCTGAATATTTATAACCAGTGGAAAATGGTGTTTAAATATGGTTTATACCCAAATAATGTACACTTGACTCTGAAAGCCATTTTTTTCTGTTTTAATCTTTCTCTTTCCTTTCTTCCTTTACTCTTTTATTTCTTCTCTCTTTCCACATGTTTTTTTTTTTGTTGGAATAATTGTGAAAAATTGTACTTTATGAATATTTTTTAAAATATCGAATCTTAGAAATATGGAATATATTTTAGGGGTGAGAAAAATTATTGTAATAATTGAAAAGTTAGGCTGTCCAAATTTATATTATCACCCTTTATTCATTCACTGATTAGTTTTTACAAATGCAGTCACTCATTTTAGTCACAGAGAATAGTAAAAACTTTTGATATTGATAATCTTGATTGATCAATATTGATATTGATAATAATGTTGAGACCTTTTGGAAGAAAGTACTCATTTTGTCCACAAATACAGGTCTACAGTGGCCAGACCATATGCTCTTTCTGTCCCCTTGCTTCTTGCCTTCGGAAGGTTTAAATGTGGTTAGATGACAAATATTACCACTGTCTGTCTGTGAAAACTGTTGTAGTTTGTTTTCTAGTTTTAATTTTTTTGTCTGCACTGGGTCTTCATTGTAGCGTGTGGAATTTTCTCTAGTTGCAGCACGCAGGGCTTCTCTAGTTGCAGTTCATGGGCTCTAGAGTGCACGGGGCTCAGCGGTCATAGTTTGCTGTCTTGACTAGTTGCCCTGTGGCTTGTGGAATCTTAGTTCCCTGACCAGCAATCGAACCCACGTCCCCTGCACTGCACAGCAGATTCTCAACCATTGGACCACCAGGGAAGTCCCAAGGTTGTAGTTTAAAGCAAGAGAAACTATTTTCTTTGAGGGTAGGAGGTAAGCTAGCTCCTTGCTACAGTGATTATTTTTTTAACAAGGGGAAATCAGGGTAACTTCAAAACAATGGAGTAAATTAGTAAAAATCGTTTCATTCTTTGCCTTACAAATTAAAACCTTAAATCCAATATAGCACTCACAAAACAATTTTGTATCCTTAGCTATTGTAGTATAGGATGGATTCTTTTACCGTGTTCACTGGCAGAAGCACTCACAGGGGGCTCTGACTGGTTTTGCAATCTCTTTTTAACTCAGAATATGGCTACAGCACTGTGGCGGTGACGCTGCTTACGCTGGGCTCCATGCTTGGGACAACACTGATCCTTTTCCACAGCTGCGAGGAGAACTACAGGCTCATTTTACAGCTGTTTGTGGGCCTGGCTGTTGGGACACTTTCTGGGGATGCTCTGCTCCACCTCATCCCTCAGGTAAGCTGCTATTTCCATTTCATCTGGATTGTTTCTAGTTTCAGTTTATGTTAAGCCATTGGAGGTGTTTATGAAGAATTTCACAGCGACCTGGATGCATAGATACAGTGGCCAGTGTTTTCCTTGGAAATCACTGCTATTTCCCCAAAGCCCTTGCAGGAGAAAAGAGATGATCAGTCATTCGATTCACTGGGTTATTCTTATTTTTGAAATTAAAAAACAAGTGATCAGATACAAATTCCTATTGAAACCATTGGGTGTCATTTCTGGGGCTCCAAAGAGCTTTGGTACCACAGTCCTCTATGTCTCAGCACAGAAGAGAATTCGGTGAGAGGCAAGGTGATAGAGAAGACGTGATTTATTAGAATAGGACATTTGTGAGGCTTACAAGGGGTGCCACGCCCTGAGAACTTACTGGGCTATGGTTTTATAATCAAAGGATAAGGGGGAGGGGGAGAAGAACATTTCCTTGAGTAGACGTCTTGCTTCCATCATCAGCTCTTCCTCCAGCCTGGGCAGGAGAGTTTTCTTGTCCCTACGTGCCAAGCTAAGCCCATAAATTACTGATTTTTGTCCTAGGGATCATTAATTTTTTGAGCTCATCGAGCAGGATGTGGGGCTCGTGCCACCATTGTTTTATTGTTTGGGGGGCATGTCTTGTGCTTCTGTTGCGGGCTTTTGTTGCTAAACAAGTCTGCTTGGTTTTGTGGTTAAGCAAACCTGCTCTCTTGAGTAATCATTAACTTATAAGGGTCTCCCATATTTTTTCTACTTTCAATCCCCTGTAGTACAACTAACTATATAATCACCTACATTATCCCTTTATTCTGTCCCTGCCACTATTAAGGAAAATTCATGAAGGGTGAGTATCTTTAAATAAAAATGACTGGGCTATAAGATATACTAGTTTTTCTCTGCTGGCCCCCAACCTCATCACATCCAATCTCTGCTCTTCTCCGCTGTGTGTTCTGCCCCAGAAGACTGTATCCCCTCAGCTCCCTGCAGGCTGGATTGTTGTTTGGGTTCCCCCAGTGGGGACACCACAGAAAGGCCAAAGTAGGAGAAGAGAATGGCAGCGGTATTTCTTCCTTGCTCCCTCCCTCTGGCCCTGTCTCTAGAAGCAGCTCATTACCTGCAATATTGCACTCCCATGGGTCCCTAGCTCCACCCCCATTAAAGTTCAGTAACATTATTTCCAACCTTTGCCCTTTCAGCCTTAAGAGTGGTAATGGTTTCCTGGGGTTGCTAGTCTCTGGGGTGTCTCATTATCCCTCATTCATACCCTTGACCCTGCCCACACCTCTGTCATGGCACCATCATTAGAACTGACTTCATTTGAACCATCAAAATGAATTTCTCTTTCTTGCCCAACTATTAGTGTCTGGTTTTGTTGTTTGTTTAGTCACTAGGTTGTGTCCAACTCTTTTGCAACCCCATGGACTGTAGCCCACCAGGTCCTCTGTCCTTGGGATTTCCCAGACAAGAATACTAAAGTGGGTTACCATGTCCTTCTCTAGGATATATTCCCAACCCAGGGATCAAGCCCATGTCTCCTGTGTTGACAGGTGGATTCTTCACCCCTGAGCTATAGATTTCCTTTAAGAAACAGGCAAGCTCCTGCAACTGGCTCTTTGTTGAAGTCTTTGGAGGCTCTTTATTTGTCAGAAATGGAAGGATTAGGACCTGAGATGCAAGAGTTCAGGGAAAAGGGTCTTCAGATGAGGTTATCTGTTCCTTCTGAGATCTCTTATGATGGATCATGATGAGCAAATGATTTGCCCTCCTCTCACAAAACCTAAGATCTTAAAACTTTCCATAATCCTCTGGCATTTTCCTCCAGGGTCCCTCTTGTTGGTTACAGGCTCAAAAATTATTAGATGGTCTGAAAATTGCAAAGTGAGCATTGTAGATACGAAACAAACCATTATTAGTTTTAATCTCCCTGGTAATCTAATTTTTTGGAAATATTTCAGGGTTTATTGGCTTGAGGCAGTGGCAGAAGCCTGTTTCTATGTCACTGTAGTGGGTGCAGAGCTCTTCACAGCCCAGGATCCTGGGAAGTAGCAACAGGATCTTAAGACTTCCCTGGTCTCCCTCAGTGGGAAAGCCCAGAGCCCAAGGCAGCAGGGGTGGATGTGGGTTGGGTGGGACAGTCAACTGGCCCTACGGGGATATATTACAGAGGAAAACATAGCTAAGAAGGCAGTTGCTTTACTTAGAAGGCAGTTGCTTTACTTGAAGAAAGAGAGGACAGAAGTTATCGAGAAGAGGAAGACAGACGCAGTACCAGTGTGGCAGAAAGCTAGAAAAATCAGTGGTTCCTGAATGTGATCCAAGGCAAGTGTTTAAAGGTCTGCATAGAAATGAGAAAAATCCTATTGGCATCATTTCCTCTTTTAACTAGCTATGTTGATTCTACTTCAAGATCTACATTTTATTCTGAAATTTTGAGGTTTTCCTGTTTCTTTTGTGACATTACGGTGTCCTTGTTTTGTGAAATAATGGTAATCACAAATATTAGGGGAGTGTCCTTCAATGTCTTTACCAAAAGAAAATGTGGAAACTTCTCTGGCAGTCCAGTGGTTAAGACTTCACCTTCCAGTGCAGGGGGTGAGGGTTTGATCCCTAGTTGGCAGGCTAAGATCCCACATGCCTCATGGGCAAAAAAACAAAACGTAAAGCAATATTGTAACAAACTCAATAAAAACTTTAAAAATTGTCCACATTAAAAAAAATTCTTTAAAAAAAAAGTGGGCTAATATGTGTTTGTTTTTAGTGATGTCCATATACTCAATGTGTACACGGAGTTCTATACATATACTCACACATGTACACATATGTATATACATGTATACACACATAAATATCTGTACACATTGATATGAACATATACACAGTTAAATTCTTTTTTAAATTTAATGATCAGTAACATCTTAAATGTGGAGACCACTGAATTGTTTACCAAACTGTCCTCTCCTATGAAGGGAATATGATACATTATAATTTACTTGCTCACAAGAAGTCATGAGGTCAACCAATGGGATGAGTCAACTCAAGGAAAATTCCTAATGTTTTTCTGGTATCCTTTTATGTCCCAAGGAGCTGACAATGTTGCTGGGCATACTCAATGGAAAAAATCTTTCAGGTGGATTTCTTACTTATTTGAACATTGATTAACAGCTTTAATTGCTATGAGGCATGGGGAGAATAAACCCTGGATGAAATGTATCTTTATATTTGTTCTGGATAATAAAAAATATTGATTTGTTAATAGAGCATTGTTGTGCAAATAGGGACAGATTGAACTGAAAAACATTCAGCTGAAGGACTGAGAATGTATGAAAATTTAAGCCACACTTGCTGAGATAAGCTTAGGCTTTAGTCTGCTCTTTGGCAGAGGTTATTCAAAAGCTCTGTTTTCTTTTCTCACATCTTATTTGACCCTGAGTAGGAGATGGTGATGGACAGGGAGGTCTGGCGTGCTGCGATTCATGGGGTCACAAAGAGTCAGACACGACTGAGCGACTGAACTGAAATGAAATCATATAGTGGAAGGATTCATACGTCTAGAAGTAAACTGGCTGTGAATGATTTCAGGTGTTGTCGTGGGGTTCCCCAAAACAGAAATTGAATGTATTCAACAATGGATCTACTCATTTACATTTAGGTCACCAAAATTTGTCTGTCTCTTCTTTTTAGATTCTTGGTTTACATATGCAGGAAACCTCAGAGTTTGGACATTTCTATGAAAACAAAGGGCATATTTGGAAACTGTTGGGATTAATTGGAGGCATCCATGGATTTTTCTTAATAGAAAAATGTTTTACTCTTCTTGTATCACCAGGTGCCAAGGTATATTTTAAATTTTATTTATCTTTTTTGCTTTAGAGCTTCATGATATTTGTCTTTTATTTCAGAGCTACTTGTTCAAAAGTAATTGGCATCTTCATGAGATTGTCTGTTTAAGGGGTGAGGCTCTGATTTCTAGAATGCATAGATCATTCTGACAGACAGCATCCCTGTAAGCATAATTATTAATTTTTCAAACATCTGTTGCTGGCCCATTACTGTGCTTGTTATAACCTGTTTTTTGGCCTTCATGGCTAATTTAGAAATAGACTATTTCACATTTGAGAATGAGGGGGTTTAAAGGTCTAGCTACAAATCTGTGTTTGGGTATCTTTCCTAATTCAAAACAAAAAGCAAACAAAGATTTTGAAAATTCATAAAACCACACGTCACTTTCTATCTTGTGTGTGTGCTAAGTGGCTTCAGTTGTGTCCAACTTTTTGCAACCCTATAGATTGTAGCCTTCCAGACTCCTCTGTCCATGGGATTCTCGAGGCAAGAATACTGGAGTGGGTGGCCATGCCCACCTCCAGGGGATCTTCCCAACCTAGAGATCAAACCCACGTCTCTTATCTCCTGCGTTGGCAGGTGATTCTTTACCACTAGCGTCATCTGCAAAGCCCTTTTTCTATCTTGCATGTATGCATGCTAAGTCGCTTCAGTCGTGTGTGATTCTTTGCAACCCTATGGACCGCAGCCTGCCAGGCTCCTCTGTTCATGGGATTCTCAGGCAAGAATATTGGAGTGGGTTGTCATGCCCTCCTCTAGGGGATGACATTTAAAATTATGAAAACAAGAAACTCGGGAATGGAAATGGTGGTAACTCATTTTTTTTTTCAGCTTGAGTAATTGCTTTTATAGTGCCTGTTTTTTTTTTTTTTAATCAGTTTCTACATATATGATGACATGTAAGATGCAGTGTGGCTATTATATAGATTTTGTTTCCTCTTGCTCTTATATATGATCCTATAAGAGAATAGGTGAACAGTTTTGTGGGATGTTTCGAAAAGGTAAATGCTTTCAAAAAAAACTCCAGGAGACTAAAACAAACTCCCTACTAAGTCCTGCAATTCTGCAGTCTTCATGGTTTTCTATTTATTCCCTAACTTTCTACCTGTTCAGTTCAGTTCAGTTCAGTCACTCAGTCGTGTCCGACTCTTTGCGACCCCATGAATCACAGCATGCCAGACCTTCCTGTCCATCACCAACTCCTGGAGTTCACTCAAACTCACGTCCATCGAGTCAGTGATGCCATCCAGCCATCTCATCCTCTGTTGTCCCCTTCTCCTCCTGCCCCCAATTCCTCCCAGCATCAGAGTCTTTTCCAGTGAGTCAACTCTTTGCATGAGGTGGCCAAAGTACTGGAGTTTCAGCTTTAGCATCATTCCTTTCAAAGAACACCCAGGGCTGATCTCCTTCAGAATGGACTAGTTGGATCTCCTTGCAGTCCAAGGGACTCTCAAGAGTCTTCTCCAACATCACAGTTCAAAAGCATCAATTCTTCGGCGCTCAGCCTTCTTCACAGTCCAACTCTCACATCCATATATGACCACTGGAAAAACCATAGCCTTGACTAGACGGACCTTTGTTGGCAAAGTAATGTCTCTGCTTTTCAATATGCTATTTAGGTTGGTCATAACTTTCCTTCCAAGGAGTAAGCGTCTTCTAATTTCATGGCTGCAATCACCATCTGCAGCGATTTTTGGAGCCCCAAAAAATAAAGTCGGACACTGTTTCCACTGTTTCCCCATCGATTTTCCATGAAGTGATGGGACCAGATGCCATGATCTTCATTATCTGAATGTTGAGCTTTAAGCCAACTTTTTCACTCTCCTCTTTCACTTTCAAGAGGCTTTTTAGTTCCTCTTCACTTTCTGCCATAAGGGTGGTGTCATCTGCAAAACTGAGGTTATTGATATTTCTCCCAGCAATCTTGATTCCAGCTTGTGTTTCTTCTAGTCCAGCGTTTCTCATGATGTACTCTGCATATAAGTTAAATAAGCAGGGTGACCTGTTCGTGTAGCTGTAAAATGCTTGTCTTAGGGCAAACATTAGTCAGCACTTTTTGTTTATCTTTCCTAGATTTATTCAAAATTTCTATTTTATGCATCAAAAATAGGTTTATGGATGGATAAAGGATAGTAGGTAAATAGATGGATGATAAAATAGGTGTGTAAAATGTTGATGGTAGGATTTAGGTAGTGAGTGTCTGAATGTTGACATCATAATTCTTTCAGCTTTTCTGTATATTTGAAGCTTTTCACAATAGATTTTAAATGAAATTCTGTAAAATAATTTCTGTTTTAATGAATCAAAGTGGTTCTTTGGCATGGGGTCAAGTAGAGTGCTAGCTATAACAATTCAGGAATTAGGAATGGCAGATTCAATCCTAACCCTTACTTTAAAAGTTTAGGGGTTTAACCTCCACAAAAGGAGTTCTAATCTAACTAAGCACTAAAGACAATACTAAAAGATTCCCATTTACACACAAGAGACTACCATTCTTGGACTGGAAAATTAATTTACAAAGCCAATATATCGACTTATGTGTAATAATTAGAAATGTAACCAGATGTAACTGAGTGAAGTAAATTCTGAATATCTAAAAATTATGCTTTTTTTTCAGGTTGTTCTAGGACTTGTCAGGGAACTTAAAATGAGTTTTAAGAATGTAATTTTAAGATGCATTATATTTTGTAAAAAAAAAAAAAAGGAATGTGAATATTTTAGAAGCTACATGTACTCTAATTGGTGAAAGTGTTTCTGGAGATATTAATTTAGTAGTTATAGGGTGTAATACAGTTTCAGTTATCATCCTTTTGGATATCATTCTCCATCAGAAGGAACTCGTAATTTAATTTTGTGGGAAATAAAAGTGACAATATAAAAACTACCACTGTTCAACCTTTGTAAATCGTGACTAAAAGTTTTGAGGTTGCATTCTTCAAGCACTGAAAATATGCATGATATTCAGCACAGTCCTCTGCTTTTCCATTTTAGCAAGTATTTATCCTGATGAAATTCTCCGAGTAATCTTTTTGTGTCATCTGCCTCCTTGGCCAGTAAACAAAATGTTAAATAGAGCCATGGAATTGACAAAGGCTGCATCTGTGTTCTTCTGGCTTCAGCACTAATTTTAAACCATCCTCATCCAGCAGGGCGTGTCACTGGTTAATGGGCATGTGGCGCATTCCCGCCATCTTGCATTCAACCCTGAATTAAGTGACCAGTCAGGCAGAGGCAAATCTGCTTCAACTATCCAGTTGGTAGGTTACTGATCTGAAGTATTCTTCTGATTTGATCACCTTCTTTCTTTTATTCCTTGATAAATAGATGAAAATCAGTAGGCTAGCTAAGTAGAATCCCCTCCTGATTTGCCTATTCTTGATCATGATAAATCCTATTTGGAAAACTTTGTCAAGCACCTGAAGGCTGTTTTCAAGGGGTAAATGCATTTTCCATAGATTCAAGTCACTGCTATCTGCACCTCTTTGAAACACATGTGGATCAGATTGACATAATGTACATATCCTTCATCACTGTGTTTACAAGTTTTCATAAACCAGCTGACCTTGAGATTTCTCCATTCTGAGTAATCCTTTAGTCATGACTAGATGAGGCCAAATAAATGTTGAGCAAGGAATTAGAGCGTTTAGGAGTGGGGCATTCATTTTGTGATGTAGGAGAGAGTGCTTCTGCCTAAGAAGATGTCTCATAGTTAAGTCCCTTTTGTTACACTGAGTTTTTCACAAAGGTCTTCCTTCCAAGTGAATTCTCAAAACAAAAGGGAGGAGACGTATGTATACCTATGGCTGATTCATGTTGATGTATGACAGAAACCAACAAAAAATTGTAAATCAATTATCCTCCAACTCAAAATAAATTAATTAATAAAACACAACCTCCAGTCAAGTTCAAAACAATATTCTCATTCTAGTTCTTAAAGTCATAAGAAAAGGAACAGGAAAAAAATGAAAGCATATCACAGTTGGAAAACATGCCTCCCATAACCCTGATCTTGAATGAGGGAGTAACAGTTCAAGGGTAGATTCCTGAGTGAAGAGAAGTAAGTTATTCCTGAGACATTAACCTGGCAAAACACAAGTCTGGGAGTAGATTCCAGAGTTACAGCCAATTCAGAGATGTGAACATAAAACATTTCTTTAAAATAATATCTTTAAAAAGCCTTATTGTGTTTAGTGTTTATATACGTCACATGTGGTTTGAAAGAAGATAACTTCAAGTTGAGATCACACTTTTTGTTTTGTTTTGTTTTTGGCTGCACTGAACAGCTTGCAGGATCTTAATTCCCTGACTAGAGATTAAACCCAGGCCCCAGCAATGAAAGTGCTGAGTCCTAACCACTGGACAGCCAGGGAAATCCCTGAGGTTAGTTTTTAAATCACTTTAATGGTAACCTCATTCTTTCTGGGTGAATGAAGGGTCCAGAGCCCCAAGATGCAAATAAGCAAAATTCTGATGCTAACGTAATGAGTTTAGAACAATTTGACTGTGCTATCTCACTAATAAGAGATTTCACCATTTCTTTTGTTCTTTAAGCGGCAAGATCAACCTAAAAAGAGATAGAATAACATGAACTTTTAGGATTATTTGATGGGTCCAATTTCCTGTTTTTTAAGGAAGGAGAGGAACTCACAAATCCTTCCAATCATCAAAGGATGTTTGCCTGTAAATTCCTTTACATAGTGTGACAATATAGAGCTTTTTGAGGGAAAAAAATCCTGGAATAAATTTTTGAACTCCTGTCTTTTATTAGAATATAGACTCTCTTGATTATAATCAGGCTTTTCATATGATGTAATTTAAAATCTACATATTTTTCTTTTGTGTCTAGATCCACCAGTTTCAGGCAAGAGTCCTGTCTACCTCCTTTAATCCTTCAGAGCCCCTCTTCTCAGCCATCCTCCAAAATTAGCCTATCATTACATCTTTTGAATAACTGTTGTTATTCTAACATTTGAATGTTAGGTTTACCTTCTCTGTTTTACTTTTTAAAGAAGATGCTTGTCTCACATGAGATTTGTCTCGAAGTTTCCACAATTTTGGGTAATGTGAGTATACTTCTAAAAATGCTCCATAGGCAGACATGCAGTATTCTTTTCACGTGCCAGAATAAGAATCTGAAGCCTAGGGAGGGAAAGTGACTTTCCTGAAATCGAAAATGAGTCAGTCTCTGAAATGAAATCATATCATCTCAACTCTTAGAAGTCAATTTCAAAATCTCACTTTCCTGCCATGTGAAAGGATGAAAGACCTTTTCAAATATATTGTTTTAGTAAGTTTGTGGATCTCCTTTATTAATGAGTAAGATTTTCTTTTTTCCTGACTGGAAAACAACAGTAACAGCATCGTATGCTACAATGAATGAATTGAAATATTGGGTTTACAAGGGCTTCTTGTCCACAATCCACTTAAAGATCAGAAGATGAATTCTAGATCCACGATCTGCCATACAGGAACAGGGTCAACTTTGGTCAAGAGTCAAGAATCATTTTTTCCTACAGCTTTTGGCTTTCATAAATGCTTTCATAATTTCAGAGTGAATTACAGATGACCTAGGTAGCCACTAGCTCTCTATGGAAGACTCTGATCTATGTAAGTAAGAGTGCTATTTTCATCTAAATGTGATAGTGGAAAAAAACGAGCTTGCAGAGTCTCGGCTCTACCTTCTATGTTTGTCCATGAAATTTAGAAATTCTCATATACTCCAGAGGATCAAAATGTCTTCTGATAATCAACATAACTCCTCAGATGTTTTGTTTTTTGATAAAATGATGACTATTGCTTATCTTTCCTCTTTTATTTTTTAATTTAAAATAGAAAGGCCCAGAAGATGCACAAGCAGCTGAAATCCCTATACCTAGTGTGAACACCCCCAACAGAAAATGTGAGTATCAATTTAAAAAATCCAAACATTAAATATAGGAAGTGCCGTTAAAAAAAAAAAAAAGGTTATATTTCCTTTGAAATAAATATGTCAAAACCATATCCATTTCCTATTAGGTAGATATGTATTTCATTATTAAAACTTTTACAATGAAATTTTAAATAAAGGCTCATTTCTATTCCTATCTTTGAAAATTACTACCATTAATATCAACTTTACTCCATTCTTTAAAAATGTTTTCCCCCATTGCTTATCTTTGCAACCCTGTAGACTGTAGCCTGCCAGGCTCCTCTGTCCATGGGATTCTCCAGGCAAGAATACTGGAGTGGGTTGCCATGCCCTCCTCCAGGGCATCTTCCCAACCTAGGGATTGAATTTATGTCTCCTGTCTCCTGCATTGGCACATGGGTTCTTTACCACTAGCGCCACCTAGGAAGCCCTCCGGAAACTTAAATTAGTATAAATACTTATGTGGTTATCAAGGCCCCTTTAAAATCCTGCTTATGTGGTGATTTGAACCTTTCACTTCCCATGAAGTTCTGCATCAGGATTGGTTTTTTGTCTTCTATAACAGTCTACTGATAATTCATCACAAATGTCTTATCTCCTTTATGATACTGTTATTAGCATAGTGAATAGTGAAGTCACTCAGTCATGTCCGACTCTTTGCAACCCCATGGACTGTAGCTTACAAGGCTCCTCTATCTATGGGATTTTCCAGGCAATAGTTCTGAAGTGGATTGCCATTTCCTTCTCCAGGGGATCTTCCCAACCCAGGGATCGAACCCGGGTCTCCCGCATTGTAGACAGACGCTTTACCGTCTGAGCCACCAGGGAAGTTATTAGCACGTTGAAGTTCAAATCAGTGCCAGTTCATTATTCACAACTTATGGTAAAATTCACTTGTTTGTATAATTTACATCCAATCTTTTTCTTTCTAGGAATGCCCCTGTTTCTGAATTTGATTTACCAGTTGTGGATAGGACTTGTTTCCCTTTTGCTCATGCTTCTGAATAATTCTTAAAACTCTTTTTTTAAAAGATCCATGTTGGTTTTTATCAGTTGCCCCATTTTTCTATCTGATATTACCCTTTTATAAACATACTTCTCAATATTTTAATGTTAAATAGTCATGGTGAGTTACTCCCATTCTACCAGAGTAAGTTACCTAATAAGAAAGAAAGCTATTTATTGAGTCCTTATATGCCAGGCACAATGCTGAACACATGACATGGATTATCTCATTTAATCCTCGTACACTTTACTGAAGTAATAATTGATATTCATTTTATACAAATGAAAAGACCCCTCGTTAGAGAGGGTAAGTCACTGACCAGGACTACAGCATTGAGGAAATAAGGAATGCTAATGCACCAACAATTTCCTTGTGATCATTCTTTCAGGCATGCATTCCTATATTTTTTTTCAAATTCATTCATTCGTTCATCCATCCATCCAAGAAATGGATGTTTTAGGCACTGTCTATGCACCAGGAAATAAAATTAGAAATGGTCTTTATCCCTAGTTTGCAATGTGTTTGAGGATTTAAATGCTAAGAGCAATGAACATGATGGTAACAATCACTATTTGGAATGTGTTTGATGTTTTAAATCCTGTAGGTTCTTTCTGTGATTCAAAATATATAACTACATAGTCCTTCCAATTCTATTTTCAGGACACTTCTAGTGATATTTTTAACTCCCGAATCTTTAGCTCCAGGAGAAATTTTAGAATGCCTGGCACTTAGAAGTTATATTAGAGACATTTCTTTGTATTTGTTTTTGGAAAAAAGGAAGAGGAAAGGCCACACCTAGTCAAATTAGGAGCAGAGACTGGTTGCTAGCTCAGGGAATAATGACGGTCTTATTCAAATGTTTTGTAGGCCTCATATCTTTCCACTTCAGATATGAAGCTTGGCATACAGAATGAACAGTGAACAAATCCAAATTTGATTACCCAACCGCCATTTTTGCCAGGAACATATTGAATTAACTTCAAATATTTGATTCCTTGTTTTTTATTACCTCATTGGTAGAGCTCAGGATGTGAAGGTCTATCCACAGTCTGATTTAAATAAACAAAAAGCAACATGATACCATATCCAATCCATGTATCACCATGGAAAACCTCTGATAAGTCAGAAATGTGGAACTCAGTATGACTGCCAGATTCCTAGGAAAGGGAAAATATTGAATATTATCAATAGTTCTATAGTGAGTACATTGACTTGTCAATGCATGCTTGTCTTATCTTCCATTGAATAATGTTGCAATTGTCTTAACCAGTATGTACATTGTGTTCCTTATAGCTTATATGCAAATATGTATATTTGCCTGTAGCTTGTTACATGGTCATGATCTGACATTTATAACCCCACATCAGTGATAATAAAATAATAGGCTACAAAAATAGGTTGGACTGTTTCTTGGCAGAGTATAAATTGGGTAAAGATTTTTCCATCTGAATATATGCTATTAATATCAAAACTGTATGTAGGCATACGCACAGAAATTGGGAATCACAATTTATTTGTATGCTACAACATTGTCAAATGCACTACTTTCGATTGCTTTTCTTTTTTTTTCCACAAAGAAAAGCTTTACTTCTGAATATTGGCAGGAACAGCTCAAGTGACCTGTTTGCATTATTAGGTTCAGAGAGCTTCCAGGCAATGCCAATAAGAACTCTCTCTAATTCAGTAATTTGATATTTATTCTGTATTTTTCTGACCTTTGCCTAAAATCTTCTCGTTTTTACTAAGGAAGAAAATGGATTATGAAACCACAAGAACGATAGAACTGAGTCTCACAGAGATGATTCTAAATAAAGAATGATTTTGAAAAGTGAAATACTTGGGATGTCTTTACAACACAGTCAGTGCACTTACCTCCTGGCCAGTTGTCTGGGCTAGTATGCTGTTTACTGAAGTTCTTTTTTTCACAGTGTGGGCTATGAAATGTTACATCATATTCCCCCAATAAAATAACAAATCATATTATAATGTAGTCCCTCCACCACCTCAGATCCAATAACAGAAATGAGATGATCTCTTCCTATTTTTATGGGTGTCCAATTGTTAGAATATTGTGTGCGGTTCTAATAGTAACAATAGCAACCCCTCAAACCTGTCACACAATTTATATCAACTGACTAATTAATTTTTAGACTACAGCAATTGATTTTAATGACTCTTCTTATCAAGTAGTATACCTAGGTAGTTCACTGTCATGATATGTGTTTATCCCTGAAGTACTTTTTGTACTTGTTAATGCTTCCACCCCAAATAGTAATATACAATTTTAGGTTTCTGAAAGCAGAAATTCTGTCTGTTAAAAACTTGAGCCCAATTAATGATCTAATTATTTCATTAATTAAATCCATATGGTCCAGTTTATTTCTTTGGCTGTCTCCTTAATCAGATAATGTATACGATATAATAGAATCCCAAGAAGACAGCTTCTCTCTACTTTATTGGGCATCTAGTTGGTCTACTGCTGCTAAGTCGCTTCAGTCGTGTCCGACTCTGTGCGACCCCATAGACGGCAGCCCACCAGGCTCCCCCGTCCCTGGGATTCTCCAGGCAAGAACACTGGAGTGGGTTGCCATTTCCTTCTCCAATGCATGAAAATGAAAAGTGAAAGTGAAGTCGCTCAGTCAGGTCTGACTCTTAGCGACCCTATGGACTGCAGCCTACCAGGCTCCTCTGTCCATGAGATTTTCCAGGCAAGAGTACTGGAGTGATCTAGTGCTGAATTATTTTTCTGAAAGACAAAATATTCCAAAGCTAACTTTGGAATCACAAGTGTTGGCAGCGGTTCTATCACAGTCACATTTAGGGAGTGAAGGGGCAGTGGGGGGTTCTTAGCACCAACCAGAAAGGGGGATGATCACAGAGGGGCATGAGGTTAACAGTTGACTCCAGCAGATTGACACGAGGAACAGTCTGATTCAGGGGCCAGTTTTGGAAAATAGACTCTATTTTAACGACATTCTGCCCAGAAGGTCTTAAATTATTTAAAAATGCTTTACAAAAGATTTATGTGGAAAGGTCATTGAACGTATTTTGAAAAGTTATCGCAGTATTACTTTTATTTTCTTCTTTTGGCACACCTGAGTAGGGAGATAGAAGAGCAAATATAGTTTATTTCCTAATTACTTGAATGCATTAGAAAAGCAGCGACCATACCTGCAAGAGTGCCATATTGCATCTCTAGTCCTGACTTATTTTGAAAGCTGAAACAAAGTAGAGTTACTTAATCTGATGCTATTTAAGAATGTCAAGGATGGAAGGGAAAATTGGTTGTAATTGAAGGATTTCATGAACTGTGTTGTGCTCTGTTAATACTTCTCACACCTTTATTTTGTTCTTTAGGCAAAACCATTAGCTTGCTAGCAATAATGATTCTGGTTGGGGACAGCCTGCATAATTTTGCAGATGGCCTAGTAATAGGAGCAGCCTTCTCATCTTCATCTGAGGCGGGAGTGACCACGACCATTGCTATCTTGTGTCATGAAATTCCCCATGAAATGGGTAAGTCAGAGTAGAATCACTGCCTCCTTGTTGAGAAAATCCTAATATATTTCCTGCCATGATTTACTAGCCTTCTTTTTCCAACACATAATTGAAAGATGAATACTTTCCATTCATAATTTATTTAAACCATCAAAAGCAGAGAAGAAGGAAGAAAATTCCTGTACCTCGAGATAGAATTCAATTAAGCTCCTTTATATTTCTTGGAGCCAGAAGTGACTCTTTTTGGATTCTGGAGAATTCTCTATAGCAGAGAGACTTTCAGAGAAACCTCCTTTTGAAGAATATCAGCAAAAACTTCCAAATTTGCATATGAAATGTGGGGAAAACATTAAGAGGGGAATTGGATCCATTATGTTAGCAAACAGGCCAATGAGATAAAATAACATTTAAATGAAAGCCAAACCATGGTTTCATCAACCTGATTTATACAAAATGTCTAAAGCCAAGCGTAACATTGAAATGACAGGCATGTGGTAGCAGATGCACAAAAGACTCTCTTTCTGGATAATCTTAATAACCCGTGTAATTAAAATCCTGCCTCCCAGAAACCAAGAAGAGATGGAGTAGACATTTCTGAAAGAGGTCCAGAAAGAGGAGAGCCTGGTTCCAGATACACGTGTGCCCTTGAGAGAGGGCTCTTCTTGGTAGTCACTTTCTCATCTCACTTTCATGTTTATATTGTCCACTTGGGCCACCCCTGACCTCTTGGGTTCTGTGTCTGTTGCCCAAAGTCCTGTCACTGATCATCACTGACTATTCCTCTCTAAGGAGTTTATCCAAGGTCCTTCCTGAATCCATCAAAACTTATGGTCTGGGAGCCATGTCTGGTCTTGTTTTGACTACTGTGATAAAAACCAATAGAGGTGGGTGACAGTCTGTGATAGGCCAACAAGGATGTCTTAAGAGCTGTTCATAAGATTAATTATGCAATAGAACTAGGAAAACTGAGTTCCCAGGCTGCCTCTTATTTTTTTAATTATTGAAGTACAGTTGATTTATAATATTGTGTTCATTTCCGCTGTACAGCACAGTGACTCAACTATACACATATATACATTCTTTTTAATATTTTTATTCATTATGTGTCTTTATTGAATTTCATCTTCTTCTTAATTCCCCAAAACTAAGAAATAGAGCCTCTCAGATTAAAAGATCATCCTTCTTTTGGAGGAAAAGTGTGGAGAGAATAAGGTCATTTTTCTCTAGTCACTGAGGCAGTAAAACATTTTCTAAAGGAAAAATGTGTTTTCCTAACCAATTTTTGCAATAATTTAAAAATCTCCTATTAAGTCATCATTTTCTCTTTCCCCACAAAAGGTCCTGCATAAGTTAAAAGAAAAAGAAAAACCCACATAATGTTTACTACCTTGGGATTTTGCCTGGCAAGTTTCCAGCTAAAAAGATTTAGAAATCCCAGGGTAGCAAGTCCTTTATTTTGCATTTGTCTAAGTTGAAAATGTCTTAGGACATTAGGAAGTAAAGAGTATGTCACACTTCTCTCTGTATATACTACCTCCTGGAACAGTAAAAGGAATAGAACTTTTGAAATGCAGCTTCCTAAAGTATAAAGAGTTGTGCTATAAATTCTTAAGAAATATAGGAAGTGTTTTTTTAACCATTCAATTTTACTTATAAAATCAACCCCAATTGCTGAAATTTAAAACAGGTTTCATAATAAAATAGCACAGGACTCGAACAAAGACATCATCGGTTAAATGATAATTCTGTTTTCTTTTCTCTTAAATTTCAGGAGACTTTGCTGTGCTTCTAAGCTCTGGACTTCCGGTTAAGATTGCCATCCTGATGAATTTTATAAGTGCTTTAACTGCCTTCATAGGACTATATATTGGCCTCTCAGTATCAACGGATCCATGTATTCAAAACTGGATCTTAACAGTTACTGCCGGGATGTTCTTATATTTATCCTTGGTGGAAATGGTAAGGTTTGTGGTTTTTCTGTTTTGTTTTTCCAAACACTAAAAATGTAAAACAGAGAAAAAGACAAAATGGAAGGATCAAGGGTGAAACTTGATCCTTATAGAAGAAGACTATAGATAACAACATAAAGGACTAAAAAAGTATTCTGTGTAAACCAAAAAAAGTAAGCAGGCAGAAGAAATATAATTTGAGATTCAGAAAATACTGACATTCTTTAAGTCAATTTAAGTGGAATGAATGAAACCTTTCTAATTCTCCAAAAGGCAACATCAGTTCATTCTGCTCCAGCTTTGCATCTGTAGAAGATGCCTAAACTTCCAACTAAAGAACAAAAAGTTTTTTTAAATAACCAGCCATTTTGTTTATACATTAGCAAATATTGGGTTGGCTAAAAAAAGTTTGTTTGGGTTTTCCCGTACCGACATCTTGGCCAACCCAATATTTCAGCTGACTTTGTCATTAAGTTAAAGAACTGTTTGGCTTAATGAAACAACCCTATTTTTTAAAAAATGATTGAAGTTTTAATTGCTAAAGCACTATCATGCTGGTGAAATGAGAAAGATTATTATGTATTGCATCTCTAAATTTGCAATACATTTTTCCTGAAGAAGTTCTTGCTGACACCAATGTTTAATTCAATCATCATTTTTCATCCTCTGTAATCTTATGAAGGAATTGAACCTGGGAAATTTCACATTCTTGCCTCTAAAATTCTAATCTCTACAAGATAAACCTGTTTTTTAAGGTCACCTTCTATTAGACTTGCTTACAACTTACATGTCTTGAGAGTCATAATGATTATCCTGTCTCACGGGTGAGAATAAGGCAAATAAAAATGGCATAAACTAACAAAAGAAATATTTAAGGCTTAAAATCAATAGAAAGCCAATCTGATCAGAAATAAAGTATGTGATTACACATATCCTGGAGCTGAAAAGTAAAATAAACAATCTTGAAGGTCATGTTTAGAATAGGACCATTAGGATTGACTAGTGAATCCAACAATTGTCCTGGAAGTAAGTAAAAAGAATATTTCATAAGGAAAAAAAGTCTGGAGGGCAGAAACTGGACTGATATGACCAGAACAGTGCATTCTATAAGCAGAATTCAAGAAGGGGACTCATCAAGGTAAACTATCATCTTCAACCCCACTGTAGGGACTTCCCTGGTGGTCCAGTGGTAGGACTTCATGCTTCCCTGCAGGCCAGGGGTGGGGAGGGTTGGGTTTGACCTCTGGTTGGAGAACTAAGATCCTGCATTCTGCATGCAGCATGGCATGGCCAAAATAAATGTGGACTTAAAAAATATTCACAACCTGAAAGCTGAAAGTTACGTTTTCATCGGTGGGAATTTTTAGGACTTCAAGCCTGGGAGACAGCATCTCAAGTAAGCCTAAGAGAGCTGCTCCAAGGAGGTGAAGGGAGGGGTCAGCTTATAGAGAAGTTTTGCAACAAAGGGCAGGTAGTCTGAACATCCAAAGATTTTTGTAAATTGAAACCAGATATCTCAAGTTAAGAATATGGAAGTATTCCTCCTTTCTTTTTTTTTTTTAAAATTTTATTTTATTTTTAAACTTTACATAATTGTATTAGTTTTGCCAAATATCAAAATGAATCTGCCACAGGTATACATGTGTTCCCCATCCTGAACCCTCCTCCCTCCTCTCTCCCCATACCATCCCTCTGGGTCGTCCCAGTGCACTAGCCCCAAGCATCCAGTATCGTGCATCGAACCTGGACTGGCATCTCGTTTCATACATGATATTTTACCCTTTCAAAAAGAATTCAGCATTTTTCTGTGCATGGGAAGATAAAAGAATCTGGGCTCAATGAAATCATTCCTTTGATAAGCACCTCAGCTATCGGGAGCCAGTATCCTGTGCTTTCACACCCTGAGTTCCCTCAGGGCTCACTGTAGGGAGTGGCTGCAGTCTGACGGCTGCTAGATGCAGATATTCTTTCCTTCCTGAGTTCTCTCAGGGCTCACCAGCTCACATTGGAGGGCGGCAATCACTGATGAAGGTGTGACATCCTTTGTTTACTGATATGGCAGGAAACATACCATTTCTCACAAACAAACAAACAAACCACTTAAATGCTTCTGACTCTTTGATATTTTTTCTTAATTTTTATGAGATTCAAAAAGTAAGGTAAACACCAAAATGTACTTCCATGTTTGGGAATGTTCCTACATATTATCTGTGATACTCAGGAAATTTCCTACTCATATAGTGAAGATAGTCGTAAGTACTATAGCGGATTCTATCCATCTTTTCTGAACCCCAATCCCCAACCTGCAATCAATGTTATCAAATTGTACCATTCTCCCAGTTCAAGGAATCTGGATGTCTAGCCTTGTGTGACTTAGAAAACACATGGCCACTAATCACTGAATGTTGTGACTTGCTTTCTGTTTAAAATGTCTGCAGATCCATCTTTAAGTTCATTCTCAAGCCTCCTGATTTTCAGCTTTGTATTTCTAATTCCTTTCCTCTTTTTGAGTTCATCAAGGGGCAATTTCTATATTACTTAAAGTTGATTTTGTATCTTAATATGGTCTGAATCTCTCTTCAAGTATGATGGATGTGTATGTATGAAGTCAGTCTTTTCTCTTTGTCTCCCAAAATTGACCTGAGAAGATTATCAGGAACCATTTGAGCCCGAAGCTAAATACATCCTTTTCCCCTCAAAGTTTTTCCTCCCAGTCTTGTAAGGATAAAGAATTGCTTGTAAGAAAACAGTGTGGTTGTCATCCTATGAAATTCCAACTAGAAGAAATCCTGACCTTATTGCAAATTACTATTGGCCAAAGAAAAACTAGCATCCTGGCAAAAAGACAGGAAAGAAAATACTCTGAGTTTCCTGGGGCTACTTGCTATAATCCAGGTCGCCTGCTCTCACGGCCTTTTGAGTAACTTCTAAACAAATACAGCCCTTTCACATAGCGGCAAGTTTAACCGTTGTCGTACTCTGGGGCTGTGCCAAAGAAAATAATCTTGTCATTTCAAGGGAAGAAAACAAGGTTTCAAGACTGTACAACAGCAAAGAAAATAAATGACAGTAACTAAAGGGTAAGGAGGAATACTTTCATACCCTGGCTATTTACCAAACCTTGGAAATGTACCAGGCACCTTCTGAGCAGGGTTAATGTGAAAAGATTAGCTATATTTTTGCCTTGCTTATTTGTTTCAAAGTAATCAGCTGTGTTATTTCAAACTCCTAAAAAGAAAAGAACTCAAAAAATTGGGCCATTTGTTGGCAGTGATGCCAACAAAGCAGAAAGTCTTCACCAGGGCAGTCAGCCAGCCTAAAATTCTCCAAAGTGGTATTGCTTTATCCAAGCACACCAACTTCCAGTGACACTGAATGGTTTCTAAAGGAAATTAAGAATGAATGCAGCTCTGGGTGGCCAGAGGAAATTCATTCTCTGTTAGAAAGATCCATGTGGGTTTCCCCAAGCAGAGTCTAAGACAAAGGCCTCTGTGAAGGCCTCAATTCACTAGGGAGGTGATCTCAGGAAGCAGGAGGGAAGGACAGGTGGAGTGAAACAGAGAAGGATAAAAAGTCAGTAAGACAATAGGTTTTTATTAAGTTCAACGCTGCCACATGGCACCCTCCGCACAAGACCTTCTGAGGGTGCTTCTGTCCCTGTGGTTCATCTGTCCCGTAA
Source organism: Bos javanicus (assembly GCF_032452875.1). Taxonomy (NCBI): domain Eukaryota; kingdom Metazoa; phylum Chordata; class Mammalia; order Artiodactyla; family Bovidae; genus Bos; species Bos javanicus. Next base: position 32,517,345 of record NC_083880.1, read on the forward strand.
GTAACCCCTCCACACACACTTCAGGTTATGGATGCCTGAGTGCCAAGGGCGTTTACTGGCAGTTCCATGCCATCACATGGATGGCAACAGAAGGAAGAATGTAGCATGGACCTGAAGCAAGGCTCGGTGCAGGATAGTTAATGCCCTCTTGGAACTGGTCTCTGCAGCAGTAGCTGGGGTGAGAGATGGGCTGAAAGAATATAAAATAGCACACATGTGCTGGCCATTAGCAGTTGACCCTCTCTGCCCCCCAGATATGTTTTGGTCTCCTTGACTTTAAAGTTACACCTACACCAAAGCCCCTGCATGGTGGTAGCCAGTCAAAAACTCCATAAAGAGTTAACCCAAGATAGTCAGTGGAAGCAATCTCTAAACCCTAATGGTCTTGAGGAAGTTTTGTGTTTTTTTTTTAACTTTTTAAAAAATCATTTCATTTATTTATTTTATTTTTAGGCTATGCCACATGGCATGTGGGGGCTTCCTTATTGGCTCAGTGTTGAGATAAAGAATCTGCCTGCCAATGCAGGAGTCAAGGGTTCTCTCCCAGGGTCAGGAAGATCCCCTGGAGAAGGAAATAGCAACCCACTCCAGTATTCTTGCCTAGGAAATCCCATGGACAGAGGAGCCTGTTGGGCTACAGTCCATGGGATCATAAAGAGTCAGACACGATTTAGCAACTAAACAACAACATGCTACGTGTGGGATCCTATTTCCCTAATCAGGGGTTGAACCCACGTCCCCTGCATTGAAAGCATGGAGTGTCAACCACTGGACCACCAGGGAAGTCCTGAGGCAATATTTGATATTCATGGTCTCTGTTCTTCCAGCACCCGATCTTGATTCTCCCCACCTTCAGGCAGCTCTTCCGCTGATTCGGATTTCTTTCCTGGTAGGGACACCCAGGGCTTCCGTATAGGGATCTGCTTTGTTTCTGTCAGGCCATAGTTCCTGTGGTTGCCTCTTCACCATTGTCATCAGATATGGAAGCACCAAGAGAGGCTCCAAGAAATTCTCAGGTCTCTAGATACAGTCCTTGCTGCCTCCATTGTGTAGCGGTCACCCTGACTCCACGTGGTGACCATTGACAATTGCTCCCACCAGCACAGTAACTTTTTCTCTATTAGTTGATCAGTCAGCATGAGGTGCTCAAGTGACCACATGGTAGTCATAACTTCAAGTTCAGTGGAAGTGTTCCCTGGTGTATTCTCCTCAAGAATAAGGATCTCTGTTATCTGATGGTGCTAGAGTTTTCAGGAACAGGAAGCACAAATTCTACAAACAGAAAAGCTGGCAGTGATTGTATACCATTGTTCATGACTTTCCCTATTGTTTCTGCTCTTATTTCTCCCTTCTCCTCACTTTGCATTTAATTTTCTGATCAATTTCTGGCTTTACGAGGTGGAGTGATGTATCACTGATTTTAAATCTTTTCTTCTTTTCTAGTGTAAGCATTGAAAGCTGTAAATTTCCCTCTAAGCACTGCTTTGCTGAATCTCATGTACTTTATTTCATTTCAAATATTTATTTATTTGACTTCACCAGGTCTTAGTTGTGGCATGTGGGATCTTCAGTTGCAGCCTGTGGTTCTAGTTCCCTGACTAGGGATCAACTCCATTGGGAACATGCAGTCTTAGCCACTGTACCACAGGGGTCCTCTCTTGTGTATTTTCATATGTTCTGTTTCCAGTGCAGATCATTTTGAAGTGTTTTTAAACATTCTAAACATCTCATAATTTTTCTTATTTGACCCATGTGTTATATGGAAGTATGTTGTCTCATTTCTTAATATTTGTAATTTAAAAACATGTCTTATAGTTAAATTTATTTTAATACTTGGTTAGTCAGAAGATATACTTTGTATTATTTTGCCCTTTGAAATGTTTTGAGACTTGCTTTATGGCCCAGAGTATGGTCTAACCTGGTGAATGGTCTCATATGCACTTAAAAAGTACATGAGTGCAGCAGCTATTGGGTGTGGGTTTCTGTGAATGCCAATTAAGTCAGGCTGGTTGATATTATTCATATTTTCAAACTCTGTATTAATTTTTTTCTCCACTAGTTCTGTTTTATGCAAGGAGTTAGAATACAGGCCAATATTTATGGGTTTACTTATTTCTTAGTTCTGTCAATTGTGTTTCATGTACTTGAAGCTCTGTTACTAGACGCATCCATATATAGGGCTGTTATGTCTTCATGATTGAACTGATAATTTTATCATGATCAATGATTCCTCTTTGTTGCTGCTGCTGCTAAGTCACTTCAGTCGTGTTTGACTCTGTGCAACCCCATAGACGGCAGCCCACCAGGCTCCCCGTCCCTGGGATTCTCCAGGCAAGAACACTGGAGTGGGTTGCCATTTCCTTCTCCAATGCATGAAAGTGAAAAGTGAAAGTGAAGTCGCTCAGTCGTGTCCGACTCTTAGCGACCCCATGGACTGCAGCCTACCAGGCTCCTCCATTCATGGGATTTTCCAGGCAAGAGTACTGGAGTGGGGTGCCTTTGCCTTCTCCATGATTCCTCTTTATGTTTAGTAAATTCCTTGTCTTGTAGTCTCCTTTGCCTGATGCCAATACAGTCACACCTGCTTTCCTGCTTACTATTTGCATAGAATATGGAAAGTAAGGGGTGGGGCTTTGATAGAGTATTTGAAGTGACGTAACAGAGAAATGTCTGATATAATCAGCAATGTCTGTGATTAATGTGTTAGCATCCATGTATCTCGTTTATCTAATTTCTATAAATCTTATTTATAACCAGATCTGTTGATTTGCTGTCTTTTTCGTACTCCCATCTTTGCTACAAAGGTTTCCTGAGATTTGTTCTTTATAATTATAATGGCTGCCCAAAGATACACATGTCCTAATCTTGGAAGCTTGTGAATATGTTATCTCACATGTCAAAAGAGACTATGCAGATGTTCTTAAGGTTTAGAACCTGGAGATGGGGAGATTGCCCAGAGTTTCTCATAAAGATGGTGCACAAGTGCTCATTTCCATTTTGCACATTAATAACAATGATGATGAAAATGATACAATAGTTATAACTACATAAAAATATGTACAAGGATTCAAAACAGACTTGATGTTATTTGGCTTATAATGTGTAGATACTACACCAAAAATATGTAATTTTCAGAAAATTTTAGCTTCTTAAAATTTAAAAATAAAATTCCTGACAATTGTAATTATTAATTCATAGCCAAATCTTTTGTTGTTGTTGTTCAATCACTAAGTCATATCCAACTCTTAGTGACCTCAGGGACTGCAGCATGCCAGACTCCTCTGTCCTCCACCATATCCCAGAATTTGCTCAAGTTCATGTCCATTGAGTTGGTGATGCTATATAACCATCTCATCCCCTTCTCCTTCTGCTTTCAATCTTTCCCAACATCAGAGTCTTTTCCAATGAGTTGGCTCTTTGCAACAGGTGGCCAAAGTATTAGAGCTTAAGCATTAGTCCTTCCAACAAATATTCAGGGTTTATTTCCTATAGGATTGACTTGTTTGATCTCCTTGTAGTCCAAGGGACTCTTAAGAGTCTTCTTCAGCACCACAACTTGAAAGCATCAATTCTTCAGCACTTAGCCTTCTTTATGGTCCAACTCTCACATCCATTCATGACTACTAAAAATACCATAGCTTTGACTACACAGACCTTTGTTGGCTAAGTGATGTCTCTGCTTTTTAATATGCTGCCTAGGTTTGTCTTAGCTTTCCTTCTAAGGACCAAGCACTTTCTAATTTCATGGTTTTAGTTACTGTCCTCAGTGATTTTGGTACCCAAGAAAATAAAATTCGTCACTGTTTCCACCTTTCCCCCTCCCATTTGCCATGAAATGATGGGACCAAATGCCATGATCTTAATTTTCTGAATGTTTAAGTTTCAAGTCAGCTTTTTCATGGTCCTCTTTCTCCTTCATCAAGAAGTTCTTGAGTTCCTCTTCATTTTCCGCCATTAGAGTGGTATCATCTGTGCTATCTGAGGTTGTTAGACTAATTCAAATTAGCCAGGGTTGTTGTTGTTTAGTCGCTCAGTCGTGTCCGACTCTCTGTGACCCCATAAACTGCAGCACACCAGGCTTCCCTGTCTTTCACCATCTCTGGGAGCTTGCTCAAACTCATGTCCATTGAGTCGGTGAGGCCATCCAACCATTCCATCCTCTGTTGTCCTCGTCTCCTCCTGCCTTCAATCTTTCCCAGCATCAAGGTCTTTTCTAATGAATCAGCTCTTCTCATCAGGTGGCCAAAATATTGGAGCTTCAACTTCATCTTCAGTCCTTTCAATAAGTATTCAGGATTGATTTCCTAAATATTCCAGTGTTAGACATGGGTTAACTATCTTGCTTTTAAAAAATAAGGTTTACAGTTTAAAAAAAACATACGTAACATTTTGTCTTAATTACCCTGGATTATCTGGGTGGTCCAAATCTAACCACCAGTTCTTAAAGGTGGAAAGCCTTCCCCAGTTGTGGTCAAAGAGATGTGATGAAAAAAGATTCAGAGAGATATGAGGTTGCTAAATTTGAGGCTGGAGGAAGGGGACCAGGAGCCAAGGAATGTAGGCAGCCTCTAGAAACTGGAAAAGCCAAGGAGACAGATTCTCCTCTGAAGAATCCAAAATAGTTAAGCAACAAGTTACTGAACCTCAGGTCTGGCTGCTCAAAAATCAATACCTGAGAGACTGTTGTTGGTAGAAAGGAAAATTGCTTTTAATCAGAATGCTGGTAATCTATGGAGATGGTGGACTCAGTACCCCCAAACACCATCTGCAAAGATTCTGCTTAGCCATGAAAGTTTTTAAAGGAAAAAGGAAGTCAACACAGTTAATCACTGAGTTGAGGGGGTCAGAGTCATCACCATCCCTCACTGCATACAGGCTTGTCACCATCCCTCACTGCATACAGGCTTGTCGGCTTCTGGTGATCTTTCTTTAGATGCTATTGTGTTCACACAGTTTGTTCATGAGATTACTAAAGTGGGAACAAGGGAAGAGATCTGGTCATCTGTTCATTACTTATTCTTCTTTTCTATTTCTTTCATCTACAGAAAGCACCAAGGAGTTAGGCAAGGTATTGTGTGATCATAAGATCTGATAGGGGTGCTTGAGCTGGAAATGAGTAGAACACAGGGGCACGTGATTGAAAAGTTAGTTACAATATAGTTTTGCTAAATTGATGGGAAAGAAGGTTTCCTGCTGTGGGTGATTTCCACAAAGAACTGTTTACAAGTCTCCCCTGTCAGATATCATTCCATTTAGATGGGATTAGGGATGAAGGGCCATCTCCTATAACTGTTTTATGCTGAGTAAGGGCATCAAGGACTTAATGTGAAAGATGTTGGCATGGGTTTGAAGCACCTCTTTGCTGACAGTTTTAGGTTCCCATTTACATATATGAGCAGAACAAGCTGCAATTATTTTGATGCCCACAAAAATACAGATTGTTATGAGCAGTAGTGTTAATCCCATTCTCTTAAGGCCAGTTCTTGGAATACTGCTAACCATAGACTCATTTGTGCTCAAGATGGAGCAGCTTATATCACAGCTGCAGTCTGGTCATCATGCAGTTGGCGTTTCCCCTCTGGTGGCAGTTATAATACCTGTAAAACAACTCAGAAATGTATATTAGACACAGAATCTGTGACTTCGTTGTCCTAATCCTTAATTGCTTGAACCTGCTCTTTTGGGACCCAGGAAGGGCTGGGAGACATCAGCTTTTCTACAAACAAGAGACGAGAAACATGGAGGAGCCTTTTTACTTGGGGAGGAGGGAGTGGAGACCACAGTAATCTGCTTGGTTCCAAACACATTGATTTTTCTGGCGTATAGTTGCTTTACAAGGTTGTGTTAGTTTCTGTGTACAGCAAAGTGAATCAGCTACACATATACATATATTCCCTCTTTCATGGATTTCCTTCCCATTCAGGTCACCAGAGAGCATTGAGTAGAGTTCCCTGAGCTATATAGTAGGTTCTTATATATTATCTATTTTATGTGCTCTGTTGTGTCCAACCCAGAGATTGAACCCGAGTCTCCTGTGTCGTCTGCATTGGCAGGCAGATTCTTTACCACTGAGCGCCTGGGAAGCCCTGTTTTATACATAGTATCAATAGTGTGTAATTGTCAATCCCGATCTCTGAATTCGCCTTGACCCCCTTTCCCCCTTGGTATCCATAAATTTGTTCTCTATATCTATGTCTCTATTTCTGCTGTTACAGAACTGTAAGATAAATTTGTGTTTTAAATTTGTGTTTTAAACCAACAGGTTAGTGGTAATCTGTTGACAGTAGAAGTAGGAAGCTAATATATCCCTGTGCTGCTAACCTTGGTTTAGATGCTCTTGGGAACAAGAGGCAGCTGTGTAGGAGCTTCTCATTCTGTATGAGAACTGAAAATTCCTTCCATGAAAATTCCCAGAACTAAAAATTCAGGAAAACTTCTCATAGCTACCCTCTCTAAAATTAAAAAAATCTCTCAAACAGAAGGAAAAGACAAGCCCCAAAAGTATTTTTTTTCAGATTTGAATAAGAGAGAATTTATTTTTCAACAATATGATTTTTATTTAAAGAATGAGTTAATTCATTTTGAAGAGCATTAAGTAGGTTATGCCAGGGAGAGATTTATTTTGGATCTGAAACAAGTTGCAGACCTTTAGGCATTTCCTAAGGTTTTAAATCCTGTAAAACTGTTTCCATAGCAATAAGCTCATAGAAATCTCAAGGGGCTATCACGATGGAGATGTCCCTAGAATGGAGATAACTGGACAGCTGCCCAGGATCCAATATGTTAATAGCATCCAAGCTGATAGTGGAGGAGATGTAACTCAGAGAAGGAGGTTCAGGAGAAGGATGTGCCTACCAAATTCATGCTAAAATGAAAGAAAACAAAACTCCTGTGCCCTCTCCCTGTATATCAAGGTGACTTTTTATTTATTTTATTTAGCTGTGATGGCTCTTAGTTGCAGTACCTGGGGTCTTCACTGAGTCATGTGTGCTCTCTGGCTGTGACATATGGGTTGTCTAGTTGTGGTGCTTGGGCTTAGTTGCTCCAAGGTTTATGGGAGCTTAGTTCCTCATCCAAGGATCAAACCCACATCCCCTGCATTGCAAAGTGGATTCTTAACCACTGGACCACCAGACAGGTCCCCATCATGTTGAGTTAATTGAGAATAAACCTTATTTCCAGTCCTCTCCCTCCACCAGTCTTTCTTACTACGTATATCTCTGAGTTGCTTCCTCTTCCACTCCACAGCTGTTTTTTTTGTTTTTTGGTTTTTTTTTTTCTTTCTTATCTTTTTTTAAAACTTCTTTTTTACTTACATAATAATGGGAGAGGAAACAGCAAGATTGTAGAGGAATCACTTAGAGCAATTGGCTTATCTACCCTCTTCTGGGAATTAACATCCTCCAAGTAATATCCCAGCCATCCTTTTGCCTGGAGCATTTTCCAATTACCAAATAATTTTCTTTGTTTGCAAAGCATGGTAAAGACTATTTTGAATTTGAACTTAAGAGCCTCTGTTTTGAAAATGTATCCAAACACAGAAAAATAAGCTCTACCTATGACACCCACTCAAATAGGATTATTAGTAATCCAGAGGAAGAACATTCACTGGCTTCTCTACAGTTATTTTAGTTCAGTGAATAATAACAGCTTTGAGAGAGTGAATTGAGTAAAAAGAACATAAACTGGCTGACAAAACAGCTACCATCCTACCTAGGTTTTGCATCTTTTTAAAAATCATGTGACCTGTGGCTCATCGGTAAAGAAGCTATCTGCATTGCATTGATCTGCATTGATCCCTGAGTCAGGAAGATCCCCTGGAGAAGGAAATGGCAACCCACTCCAGTATTCTTGCCTAGGAAATGCCATGGACAGAGCAGCCTGGTGGGCTACAGTCCATGGGGTCTATAAAGAGTTGGACACGACTTAGAGACTAAAAAAACAACAGTAATATTAAGCTCTTCCTACGCTTTGGGGTTGTTGATCCTATTCCCTGCTCCCCATTCTTTATCTTCCAATTTATTGCATTTAATTGAGTCTTCCTTTGTCAGGGGAATTTAAATAAATCCAGTGCAATTCAATCAGTAATCCATCACCACCAAGTTGGCACTGGTAGATGAGTCCTTTATCCAGAAAACTAGTAAGTTATTCTCACTTTGAAGTTTGCAATAGCCAGATGTAATGCCCTTTAAATAATATCCATCCATAAAAAACAGATATTTTGTTTGAAAAGACATAGAATTATCTTGATATGCACATTTGCTTTCAACAAATACTGTACTTGAAATCAATGAGTGTAACTGCCATCCTTTAAATCCATGACAAGCATTGAAAAGCCTTTTTAGGCAGCACAATGAATATAATTTAACATTCACAATGATTTCTTCACAAAGCAAGAAGTATGAATCATTCTTACCAACAGTTTTGAAAGATTTACATTCTCTTTCTGTAAAAATCAGTCAAACTCTACCCTTAGATATTTTCTACTGAGGAAATTATTAATAGACTAAACTTTGATGAATGCTGAGCTTTATAATTTTTAAAAAGTGACCACCAGAAATGTTTGTATTTTTTGCTCTGCATGTTTCTTTTCTTCTTGATAGTTTCTCAAACCATGTGTGCACACACAAACATATGTATCTTCTAAAGAAACCCATTTTTTTAAGAAAATGCTACAGCTGGCTGATGACTGTCTTTACTGAGCTGTATAATTCAGAGTTTATCTAACTCAACCGCTTTCCCTAACAAAAAAAAAAATGGATAAGTGAATTTTTTAATGCAAGTTAAAAGCAGGTAACATCTTTGTGTCTCTGAATTATGTCTGACAGTGATAGGATATTTGTCTTATAACTCAGTTTTCAAAAGAGAAATTTTCACTTATCTTCTATTGCAAATGGCTTCTTGAATTCCCTTGGGATACCATTGAGAAGGTAGAAACCTATAATATTGTATTTGAATATTTAACAAATAAAATATCTAATGCTGAATTTTTCAAAATAACCTTTTAAGCTTCCTGTTTGGTGATCTCAGACACACTGAGAACTGTGGCTCTTGTTTTCTTGCTTGATAAGGAAAATTAAAACTACTGTATTCAGTTGTTTTACAAACATAGCTATTAATTTTAAAAAACCTAAAGGAAAGCTGAAAGCTGATGGCTGCAGATGGTGACTGCAGCCATGAAATTAAAAGATGCTTCCTCCATGGAAGAAAAGCATAGAAAAAAAAGCTAGAAAGCATATTAAAAAGCAGAGACATTACTTTGCCAACAAAGGTCCTTCTAGTCAAAGCTATGGTTTTTCCAGTAGTCATGTATAGATGTGAGAGTTAGACAATAAAGAAAGCTGAGCACCAAAGCCCCATGCTTTTAACTGTGGTGTTGGAGAAGATTCTTGGGAGTCCCTTGGGCTGCAAGGAGATCAAACCAGTCCATCCTAAAGGAATCAGTCCTGAATATTCATTGGAAGGTCTGATGCTAAAGCTGAAACTCCAATACTTTGGCCACCTGATGCAAAGAACTGACTCATTGGAAAAGACCCTGATGCTGGAAATGATTAAAGGTAGGAGGAGAAGGGGATGACAGAGGATGAGATTGTTGGATGGCATCACTGACGCAATGGACATGAGTTTGAGTAAGCTCTGTGAGTTGGCGATGGACAGGGAGGCCTCCTGTGCTGCAGTCCATGGGGTCACAAAGAGTTGGACATGACTGAGTGACTGAACTGAACTGAAAGGATATCTCTGACAAAACTAGACAGTGTATTAAAAAGCAGAGACATCACTTTGCTGACAAAGGTCCGTATGGTCAAAGCTATAATTTTTCCAGTAGTCATGTGTGGATATGAGAGTTAAACCATAATGAAGAGCACCGAAGAATTGATGCTTTCAAATTGTGGTGACGGAGAAGAATCTTGAGAGTCCCTTAGATTTCAAGGAGATCAAACCAATCTTAAAGGAAACCAGTCTTATAGGAAATCAACCCTGAGTATTCATTGGAAGGACTGTTGCTAAAGCTGAAAATCCAGTACTTTGACCACCTTATGTGAAGCACTAACTGGTTGGAAAAGACACTGATGCTGGGGAAGATGGAAGGTAAAAGGAGAAGGTAGTGGCAGAGGATGAGATAGTTAGTTAGCATCACCAACTCAATGGACATGAATTTGAGCAAACTCCGGGAGCTAGTGGAGGACAGAAGAGTCTGATGTACTATAGTCCATGGGGTTGCAAAGAGTCGGACATGAGTTGGCAGCTGAACAACATCAACAAAAATTCAAAATAGTACTTGTGTCAGTGGGAACACATCTCCCAATTTCAGGGTATTGTTGGGCCAACATAGTGATTTGTGTTATAGGTACTAATTCTATTCCCGTGGGTTCTGTCCTCATGGTCTCATCGAATCCTAATCACCTCCTAAAGGCCCCCCCTCCTTATGTCATCACATTCAGGGGTATGCTTTCAACATATGAATTTTGAGGAAACAAAAATATTTATAATATAATATTTATGCTCTAGGATGTTGAGATCTAAACACAGAAAGAAAAGAAAGAAAGTGAAGTCGCTCAGACGTGTCCAACTCTTTGCAACTCTGTGGATAAAGGAGCGTGCACCAGGCTCCTCTGTCCGTGGGATTTTCTAGGCAAGAGTACTGAAGTGGGTTGCCATTTCCTTCTCCAGGGAATCTTCCCGACCCAGGGATCGAACCTAGGTCTCCTGCATTGTAGACAGACGCTTTACCATCTGAGCCAGGACTTCCCTGTAGCTCAAACGGTAAAGAATCTGCCTGCGATACAGGAGACCAGAGTTTGATCCCTGGGTTGGGAAGATTCTCTGGAGAAGGGAATGGCAATCCACTCCAGTATTGAAAGTTGCTTAATGGCTTAGTGGCTAAAGAATCTGCCTGCAATGCAAGAGACAAAGGAAACCTGGGTTTGATCTCTGAGTTGGGAAGATCCCTTGGAGAAAGGAATGGCAACCCACTTCAATATTCTTGCCTGAGAAATAGCATGGACAGAGGAGTCTGGCGGGCTAGAGTCCATGCAGTCGCAGAGAGTCAACAGGACTGAGCCCTGCTGTAGTACTGCAGTATAACACAGTACCTAGAATCATCTAAACATAACCCACAATTTAATGTTTCTCAATACAAAGTGAATGCAATGAATCTTTAGTATTTGATAATTATTCCTATTGTATATTTTCTTACTTGTGATAGTATTACAATGAATAAAGGAGATAGTGAAGGACAGGGAAGCCTGGTGTGCTGCAGTTCATGGAGTCACAAAGAATCAGACATGACTTAGTGACTCTGTAACAAAGAGCTAAAGAATTAAAGCAAAGTTTTTGAAACCTTGGAGTGAGTGAGTGCATGTGTGTTTATTGTGGTAAACTATTAATAACAAAAAATTTACCATTTCTAGGTGTACAGTTCAGTAGCATTAAGTACACTCATTGTTGTGCAACAACTACCATCCATCTCCAGAACATTTTTTATCTTTTCAAACTGAAACTCCGTACTCATTAAACAATAATATACCTACCCTCAGCTCCTGGTAACCATCATTCTACTTTCTTCTCTATGAATTTAACTATTACAGGTACCTCACATTTGTAGCTGCTGCTGCTGCTGTTAAGTCACTTCAGTCGTGTCCGACTCTGTGCGAACCCATAGACAGCAGCCCACCAGGCTCCCCCGTCCCTGGGATTCTCCAGGCAAGAACACTGGAGCAGGTTGCCATTTCCTTCTCCAATGCATGAAAGTGAAGTCGCTCAGTCGTGTCCGACTTATAGTGACCTCATGGACTGCAGCCCACCAGGCTCCTCTGTCCATGGGATTTTCCAGACAAGAGTGTTGGAGTGGGTTGCCATTGCCTTCTCCCACATTTGTAGAATCATGCAGTATTTGTCCTTTTGTGACTGGCTTGTTTCACTTCACATAATAACTTGAGGGCTCATTCATGTCATAGTGTTTGTCAGAGCTTCCTTCCTTTTTAAGGCTGAATAATATTCTATTATATGTATATCAGATTTTGTTTATCCATTTATCTATCAGTGGATACTTGGCTTGCTTTCCTAAATTCTTATTGAGAACTGAATAATATATTTGATCCTCAGGTGATTTTTTTAATTCACTAGAGCCATTTCCCTGGTGTTTTTATAAAGTTTGTGATAGTGAATGTCCAATGCAATCTTGCTTACTCATCAAGAATAACGTAGGTCGTTTACATTTCATCTAAATTTACTGAATGCATGAGATGATCACTGTTATAAAGAGTCAGCCTATGTATGTTGTCAACAGTCTGGAAGAAAAGCAAAAAGTTTATGTGATTGTGTCTGTGGTAGAACACTTATTAACACAAGTAAGTTGGCCAGCCAACACATGGGAGAAGAAAGACAGATAAAATTCAGTCCATCTCTTTCTTGGGGTGGCGAAGGCCAAACAGTTTTTCTGCTTTACCAGATTTTCAGCAAATTGTGATCTCATGGATGACAGGTTCAGAAAATTTTCTTGGAGACATAAAAAATTATACAGACTAAGTGGTTAGGTTTTATAAACACTGGATGAACTTTTGAGTGTCATTAACTGTAATAAATCTACCTACCTATTTAACAGGACTCCTACATGTCTCTTTGTTAATTATTTCTTAGACAACAGGTCACTGATAAATGATCATCAAATGACCCTTTAAAAGTCAAGAGAAAAACTAACTGAAAGTTAACGTTGTAAATATGTGGATGAGTGAATATTCTAAAGTTAATTTTTTTCTCATGTGTTTGACAACATATGACAGAACATAGAAACAACATCTGTGTACTCCAGTGGCTCTTCATAGCAGTGATGATCATTTGGAAAAAGAAAAAGAAAATCTAGGTGTTTCAGTGTTATAAGAATATGGAAAAGACTTGGGAAAAAATCTTCCTGTCATGAATATGAATGAAACACTTCTATATGGCACTATCTACTTTGTCCTTAGCCACCAAACAATTCAGTAACTCAAAATCAATTCAGTTCAGTCACTCAGTCGTGTCTGACTCTTTGCGACCCCATGCAGCACGCCAGGCCTCCCTATCCATCGTCAACTCCCGGAGTTTATTCAAACTCATGTCCATTGAGTTAGTGATGCCATCCAGCCATCTCATCCTCTGTCATCCCCTTGTCCTCCTGCCTTCAGTCTTTCCCAGCATCAGGGTCTTTTCAAATGAGTCAGTTTTTCACATCAGGTGGCCAAAGTATTGGAGTTTCAGCTTCAGCATCAGTCCTTCCAATGAATATTCAGGATCGATTTCCTTTAGGATGGACTGGTTTGATCTCGTTGAAGTCCAAGGGACTCTCAAGAGTCTTCTCCAACACCAGAGTTCAAAAGCATTAATTCTTCAGCATTCAGCTTTCTTTATAGTCCAACTCTCACACTCATACACAACTACTGGAAAAACCATAGCTTTGACTAGATGGACCTTTGTTTGCAAAGTAATGTCTCTGCTTTTTAATATGATTTCTAAGTTGGTCATAACTTTCCTTCCAAGGAGTAAGCGTCTTTTAATTTCATGGCTGCAGTCACCATCTGTAGTGATTTTGGAGCCCCCCAAAATAAAGTCATTCACTGTTTCCATTGTTTCCCCATCTATTTGCCCTGAAGTGATGGGACCGGATGCCATGATCTTCATTATCTGAATGTTGAACTTTAAGCCAACTTTTTCAGTCTCCTCTTTCACTTTCATCAAGAGGCTCTTTAGTTCTTCTTTGCTTTCTGCTATAAGGGTGGTATCATCTGCATATCTGAGGTTATTGATATTTCTCCCAGCAATCTCAATTCCAGCTTGTGCTTCTTCCAGTCCAGCGTTTCTCATGATGTTCTCTGCATATAAGTTAAATAAGCAGGGTGACAATATACAGCCTTGATGTACTCCTTTCCCAATTTGGAACCAGTCTGTTGTTCCATGTCCAGTTCTAACTGTTGCTTCCTGACCTGCATACAGATTTCTCAAGAGGCAGGTCAGGTGGTCTGGTATTCCCATCTCTTTCAGAATTTTCCAGAGTTTGTTGTGGTACACACAGTCAAAGGCTTTTCAAGCAACTCAAAATATGCTTCATTTTTTTCCTTACCCCCCTTGTTTTTACTCTTTCTACTTGTAGAAAACAGGAATGTTTAGGTGGAACAGGAGAAATATCATTAGATTCATAATCAATACCAAAAGATCCATAATCATTGTGATTTTTCTCCCAATAAGCCTATAGGCCAAGGTATGAGTGTTTCATTTATACCAGGCATAGATAATAAAAAAATTTTTGTCTACATTTTCTACAATGGTGGCTATATCCATATGTCACTATATATGGCTATATCCATATGTCACATATATATCCATATGGAGTGCTTAAAATATAATGTTTTTAATTAAAATGGATTTTGGATTTTGATTTTTAGGAATCCTAGGAAATGCTTTTTTTTTAATTAAAAAACATTGCTTTAGAGCAGTTACAAGTTCTTAGCAAAATTGAGTAGAAAATAAAGAAAATTCCCACATGACATCTGACCCCCACACATATGTACCTTCCCCTACTATGAACGTCACATACCAGTTATGTTTGTGACAACTGATGAAACTACACTGATAAATCATTATCACCCAAAGTCCCTATTTACATGAGGGTTTACAATGTTTGCTGTTGTACATTCTATGGATTCTGACAGATGACATATATTCCTTCACTGTAGTATCATACAGAATAGTTTTGATGCCCTAAAAATCCTTGGTGTGCATCCTCGGTGATTCCTGGCAATGACTAATCTTTTTATTGTTTTCATAGTATGACTTTTCCAGAATGTCATATAGTTGAAATTATTATACTATGGTGCCTTTTCAGACTAGCTTCTTTCACTTAGTAATAGGCATTTGCATTTTCCCCACGTCTTGATAGCTCAGATTTTTAGCATTAAATAATATTCAGTTGTATGGATGTACCACAGTTTATCTATCCATTTACCTAGTAAAGGACACCTTGGTTACTTCCAAGTTTTGGAAATTATGAGTAAAGCCACTGTAAACTTCCATGTGCAAGTTTTTCTGTTAACATAATTTTCCAGTGTTTTGGGGTGAATACCAAGGAGTGCCTTGGTAAAAGACTCTGATGCTGGGAGGGATTGGGGGCAGGAGGAAAAGGGGACGACAGAGGATGAGATGGCTGGATGGCATCACTGACTCGATGGACATGAGTCTGAGTGAACTCCGGGAGTTGGTGATGGACAGGGAGGCCTGGCGTGCTGTGATTCATGGGGTCACAAAGAGTCCGACACGACTGAGCGACTGAACTGAACTGAACTGAACCAAGGAGCGCAATTTCTAGAGTATGTTTAGTTTTGCAAAACATCTGCCAAATGTTTTCCAAAGTGGTGGGGTCATTTTGCATTCCCACCAGCAATGAATGAGAGTTCCTGTTGCTCCAGATCCTTGCCAATATTTGCTGTTGTCAGTGTTTTGGATTTTGGCCATTCTAGTAGGTAGGTAGTGGTATCTCATGTATCTCACATGTCTCACTGCCAGTGTAATCTGAGATTCCCTAAAACCATATGATGTTGAACATCTTTTCATGTGCTTATTTGCCGTCTTTTCAGTTCTTTTACTCATTTAAAATATTGGGTTGTTTGTTTTCTTTGCATTGAATTAAGTTCTAAGAGTTCTTTGCATATTTTAAACAGTCTTTTATTAGGTGAGTCTTTTGCAAATATTTTTTCCCAGTCTCTGGCTTATATTTTCATTCTCTTGATGTTATCTTTTGCAGACCAGAAGTTTTAATTTTTTCTTTTTGGCCACACTATGTGGCTTGCAGGATATCAGTTCCCAACCAGGGATTGACCCTGGGCCAAGGCAGTGAAAGCCTGGAATCCTAACCATTTGAGCACCAGGGAACTCAGAAGTTTTTCATTTTAATGACGTTCAGCTTGTCAATCAGTTCTTTCATGTCTTTGATGTGGATCTAAAAAGGCATCACCATACCCAAGGTCATCTGGGTTTTACCTGTATAGTTTTATAATTTCATGTTTTTCATTGAAATCTGTGATTCATCTTAATTTTTATGAAAATTTTGTGTATAGATTCTTTTTTATTTTTGCTTGTGCATGTCCAATAGTTCCAACACCATTTATTGGGAAGACTATCTTTGCTTTATTACTTTTGCTCATCTGTCAGAGATCAGTTGACTGTATTTATGTGGGTCTATTTCTGGGAGCTCTACTCTGTTCCACTGATCTGTTTATCTTTTCTTTTGCCAATACCACACTGTGTTAATTACTATAGCTTTATTGTAAGTCTTGAAGCTGGGTAGTATCAAATTCTCCAACTCTATTATTCTCCTTCAGGATTGTGTTGGACATTCTGTGTCATCTGCCTCTCCATATAAGCTTTAGAATCAGATTGTCAATATCCACAAAATAAGTTGCTGGGTTTTTTATTTTGATAGGAATTGCATTCAATCTATAGATCAAGTTGTGGAGAACTGACATCTTGACAATATTGAATTTTCCTATCCATAAACATGGAATATCTCTCTATTTATTCTTTTTCCTTGACATCTTTGAGTTTTATAGTTTTCCTCAAATAGATGTTTTATATATTATGTTAGAGTTATTATATCTAAGTGTTTCATTTTGGGGTTCTAATATAAATGATGTTTTTAATTCAAAATCCACCTGTTCATTCCTGGTAAATAGAAAAGCAATTGACTTTTGTATATTAACCTTCTATTCTGCAACCTTGATATAAGCATTTATTAGTTCTGTGAGCTTTGTTGTTTTGGCTTTACTACATAGACAATTGTGTCAAGTACAAATAAACGGAGTTTTATCTCTTTTTTCCCAATCTGTGTAACTTTTATTTCCTTTTCTTCTCTTACTGCATTTGCTAGGACTTCAATATGATGTTGAAAAACAGAGGTGGAAGGGGATATCCTTGTTTTGTGTCTGATCTTAGCAGGAAAGCCTTCAGTTTCTTACCACTGAGTATGATGTTAGCTGCAGGCTTTTTAAGATGCTAATTATGAATTTGAGGAAGCTCCTCTCTATTCCTAATTTGCTGGGAGTTTTTATTTTATCATGAATAGGTGTTGGATTTTGTCAATGCTTTTTATGCATCTATAGATATGATCATGTGATTTTTCTTTAGCCTGTTGATATTGAAATGTCAGTTCAGTTCAGTTCCTCAGTCATATCTGACTCTTTGAGATCCCATGGACTACAGGACGACAGGCTTCCCTGTCCATCACCAAATCCCAGAACTTGCTCAAACTCATGTCTATTGAGTTGGTGATGCCATTCAACCATCTCATCCTTGGTCATCCCTTTCTCCTCCCGCCTTCAATCTTTCCCAGCATCAGAGTCTTTTCAAATGAGGCAGTTCTTCACATCAGGTGGCCGAACTATTGGAATTTCAGCTTCAGCATCAGTCCTTTCAATGAATATTTAGGACTGATTTCTGTTAGGATCGACTGGTTGGATCTCCTTGCAGTCCAAGGGACTCTCAAGAGTCTTCTCCGACACCACGTTCAAAAGCATCAATTCTTTGGCGCTCAGCTTTATGATCCAACTCTCACATCCATACATGACTACTGGAAAAACCACAGCTTTAACTAGACAGATATTGGAATATAGATTACATTAATTGATTTTTTGAATGTTAAACCAGCCTTGGATGCCTAGGATAAATCCCACTTTTTTGTGGCATATAATTTTTCTTATACATTGTTAGATTTGATCTGTTAATATTTTGTTGAGGATCTTTATATCTCTGTTCATGAGAAATATTGACCTATAGTTTTCTTATCATATATGTCTGGTTTTTGGTATTAAGACAATACTGATCTCTTAGAATGAATTAGAAATTATTTACTCAGCTTCTTTCTTTCGGAAGAGACTATAGAAAACTGACATAATTTCTTCATTAATTGTTTGATAGAATTGACCAGTGAACACATCTATCTGGGTCTGGTGCTCTGGAAAATTATTAATTATTGATTCCATTTCTTTAATAAAAGAAATAGACCTATTCAGGTGGTCTATTTTTTTCTTGTGTTAGTTTTGGCAGATTGCATCTTTCAAGGAATTTATACATTTCATCTAGGTTATCAAATTTGTGGGCATAAAGTTATTCATAATATTCCTTTATTATCCATGGATTTTTTAAGTGATATCCCTCTTTCAATTCTGATATTAGTAATTTGTGTCTTCTGTCTTTGTTTCTTAGTTAGCCTGGAAGAGACTTGTCTAATTTATTGTTCTTTTCATAAAATCAACTTTTGTTTTTGTTGATTTTTCTCTATTGATTTCCTATTTTCAATTTTACTGATTTCTGCTCTAGTTTTTATTATTTCTTTTTTTTTTCCTTATTTGGGATTTAATTTGCTAGTTTTCTTCTAGTTTCCTGAATTGGGAGCTTAGATTATTGCTTTTATATATTTTCCCCCAATATATGCATTTGATCCTGTCAATTACCCTCTATTTACTGTGTTCACTGAATACCACTAGTTTTGATACGTTGTATTTTCATTTTCATAGTTTGTCTCACATTCTTTCAAATCCCTCACCCTGAGAAGGTCAGAGTCACTGTCTCTCTTTCACTACAGTCATTTCTACTGAAGCACAGGCTCAAGTCGACATGAATGGGACATTGAACGCAACTTTGGCGCTACTGAGACTCGGCGCTGGATAACTCTCTGTTGGGGGGTTCTCCTGTGTGTTGTAGGATGTTTAGCAGTGTCCCTGGTTTCTATCCACTAGATGTCAGTTGTCCCTCTGCCCCTAGTCATGACAGCCAAGAATGTCTCCAGACCTTGTCAAATGTCCCCTTGGGGGTTCTCTCCTCTGGTTGAGAACTACTGGATTCTTGTATCCAGCAAGAGAAAGGTCGAACATACAACATATGCAAGGGCTTTAGATTTATGGCAACAGAAAATAGGCTGATGTATTTTTTCATGCCTCTATGGGAGCATCCTGGACGTTCTATTTGGATGTGCTTGAAATGGATATTTCTTTGTTTTAACCAGCAAACTAGATAGAAGGAGGATTAAGATTATTGCAACCTGCTATCTCACATCCCAGTACAGAGCAGCAAAATAAAAGACAAAGGTGAATCCAAAACTGTTATCCTGGATGGATGGATAGCCTTAAATTATGTTACATATATTTATTTTTCCAGAATCCTTTTCCTTACAGGTTATTACAAAATATTAAGTAGAGTTCCATGTACTATTCAGTAGGTCCTTGTTGATTATATATTTTATATGTGTAGTATGTATATGTTGATCCCCAAATCCTAATTTATCCCCATGCTTCCTTTCCCCTTTAGTAATCATACATTTGTTTTCTACATCTGAGTCTATTTCTGTTTTGTAAATAAGTTCATTTACACCATTTATTTTAGATTGTTTCTCTGGATTACTTCACTTCATGTGATAATTTCTAAGTCCATCCATGTTGCTGCAAATGGCATTCCTTTCTTTTAAAAAATTAAAACAATTGGCTCTGTGATAACTTCCCATCGATTCAGCAGTACTTTCTAGCAGCTTGTTTTTCCTCAAGGTCTCTCAGGATGCTCTAGAGGAAGGTCTTATGTAACATCTACTTTGATTTACATCCTTTTTTTAATCACACCTTTACTTATATCTTTCCTTCTCTCCTATTTACTCCTCAAAATCCCGCAAGAGGTAAAATGATTAACGCCTTTCAGTTATGAGGAAACACTGGCTCAGGAAGGATGATGACTTATCCAAAGGCATGTAGACGTGACGTCAGAACCAGGACAAGAAGCCAGATCATCTCATTATTGTACAGGATATACAAACACCTGCAAAGACCAGCTTTCTATCTGAAATTCACCTCTGTTATGGCCCAATACATTTCTAAGTAGCTAGAAAAAAAATGCCAACACTAAAAAGTCCAATTAGTCACTGCATGTGATAAAAATATGTAGTAGAATACATAGGTATCACACGGCCTTTGTCATAAAAGATAGCATGTTACTGCTTCTGTTTATAAGGCAGACAGTATGCACTGGAAAAAAGCTGTAACAGACTAACTTTGTAAGTCTATAGAAACAGACAAACAATGAAAATTTCAAATTTTAAAACTTTAAAGAGATTCTCACCCTGACATGGAAGCTTTGATCATAATTTGATTGGCCTGTCTGCACTTCCCATGTCCACATGGTTTGGTAAGAAAGCCTAGTTAAGCTTGCTTTTGAGACAGTACTTGGCACTGTTTTGGATTATTATGGATGACATATGAACCGTAATATCTCTTGGGTACATACCAAAATACTAGCAAGTTCTACAGAAAGTCTTTCCAAAAGATACAAGCATAAAATGTTGAAGCTCAAACCACATCTGATTGCAGCATTTCACTTGCTCTGAATCTAGCCATATTTTTAATCATTTCAGTCAGCAAATTTGAAGGGAAATAAAAGTCCATAGGAATTCATTTTTGAGAGTACATATTGTGCTTTTTCTTTTTAAAAAACACCCAAGAAGAGTTTAAATGCCACCATTTTCCCTGGCTTTCAAAAAAGAAAAGTCCCCTTTTCCTCCAGGGCAGTTAAACTGTTATTGAACAATTTTACAGATCTTGATTCATACCCTAAGACTAGAGGGGTGAAATGATGAATAGAATGTGTTAACATTGAAGTAAAAAGTAGAAAAAAAGAGAAATGATAGCAAAACAGCCTTGCCTTCTAGAGATAGTACTAGGAGAAATGTTCTTCAGACTTTTGCCAGATATTTGGAAATCCTGAAGCAGAAAGTAACTTCGTTTTTAACCTTCATGCTTGGCAAGTTCCCCGAGTCTAATCAGTGAATGTCAAGACACGACAGTCAAGTAGTTGTAATTTTCTGGAAAATAATCTTTAAGATGCAACTCTTTAACATACCACTGTGAAGTTCTTTTTAAAAATTTCAATCAGGCATAGGAAAAAAATTCCCTGATATGCACGAAGCCCACATATTGACTGTAACTGGTCTACAGAGAACGGTCCCTACAAGTTCTCTTAATTAACTGAGATGTAGTTATGATGGTCAACTGCTAATTAGGATTTCTGAACATTTTAGCAAGTGATAGTAAATAAATGTTTTACACTTGATTCCATCCACATAATTGTATCCCTAGTCAAGTTGAAGCTTAAAAGTGAATGCTCATGGAGAATGTTAAAGCACATCAGGAAGGCAAGTGGATAAATACTAATATCATGTCCCATGCAGTAATTTTATATGAGGGAGGACTTGACATAAAGGATGGTTTATGGAACATCCTCTGAAACTAAGATGGTGTCTTTCCTTCTTCTACACCTAAGGTTCACACTCCTGGGCCATCCTAAGTTCACACTTCTTTGTCTATTTCCATCTTTATTCTGAAAAATGGCTTCTTATTGGTGTCATTAAAGATCTGCTACTGGATATTGCAACATTTGCCTTCAGTACGGTTTATAAATGTACATACCCCTGAATGGATGGCAAGTTATCACAGAGCAAATTGTTTTAATTAAAAAAGCAAGGAGTGCCATTTGCAGCAACATGGATGGACCTAGAGACTACCATAATAAGTGAAATCAGTCAGACAGAGAAAGACAAATAGCTTATGTTGCTATATGGATAAGCCTATATTGCTTATATGTGAAATCTAGAGAAAATGATACAAATGAATTTATTTACAAAACAGAAAGAGACTAGACTCACAGACATAGAAAACAAACTTACAGTTACCGAAGGGCAAAGGGTGTGGGGGAAGGATAAATTAGGAGGTTGGGATTAAGATATACACACAGAACCCTACTTAATATTTTGTAGTAAACTTTAAGGGAAAAGAACCTGAAAAGGAATGTGACACATATGTATATTACATAATTTAAGGCTATCCATCCATCCATCTGTCCATTCATCCATCTGTCCATTCAGGATAGCAGTTTGGATCCCACTTTGTCTTTTATTCCATGGCTCTGTGTTGGGGTGTGAGATAGCAGGATGCAATAATTTTACTCCTCCTTCCATCTATTTTGCCAGTTTGAACACAGAAATATCCATCTCAAACACACTGAAACAGAACATCCAGGATGCTCCCATACAGGCATGAAAAAAAGACACCAATCTGTTTTCCATTGCTATAAATTTAAAGCCCTTGCATATTTTATATGTTTGACCTTTCTTTTGCTAGGTACGAATCCAGTAGTTCTCAACCAGAGGAGAGAACCCCCAAGGGGACATTTGACAAGGTCTGGAGACATTCTTGGCTGTCATGACTAGGGGCAGAGGGACAACTGACATCTAGTGGATAGAAACCAGGGATGCTGCTAAACATCCTACAACACACAGGAGAACCCCCACAACAGAGAATTATCCAGCACTGAGTGTCTGTAGTGCCAGGGTTGAGTTCAGTGTCCAATCTCTGTTGACCTGAGGCTATGCTCCAATGGAAATGATTGTCATGAAAGAGAGACAGTGACCCTGACCTTCTCAGGGTGAGGAATCAAAAGAACGTGAGATGAACAGATTGAGGAATGACTCACAGATGTTGAGTGAATGTTTCCCTCTAAATGGCGTTACAGCATTTCACAAACATAAATCTGTTGCTATTTCTCTCTTTGAGAATAAAACCTAGCCTTAGGAAATGATGCCTTTATTGTTCCAAAGGTCAGGAAGATCTCAGTCATCATTTTGAAAAGAAACAAATATATGCTTTGTAATAGCCAGTGCATTTAGCAATTTCATAAACCCAATAGGACCATCAAAAAGAATTCCTTTCATCTATTATATATTTCACATTTAAATATTTTCCAAAAATAAAAATCGGAATTAGATTTGCTTTCAGTTGATAACTGTCATTTTAAGATTTCTGGCATTGCTAGGATCCTTGTCACTACATTCTAATGGTTCAATTTATCTGATGTTTTAGAATTTTGGTGAGAGTGGGTATTAAACATTTTGTAACCGTTTGGGGAATTGGAAAGGTTATTAAGTTCTGAATAACAGAGTCTCTCATGTTTTCCCACCAAACTTTTCCCAGCAGTGAATATATCTGGATCTTATTCTGGTGTTTTATTCTTTTTTTAGCTTCCTGAAATGACTCATGTTCAAACACAGCGACCCTGGTTGATGTTTCTCCTGCAAAACTTTGGACTGACCCTAGGTTGGCTTTCTCTCTTCCTCTTGGCTATATATGAACAAAATATTAAAATATAAGTTTATAGTCTCAAAATCCTTCAAAAATCAATTTTCTGGCCTCACTTCATTTCTTTTATTATATTCTATAATGATTTATAAATTAAATATTTTTATCATAGGTGAAATGTGTATCTTTATTAACTTATTAATTTAATAATGTAATTTTGTTTCTGTAGTGTATAAATTGAATTTTCGTTTTAAGTTTCCAACACCATGATGGAACTCACACCTTTTTAGTAATTGGTAAGCTGTAAATTAATTCTAGTAAACTTTCAAAAAGAATTGTTTCCCTAGTAAAAGATGTTTGTTTGTAGTATTTGAAATGGACAGATGTCTGTTGGGATACAATGTGTTTCAACTTCTTTGATATCAATAATATATTTTTGTGTGTATGTGAAATTACAAACCATAAGCAAACTAAATTGCAAACAAATGTAATAAAGTCCAGTTTTAATGTGATGGTTTGTATTACCTTTTGTTACTGGATGTCAGATTCTATATCAACACTAAAAAAAAAAAAATATATATATATATATATATATATAGTTCACTTAAGAGCATGACCCACTGACTCAGAAATGCTCATAAATAAGCAAACTTGGGAAGTTTTTTTTTTATTCATTTATTTATTTGACTGCACCAGTTGCAATATGTAAGATCCAGCCTGACCAGGGATTGAACCCAGGCCCCCTGCATTGGGAGTACAGTGTGTTAGCTACTGGACCACCAGGGAAGTCCCAAAGCCTGGGAAGTTTAAAGGCTATTGTGTCAACACTCTTCTCTGTAATCACCAAAGGAAATCTGGTCCAGGTAAAGAAAACTGGAAAAAACAGATGAAGTTCAAAAATTTTTAACAGAACAAAACTTGAGTAAGGCTGGAGATTACTGTGTAAACTCTCATGGATTTAACAGAGTATATTTATGAGAATAATAGTACTGACATGCAAAACATGTTCTATTCTTTCTGAGGAAATATAGAACATTATTTCAGTAGGTACATCATGAAATATACAAGCAGCATTACTGATAGCCTAGCAAACTGAGCCACCAGGGAAGCCCTCTAGCAAAATTATTAAACTAGAAAATAACTCTGGCTTTAGTCATTTTTCTTAGAAAATAGATGCTTCACTTTTTTTTTTTAATGAGATATCTTGACAAGGGGGGAAAAGCCCATTTTACTGACAAAATGAATCGTGTCACTCAGTCACATACACCTTTCCTGCTGCTGCTGCTGCTGCTAAGTCGCTTCAGTCGTGTCCGACTCTGTGCGACCCCATAGACGGCCTCCCACCAGGCTCCCCCGTCCCTGGGATTCTCCAGGCGAGAACACTGGAGTGGGTTGCCATTTCCTTCTCCAATGCATGAAAGTGAAAAGTGAAAATGAAGTCGCTCAGTCGTGTCCGACTCTTAGCGACGTCATGGACTGCAGCCCACCAGGCTCCTCCATCCATGGGATTGTCCAGGCAAGAGTACTGGGGTGGGGTGCCACCGCCTTCTCCGACACCTCTCCTACGTACACACAAACACAATCTTCAGACACCTTTCTTTGATTTCAAAATGGAGGGGGGCGGGGCAGGCAGTTCTCCTTCAGTTGTCTTTAGAGCTTCAATTAAGGCATCACGATATAGTGCAGTAATTCTCGAAAATTCAGCAGACGTTAGGACTAATGGAGGATTTGTTCCAATGTAGAGAGCTGAACTTCATCCCTAGAATTTCTGCTGCTGTAAGTCTGAGTGGGGCTTGACTTTGAACAGTCTGCAGGCAATACTAATACTGCGGGTCAAACGCCCCGCCCCCGCCCCAAGCTTCACGGGCTTTGTTGATATCAGGTGCACCTGGCGTTGTTGAAAAAGAGCAGGCACAAGACTCTGTTGCCCATTTAAGATGATTAACACCCTGCGAACCTCACGCGAGACCTGAGTTCCTAGGTTGAAACCCCAAGCTCTTTCCCACTTGCTTGTGAGCAGACTATCCATCTCAGGAGTTACTGGATGAAGGATGTGCAGGTAGCCCTTTTATTCATCTTTGCCTTGAAAGGTAAGCGGACCCCACACGTGGAGCTTTGCCGTTCTTTTGTTAGAGAATGACGTGTAGCTGAACAAAACCCCTTTGTACAGGTCGACGTGATGTGGAGGTGACAGAAAGAAGCACCTGGCACCAACCGTATTTGGGTTTCTATGAGCACGTTCTGATTTTGGCATCAAGCCTTAACCTCAACCAATTTAATATTTGGCAAAACTAATACAATTATGTAAAGTTTAAAAATAAAATAAAATTAAAAAAAAAGAAAGAAAAGCTCTGACAGATGATTTTGTTCCAAGTTCAGGTTTAGAGTTGGTTTGGGGCTTGGCTAAATGAGGCATGTTGGTGTGAGCTACTCACCCTGTAACCTTCAAGTTAAGGGTGGGTTTAATTTCTTTTTAAATTTTATTGAAGTATTAATATCCACTGTAAAGCAAAATGATTCAGTTATACATACATACATATATATATATATATATACACACACACACACATACAATCTCTTTCATAAGCATTTCCACTATGGTTTATCTCAGGTTATTGAATATAGTTCCCTGTGCTATACAGTAGGACCTTGCTGGTTATCCATTTAAATATAGCAGTGTGTACATGTCCATCCCAGGCTCCCTAATTATCCCTTCCTTCCATCCTTCCCCGCTGGTAACCATAAGTTCGTTCTCTAAGTCTCTGTGTCTGTTTCTCTTTTGTAAATAAGTTCAGTTGTATAGTTTCTTTTTTGGATTCTGCATATAAGGGATGTCCTATGTTTCCCCTCTCTGACTTCACTCAGCGCGACACCCATGACACCCATCTCTAGTTCCATCCATATTGCTGCAAATGACTGGCTCTTTGTTAATCCCCACCAGCAACCCAATAGCCTAAGCTGGGCCTCCAGCCTCAAACAATCTTAAAATTGCTAGAAATTCTCTTTTCTTCCAAACTGAGTGGTAATGATAAAAATATTATGACAACTCCTTGCCTTCTAAATATGGACAGAGTCTAAATTTGGGATGGCTGACCATGGTCATCCCTTTCAGTCATCTAAGTTATGTGTTACTCACTGAGCTTTGGGGTAAATGGTGTTTTCCTTGAAACCAGATTTCTCAATAGTGTTAGAGTATTTCTGTTTACTAGGCCTAAATTTAGGATTCCGCTGTATTTCTTCTCGGTGATTGATTTGTATTTTCGTCACTGAACTAGAAATGCTCCTGGAGGGAAAAGCCAAAGAGCAAGTTATACAGAATTCTTATTTGAACATCCATCACTCACTGACAGAGCCCTCTTTAGGGAAAGGAGAATTGGTGTCATGTCACCGTGAGGCTGAATTCAGGGCCTGGGAAGGTGCTTCCACTGCTGTGGGCTGACTGGGGTGTTACGGAAATATGCTCATAAGTTATAGTCACAGCCACCCCTCCCCCACCCCTTCCAGAACCCAGTCTTCCGTGGTGAGACTGCGCCTCTCTCTGTAAGATGCGTATCTCATGATACTGCACTTTGACAATTTGCTTTCCTCTTCAAAGCTGGAGCAAGGGATAGGTCAGATCATGATGATGCCCATCTGGAGGGTGGACTGGACCAATGAGGTTGGGACTCTTGTGTGATCATGAAGACTTCAGGCTCTAAACTGAAATGTTGGTTCAAATCCCAGAAATGCTACTTAATTACCTTAGAACTTCTTTGAGCAGTTTTTCTTTCTGTAAAATAGGACTGAAAATAGACATTACCTCATTAAATTGTGGGGCCAATATGAGATGCTTACTGTTCATGAAGCACAGTGCCTGGAGAATACTGATGATGCAATAAATGTTGAATCATCATAAATATTGAATCATCATCACCCGTATCTTTAGTCTCTTCTTTCATCACATATTCACAGTTTACTGCTCAGGGCTGCACCTTGGCTCATGAAAATGTCTTTTCTTGGTAGAGAAACCAAGAAAATGTCTTTTCTTGGAGATCACACATTTTTATGTTTTTATAATCTTCTACTCAAGCCCCCAAACCAGCCCCACGAGTCACTCAAATCTGTCCTTCATGTTGTTTTCTGTTGACTCACTTCCAGAGCCTAAGAGATAGGGGCACCCCTCTGACCCTAACCTTCTCAGTGCCCAGGGAAGCCTCCTTAAATGTGTCATAATGCTTACACCCACTGTGAGCCCCTCTCTCTTATTCTTCATCTTATTTATGAATTCTTGATGCCCAGAGGCACTCACTTTATATTTTTTTAAACTCGCTATTTTATATTGGAGTATAGTTGATTGAGTATACTTCTCTGTGCTGTCCTTGTTGTTTATGCATCAAGGTTATGACCTACTGTGTTCCACTCTGATCACACGTCTAAAGATCTGGAGGTTGAATAATGGAAGCTGAGGCAGAAGAACCTGTCTGAGGTCACGCTTGTTGTCACAACTTGATTTTAAGTCAGAGCCCAAAAGAGTTCAACCCACTGCTCTGTTGCCAGTGTACCTGCTGAGGGAATGTGACCAGCTCTGCAAAGAGTCCAGGGTCCACCAGGCATCTCCCTCGGGAGTGCTGGCATGCTCACACAAGGCAGGCACCCTTTAGCTGTGGGCACACACGGCCACCCTGGACAGCGAGGTCACCACGGACAGCAGTGCCAACTCACCAAGCAGACGCTCATACCTGCACTAGCGACCCCTTGTGTGGGAGGAATGATCCCCGTACACCGTAGTCAAGCTTTCTACCTTCATAGACACCTCTCAAAACCCAGTGGAAATCACAGAAAGTTGGAGAGGCCAAAGAGGCTTTCCCAAATCCAAAGTGACATTGCCCTTTATGAAGGGCCTGTGAGTGATACCTGACCTGGGAGCTATACCTGCAAGTCAGACCTCCCACACCACAGTGTTCCAGGTCTCAGAGACAGATTTTGTCATGTGGCTGCTGCTGCTGCTAAGTTGCTTCAGTCGTGTCTGACTCTGTGCGACCCCATAGACGGCAGCCCACCAGGCTGCCCCGTCCCTCGGATTCTCCAGGGAAGAACACTGGAGTGGGTTGCCATTTACTTTTCTAATGCATGAAAGTGAAAAGTGAAAGTGAAGTCAATCAGTCATGTCCAACTCATAGCGACCCCATGGACTGCAGCCCACCAGGCTCCTCTGTCCATGGGATTTTCCAGGCAAGAGTACTGGAGTGAGTCACCATTCCCTGCCCGCTAACACTCAGCCCACTCTCCTCCATGCTGCTTCACCCACTTTACAAAGCCTCTTGTTTCTCAGAACCTTTCTTTCTCTGTAAGATAAATCCCTTCACCTCCTTACTCACATTGAATAATACAAAAAGATAATCCTCTTCCTCTGCCCACAGAGACAGGTGCTGCCAGCTGGGTCCCACCTGGTCTCACACTAATTCCTATGCCTACTTTTGACTTTACACAAAATTTGGGAAAGTATCTGGAATGTCTGGTTTACACATTCGTTTTAATTCGTGGTCTCAGCATTTCCCTTAAATAACAATGCAGGATGCTCCTCGACTCAGCCCACAGCATCCTGTCTTGCTGGTGCTAGAACCAACCCCAGAGATTTAACTCAACTCTTTGATTTTATAATGCTGAAGTAGTTGCAAATATTTTTAGGATGCTTACTAGGTGCCAGACAATATTACAGATGCTCTATAAGACTCATTTAATTCTCTTAAGAACCCTAAAAGTAAAGGTGAAACACTCTTTTCTTACCCCTTTTAAAGATGAAGACACTGAGACCCAGAGGGTTCAGTTCACTTGCCCAATATTATAGAGCTAAGGTAGGCTGGCTCCAGAATCTGTGACCTTAACCCCTGTATCACACAGCCCCTGCAGAGAAGTAACGAAGGTTTATACAGTCTAAATGAGGGCCTGAGGTCTTATTTCAGTAAAGGAGTTGACCAAGGACTCAGACTGAAATCTCTGACTTCTGGTCCAGTAGTCTTAACAATCCTTCCAGTCCTCTCTGGTCCGCCCTCTGGTCAGCCCTTCTCCTCTCTAAGGTCTCAGTCATTTAAGGAGAGTTTGCCTATTCTTGTTCGTGTTAATTTCTCCCCTTGATGATCTATGGCCCATGGCCCATGCAGCAAGTTGTTTTTTTTTTTTTAAAGTAAGTTACAATTTTCATACAACTTATTTAAAAAATGATTTTTTTAAAGCATCACTTTGTTTTTGGCTGAGCCGGGTCCTTGTTGCAACGCGCGGACTTCTTATTATGGTGGCTTCCCTTGTGGCTCACGGGCTCTAGGCATGAGGGCTTAGTTGTTATGGTGCCTGGGCTTAGTTGCTACTCGGCATTGGGAATCTTAGTTGACCAGGCATGGAAACTGTGTCCCCTGTGTTGAGTACGCAGCTTCTTAACTACTGGACTATCAGGGAAGTTCAAACAAATGAATTTAAGTTATAAAATTCCAAAAGGTTTCTCAGTTCAGTTCAGTTGCTCAGTCATGTCCAGCTCTTTGCAGTATGACAGGCTTCCCTGTCCATTACCAACTCCCAGAGCTTGCTCAAACTCATGTCCATCGAGTTGGTGATGCCATTCAACCATCTCATCCTCTGTCATCCCCTTCTCCTCCTGCCTTCAGTCTTTCCCAGTATCAGGGTCTTTTCCAATGAGGCGGTTCTTCACATCAGGTGGCCAAAGTATTGGAGTTTCAGCTTCAGCATCAGTCCTTCCAATGAATATTCAGGACTGATTTCCTTTAGGATGGATTGGTTGGATCTCCTTGCAGTCCAAGGGACTCTCAAGAGTCTTCTCCAACACCACAGTTCAAAAGCATCAATTCTTTGGCGCTAAGCTTTCTTTATAGTCCAACTCTCCACATCTATACATGACTACTGGAAAAGCCATAGCTTTGACTATACTGACCTTTGTCAGCAAAGTAATGTGTCTGCTTTTTATTGTGCTGTCTAGGTTGCCCATAACTTTTCTTCCAAGGAACCAGCGTCTTTTAATTTCATGGCTGCAGTCACCATCTGCAGTGATTTTAGAGCCCCCCAAAATAAAGTCTGTCACTGTTTCCATTGTTTCCCCATCTATTTGCCATGAAGTGACAGGACCGGATGTCATGATCTTAGTTTTTGAATGTTGAGTTTTAAGCCAACTTTTTCACTCTCCTCTTTACTTTCATCAAGAGGCTCTTAAGTTTTGCACTTTCTGCCATAAGGGTGGTGTCATCTGTGTATCTGAGGTTATTGATATTTCTGCCAGCAATCTTGATTCTAGCTTGTGCTTCAGAAAGGTTTGTAGGCTTCTTTAATTAAAGGATTTTAAAAATTAAAATATAATTGACATATTACATTATTAGCTTCAGGTGCACAGCATAGTCATTCAGTATTTGTGTATATTGCTAAACAGTCCACCACCACAAGTCTAGTTAGCATCCTTCACCATAGATAGTTTCTCATGATAAGAACTTTTAAGATTTATTCTCTTAGCAGGTTTCAAAAATACAACACAATATATTAACTGTAGTTACTATGCTGAATTATATCCCATGAAACTTATTTATTTTATAACTAAAAGTTTGACACCCTTCCCCTATTTTGCCTACCCTTTATCCCCTGCCTCTAGCAACCAATGTGTTCTCCATATTTGTGAGTTTGTTTTGTTTTTAGATTTCACATATAAGTGAGATCATATGGTATTTATATTTCCCTGTCTGACCTGTTTCATTTAGTATAATGCCCACAAGGTCCATCCATGTTATTGCAAATGGCAATGTTTCATTCTTTTTTATGGCTCAATATATTTCTTTGTACAGGTATTTACATATATATCACAATTTCTTTATCCATTTATCCATCAAGGAGCATTTAGGTTGCCTCCATATCTTTTTTAAAAATTAATTTTCTTAGCTAAAGTGCAATTGCTTTACAATGTTGTGTTAGTTTCTGCTGTACAACAATGTGAATCAGCTACAAGTGTACATATATCCCCTCCTTGAGTGTCCATATCTTGGTTATTGTAAATGGTGCTCCAGTGAACACGGGTGTATAGGTATCTTAAGTTAGTGTTTGTGTTGCCTTCAGATAAATACCAAAAGTGGAATTGCTGGATCATATGGTACTTATATATTTTTGATTATTTGAAGAATCTCCATACTGTTTTCCACAGTAACTGTACCAATTTACTTTCCACTGAACAGTACATAAGGATTCCCTTTCTCTACATTCTTACCAATGCTTGTCATTTAAAAAAAAAAAAAACTAATAGACATTCTAACACATGTAAGGTGATATCTCGTTATGGTTTTGATTTGTATTTCCTTGATAAATAGTGATGCTGAGCACCTTTTCTTGTACCTATTAACCATCTGTATATCTGGAGAGGGTTATGCTGCTGCTGCTGCTGCTGCTGCTGCTGCTGCTGCTGCTGCTGCTAAGTCCGCTTCAGTTGTGTCCGACTCTGTGCGACCCCATAGACAGCCTCCCACCAGGCGCCTCCGTCTCTGGGATTCTCCAGGCAAGAATACTGGAGTGGGTTGCCATTTCCTTCTCCAGTGAATGAAAGTGAAAAGTGAAAGTGAAGTCGCTCAGTCATGTCCGACTCTTAGCGACCTCATTGACTGCAGCCCACCAGGTTCCTCCATCCATGGGATTCTCCAGGCAAGAGTACTGGAGTGGGTTGCCATTTCCTTCTCCAGGAGAGGATTATAGTCAGCCCTTAAATGCTTGTTTAGTTAGAAGCCTGCCTGTCAGTCTATGGCATGAATATACACTGTTGTTGTTTGCTCATTAACTCGTGTCCAACTCTTTGCGACCCCATGGACTGTATAGCCTGCCAGGCTCTTCCATCCATGGGATTCTTCAGACAAGAATACTGGAGTGGGTTGCCATCTCCTTCTCTGGGGGATCTTCCTGACCCAGGGATCAAACCTGTGTCTCCTGAATTGGAAGGTGGATTCTTTATCACTGATCACCAGGGAAGCCCGAATGTATACGAATAAGATTCTTACACGGAGATACTGAGGGCCTCAGGTGTTACCTCTTGTTGTGTCCTGGGGTGGGAGCTAGTTAAGAACTCTTCTTCCATTTGTTACAGTCAGGGAGCCCCACTGGTCACCAGAGCCAGGAGATCTAGAAGGACCCCCCTGGGTGTCAGCAGCAAGAATTGGGACACCAGACAGTGTAGAAGCTCCTTCATGGGAGACACCATCAAGCTGGAGGCAGGCAGAGAGAGTGCAAAACTTGTGCCCACCCTCCATTCCTGGAAAGCAGTTTTGCAGACCCCTACAAGTGTGCCAAACCCGAGGTC
Organism: Bos javanicus; assembly: GCF_032452875.1. Lineage (NCBI taxonomy): Eukaryota > Metazoa > Chordata > Mammalia > Artiodactyla > Bovidae > Bos > Bos javanicus. Next base: position 32,549,790 of record NC_083880.1, read on the forward strand.
TACCCCCAGGACAAAGCTCCAAGACTTGTAAAAAAGCCTCCTTCACAGAAAGACTAGGGGTGTGTTTCAGCCAGCTATGTGCACTGTGCCTTGGGGCAGGGGCAGGCCAAGAAATATCTTTCTATCTGTCCCAGGCCCATAATTTCAAATCCTGCTGATCATTAGAGCCAGGCAATCAAGGGGCCTCTCCTGGGCAGCGGCCACAAAAACAGCACCAAGCGTGTGTCCCAGCTCCCTCTTGGAGCAGGGCAGAGGGACTGTGCAGAGTGAGAATCCATCCTCCAGTGTCTCAGAGAACTGACGTCTGCCCTTTGGATACTGCTGATGAGAAGCCTGCCCCTTGGGCTGCAGCTCTGAACCGAATAGACCTGTCTCACATAGAGACTGACCATCTTGTCTACCGCCTTTCTGCTGTGCCCCAGGAGGGTTAGGTGGTTAAGAATTCTGCCTCCATTGATTACAATCCTGCGGGACCCACAAGTGTAGGTGTCACTGGCCATCAGAGCCAGGAGATTTAGACAGGCTCCCGAGCAGCAGTTGCACAAGTCAGGGTGCCAGACAAGAGAGAAGCTCCTTTGGGGAAGACACTGTTACTGAGTCCAGGCTTGCTCTCCTCACCACACGACAGGCCAATGAATCAGACGAGATGTTGAGGCAAGGAATACAACTTTATTTGGAAAGCCAACAGACCGAGAAGATGGCAGATTAGTGTCTCCAAAAGAAACATCAGGGCCTGGTTGTCAGTTTCTTTTATAGAACAGAGAGGGAGAGGAGGTAAGGAAGTAAAGTGAAAAGGCCATTTATCTTGCAAAATAGGAGGGGATGTGTTCATTTCTTCTTAAATCCTTCGTTTATAAACTTTTCCTTTATAAATGTCTATCTTATTTCTGTTTTTCCAATGAGCATGTATTATTTGTATTATAGAAGACATACTAAGTAAATTTCTAGACTTCTATTTTATTAATTTTTGGCTGTGCTGAGTCTTTGTTGCTGCAAGGGCTTTTCTCTTAGTTGTGGCGCGCAGGGGCTATTCTTCGGTTGAAATGTGCAGGCTTTTCATTGCAATGGCTTCTCTTGGAACAGAGCACAGGCTCCAGGGATGCAGACTTCAGTAGTTGCAGCTCTGGGGCTCTAGAGTACAGTCGAGGTAGTCATGTCGCAAGGGCTTAGCTGCTCCCAACATTGGGATCCTCCCAGATCAGGGATCAAACCTGTGTCTCCTGCATTGGCAGGTGGACTCTTTACCTCTGAGCCACCAGAGAAGCCCCAATTTCTTCTTTTCTGCAGCTATTCACACGTGGGTAGATTGTCTCCCTGTAAGCTGAACAAAGCCGCTTTAGTTTAGCATTCAAGCAAAGCGGCAGGATTCCCTGGGGCAGGCCATTATATATGATTACAGTAACAAAAGCAACAAAAAGCAAGGGGTAAAATCAAAGAAACAAATCTAACAGGGAGTCAGAATTGGCTCTTCCCTGTCACAACACCAGCCGCCTGAAGTGAGGAGAAAACAGAGCCCAGACATGGCAGTCACTGGCCTCTGTCTTTGGAAAGTATTGGGTTGGCCCAGAAGTTCTTTCGGGTATTTTTGTAACCCTAACAGCTTATGGAAAATTTCAAATGAACTTTTGGGCCAACCCAATATTGTAGCTGACTCTGCATGTGTTGGATGCTGTCCCCGTTGGGATGATGCTTTAAGATAAGCAAATAAGCCTCTTTTGCAGAAAGTCTGGGCACCTCTCAGGTGGCTGCCTCTGCCTGGTCCCTGAAGCTTGTGAGAGTCCCAGCACATGAGCCCCTGAAGTGTTGTTTCTCTTCCATTGGAGAACTGCTCTTGATGAAAGGAGGCCAAAGAGACAGATAATTACATACAATGTGTAATCCTTGATTGGCTCTTAGATGATTAAAAATACAATGAAAGACACTATTGAAATAACTGGGGACATTTGAATAAAGACTCCTACTAGATAATAATATTAAATATAATATCAGATCATAGAATTGTATCCGTTTAAATTTTCCCAAGTGTTATAACTCTATTATAGCTGGATTAGAGAATGCTCTCGCTTTTAGGTGACACATGCTAATGCCTTTAGGAATAAAATATCACAATGTCTATAACTCTCTTGCAGATGGTTTGACATGGTCTTATCCATTAATATGCTAATGTGTATCTCCAAAATATAAGAGCTCATTAAAAATGGAAGAGTCATTTCTCAGTTTGCAGTCATTTTACAGGTCTCGTGTAATAAGCCCTGTTAGCTTTCTAAGCTAGATGTTTTGGGAGCTCATCTCTCAGAGGCAGGTCTTAAGAGCTGGATGCCTGATGTGGGGTTCAAACCCTTTCCCCCTCTCGGGGGAGGAAGGAGGAACTCAGGGTTTTGAGTTCCCTCCTGATTGTGGGTCACCACCATGTGGGTGGTAGGATTCATGTTGAGGTTGTGTCTCAGTCCCTCCTACCCGCTTCCAAGTAGGTTTTTTTCTCATTCAGTCAGTTTTGGATTTTTTGGGATTTTTTGTCCAGAGGAAGTGATTCCTTACATAGCTGTAGATTTCAGTGTATCTGTGGGAGGAACTGAGTTCAAGACCTTCCGACAACACCACCATGAATCTATTTATTCATCATGAGCTTTTGACCAACCCAGGAAGCAATCGTGAAATGTTAAATATGCAAGGTCACCTAATGTGATTATTTGGGGTAAGAAATGGGTTTCTCATTTGGAGTTGTAAATGCACCACCCTTAAAAAAAGTACTTAGAGAACTACCTGGTTATCAAGCTAAACTGTGTCAACTGAAAAAATATGTGCAGTCTAAAATGTTTCGTTTGGTAGAAGTTTTTAGGATTTCACACCTGGAGGAAGCATCTGAAGTGACCCTGAGGGAACTGCTCTGAGGAGGCAGGTGCTCTGAGAGGGCTGGGTGGTGACAGACTGGGGGCAGGTTATATAGAAGTTTTGCAGCTAAGGACAGGTAATCTGAACACCAAAAGATGCTTGTTAATTAAAGAAAACTAGATATCTCAAGTTAAGGATTTTCTACATATGGGAGGATGCAAGAGTCTGGGCTCACTGGAATCATTCCCTTGAAAGGCACCTCAGCTGTCTGGGACCAGTATCCTGTGTTTTCACATTCTGAGTTCCATCAGCACTTACCAGCTCACACTGTAGGGATGCAATCTCTGATGACTGTGACATCCTTGTTTACTGATATGGCAGGAAATATTCCATTTCTCACCTGAGACTAAGTCACCCAGCTCAGCTCTCAACACTAAAAGAATAGATGGAAATGGATGTCTGAAATTCCCTAATATTTTTTTTTTCCTGCTCAAGAGAGATAGTATTCTGTGACTCTACTACCTGTGATGAACCCAGGTAATAAGCTCAATATTGGGACCAACATTTGGAGAGGGAATTCATGAAAATTTTGCTGTTTTTTTAAAAAAGAAGTGAGGGCAGAGACGTATCCAGAAATGATGATTTAGTCATCATGGTCCGTAGCAGCAGCTGTGAGGAGACACCCCATGCCCAAGGTAAGGAGCAGCAGCTGTGCTTTGCTGGAGCAGCCGTGAAGAGATATCCCATGTCCAAAGAGAAACCCCAGTAAGACGGTAGGCACTGAGAGTGGGCATCAGAGGGCAGACAGACAGAAACACAATCACAGACAACTAGCCAATCTGATCACATGGACCACAGCCTTGTCTAACTCAGTGAAACTAAGCCATGCCGTGTAAGGCTGCCCAGGACGGATGAATCATGGTGGAGAGTTCTGACAAAACATGGTCCACTGGAGAAGGGAATGGCAAACCACTTCAGTATTCTTGCCTTGAGAACCCCATGAACAGTATGAAAAGGCAAAAAGATAGGACACTGAAAGGTGAACTCTCCAGGTCAGTAGGTGCCCAATATGCTACTGGAGATCAGTGGAGAAATAACTCCAGAAAGAATGAAGAGACAGAGGCAAAGCAAAAACAACACTCATTTGTGGACTGGTGATAGAAGCAAGGTCCGATGTGTAAAGAGCAATATTGCATAGGAACCTGGAATGTTACATCCATGAATCAAGGCAAATTGGAAGTGGTCAAACAGAAAATGGCAAGAGTGAACATCGGCATTTTAGGAATCAGTGAGCTAAAATGGACTGGAGTGGGTGAATTTAACTCAGATGACCATTATATCTACTACTGTGGACAAGAATCCCTTAGAAGAAATGGAGTAGCCATCATAGTCAACAAAAGAGTCCAAAATGCAGTACTTGGATGCAATCTCAAAAATGACAGAATGATCTCTGTTCACTTTCAAGGCAAACCATTCAGTATCACGGTAATCCTAGTCTATGCCCTGACCTGTAATGCTGAAGACGCTGAAGTTGAACTATGAAGATCTACAAGACCTATTAGAACTAACACCCAAAAAAGATGTCCTTTTCATTATAGGGGACTGGAATGCAAAAGTAGGAAGTCAAGAAATACCTGGAGTAACAGACAAATTTGGCCTTGGAGTACAGAATGAAGCAGGGCAAAGGCTCATAGCGTTTTGCCAAGAAAATGCACTGGTCATAACAAACATCCTCTTCTAACAACACAAGAGAAGACTCTATACATGGATATCACCAGATGGCTGACACTGAAATCAGATTGATTATATTCTTTGCAGCCAAAGATGGAAAAGCTCTATATAGTCAGCAAGGACAAGACCAGGAGCTGACTGTGGCTCAGATCATGAACTCCTTATTGCCAAATTCAGATTTAAATTGAAGAAAGTAGGGAAAACCACTAAACCATTCAGGTATGACCTAAATCAATTCCGTTAACGATTATACAGTGGAAGTGAGAAATAGATTTAAGGGACTAGATCTGATAGAGTGCCTGATGAACTATAGATGGAGGTTCATGACATTGTACAGGAGACAAGGATTAAGACCATCCCCAAGAAAAATAAGAAAGCCTTCCTCAGTGATCAATGCAAAGAAATAGAGGAAAACAACAGAATGAGAAAGACTAGAGATCTCTTCAAGAAAATCAGAGATACCAAGGGAACATTTCATGCAAAGATGGGCTCAGTAAAGGACAGAAATGGTATGGACCTAACAGAAGCAGAAGATATTAAGAGGTGGCAAGAATACACAGAAGAACTGTACAAAAAAGATCTTCACGACCCAGATAATTACAATGGTGTGATCACTCACCTAGAGCCAGACATCCTGGAATGTGAAGTCAAGTGGGCCTTAGGAAGCATGACTACAAACAAAGCTAGTGGAGGTGATGGAATTCTAGTTGAGCTATTTCAAATCCTGAAAGATGATGCTGTGAAAGTGCTTCACTCAATATGCCAGCAAATTTGGAAAACTCAGCAGTGGCCACAGGACTGGAAAAGGTCAGTTTTCATTCCAATCCCAAAGAAAGGCAATGCCAAAGAATGCTCAAACTACCACACAGTTGCACTCATCTCACATGCTAGTAAAGTAATACTCAAAATTCTCCAAGCCAGGCTTCAGCAATACGTGAACCGTGAACTTCCAGATGTTCAAGCTGGTTTTAGAAAAGGCAGAGGAACCAGAGATCAAATTGCCAACATCCAATGGATCATCAAAAATGCAAGAGAGTTCCAGAAAAACATCTATTTCTGCTTTATTGACTATGCCAAAGCCTTTGACTGTGTGGATCACAATAAACTGTGGGAAATTCTTCAAGAGATGGGAATACCAGACCACCTTATCTGCCTCTTGAGAAATCTGTATGCAGGTCAAGAATCAACAGTTAGAACTGGACATAGAACAACAAAGTGAAGTGAAGTCGTTCAGTCATATCCGACTCTTTGTGACTCCATGAACTGTGGCCTACCAAGCTCCTCTGTCCATGGGATTTTCCAGGCAAGAATACTGGAGTGGGTTGCCATTTCCTTCTCCAGGAGATCTTCCCAACCCAGGGATCAAACCCAAGTCTCCCGTACTGTAGGCAGATGCTTTACCGTCTGAACCATCAGGGAATTCTCTGCTTCATGGAACAACAGACTGGTTCCAAATAGGAAAAGGAGTACATCAAGGCTGTATATTGTCACTTTACTTATTTAACTTATATGCAGAGTACATCATGAGAAATTCTGGGCTGGATGAAGCACAAGCTGGAATCAAGATTTCCGGGAGAAATATCAATAACCTCAGATATGCAGATGACACCACCCTTATGGCAGAAAGTGAAGAAAAATTAAAGAGTCTCTTGATGAAAGAGGAGAGTGAAAAAGTTGGCTTAAAGCTCAACATTCAGAAAACTAAGATCATGGCATCCGGTCCCATCACTTCGTGGCAAATAGATGGGGAAACAGTGGCTGACTCTGTTTTTCTGGGCTCCAAAATCACTGCAGATGGTGACTGCAGCCATGAAATTAAAAGCTGCTTACTCTTTGGAAGGAAAGATATGACCAACCTAGATAGCATATTCAAAAGCAGAGACATTACTTTGCCAACAGGGGTCCATCTAGTCAAGGCTATGGTTTTTGTAGTAGTCATGTATGGATGTGAGAGTTGGACTATAAAGAAAGCTGAGTGCCAAAGAATTGATGCTTTTTAACTGTGGTATTGGAGAAGACTCTTGAGAGTCCCTTGGACTCTCATCCAACCAGTCCATCTTAAAGCAGATCAGTCCTGAGTGTTCATTGGAAGGACTGATGTTGAAGCTGAAGCTCCAATACTTTGGCCACCTGATGCCAAGAACTGACTCATTTTAAAAGACCCTGATGCTGGGAAAGATTGAAGGCAGGAGGAGAATGGGATGACAGAGAATGAGATGGTTGGATGGCATCACTGACTCAGTGGACATGAGTTTGAGTAAATTCTGGGAGTCAGTGATGGACAGGGTGGCCTGGCATGCTGCAGTCTATGGGGTTGCAGAGTCGGACATGACTGAGCGACTGAACTGAACAGTTGTTATTTATTGAACTTTATTATACAAAGTACTTGCTTATTGCTTTACTTGTATTTCTCTTAAGTCCCATATCAAACCAATTCAGACTTGAGAAACTTGATTCAGAAAGTTTAAGTAACTTAGCCAAGACCACAAAGCTAGTGAATGACAGAACCATTGTGATTCTCTGGTCTGGGATTTTTCTTATTGTATATACTGCCTCAGATGAAAGTTAAAGGAATAGGAAAGACATTACTGGAAGAGGGAATTCTGAAATACAATGCAGGAATCACTGTTTTCACATATCTACTTCCAACAGTGGAATAAGCTGACTTGGGTGGTTTGATAGTAGTTGAGGAAGACTACCATAAAGGGATATGGAACTCTTAGATGACCTCTAAGTCTTCCACCAAGTCTGGGATCTGATGCCTATGCAGAGGCATTTTATTGGAAAGAATAAAGAAAGCGGAATTTTGTTGCAAAGATTCAACCATACTGTTTACAACTCAGGAAAGGCATGCATTTTCCCATCTAATTTTGGATCTATTTGGGGTTTGCCAACTATATCTGGGTGTTCTTTCTGCAAATATCCAGGTCATCATGGTTCTCAGTGAGACTTTTTAATGAAGTCTTCCTTGTGTCTCTTGTCTCCTAGACTTTAGTTCTTTTAGGGTAAAATGCTAGCTCTTACTTGGTTTTGCATTCCTTTAGCTTAGCCCACTCTGGAGAAGGCAATGGCAACCCACTCCAGTACTCTTGCCTGGAAAATCCCATGGATGGAGGAGCCTGGTAGGCTGCAGTCCATGGGGTCTCTACGAGTCGAACACAACTGAGTGACTTCACTTTCACTTTTCACTTTCATGCATTGGAGAAGGAAATGGCAACCCACTCTAGTGTTCTTGCCTGGAGAATTCCAGGGACGGGGGAGCCTGGTGGGCTGCCGTCTATGGGGTCACACAGAGTCGGACACGACTGAAGCGACAGCAGCAGCAGCAGCTTAGCCCACTACCCAGAAGGTGCTAAATAAAAATTTGTCAAAATGAACTGTATAAAAACCAAATCCAGTCACATCATAACTCTATTCAAAGTATTTGGTTTCTCCCTATTGCCTCCAGAAAAATGTCCAAGTTACTCCTCATGGAGTAAAGGCTGTCTGTGATTTGTCTTCTTTCTGTTTCTTTGTCTTTTCATCCCCTCCATGTTTGTGCTTTAGGCCGCAACCAAGTCAGACTGCTTGCATATTTGTTCTCGTACTCTTGTTCCTCACCTCCATGAATTTGCAAGGATGTTTTCCCTGTTTGGCTTGCCTCAGGCATGAGTTCTTCTACAAGTTCTTCCCTGATTCTCCTCAGATCAGATCAGATCAGATCAGTTGCTCAGTCGTGTCCGACTCTTTGATTCTCCTAGGTCTCCCCAAAACCAGGGGATTGTGTCACCATCTTTCATCCTCCCATCCAACCTCTATCATGGCACCTAGAGTTCTGTGGTTTATCTCTGTAGAAATAGCCCTATTTCCCACCAGAAAGCTGTCTCTGCATTTTCTCATGCATATGGATATTTCCAGAAGCTTGAGCTGTACCTGATCTACAAAAGATACTCAGTTACTCTTTGATGAGTGACTGAATCAATCAAAAAAGTATAAATCTCCCTCCATATCTGAAACCTGTTGAATAAAATACAAGAGACCAATCTAATGAAATGCTAGCCTCCCATTTTGGATGGGATAACAAATAAGACACTTGAAGTATTTACCCATAGGTATACAAAAGGATGAGTCTGTTTTGTTTGTGTGTGTGTGACTTATTACAAACATCTTTTTGTTAATATGCCAACAGTGTTACAAGGTGGATAAAAGTTATTAATCTTGTGCTCCTGACTGAATGCTGTTTGCATCCTCCCAAAATCTGAAATTGGGTCATGAGAGTGGAGCCCTTGTGAATGGGGTTAGTGCCCCTATAAAAGAAACCTGAGAGCTCCCTTCCCCTCCCACCTTGAGAGGACACAGCTCTAAAGTGGTCACTCCAGGAAGTGGTCCTTCACCAGACACCAAATCTGCCAGCATCTTGGGTTTGGATTTTCCAACCTCCAGAACTGGAAGGAATACATTTCTGTTGCTTAGAAGCCACCCAGTTTCTAGTATGTTGCTTCAACAGTGCAAACAGACTAACACCTTCTTTTTCAGGGAAGGCTGTGATAACGAGTCAGTGACCAATTCTGTAGTCAAATACAGAGGCTACTGTTAGGTCCAGAACTCAACTGTTGATTTGCCACTGTTCAGGAATTTTCTTTATGGATAACCTGAAAAAAAAAAAGTAGATAAAAAGCAGGACAGGATTTCTGTTCAGTTATCTTATTGTATATTAGAAATGAGGTTGAGGGGAGCATTCCATATCTACATCATATGACATAAGGAGAATAACTATGCCCCGTACCACTACTGATCCTAGGACCACATCTTCATTTGTTAAGCATGGACTGTGTGCCAGGCACTCTTTCTGGCATTATAGATATCTCTCCTTTAAGCCTCAAGGCAGGTTTGAGGTAATTATTCTTACATGAGTACATGTAATGTACTGATGTTTGTAGGTTATTAATGAGGGGTTAATACCATCTATCTTTAGGGTTAGTATAAGGAGAATGACAAAATGCATTTGAGAATGTTTTCTAACAGTAAATCTCTATACAAATAGATCATTTTATTCCTGATAACTTATTTCAAAAGGAGACACACTCAAATTTGAGCATATGTAATAGCGTTTGTTTAATTATCCAATTATGTCCTATGTCAAGACATTGTTGACTTGGTAACTCAGTGCCTTAATTGTCAAACAGAATTCTTCTCAGAAATACATGTTAGATGTGAGTATATATACCTTCATGTACAGAATGTACTGAATCATAGAATGCTAGGTATGGAAGGCTCCGTCTATGGCTTCCAGCTCAATTTCTTTATTTTACAAAAGTGGAACTTGAAACAATAAGAGGGTGGCTTATTAGTAGTCAGAAGTACATTCTGTCAAGTTCTGGATGATAAAGCGCTGGTAACAAAGGAGAGAAACTATGGAAAGGGGTTTGGAGAAACTGCTTTGGGGAAAAGGAGTTGGGAGAGAGAGAACAGGCTTTCCAGGCACAATATTGGAAAGGGTGCCCCAGCCTCAACCTTAATTCCTGAAGCCTTCCCTCCATTTGGCATCAAGGAATCCAGACAGCAGAGTCAGACGGGCTGGGATTCCAGGCTCTAACCAGGAGGATGGCTGGGTCATTGCATCACAGGTGCAGACCAGGTGTGCCTGAGTTCCAATACTACTCCCAAGAGTGACTGTAGTGTTGGCTCATCAGCGGACTGGGGAATCCAGGAACTGGAAGCTGGGGCTGCAAGATGGTCCTGGCCATTGTGCTGCAATTGTGAGGGCAGAGCTGAGCCCAGAATCCAGCGGTTCTGACCCCTGCTCTGGCCTCCATGCTTTCTGGATGCGTCAAGTCTGCCTTTGGCTCTAGTCGTCTTTCCTGGACCTTGCTTGTCTCTTTCTTCCATAAAAACTTTTATTGCAAAAGATGAACAATATGATTGGTGTGACTCTATATAACTGGAGTAATGAGAGGCTTGGGGACAATTTCACGTTTGCCCCCTATCACATAATGGGAATAGGGATTTCCCCATGCCAGCACGTGACCCCCACCCACACTTGCCAGGCACCAAATGTCTACCAGGCACTTCTGGCACTGTGAGGACTTCCATTGCTTGGTGGCACTTGCTCTGATGTGATGTTTACAGAACACACAGCCACATCCAAGATCATTCAACAATTTGAATATATCTACTTCTTCACACAGTCTGTTCACCAATAACAAAATGTGTTTACCCTGCCTTCCAGTCTGGAGTATTGAAAGATCCTGGTCTTTGAAGCCTTCCTCCAACACTTACCTGCTGTGTTAACTTGAAGCAATTCCTTAACTTCTCTGAACTTCAGTTCTCATTACGGATGTAACAGTTTCTGCCTCACACGGTCGGTGTACATAGTTTCTGGCATGTAATGAAGAGTTCATAAATGATAGCTATTATTATATAGCTACTTCTGTTGATATCTTTTATCAGACCAGTTACAAGAAAATGAGTGAAACCTAAATTGAGTGCATTCAAAAGCAATAATAATAGCAACATTAGCAGTATTTGCCAAGCACTTTCTATATTTTGGGTGCTGTTTTATCAGCAATTACCTGTATTATTTAATCCTCACAACAACCTTTGCTACCAATTTAAAGGTAGTAAATCATTGTGTAGATACTGGTAAGTAAAGCAATTAAAAATTTAAAAAAATACTTGTAAATAGTTGGACTAGTTTCTGGCATATAGTAAGTGCTTTGTTGTTCCTGTTAAGTCACTAAGTCATGTCAGACTCTTTGTGATCCCATGGACTGTAGCCCACCAGGCTTCTCTGTCCATAGGATCTCCCAGGCAAGAATACTGGAGTAGGTAGCCATTTCCTTCTGCAGAGGACCTTCCCTACCCAGGGATCAAACCCCCATCCCCAGCATTGGCAGGTGGATTCTTTACCACTGTGTCTTCTTGTGGAAGACAAGAAGTGCTATAAATGCTTATTAAAATGTAAAAGGGGAAATACCATTCTTTCCCCCATTTCTCAGATAGAGATACTGACTCCCAGAAATGAAATGACTTGGCCAAAGTCACAATGCTAGAGAGGAAGAAAACCGAGATCCACGCTCTGGTGGGGTTCCTGCAGGCCTCACATGAAGAGTGTGACAAACAGTTCTAGTATTTCTGGCAGTGTGGAAAGCTGGCCCACGATGGAGATGAAGAGAACAATTCACCCACCAAGTTATCCTGCGTGTTAGCTTTCTCCCTCATTTCTTCAGATACTGACTTCCAACCCCCTCACTTCCAGGGCTCGCTCTGTTCATCCACTTGGGTGGTCCTTTGTCTCTCTGGAGAGCAACTGAACTACACCAATCTCTTTCTGATCCCACAGGGGACCTTGAAAAGTCACCGTTCTTTCTCAAGAGCTTTCCTGTTTCAAATAACCCCATTTTCATCCACATTGTACATAGCAGGTCAACCCAGATCAGAAATCTACCTGCCATCCCCCCACCACCTTTGTGATTTTTTCCTAGAACGTTCCTAATCCCCTCTCTGCACAAATCAATACATCATTTTCCCAGAGTCTCAAGAAATGGATTCCTGGAAATGTGCATGTGTGTTACTTAATCACGCAGCTGCAGCATGGGGATACAGGTAAACTTCTCTCTGCTCGTGTCCAGACAGCCAGGAATGTGATGGGATACACGCCTCTTCTTGCTCCATGGTTTACCTTTTCTCCAGAGTAACCTCTGCCACACGTCTCTGCACAGAAAGCCTCGTCCATCTCAGAAGGCTGTGGCTTGATCTCAACGATAAGAACATCCCTGTCACTGGAATCCACGGCTCACAGGGCCTGCTTTGCTTCTCAAGGATGCTAAGTTCTTAAACCCAGGCAAGATGAAGAACATATTGTGCATCCCTTGGGGACTATTTAAAACATACAATATAAATATTTCTGCTTTGAATGGACTTAACTTAGCAAGCCTGGGTCTGGTTTGTGTCCTTCTAGTCATCACACCGACGGGGTGTGTGCCAGCCCTTCATTTAGCTGAGCCGAGTGGAGCTGGCAAAGAGCCGTCAGCACCCGAGTGCCCCTCGAGGGGTGCCAAGTCGCCCTTGATCACATAATGCCTTTCAGATAAAGTTAGCTCTGCAGGAGGCCCTGCCTCATGCTAGTGCTTTCTGGTGACAGATCCCCCGGCTCCGGGTCTCCTGTGGCAATGAAATCCAAAGGGAAAGTCAGGGAGACTTTCCTGGTGGTCCCACGGTTAACACTTTGCCTTCCAATACACAGTGTACAGGTTCAGTCCCTGATCAGGGAGCAAAGATCCTGCATGCCTTGCAGCTAAAAATCCAGAGCATAAAAAAGCAACAGAAGCAATATTGTAACAAATTCATTAAAGCCTTAAAAAAAGAAAGAGGCCCCATGAAACCTCACCCCCAAAATAAATAAAAGTTAAAAAGAGAAAGGGAGAGTCAGCCAGCCAGGGGTGACAGTGGGGTGCTGGGCCTGAGACGCATGGCCTTTGCTTTGTCAGAGTCGACCCCAAAACACTGCCTTCCTTCCCACCCTTTTCCCCTTACCAGGGTGTCCTGAAATTTTTCTGAATATAACGGAAAAACTTAAGAACAGCCACATCTTTCTCCTGGCATCCTCCCACTTTGCCAGGCTTAATGGCTGCATGTCAAATAGGAGTCAATACAAGTTGAGTCTCACACAGTGTTCAGAAATTTAGCCTGGCCCCTTTATCCTGCCTTAATGTGGGACCCAAGCCTTGTTGAGGACTAGGGAGCAGGCAGTGTGTGGGCTTTCCTGAGTCTTGTAGAACTGTGCTTAGTCAATTCAGTCGTGTCCGACTATTTGCGATCCCATGAACTGTAGCCCGCCAGGCTCCTCTGTCCATGGGGATTCTCCAGGCAAGAATACTGGAGTAGGTTGCCATGCCCTCCTCCAGGGGATCTTCCCAACCCAGGGATTGAGCCCAGGTCTCCCACATTGCAGGCAGTTTCTTTACCATCTGAGCCACCAGGGAAGCCCCAGGTAGGGCTGAATGATGTCTATTTTTTGTGTATGTTCTATTTGCAGGTCTTTTTTGGTTCTGAGAAACATTAAACAATAAAAGAAGCCTCACTGGGTGCAGGAAACATCTGTCTTTGTGAAGCCAGGGGATACTAAGTACTCCAGGGACAGTACTAAGTGGGAAAGTGGCTCAGATGCCTTCCTTCAAGCAAAACCTCCTGAGGAAGTCCCACCTTCAGAGGGATTTTTCTGGCTCAAGGAGGGTGTTGTGTCAACTTAAAAAATATTCACAACCTCAAAGTTGAGAGCTTTTTTTTTTTTTTTGGTGGGAATTTTTAGGACTTCAAACCCAGAAGACAGTATCTCAAATAACCTGAGAGAACTCCGAGGAGGTGGAGGGAGCCAGGTTATATAGAAGTTTTATAACAAAGTGGGCAGGAAATCTGAACATCAAAAGTCTATTGTTAATGAAAGAAAACCAGTTATCTCAAGTTAAGAAATTCAGGCTTTTCTCTGTATGTAAAGATGCAAGAATCTGGGCTCGCTGAAATCATTTCTTTGATATTTACCTCAGCTATCTGGGGCCAGTATCCTGTTTTCAGATTCTGAGCTTCCTTTCTTCAGGGCTCACGGTAGGGATTGGGTGCAGTCTGAGGGCAGGTATTCTTCCTGAATTCCCTCAGATTTCACCAGCTCACCATTGTGGTGGCTGCAATTGCTGATGGCTGTGACATCCTTGTTTATTGATATGGCAGGAAATATTCCACTTCTCAAATGGAACACTATGAACAGCACCCCCGGGAAACACCTGAGGCTTTGAGGAGCAGAGCTAGGGAAGCCTCTGGATATAAAGGGAACACACAACCTGGGGTTCTGGCTCCAGTTCTGCTGTAACCCGCTTGAATGGTAGCAAGCCAGTCATTTCACACTTTTTTTTAAAAGTCGTTCAATTGTGTCTGACTCTTTGCAACCCCATGGACTATATATAGTCCATGGAATTCTACAGGCCAGAATACTGGAGTGGGTAGCCTTTCCCCTCTCCAGGGGATCTTCCCAACTCAGGAATCAAATCCAGGTCTTCCACACTGCAGGTGGATTCTTTACCAGCTGAGCCACAAGGGAAGCCCAAGAATACTAGAGTGGGTAGCCTATCCCTTCTCCAGAGGATCTTCCTGACCCAGGAATCAAACTGGGATCTCCTACATTGTAGGTAAGATTCTTTACCAACTGAGCTATCAGGGAAGCCCATTTAACACTTAGGTGTTTATTCTCTCTTCTGTCAGTGAATGTTCAGATGAGAATAGTGTGTGGTGATCATTTCATTCTCACAGCACTTCCTGCTTGACTCAGTTTGCAGAGGAGTATCAGGGGTTGTAACCAGAATTCCACTCATTATTTTTCTTCTTCTCCTCCCAGCTCCCACATCATTTTGGATCAGCCAGAGAAGAGATGCTACCTGGGGTCTCCTTGCATCCCCAGAATCTTGGTGCAAAGTTCTATGTATTGGGTACTTTATAGCCAACAAAAATTTCTTCCTCACAGTTTTGGAGTCTGAATGTCCAAGGTCAAGACACGAGTACAGTTGGCTTCTAATGAGGGCCCTCTTACTGATTCCTGATAATACATGACCTTCTTACTGTGTCCTCACAGGGCAGAAGGGGAAATGGAGCTCTCTGAGGTCTCTTTAGCAAGGGCACTAATCGCATTCATGAAGGCTCCACCCTAATGACCCAATTACATCCCCAAAGCCCTGTCTCCTAATACCATCTCCTTAGGGTTAGGTTTTCAACATACAAATTTGGTGGGTTTGTAAATATTCAATCTATAACATCCAATCCCTCCATATACTGCAAATCAGCCAACCTCAGACACGTCCTGTCTCTTGCCCACTTGGGGGTCTTCTATAGCTTATTTTCTCCTGCTCTAAACTTCCTTTATTTTTCTTTTTGCCTTTCCATTTAACAGAAAAAAACAAGCAGTTATGTGTACAAGGCACTGTGATGTCTCAGATGATTTGTAAGAACTGGCTGAAGAAGCTGGTGTCCAAGGCTGTGGACACAGGTAAGGTGGGGGATGTCACCACCCCCAATCTCTGCACAAGGCTGGTGTCTCTGGAATATCAGAAGCCTTGTTCCTGGCCTAAGGTCTTCATTTACTCCAGGCTCCCACCTCACTGGGGATCTCTGGTTCCCAGGCTCCTCATATAAAATAAGGAGACTTAGTTTGCTGATTACCACGACGCCTGTTAATTCTAACCTCCTTGGAAGATGCCACCCCATATACTTCTTAAAATAGGCTTGGGCTGGAGCTGATCAGAATAGCAACAAAGCAAAGCAGAATTTCAAGGAATGAAGTTCAAAGGTCTTGCACCCTGATGTCTTTGGTGTTGCTTGCCTAATAAAATAAAACAAAACATCACAAGTAAGATATTTTACTGTTGATGAGGAAGAATGTCCATGGCTTCTTTTTTGCATTAGATAGCACCACAAATGCAACACAATTTCAGATTGTTTGGAACTTTTTATTTTATGAAAGTCACCCACAATCACAGGACCCCTACATTACAGCCATTATTCTCGGTTTTTCTGTTTGACAGTTATCTTGGCTATAAGATTATCTCAAAGTTGGTTTATGCATTTTTTCATGGACATCTCATCGTGAACATCTTTGGTGCTAATAAGAGTACAGGCTTTGGGATCAGATAGCCCCTTTTAAAAAATATTTATTATTTATTTATTTGGCTGCATTGACTGTTAGTTGTGGCTTATGGAATCTTTTGTTGCAACATATGGGGTCTAGTTTCATTCAGATCAGATCAGTCACTCAGTCGTGTCTGACTCTTTGCGACCCCATGAATCGCAGCACACCAGGCCTCCCTGTCCATCACCAACTCCCAGAGTTCACTGAGACTCACGTCCATCGAGTCAGTGATGCCATCCAGCCATCTCATCCTCTGTCGTCCCCTTCTCCTCCTGCCCCCAATCCCTCCCAGCATCAGAGTCTTTTCCAATGAGTCAACTCTTTGCATGAGGTGGCCAAAGTACTGGAGTTTCAGCTTTAGCATCATTCTAGATTCATTACCAGGGATCAAACCCCAGCCCCCTGCATTGGGAGCATGGAGTCTCACCACGGGACCACCAGGGAAGGCCCAGTTAGCCACATTCTATCTGTATAACTCTAGATAGTGTCTAAACCATCAGTTTCCCCATCTGTAAAATAGTACAACGACTAGGATTAATGTGAACACATGTGGCGCAGAGTTTGACATGTAGACAATATCAGTTCTGCCCTGCCTCCTTCTGAATATCCCAGACAGCTATTATTTGTGGTCTTTCCTATCTGACTAACCAAAAGGGATTATGAATCTAGTTCTATGTTTTGTTTTGCCAAAATTATTTTGGTGTGTAATGTTGAGCCAATCCAGCATTTATCTTTTGAACTTCCCTTTTGAGGGACACTGTGCATTTTCCTGTGTAGTGTATAAAAAGCATGATCCTAGTTCTCGAGGAACCTATCACCTATAAAGGGAGATTAAAGCTAATCTGCAAATAGCTGTGATGTAGCTGTAATACAAGGTATGTTGAGAGATATAGGAGGCACCCAGATTGCGATGACTCCAAAGTAGGAAGAGGGAACTTCCTGCCAGTGACAGTTCCAGTTCTGCCCCTTTAAATGCACCCACCTGTCGGCAGACACCCCATTCTCTTGGCTCCTGTTCTGTGCTTATCATATCCTCTGGTTTCTCCGCCTTGTTTAATGCTTTGCTCTCCTGCCTGTCCATTTAACTTCTTGACCATTTTTTCTTAAACCATTTTTCTCCTGTCTGCCTTTGTGATATCATGGCCCCCTGACTTCATATATTGTTTATACAGTAGAGTTCACACTCTACTACTCTGTCCAGAGCTCCAGGAAACTCACCTAGCTAGTTTTGCTCAGGTCTTCGCTGGTAGCTCAGCAGTAAAGAATCTGCCTGCAGTGCAGTAGATGCAAGAGACACAAGTTCAAGTTCTGGGTGGGGAAGATCCCCTGGAGAAGGAAATGGCAACCCACTCCAGTATTCTTGCCTGGAAAATTCCATAGACAGAGGAGCCTGGTGGGCTACAGTCCATGGGGTCGTATAGAGTCAGACGTGACTGAGCACACACACACACACACACACACACACACACACACAGCCCTGCCCTATTCGTTAGCCACGCCCTGATTCACTAGCTCCACCCTGATTTATTAACCACTCCTTAATTCATTGGCCATGCCCTGATTCACTAGCCATGCCCTGATTCTTCCCCATCCTGTACTCAGGAAGGACGTTTTTGGTACAGGAGAGACTTGATCTGTTCCTTTAAGAGCAGATGATTTTTCAAAAGATAGAAGAGATTTCTAAATGCTGAAAATGAGCTACACAAAGTGCAAATACAGGAAATTGTCCCATCTCTGGGGATTGCTGAGTAATGGGGCTGGAACACAGGTCAGAGAATGGAGATATGGAAGAATTCTGAATGGATAAATTTAGGTAAAATTGTGGAGGTCTCAGACATCTCATTTAATAGTTTTAAACTTCATCTGGTAGTATGGAGCTACTAGAGATTTCTTATCTAAATATGTTTTAAGATTTCTCGACAAAGGCTTTGCAGCTTGAGAAGGGATATGATCTCATTTCTGGGTGTACCATGCTTCCTTGGGGCCCCTCTATGACCCACAATTATCCCAGTATCACCTGGTGGCGCTTGCTTCAGCCTCAGCTATGCTTTTTCCTTTCTGACCTGGACCTTCTCTGATGCTGCACCTGGAATGGGAAGGAAGGGCCCTCACAAGTATTCCATCCTGCCAGCCCCAATGTGCAAACAGGTTAACCCATGCAGCAACCTTTACCCCATGGGGAGGCAGGTGGGTGATAAATGTTACCCTCTGGGGCACATTATCCACAGCTCTTAGGAGAATCCCACATGGCTGAGCTCAGAATGTACCATGGAACCGTTGCTCTTGTTTTCTGTTTTCTTCCTCTGCCTTATTCCCCTCCTATTTCCTGGGATCTCTTCCCAAAATAAATACCTTTGAGAAATGCCTTATCTCAAGGTCTGTTTTTTTTCCTCTGAAAGCTGGGATAATACCTGTGGGACTTGTGTCTCTGCCCTGGAGCAAGGATGAGAATAAGATTTCAAACTACATTTCAAATCCATTAGCCTATAGGGGATTTTGTTTTTTGGTTTTTACCCATATTCTTTTTTTTTGTTTGTTATTATAAAATATATTTAACACAAAAGTTGCTATTTTAACCATTTCTAAGTGTCAAGTCAGTGGCATTACTTACGTGCACAGTATTATTCTAGTATGATCACTTAAACTTCAAACTTCTTTCATTACCCCTACAGAAATTCTTTAGCCAGCAAGCAAGAACGTCCTTCCAGCCTGGGTAACCTCTCGTCTACTTTATGGCTCTGAATTCTTCTGTTCTAGAGATTGCATATACTAATACAATATTTATCCTTTTACGTCTGGCTTATTTGACTCTGCATAACATTTTTAAGATTCATCCAAATTGTATCATGTATTAGAACTTCACTCCTTTTCATGGAGTATATTTTCATGGACGTGGAGTATATATTTCATGTCTTTTTCATGGACAATATTCCCTTGTTTGGATATACCATATTTTGTTTTCGCATTCATCCATCGATGGACACTTGGATTACTTCCACATTTTGACTCTTGTGAATAATGCTGCAGTGAATATTCTCATACAAGGATCTGTTCAAATCCTTTTGGGGGGGTATGTACTCAGGAAGGAAATTGCTAAGTCATATGGTGATACTGTATTTAACTTTTTGAGGAATTGACAACATGCTTTCAACAGCCGTTGTGCCATTTTACATTCCCACCAGCAGTGTAAGAGGGCTCCAGTTTCTCCACATCCTCACCAGCACATTATTTTCCATTTTAAAATTTTATTATTATTTCCATCCTGGTGGGTGTAAATGGTATCTCATTGTGGGTTTTGTTGTTTTGTTTTGTTGTTTGGTTGCACTGGGCCTTCGTTGCTATGCAGCCTTTCTCTAGCTGCAGAAAGCAGAGGCTGCTCTCTGGTTGTGGTACCTGGGCTTCCCCTTGTGGTGGCTTCTGTTGTTGGGGTGCACTGGCTCTCGGCACACGGGCTCAGTACTTGTGGCTCAAGAGCGTGCACTGCAGCATGCAGGTTTCAGGATTCATGGCACTCGGGCTCAGTAGTTATGACACAAGGCTTAGTTGCTCTGCAGCCTGTGGAATCTCCTCACACCAGGGGTTGACCCTGTGTCCCCTGCACTGGCAGGCAGATTCCTATCCACTGTACCACCTGAGGAGTCCTCATTGTGGTTTTGATGTTCATTTGCTTAAGGAGGAAGGACTCTGAGAGCATCCTGTCATGTGCTTATGGGTCATTTGTATATTTTCGTTGTAGAAATATCTATTCAAATCTTTTGTCTTTGAAACAAGTTGGGTGGTTTGTGTTTTTCTTGTTGAAAATTAGTCTCTTTATATATTCTGGACGTATGGTGAGGTATACCAGAGATTCAGTTTGCAAACATTTGCTCCCATTCTGTCCATTGTCTTTTTACTTTCTTGATAAAGTCCTATGCACAAAACTTTTTAATGTTACTGAAGTTCAGTTTACCTAGTTTATCTTTAGTTGCTTGTGTTTTTTTGGTGTTATATCTAAAAATCCATTGGCAATTCCAAGATTATGAGAATGTACCCTTGTGGATTCTTGAACTATTTTTTTTGAAGACTTCTGCATCAGGCACTTTGCATATTGAATGTTGTTTAATTCTTGCAGCAAATCTACGTGGTAATATTGTCCTCTTTTGATTGATTGGGACATTTCAACTCAAAACAGCAATTTGACCAAGATTGTGCAACTGTCAAAATAATAGAAGAAGGATTTGAATCAATGCTTACAATACCCTAATAGACACATATTTGAGGCAGGGGTGGGGGGGCTGTTCAGGAATGAGATATCATAATTTATAGGCTTTCTCAAGATTTCTTCCAAATTATAATTTTTTCTTAAAATACTTCCAACATTCTTTATGCACATTACTCATTATTATGGATATCTAAAAGTTTTTGTTTAATAAATAAGAAATATTAAATTTAGTAGTATTTATAAAGTATAGTCAATGTTCAAACACTGGAAATGCCAGCAAACAATATTGGCTTATACTCAAATAGTGTTAATATTTGGATCTCTTAGCAAGATTAATAGAATGTCAACGAATCTTGTGTAGAAACAGCCAATTTAAGGATTTATTTGCTTCTAAAACTTGCTATTTCTTAAATCATTCTTAATAGGATTTAAATAAAGCATACAAAGTATATAAACTTCTTAATATTTATTTTATGTGCCAGAATGACTCACTGTTAGCAGCAGACAGGGCCAGAAGCAAACACTTATGACAACAGCTTCAAGCAAGACTGGGCTTCCCAGGTGGCTCAGTGGTAAGGAATCCACCTGCCAATGCAGGAGATGCAGGTTCAGTCCCTGGGTTGGGAAGATCCCCTGGCTAAGGAAATGCCAACCACTCTAGGGATGGAGTCCAGGGAACTCCCATGGACAGATGAGCCTGGTGGGCTACAATCCGTGGGGTTGGAAGAGAGTCAGACATAACTTAGTGACTAAACAACAACAAGCAAGACTGGTTAGATTATAAATTCTCCTCTCCGATTAAGCTTCAATTCTTTCTAGAGAGTTATAATACTTTTTCCCTTTCCTCAATTTCTGAAATTTATTCTCAGGATTCAGAAAACATAAATTTTCTGAGAAATGCCAAGAAATAATTCTTGCATAGAAGCACTAATTGGAACCAGATCTGGGTGTTTCCCCTTAAAATCCCCAAGAGACCTGAAGAAGGAAATAAAAAAGGAAAAGACCATTCAGTTTTATGATTAGAAGGTCTTCATATAACATTTTGAGAGTGATTATTGCTGTATTAGTTTTCTATTACTGCTGTAAAAAATTACAACAAACTTGTTCAGCCACTAAATCATGTCTGACTCTTTGCGACCCCACAGGCTGCAGCATGCCCGGCTCCTCTGTCCTCCATTATCCCCAAGTTTGCTCAAATTCATATCCATTGAGTTGGTGATGCTATCTAACCATCTCATCCTCTTCCAGCCCCTTCTTCTTTTGTCTTCAATCTTTCCCAACATCAGGGTCTTTTCCAGTGAGTCAGCTCATCACATCAGGTGGCCAAAGTATTGGGCGCTTCAGCTTCAGCTACAGTCCACAATTTCACTGGCTTAAATTAATGCAAATTGTCTCACTGATCTAAAGAATCAGTGTCACTGGACTAACGTCAACTCACTGACAGAGCCAGTTCCTTTTGAAGGCTTTGATGTTTCCCTGTGTTTTTCGTCTTTGAGTAACTGCCTACATTCCTTTGCTTGTGGCCCCTTCCTGATTTTCCAAAAGCATCACTGCAATCTCTGCTTTCATCATCACACCAGCTTCTCCTCTGACTCTAACTTCTCCTTCATCCCTCTTTTAAGGACCACTGTGGTTATGTTGAGCCCATTGTATAATTCACGATAATATCTCTTATCTAAAGATCTCTAAATTAATCACATCTGCAGAGTCTCTTTTGCCATATAAGGTAATATTCACAGGTCCAGGGAGGAGGTTGAGGACCTAACACAGGACCCATTCTTTAGCCTGCTGCATTGGGCATTGTGGTCCACTCTTCAAATAGGAATCAAAGGCAGAAGATAGAGGTGGCCAGGACCCGACAATAGGTGAGCCGTCTAAATCAAGGTAGCAAAGGATGTTCCCATGTGCTAGTTAGGCTTCATCTCCATAGGCAAAATTCAAGTCTAATGAAACTCAGCAGGTTCCTATCCTGATCCAAGTCAAGAGCTGGTGAGCATACATGTTGCATTACAAGGGACTCAACTTCAAAGAAAGTAGGATCCAGATGACTGATGCCTTAAAGTTTAGGTGGGCAGCCATCATGGACAGTCTGTCAATAGAACAAGAGTTCCTACTTAGGCTCTGGTTTTAAAGGATGTCTAACGTCTTAGAAGGAAAACTGGGAAGAATCAAGTGTGGCTTCAGGGCTCTAACAGTATTCAGAGGAACCAGCTTGTTCCTGTATTACACATTCAGAATGTAGAAAGAGGACTTCCCTCGTGGTCCAGTGGTTAAGAATCTGCCTGCCAATGCCGGGGACACAGGTTTGATCCCTGGTTCAGGAAGGTTCCACGTGCCTCGGGGCAACTGAGCCCATGTGTCACAACTACTGAGGCTAAGCTCTAGAGCCTGTACTCTGCAACAAGAGAAGTCACTTCAGTGAGAAGTCCACACACTACAATGAAGAATGGCACCCACTCGGGCAACTAGAGAAAGCCCATGCACAACAATAAAGAACCAGCACAGCCCAAAAAAATTTTTTTAAAGATTAATTTAAAAAGAGAGAGAGAATGTAGAAAGATGCAAAAGCATGGTTCTTACGACCTGTGTTTTAGGAGAGTGCATTTTTTGGAAACTGTGTTATCCGACCCTAGTGTGGTAAGCGATATGTGGGGCAGGTGAGCTGTGACCTAAGAAAAGCTTGAGATTTTCTGTGATTAGAATTAGGAATAGGCTTAGACAAATCAGATTTACAAAAAGAAAGATTTAGTTATTCTTAAGTCTACTGAGCACCTGTATCTGGTATGTATGTGTGTGCATGCATGTGGGTGCATGTGAATTTTAGAAAGAGTGCATCCTATTTATCCACTGTCCCAGTGAGGTATAGCAAGATTGCTATAGCTTTCTGGTACCAAAAACCACGTTGCAATGCTTATACCCAAATCCTTGTTCTTATGGACCTCTATGAGGATTTATTTGAATATACCTGGAATGGGATTCCTAGGTCAGGGAATAGAAGTGCCTGGTAACTTCGCAGAATGATGGCATCAGTCTACATTTTTTTTTCCAATAATGCTTAAGGATCCAGGTATCTTCACATCCCTGTCAACATTTATCATTTTCCAACTTTCTAACTTTTGCCCATCAGTTTATTAGGCAGTGTCTCCTTATTGTTTTAATTTACACTTTCCTGATTACTGAGATTAATCATTTTTTGTGTGTGCTTATAGTCATGTGGCTTTCCTCTGCTATAATTTGCCTCTTTGTAAACTTTTCTATTTAGAGTTGTTCTCTTTTTCTTGGTTCTCATGAAAGTGCCTCCGGTATTCTTGAATATTAATCCTTTGTCAGAGCTAGGCATTACCGATAACTTTTCCATTCTGTCAGTCTATGAATTCTGTCTGTGACGTTCCTTGCTGAACAGAAATTCATTGTTTTGATGTGATCAAACACATCAAGTGTTAGCTTTCCTGAGGTTTTAAGAATTCTCTCTGTTCAAGTCACAAAAATATTCCTCTATGTTTTCTAATAACTTTAGGTCTTTAATGCACTTGATATCCAACAATCTGGTGCTAGACTCAGGTTTATTTCTTTTTTTAGGTTTTTTATTCAGGTTTATTTTTCTTCCTAATACTAGCTACTGGATAATGGATTCTTTCCATGGTGATTAGTTATGCTATTTTACTATCCATTAAGTTCCCCTCTCTACATGCATCTGTCTCTGACCTTTTATTTATTTATTTTTTTAATGTTCTTTTGGTCTCCTTTGATGCCATACTGGTTTTATTATTTTGACTATAATAAGTCTTAATAATTGATACATGTCCCCCTTACAAATTTTCCTTCCAGAATAACTTAGCTTTTGAGAACCTTCATTCTTTTTTCTTCCTTTTCTTTCTAATATTAAGATACTTTTCATACATTAAACATACCTTTTGGAAGTGTATAATTCAGTGGTTTCTAGTAATGTTTTCTGCCATCACCACTGTGCTCAGAATCTTTTCATCACCCCAAAGAGAAACTTTGTACCTGTCAGTAACAACTCCCCCTCTCCCCCATCTTCAAACTCCTGGAAAATGCTAATCTACTTTCTACCTCTGTGGGTTTACCTATTCTGAACATTTCACTTAAACAGAAGTATACAATATGTGATTTTTAACTGGCTTCTCTCACCTCAGTCAGTCAGTCAGTTCAGTTGCTCAGTCATGTCTGACTCTTTGCGACCCCATGGACTGCAGCATGCCAGGCTTCCCCGTCTACCACCAACTCCCAAAGCCTACTCAAACTCATGTCCATCGCATCATTGATGCCATCCAACCATCTCATCCTCTGCTGTACCCTTCTCCTCCTGCCTTCCATCTTTCCCAGCATCAGGGTCTTTTTCAATGAGTCAGTTCTTCGCATCAGGTGGCCAAAGTATTGGAGCTTCAGCTTCAATGTCAGTCCTTCCAATGAATATTCGGGACTGATTTCCTTTAGGATTCACAGGTTGGATCTCCTTATAGTCCAAGGGACTCCCAAGAGTCTTCTCCAACACCACAGTTCAAAAGCATCAATTCTTCAGTGCTCAGCTTTCTTTATAGTCCAACTCTCACGTCCATACATGACTACTGGAAAACCATAGCCTTGACTAGACAGACCTTTGGTGGTAAAGCAATGTTTCTGCTTTTTCATATGGTGTCTAGGTTGGTGATAACTTTTCTTCCAAGGAGAAAGTGTCTTTGAATTTCATGGCTGCAGTCACCATCTGCAGTGATTTTGGAGCCCAAAAAAACAGTCTGTCACTGTTTCCATTGTTTCCCCATCTATTTGCCATGAAGTGATGGGACCAGATGCCATGATCTTAGTTTTCTGAATTTTGAGTTTTAAGCCAACTTTTTCACTCTCTTTTTTCACTTTATCAAGAGGCTCTTAGTTCTTTTTTGCTTTCTGCCATAAGGGTGGTGTCATCTGTGTATCTGAGGTTATTGATATTTCTCCCGGCAATCTTGATTCCAGCTTGTGCTTCATCCAGCCTGGCATTTTGCAGGATGTACTCTGCATATAAGTTAAATAAGCAGGGTGACAATATACAGCCTTCATGTACTTCTTTTCCTATTTGGAACCAGTCTGTTCCATGTCCAGTTCTAACTGTTGCTTCTTAACCTGCATACAGATTTGTCAGGAGGCAGGTCAGGTGGTCTGGTATTCCCATCTCTTTAAGAATTTTCCACAGTTTGTTGTGATTCACACAGTCAAAGGCTTTGGCATAGTCAATAAAGCAAAAGTGGATGTTTTTCTGGAACTCTCTTGCTTTTTCAGTGATCCAGTAGATGTTGGCAATTTGATCTCTGGTTCCTCTTTTTCTAAATCCAGCTTGAACATCTAGAAGTTCATGGTTCAGGTACTCTTGAAGCCTAGCTTGGAGAATTTTGAGCATTACTTTGCTATTGTGTGAGATGAGTGCAATTGTGCAGTAGTTTGAAAATTCTTTGGCACTGCCTTTCTTTGGGATTGGAATGAAAACTGACCTCTTCCAATCCCTTGGCCACTGCTGAATTTTCCAAATTTGCTGGCATATTGAGTGCAGCACTTTCACAGCATCATCTTTTAAGGATTTGGAATAGCTCAACTGGAATTCCATCACCTCCACTAGCTTTGCTCATAGAGATGCTTCCTAAGGCCCTCTTGACTTTGCATTCCAGGATGTCTACTCTAGATGAATGATCACACCACCTCCTGAAGATCTTTTTTGTACAGTTCTTCTGTGTATTGTTGCCGCCTCTTCTTAATATCTTCTTCTTCCGTTAGGTCCATATTATTTGTGTCCTTAATTGTGCTCACCTTTGCATGAAATGTTCCCTTGGTATCTCTAATTTTCCTCTCTCACTTAGCATCATGTTTTCAATGTTCATCCATGTTAGGCTATGTATCATGCTATGTAGTGTTTTTGTTGTCAAATAATATTCCATTTGTATATATGTTCCCTATTTTGTCTAACATTCATCAATTGATGAATATTTGCTTTGTTTCTACTTTTTACTATCTTGAGTGATGTTGATGCAAATGTTTATGTACATGTTTTTGTGTGAACACAGTTTCAGTGATCTTGGTTATATACTGAAGAGTCCAATTTCTGGGTCATATGGTAACTTCAACCTTAAGTTTTTGAGAAACTCTCAAGCTGTTTTCCAAAATGAGTGTGCCATGTTACATTTCCACGAAGAGCAACATCATCTTTTACGTGAGTTATTGCTGAGGCTTCTAACCCTTTTCCCTGCTTCCACACCCACCCTCAAACTGTCTCTTCTCAATACAATACCAGAAGGATTCAGTGGATTTGATTTCCATTTTCCTAATGGCTTGGAATACGGAATGCAGCAGGGCAAAGACTAATAGTGTTTTGCCAAGAAAATGCACTGGTCATAGCAAACACCCTCTTCCAAAAACATAAGAGAAGACTCTACACATAGACATCACCAGATGGTCAACACCAAAATCAGATTGATTATATTCTTTGCAGCCAAAGATGGAGAAGCATCTTTGTTGACTATACAGTCAACAAAAACAAGACCAGGAGCTGACTGCGGCTCAGATCATGAACTCCTTATTGCCAAATTCAGACTTCAATTGAAGAAAGTAGGGAAAACCACTAGACCATTCAGGTATGACCTAAATCAAATCCCTTATGATTATACAGTGGAAGTGAGAAATAGGTTTAAGGGACTAGATCTGATAGATAGAGTGCCCGATGAACTATGGACGGAGGTTCATGACATTGTACAGGAGACAGGGATCAAGACCATCCCCATGGAAAAGAAATGCAAAAAAAGCAAAATGGCTGTCTGAGGAGGCCTTATGAATAGCTGTGAAAAGAAGAGAAGTGAAAAGCAAAGGAGAAAAGGAAAGATATTCCCATTTGAATGCAGAGTTCCAAAGAAAAGCTAGGAGAGATAAGAAAGCCTTCCTCAGCAATCAATGCAAAGAAATAGAGGAAAACAACAGAATGGGAAAGACTAGAGATCTCTTCAAGAAAATGAGAGATACCAGGAAATATTTCATGCAAAGATGGGCTCAATAAAGGACAGAAATGCTATGGACCTAACAGAAGCAGAAGATATTAAGAAGAGGTGGCAAGAATACACAGAAGAACTGTACAAAAAAGATCTTCATGACCCAGATAATCACGATGGTGTGATCACTCCTAGAGCCAGACATCCTGGAATGTGAAGTAAGTGGGCCTTAGAAAGCATCACTACGAACAAAGCTAGTAGAGGTGATGGAATTCCAGTTGAGCTATTTCAGATCCTGAAAGATGATGCTGTGAAAGTGCTTCACTCAATATGCCAGCAAATTTGAAAAACTCAGCAGTAGCCACAGGACTGGAAAAGGTCAGTTTTCATTCCAATCTCAAAGAAAGGCAATGCCAAAGAATGCTCAAACTACCGCACAATTGCACTCATCTCACATGCTAGTAAAGTAATGCTCAAAATTCTCCAAGCCAGGATTCAGCAATATGTGAACCGTGAACTTCAGATGTTCAAGCTGGTTTTAGAAAAGGCTGAGGAACCAGAGACCAAATTGCCAACATCCTCAGGATCATCAAAAAAGCAAGAGAATTCTAGAAAAACATCTATTTCTGCTTTATTGACTATGCCAAAGCCTTTGACTGTGTGGATCACAATAAACTGTGGAAAATTCTGAAAGAGATGGGAATACCAGACCACCTGACCTACCTCTTGAGAAACCTGTATGCAGGTCAGGAAGCAACAGTTAGAACTGGACATGGAACAACAGACTGGTTCCAAATAGGACAAGGAGTATGTCAAGGCTGTATATTGGTACCCTGCTTATTTAACTTACATGCAGAGTACATCATGAGAAATGCTGGCCTGGAAGTAGCACAAGCTGGAATCAAGATTGCTGGGAGAAATATCAATAACCTCAGATACACAGATGACACCTCCCTTATGGCAGAAAATGAAGAGGAACTAAAGAGCCTCTTGATGAAAGTGAATGAGGAGAGTGAAAAAGTTGGCTTAAAGCTCAACATTCAGAAAACTAAGATCATGGCATCTGGTCCCATCACTTCATGGGAAATAGATGGGGAAACAGTGGAAACAGTGTCAGACTTTATTTTTGGGGGCTCCAAAATCACTGCAGATGGTGACTGCAGCCATTAAATTCAGACACTTTCTCCTTGGAAGGAAAGTTATGACCAACCTAGATAGCATATTGAAAAGCAGAGACATTATTTTGCCAACTAAGGTCTGTCTAGGCTATGGTTTTTCCAGTGGTCATGTATGGATGTGAGTTGGACTGTGAAGAAGGCGGTGTGTTGAACTGTGGTGTTGGAGAAGACTCTTGAGAGTCCCTTGGACTGCAAGGAGATCCAACCAGTCCATTCTGAAGGAGATCAGCCCTGGGATTTCTTTGGATGGAATGATGCTAAAGCTGAAACTCCAGTACTTTGAGCACCTCATGCGAAGAGTTGACTCATTGGAAAAGGCTCTGATACTGGGAGGGATTAGGGGCAGGAGGAGAAGGGGAGACAGAGAATGAGATGGCTGTATGGCATCACTGACTCGATGGATGTGAGCCTGAGTGAACTCCGGGAGTTGGTGATGGACATGGAGGCCTGGCGTGCTGCGATTCATGGGGTGGCAAAGAGTCGGATACGACTGAGTGTATGAACTGAACTGAACTGAATGATGTTGAGCATCTCCCTATGTGTTTGTTGGCCCTTTGTATATCTTCTTCAGAGAAATGCCTATTTGAATCCTTTGTCCATTTTTAAATTTTGTTGTTACTGAGTTACAATAGGATTAAATTACATGTCTGATAAAATTATCTCCAAACTACTCAGAATAAAAGCCAAACTCCTCACAGTGGCTTAGAAAACCTACGGGATCTGCTCACTCTGAACACTTCTCTTTCTAATCCCCTCTCACTCATCTCGACTCCAGCGACCGGCTGCTTCTGGATGTGTGCCTCTGTGCCTTGGCACCTGCTGTTCCCCTCTACTTGATACATTCCCACATATGATCACAGGACTCTAATTTTTCAGGTGTTTGCTTAAACATTATCTTTCAGTGAAGACTTGCCTGTTGGTCTTATTTAAAATTCATGTCTCACTTCTGTCACTGCCACCACTACCCTCCCTTTCCTGGCTCCCTGGTTTACTTTTCTCCATAGCACTTGTCACTTCCTAAGTGCTATCATTTTTGCTGATTTTTAATTTTTACCTGGCACTCGTCACTCCTGCTTTAGAAAGTACGTTCTATGAGGGCAGGACTTTCAGAAGACATGGGGATGCACAGGAACCCTCAGGGCTTTTGGCACTTCTCTGTTTGGAAATCAATACAGCAGTAATTCAAACAATCTCTCTTATCCACTTAACGTGGATTTCAGTGTAGTGTTTCCTCCACATTTACACAGGGCTGCTTCTATCACAGCACTGTGATTTCTATAAGGGCAAGTGGTGAGTTGGTTTGTTTTTGTTTTTATGAATTTTTATTGGAATATAGTTTCTCTACAATATAGTGTTAAGTTGATTTTTGTTTGCTTTTTAAAATTGAAAAGTGACACTGTGTTTAAATAAGGGAAGAAATCACTGGATTCTTATCCATCAGGTCCTCATCTCTCTTTTTTTGGCCGCACTGAGCATCATGTGGGGTCTTAAGTTCCCTGACCAGGGATTGAATCTGTACCCCCTGCAGTAGAAGTGTGGAGCCTTAACCACCGGACCGCCAGGGTTCTTTATGTAATTTTACTTTATGCAATTTCTGCCTTCCTCTTCCCACCTAGAACATTCAACTCCTCCCAGCTACCCCTGAGACTCATTGGAACTCAGAGGGTGGTAAGAGGCCAGGAGAATAAGCCTTATAACTTCAGCATAAATCAGACTCTGCTCCCCAGCAATCCCACTTCCTTTACTGAGACTATTCCTTCATTCTTCCTGTATCATTAGATCTGTTTTTTTTTTTTTTTTTACTGATTAGTATATAATGCACAGAAAGCACACAGATCATAAGTGAACAGCTCGATTGACTCCCACAAGTTGAACACACCTGCCCAACCAGCTTTCACTGTTAGGAAAAGACCGACTGTTACCCAGCAAGTCCCATCTGGATTGATTGCATTTTCAGCTGATGTAGGAGGTCAAGACAAAAGAACAAGCAGATGAACCATAGCGTCATACATATTCACCTGAGTAACAGGATTGTGCCTTTTCAAAAATGACCTTCTTGGACTTTGCTGGTGGTCCATTGGTTAAGAACCCGACTTGCAATGAAAGGGAGTGTGAGTTTGGTCCCTGGTCAGATAACTGAGATCCCACCTGCCACAAGTAAGACCCAATGCAGTCCAGTAAATAAATAAATAATGAGCTTCCAAATGTGCCTAATACTTTTGAATTTCCATAATGAGTTCATCTAATGTCTGTGCAGATATTTGATATGTGATTCATCCCAGCATTTTAGCTTTTCTCTCTTTTAATTTTTTTTTTTTTTTTTGTATGTGGGAGCTAATTTTGAATCTGTGTGGCCAGTCTGTCTTCAGATGCTGTAAGTGGATGGCTCCCAGGAGGAGGACAGCAAGGCGCCGTCTGAATTTACTCTAAGATAACGACCCTCTCAAAATCTTGTCACCTCTTATTCTTAAGTAGCCTTTGCCTGGGATCTAGGCTCTCCCTGCAAGAAGCAAAGCAGACAATCATCTATGACCCAGAAGCTCTGAGAAAGCCCCAAGCTCAAAATATCCCTTCCGAATTTGCTAGTTTCTCTGCCAATTTCTGACCTTTAGCCCTAGACTTCAATGTTGCCAAAGGCAAATACCCCTAGAAAAGCATCATTTGAGGTGTGATACTTTAGAAATTCAACAAGTTTTACATCCCTTCCTGATGTAATGCTCATCTGGGTTAGGTTAGAGAGAGTAAAGCTCTAAGGGAGAAAAAGAGTAATCAGGAGAAAGTGACATTTGTGAGAATTAGTATGGTTTAGTGGTGAAGAGATTAAGTGTGAAGACAGATGTGGATTCAGTCATAGCTCTGCCAATGTACAAGCTGTGTGAGCCAAAGGCCACTGCCTTCAACTTGTCTAAGTCTTGGATTCATTACCTATGACACAGGAGCATCATTGTACTAGTGTGATGAGAGTCTGTAAAATGGGGATAATCACAGAAACAGTATGGTGAGGAACAAATAAAATAATACACTTGTAGGAGGCAGAATAGTGTTCCGCCAAAGATGCCCACACCCTAATCCCAGAAATCTGTGAATGTGTCACTGCATGTGTTGAAAGGGACTTTGCAGTTGGTCCCAGTGAAGGATTGTGAGATGGGGAGATGATGAAGGAGAATTAAGGTTGCGAGTCAGGGAAATTATTAAAATAACGAGATGATCTTGAATTATCTGTGTGTGTCCACGATAATCAGAAAGATCCTTAAAAGTAAAAAAGGGTGCAGACTTCCCTGGTGGTCCAGTGGTTAAGGCCCCATGCTCCCAATGCAGGGGACACAGGTTTGATCCCTGGGTGAGGAACTAAGATCCTGCACACCACACAGCATGGCAACAAAAAGAATAAAAGAGGGAGACAGACAAGAAGGTCAAAGTGATGTGAAGTGTTGGGAAAAGCACCTAATCCACCATCTCTTTCTTTACAATGAAGGAAGGAGTAAGAGCCAAGTATTGCTGGCAGCCTCAAGAAGCTAGAAAAGGCAAGACCATGGATTCCCCCCAGAGTTTCCAGAAAGGAAAACAGCCCTGCTGACTCTTTGATTTTAGCCCTGTGAGAACTGTGTCAGCTTTCCAACCTTCATAATTGTAATATAATAAATGTATGCTGTTTAATAAATGTAAGATAATAAATGTGTGCTGTTTTAAAGCCACTGGATTTGTTGTATTTGTTATACCAGCTCTAGAAAACTCACGAACTGACAGAAAACTAATATAAGATGTAAAGATCCTAATGAAGGGCCAGGTGCATAAAGAATTATCAGTAAAACAAATACATGTTAGTCATACAGAGTAGACAGGGAAAAGAAAGACTGAATACTCTAAAATTTTCATATGTAGCAATTTTGTCCAGGGTTGACCCTGTGTATGTCATCAACAGCCTGTTCTGAAAATCACAATGAGATTCACAAAGTTGGTTTTAGAACCTAAAGGGATTCTTCCTCTTCTTTGTTTGAACCAGGGTTGTCATGTCTAAGTATATCCCCAATAGTCATTCTGTCTGAAAGCACTTAAAATACTGTGTTATTCCAAAATATGTGTATGTACATTTATATATTATATATTATATATATATTTATGTACACTAATATAAATGTCTGGAGCTGATGTGGCTCAGATGGTAAAACATCTGCCTGCAATGTAGGAGCCCCACATTGACTCCTTGGCTTGAGAAGATCCCCTGGAGAAGGGAATGGCTACCCACTCCAGTATTCTTGCTGTATATATTTATGTATATTTTATACACATTTATATATATTATATACACATGAGTTTGAGCAAGCTCCAGGAGTTGGTGATGGACAGGGAGGCCTGGTGTGCTGCAGTCCATGGGGTCGCAAAGAGTTGGACATGACAGAGCTGAACTGATATACACATTTATAATACATAAATGTATAAATATTGATGTAAATATATGTATTATAATATAAATATATGTTATAAATATACGAATATAAGTATGTTGTTGATTAGTTGCTCAGTCACATCCGACTCTTTGCCACCCCATGGGCTGTAGCCCACCAGGCTCCTCTGTCCATGGGATTTCCCAGACAAGAATACTGGAGTGGGTTGCTATTTCTTTCTCCAAATATAAGTATAAATATACATAAATATATAAATGTAAATATACATAAATCTATTATTGATAATTAAATATATGCATAAATACATTTCCATATATTTTTATATAAATGTGTGTATATATGTACATATATATGTATACACACAGACACACATATATGATTTATATTTGTAAAACGTAAACCTACCACTGGTCTATAATAATGCAGAAGGATATCTCCCACCTCACTGGTTAGCACTCTCCTAATGCAGATCCTATGACCTCACATGTTGATGATTTTAGCAGCCTCCCAACAAGCCTTCTGCACATCAATGGCTACTGCCTTCAAATCTACCTTCCACATTGTCTTTGTGAAGCTTTTTAATAATGAAGATCTGGTCCTCAGTGCTATATTTAAAATGGATAACCAACAAGGATCTACTGTATAGCAAAAAAAATAATAATAATCTGGTCCTGTCCTACCCCCTGCCCCAGGCATTTAATGATTTCCCAGAACTTTTATAGGAGAAAGTTCTAAGATCATCAGCAATTTCAAAGGACTTTCCAGTCTGTTTCCAAGCCCCCTTCCTTTCTAGAAAGTTGAGGTTTCCCAGCCTGCCTTCTTGAGCTGTGCAGAGGCCTACCAGTGTGACTCCTCAGTCCCTAAGGATCTTTTTACCTTTGCCATCCTATTCCCTCCTCCTGGAATGTCTTTCTTTGATATCTTGGCAAGTCGAAGTTTCATCCACTATTATTTAAAAGCTTTACAGGACTGTCCAGATAGATGCATGTAGTCTCCCCTCTGAGATCACAGGGCATCTGCTGCCTTCTAGAATAGAGCTTTTATACCTGCCCTAACTTCTCTGTGAGCATATTCACCTTAGAGGGGCTGAAGGATGGGAGATGAGGGACATGGAACATTATGTATTGATGAATGACACACAGTATCCGAAGTGAGCCTTCCATGATGGTCCCTAGTGTCACACATGACTATTTAGAGTTTAACTAGTCAAAATTAAATCCATTAAAACCCCTTCAGTCCTATAAGCCAAATTTCAACTATTCAATAGCCACATGTGATTAGTGGCTATCATACTGAAAAGCAGGGACATAAAACATTTCCATCATCATAGAGAATCCTATTGGTCAGTGCTTATCTAAAACACAGTAAATGATCAATAAATATCTGAAGAGGAAAGAAAGAAAGAATGAAGGGAGAGAAATAAAGAATGAAGAAAAATAAAATTCCGAAGGATGCTGAGAAATGGTTCAAGACTTGGAAATAGAGAAAAATGATTACAGAGTATAGTTTCAAGGGCTGCAAATTTGTAGTCAGGTTCAGGTGTGAGAGTTGGATCATAAAGAAGGCTGAGCACTGAAGAACTGATGGATGCTTTCGAACTGTGATGCTAGAGAAGACTCTTGAGAGTCCCTTGGACTGCAAGGAGATCCAACCTGTCCATCCTAAAGGAAATCAACCCTGAATGTTCATTGGAAGGACTGATACTGAAGCTGAAGCTCCAATACTTTGGCCACCTGATGAGAAGAGCTGACTCAAAGATTCAAGGCAAAAGGAGAAGGGAGTGGCAGAGGATGGAATGGTTAGATAGCATCACTGACTCAATGGACAGGAATTTGAGCAAACTCTGGGAGATTGTGGAGGACAGGGAAGCCTGGCATGCTACAGTCTATAGGTTGCAAAGAGTTGAATACAACTTAGTGACTGAACAATAATAGTTTTATATCTCTTTAAGGGAAGATATTATCTTGCAGAAACTGATAACAGTACAAAGGATTCTTGCCCACAACAATGCAAATAATTTTGTTCCACTAGAGAAGCAATTCATTTCTATAATAAAAATATTAAAGGTAATCCCAAACATTAGATTTACTAGACCCGTAAGATATTAACCCATTTTGAATCTATTAATAAATTCTAGCATTCTAAACAGACTATCTGTAACTATCTGTTTATTAATATCTGTCAGTCTCTATGTATCTGTTTACCTGTCCATCTCTCCGTTCTTCCAACTGTCTTTTGAACTAGTATTACTGGTTCCTTCATTAATTACTGAGTTGGTTAAAATCTTGGACAGATGCTCATTTTTTATTTATGCATATGATGCACATTTTTAACATTTAAAAAACTTATATTTGAGAAATTTTAGAGGCTGCAGTGCAACACTCATATGGACTCACCTGGAAGCCTGGTGCAATGCATTGCTTGAAAAGTAAACCTCACAGGCTACATCAACCCAGACTGATCTTGTCTTGGCTCCCGGAGTGACTAACAAAAAGCAGTAGAACTTGAACTTTGCTGACTCTCGATTTCCGTAGGTTCTTTAATCCTCTCTACTCTTTGGGATTTTTTTGAGTATGCATATGTTTGGTTTTGGTGCTAGTTCATGCAAAGCCACTAAGTCATTTCCACTTGGTTGCAGCCATGATGAGGGATTTGGTTTTATGGTCTTTCTGGTGATTCTAACCAGATGGATGATGCAGAGGCATGCGAGTTATGTTTTCAGTGTTTTGAAAATTACACTCTGGCAGGGCACAGCAAATAACAGAAGGGAGCTCCTTTGCACGAGCTCCTTTTTCAGATCCCGGTCCCTGTACAACTTGTGAAAGAAAATCAGAGTCTGACAGTAACGTGGTTAAAAAGAGATTTTATTCATGGGCGATTACACAAGGGGATGAGAGACCTCAGCATAGAACTGGGCTTAATTCTGAAGACAGCAAGGACAAATGGAGCTTTATAGCCAAGGAAGAGTGTGTGGGTTTGTGGATGGGAGCACACAGAGATGAAGCATCCCAGATAAAGGGAATTCTGGCTAAACTGACCTGACATTCTTGCTGTGGGCAAACCAAGGTGATCAGACATCACCTAGGGAGTGGTGGGGATGAGGAATTTAATCATATATCAAAGTGATCAGATATGGGGGGGTGGGAGAATTCTCTTACCTCGCCTAGCAAATTCTGGGTAAAATTGGGCAATGCCGAGAGTTCTGTTACCCTGAACAAAGATGAGAGTTTGGTGTAGCCTTTGGAAAGGAGAAAATAACTTGGCTAAATCTATAACCAAAGGTTGTTTAAGACGGTGAAAATTGACAAAATGACAGACAAAAGTAATATAAGGATGAAAATGTGCTTACAGTCCCCATGTGTAGAAAATGGTGTCATTCACAAAGGCAGGGGCTGACAAGTAGAAACCTCTGGAGTTTATTTTTGATATTGCATCATTAACAGGAAAGAAAAGCCTTTAAAAAGAGTCCCATGTGGTCAAGATAGAGGTTTGTGCTTTTATACATTACTTTGAAATGTTAACAGGGGAGAGAGAGGATAAGAAATAAAGTGAATGTAGCCAGGAGAAAGATTTCTCTGATAGTTGTAAAGAGAAGTATGAATAAATATAATAATGTCAGGTAGGAATATCTTTACCTCTACCCTCTTACACTGAGTGCTTCAGGGCCTGCAAATTAAACTAACAAAAGACAGATTAGCAGGAGAAAAGGCACACAATTTTTATTCAGATTTATGTACATAACGGCCAAGTCAGTTCAGTCCTGTCCAATCCTGTTCGAAGCTATGGACTGTTGCCCACCAGGCTCCTCTGTCCATGAGATTCTCCAGGCAAGAATATTGGAGTTGGTAGCCATTCCCTTCTCTGGGAGATCTTACCCACCCAGGGATCAGAACTGCGTCTCTTATGTCTCCTGTATCAGCAGGCAGGTTCTTTACCACTAGCACCACTTGGGAAGCCCATTTGCATAAGAGTTTATAGAAAAGTGAAATTCAAACCAATGGTAAGACTCAAGGTCTTTTGACAAAAGGGGGGAGCTGAGTTTCAACAAATGACAAATCATGGGGAAGTAACTAAGAAATATATATGGGAGAACTAACAGAAGATAGGGTTGTTAATTTTTTTTTTTTTTTTAGATAGGATTCTTTTTTAAATTTTTATTAATTTTTGGCTGTGCTGGGTCTTGTCGTTGCACAGGCTTTTCCCTAGTTGTGGCAAGTGAGGACTATTCTCTGGTTGTGGTGCACAGGCTTCTCACTGCTGTGGCTTCTCTTGTTGGTGCATAGACTCTAGAGGGCATGGAGGGCTTAGTAGTCATGGCTCCCAGGCTCTACAGCACAGGCTTAATAGGTGTGGTGCATGGACTTCGTTGCTCCACGGCATGTGGGATCTTCCTGGACACATGGGAAAGAATCCACGTCTCCTACATTGGCAGGTGGAGTCTTAACCACTAGACCACCAGGGAAGCCGAAGATAAGGGTCCTTTAGGGGAAGACTGGTTCGAGTGTCTCTAGTGATATGAATTGCTCTTTTCTTTCTGTTACAAAACAAGGTAGAAAAGGAGGGGGGACACCTTCTCACAGGGAAATTAATGTCCTCCATTTAGGCAGAGAAAGACAGGGCACAGAATCATCTTGCATCCATTGATTATGAATTGTCTTCCACGCAAAATAATCTTTATGCCAAAATATGGCATATTTGGGGAGGGCATATTTGGATTGCCTTCAGTGGCTTTCAAAAACTGTATTCAGTTTTGATGTGTAAAGATCAGCACAAATCGAAGGAAGCTCTTATTCATTCTTCATTCATTCATTCAATAAATTTTTACTGAGGGCTACTGGTATACCAGGCACTTGTCCAGGTTATAAAAATAGAGGGATAAGGCACACAGTTTTGCTCTTGAAAGCTTTCAGGCAAATGGCAGACAAATACAGAAGAAAATTCAGTGAAATACAATGCCATAGTTGCTATGCTATAAGTTCATGATACAAAAGGAATGCAATAGTATTAATTATTTTTTCTGAGCAACCCATATAACACAGTAGTGAACAACTATGATGGTAGCAGTTGTGTTCCATGGCTCCTGACAAGTTGTGAGTGCAATCTGAAATCAGTCGGTCTGTGACTCAGTAATGACTCCTGTCACATAGCAAAGTCAATGAGAATTCATCAGAAGGATTATTCAATAAACAGTTCATTTTGAGATGTTATTTAGGCTTAAAACACATGGCTAACAAAATGACAGTGACTATACTCATACCCAGTAATGTATCATTGTATAAAAGGATATAAAATTTGGGACTGGGGGGACTCAATAGAATTTCCAATGGCACCATGGTAAAGAACCCACCTGCCAATACAGGAGACCTGGGTTTGAGGCCTAGGTTTGGAAGATCCCCTCGAGGAGGAAATGGCAACCTACTCCAGTATTTTTGCCTGGAAAATTCCATGGACAGAGGAGCCTGGCAGAACAGTCCTTGGTAATGCAAAGAGTCAGACAGGATTGAGCACGCACACCTCAACTGTCTGTTGCACTACAGATATGTATTCTGAACACCTATGGAGATCAGCCCTGGGTGTTCTTTGGAAGGAATGATGCTAAAGCTCAAACTCCAGTACTTTGGCCACCTCATGTGAAGAGTTGACTCATTGGAAAAGACTCTGATGCTGGGAGGGATTGGGGGCAGGAGGAAAAGGGGACAACAGAGGATGAGATGGCTGGATGGCATCACCGACTCGATGGACGTGAGTCTGAGTGAACTCCAGGAGTTGGTGATGGACAGGGAGGCCTGGGGTGCTGTGATTCATGGGGTCGCAAAGAGTCGGACACGACTGAGTGACTGAACTGAACTGAACTGAATGTCTGACTTACTTCTAACCTAGTCTGAGAAGCCTTTGGATCTCAGACTAGGTTAGATTCAGTTTTGGACTGAATTTAGTGACATGTGCTCCTTGTGTGAAAATGCATTCGCCAGATTTGTTTAGTTATTTCTATGCCTCTGGTGAATATTTTCTTAGAAGTTATCCAATATCTTGCCTGCAAATTCTCACAAGAGTGCAGGTTTTTTGTAATAGACTTTTCTCAACTTGCTAAACAGATCTAAAATCTGCTCTTGTTTTCCTAACTGCTTGATATCTTTCTACATCCCTACTATAATCTGATCGCAAATCTCTCACAAATAAACCTGACTTTTCTTAAGCTGTCAATCACAGACAAGCTGTCTTTGAATTAAATCGGTTGCCCTGAGCAACACCGAAGGGCTACAGATTTTGAGGAAGTCAGCCTTGCTCTTTGAAGTAAACAGGGGTAATTTTCCATTCTTTTTCAGAATACTTTGTGCCAGTAGAAAAATCAAACCTCTGTGTGACGATAATATAAATGTGTCGATCTTCCATCACAGTCTGACTCAACTACTGCTAAGGCCAGAAGATTCTTTTGTATGAAAATTCCTTCTGTGTCTTTGAACAGACTCAAATGTGTGTGGGCAATCAGGGTGGCTGTGCAGGTGGCCCTGTTAGGCGGTGACAGCCATAAATGGCCATGTCTTCTGAAAGCCAAGCTGCTTACTCCTGTGGGCAGAGAACAGAGCAGTTATTTGAAATCACTTTCCAAAACCTAATCTCTGACTCCATCTTTTCCTCTCTGTTCAAGGTTAGGTTCATTTCAGCTCAGACCATTTACAAAGGGATTTCCAGAATGAATTTGTCTGATATCATTTTTTTCCCCTGGGTCTTTCTGTCAGGCTGCTCTGGGACTTTTTTTAACATTCGTCCACTTTCCCACATGTCCACAATTTTTCAGATGAGGAAACAGCTTCCTGTGTTACCATAGCTTCCAGTTTCCAGTTAGCAGAATTCAGAAGCGTGTCCAAGGCTTCTAATGGCAAATCCCACTTGACATGGGACTAAGTGTTCCTTCTAAAGAGTTTTGTTGAATCAGTTGTGTGCAGAAGCTTGTCTCCAAGAACAGAGTCTTGGTTGGGATCCTTGAAACCTAAACATGGATATATTATGTGGTTTCCACTTAGAAACACTATTGACATCTCTCTGTTTTTTTCCTCTAACAACAATGAAAATCCATTGATCCTTCCTCCCTTCCTTCTCTCAAAGTCCTCCCCCATCCACTTCCCTCCCCTCCCCATCTTTCAGCCCTTTCACCTTCTGCTCAGCTATTTCAGTTACTACTAAAGATGTGGTTTCCTATCTCACCCACCCATTTACACTCCACAGAGCCAGGAAGGAACTGTTACCAAGTCAGAGCTTACTCTGCTCACTGCAGGACAGGCCAGTAAGTCAGGAGACCAGGTGTTTTTTATTCAGAAAACCAGCAGATGGAGAAGATGGCAGAAAATGTTTCAAAATAACCATCTTGTTGGGGTCTGGATAGATTCTTTTATAGAATTCTAGATTCTTTTATAGAATAGAGATGGGGAAGAGGTGAGGAAGTTCGTAGGTCTTGCAAATATCTACCGGGATGGTCAGCTTCAGGAAGCTGATATGGTAATTTCTTTCTTGCAGCCTTTCACAGGTGGACAGGGTCAGGATATCTCCCTGACTAAAGGCATTTTGGTTTAGCATTCAGGCAAAGGGGCAGGGTTCCCCGAGGCAGGCCATTATGTATGGACCGTATCCTCTTAGTGAACAAAAGCAATAAGAAGCAAAGTTTAAATGGGGAAAAAAAAAGGAACCAATATGTAGTCAGATTTTGCTCTTCCTATAACAAAATGGTCAAATCACATTGCCTCTCAGCCTCAGACATGGCTTCCCTTACCTAAAACTGTGGTCCACAGATCTGGAAGGGTTTGGTTACACCTTCTCTGGGGCCTATTCATTTCTTGATAAACATTTTAAAAATTGTTTCCATTCCGATGAAAAAGTATAAAGTTAAAATAAGAACTGACTCATCTGAGTGCTTATAACCCAGTGTTGACAGGTGACATGAGCATCCACATCAGTCTCTGTGTTTGCTCGTCCCCTGTAGAGCCATTTTTAAAGTGGTAATTTTTCTTAAACTTGTGCTTAGAGTTCCAAGAGACCTTGTTGTTATTGTTTCATCCAAGTCGTGTCCAGCTCTTTTGCAAACCCATGGACTGTAGCCCACCAGGCTCCTCTGTCCTATAGATTTTCCTGGCAAGAATACTGGAATAGGTTGCCATTTCCTTCTCCAGGGGATCCAACCTGCATCTCCTGCATTGGCAGGCAGATTCTTTACCACTGAGACATCTAGGAAGCTCCTAAGGGACTTTGCTGCTGCTGCTAAGTTGCTTCAGTCTTGTCCAACTCTGTGCGACCCCATAGACGGCAGCCCACCAGGCTCCCCGTCCCTGGGATTCTCCAGGAAAGAACACTGGAGTGAGTTGCCATTTCCTTCTCTAATGCATGAAAGTGAAAGTTGAAAGTGAAGTCGCTCAATCGTGTCCAACTCTTAGTGACCCCATGGACTGCAGCCTACCAGGCTCCTCCGTCCATGGGATTTTTCAGGCAAGAGTACTGGAGTGGGGACCTTAGATTGAGTGAAATAGTGGAGCCAATTTTTTATCCATTATGCCATTTAGGCACAAAATGGTGATTTTCAAAATGGAGCCACATTTTATAGATTATTCGAGGACTGAATATAATCTTGCCTAGGGGTAGATGATGCTTTTAGAACCATCTCCACTGTTCAGAGCTTTGATGGGTGTTAGTTAGATATGCGCTGTGAAATAACCAGTGGGGCTATTTGCTTTATCCTATGAGTTGGATTTTCATTTTCCGAAGGTTCCAGAAAGCTGCGAATTTGTCAAGAGCTTGCTCTGCATGCTGCGGATTTCAGAGCTTTGTGAAATGTTTCCCCACACTCCCCAGTCCTTCCTCCTACTCTTGTTATCTGTTCTCAGTCTGGTGAC
Source organism: Bos javanicus (assembly GCF_032452875.1). Taxonomy (NCBI): domain Eukaryota; kingdom Metazoa; phylum Chordata; class Mammalia; order Artiodactyla; family Bovidae; genus Bos; species Bos javanicus. The sequence goes on from NC_083880.1 coordinate 32,591,641, forward strand.
TAAGTTTTCTGAATTAGAAGGTACACTCTTCAGCAGAACAGTCACCCTCCTCCATTTTCTGGCTCCTCGTGGCTGCTCTTCAGCTCCGGATCACTGTGTTTCTTCCCTCATTTCCTTCTGGTTTTAAGATAATCTGATGTTGTCATTGTTCCTTCCCCAGGAGTACTAGCAACTTGAGCTTCAACTACAGGGTGGAGACAGAATGCAAATAGAAATAAAGAGCACAATAAATGTATTGCATTTGAATCACCCCCAAACCACCCACCACCCCAGTCTGTGAAGAAATTGTCTTCCACGAACTGGTCCCTGATGTCAAAAAGTTGGGGACCGCTACACTAAAGGATAGGTTGATTCTTTAACTGGGATATCCGTCTCAGGGGTTATGTGTCATATACTTTCTCTCTGTTTTGCTGCCTCCCAGTTCTTCCCCTGTATCTGTCTCTGTTTCTTTCTTGCCCTCATGCACATGCTCCGGAGAAGTGTCAGATAAATCATGTAGATTACTTCTAACTCCTAATTTCTATCCTACAAACACCTGGAAAAAAATAAAAGCAATTATAAAACTTCAAACTCTCAAGTACTCTCCCATGGATCTTCACACACAGTGTCTGCTGGCACTTTTAAGAAACCCACCTCTGCCATTCAGGCAAAAGAGAACATTCCCTGGCACCTCTCTGCAGAGAGCTCCGTTTCACTCTGAAAACTCACTCATTTTGTATTTTTCACCCCAGGATTTCAGCCATGGGAGGAAGACAAACCACACTCACTCTGGTTTGAGTGAAAAATGTTGGTGGGTACAGTTGACTTCACCTGGGCCAGGTGCCCACCCTGAAGTTAATCAACTGGCACCAGGGAAGGGGCATTTTGTCTCAGAGCAGTAGCTCCCATGTGGACTCAGGGCAGGACAGGCAGGGATGGGAAGGAGCCAGAGGCTACCAGGCAGGTCATCTCAGACATCTATTTCATCTCTGTCCCTGTATATGAAAATCTCAACCATCTCAGGTGTCAAACATTACTATACCTAATTTACAAATAAGGAAAGATTCTTGGAGAAGTTAAGCCACACAGATGATAAATGATTGGTCCGATCAATTGCTGAGTCAAAGTTTATCCCATTCCTACTGTGACATGACACACAAAGTATTTAATTGTAGATGAAAATTGAGTTGCTTTAGTAAAATAAAAACATTCTTTTTTAAGATTTACTTATTTTTGGCTGTGCTAGGTTTTCATTGCTGAGTGCAGGCTTCCTCTAGTTGCAACAAGTGGGGGCTATTCTAGTTGTGGGACACGGGCCTCTCATTGCAGTGGCTTCTCTTGTTACAAATCACAGGCTCTAGGGCAGGCAGGCTTCAGCAGTTGTGGCTCCTGGGCTGTAGAATACCAGCTCAGAAGTTGTGGCATACGGTCTTAGATGCCCTGCAGCATGTGGAATCTTCCCAGACCAGGGATTGAACCTGTGTTCCCTGCATTGACAAGTGGATTCTTAACCACTGGACCACCAGGGAAGTCCAAATAAAGACATTCTTAACCAACTGTTATCTAGTACTCTTCACTGAACTTCACTAAAAGTCGCCACTGACTTAACTTGTTGGTTCCTTTTATTCTGTGCTGTGCTGTGCTGTGCTTAGTCGCTCAGTTGTGTCTGACTCTTTACAACCCCATGGACTGAAGCCCACCAGGCTCCTCTGTCCATGGGGATTCTCCAGCCAAATATCCTGGAGTGGTGATGACATAAATCAAAGCAAGATGCTCTATGACCCACCTCCTGGAGTAATGGGAGAAAAAACAAAAGTAAACAAGTGGGACCTGATTAAACTTAAAGATTTTGCACAGCAAAGGCAACTATAAGCAAGGTGAAAAGACAACCCTCAGAATGAAAGAAAATAATCACAAATGAAACAACTGACAAAGGATTAATTTCCAAAATTTACAAGCAGCTCATACAACTCAATGCCAGAAAAACAAACAACCTAATCAAAAAGTGGGGAAAAGGCCTAAACAGACACTTCTCCAAAGAAAACATACAGATGGCTAACAAACACATAAAAAGATGCTCAACATAGCTCATTATTAGAGAAATGCAAATTAAAACTACAATGAGATATCACCTCATACCTCATACCTCACACATTCTGATTATGGTTAGAATGGCCATCATCAAAAAGTCTACAAACAACAAATGCTGGAGAGGGTGTGGAGAAAAGGAACACTCTTGCACTTTTAGTGGGAATGTAAATTGATACAGCCACTACGGAAGACAGTGTGGAGATTCCTCAAAAAACTAGAAATAAAGCACCATATGACCCAGCAATCCCACTCCTAGGCATATACCCTGAGGAAACCAAAACTGAAAAAGGCACATGTATCCCATCCTTCATTGCAGCACTGTTTACAATAGCTAGAACATGGAAGCAACCTAGATGTCCATCGACAGATGAACGGATAAAGCAGCTGTGGTACATATACACAATGGAATATTACTCAGCCATAAAAAGGAACACATTTGAGTCAGTTCTAGTGAGGTGGATGAATCTAAAGCCTATTAAGAGTGAAGCAAGTCAGAAAGAGAAAGATAAATATTGTATGCTGCTGCTGCTGCTGCTGCTAAGTCGCTTCAGTCGTGTCCGACTCTGTGCGACCCCGTAGACGGCAGCCCACCAGGCTCCCCCGTCCCTGGGATTCTCCAGGCAAGAACACTGGAGTGTGTTGCCAGTTCCTTCTCCAATGCACACATGCATGCTAAGTTGCTTCAGTCATGTCTGACTCTATGCAACCCCATAGACGGCAGCCCAACAGGCTCCTCCGTCCACAGGACTCCCCAGGCAAGAATATTGGAGTGGGTTGCCGTTTCCTTCTCCATAAATATCGTATACTAATGCATATATACAGGATCTAGAAAAATGTTACTGAAGAATTTATTTACAGGGCAGCAGTGGAGAAACAGACATAGAAAATAGACTTATGGACATGGGGAAAGGGAAGGAGAGGGTGAGATGTATGGAAAGAGTAACATGGAAACTTACATAACCATATATAACATAGTTAGTCAATGGGAATTTGCTGTATGGCTCAGGAAACTCAAACAGGAGCTCTGTATCAACCTAGAGGGGTGGGATGGGGAGGGAGATGGGACGGAGTTTCAAAAGGGAGGGGACATATGTATAGCTACAGCTGATTCGTGTTGAGGTTTGACAGAAAACAACAAAACTCTGTAAAGCAATTATCCTTCAATTAAAAAAAAAAAAAAAAGAATCCTGGAGTTGCCATGCCTTCCTCCAGAGGATCTTCCCAACCCAGGGATTGAAGCCAGGCTCCTGAAGTACAGGTGGATTCTCTACCAGCTGAACTACCACGGAAGCCCTCCTTTTATACTAAATCCATATAATATGTTGTTAGAGCTACAGGGACCTCTCCACCCAACCCTGTGGAAGTCCCAGCTGCCTTCAGTCTGCACATCATCATCCTTACATTCTACCTCTAAGCTCTCAGTTCTTGAACCACCTGAATTCCCATAACCTTCTCCTTCTCTCATGTTGCACCCCATCACAATACCAGATAATGTGTCACTCCATCTGCCTCCTTTATAAAACCTGAAATCCACACCTTGTGTTCTCTGGCTGCACCTGGCCCCGGTCCCTCAGGTGTTCCTGCCACAGCTGCCACCATCTCCCTGAGACACCTGCTCCCTTCATCTCCACACCCCAACTGCCTTCACCTCCTCTGGTCCTCTCTCACCTCCCTCTTCACACAAGAACACATGCTTCTTCATGTCAAATACTCTTTTCCAGTTTCCTCCAGCCCTTACGGTCTTGCCATCATGCTCAGCTTCAAACCCACTGGATTGTTTGCATTCTCCACTCACTCCTGCCCTTTGGAAACAATCACAAAAAGTACAGATTGGCAAAACCAGGCATTAACTTCTGAGTACTCATTGTCCCTTTCTCCACAGTGGTTATTTCAAGACTTTGCTGTTTTTCTAGGTTTTTCTACCCCACAGCATTTCCGTCTCTCTCAGCATGTGGCCTTACCTTCTTCTGAGGGAAAATCAAAGCTTGTTTTAATGACCGTTATCTTACCTTCCCAAGCTTCCCAGGTGGTGCTAGTGGGTAAGAACACGCCTGGCAATACAGGAGACATAAGAGGTGTGACTTGGATCCCTGGGTTGGAAAGATCCCCCGGAGGAAGGTATGGCAACCCACTCCAGTATTCTTGTCTGGAGAATCCCATGGACAGAGGAGTCTGGCGGGCTGCAGTCCATGGGGTAGCAGACACGACTGAAGCAACCTAGCACACAAAACTTACCTTCCAACATGAAAACCTGTGATCTTCATGTATTTTTATTAAACCTTTAGCACAGAGGAATGCCCCTTTCTCCCTGACCTTGGGGAGAAGATCCCCTCCTTTTCAGACAGCACAGTCTACATATTTTCTTCTTTCTTGCCCAAATCTCCCATGTCTTCCTATTTTATAGTTTCTTTTTATCAGACTTTTAAAAATCCTCAGTTCTACTCATCAAAACCAAACAAAGCATATACCTTCCTTCTTTAGACTGGTTCTGGCCTCTCACTCATAGAATATGATCTTCTCAAAGAGAAATGGTATAGTTCCCCACCATAGTTCCTGCTCTTAATAGAAATATTTATTTATAAATGTGATAAAATGAAAGAATGCATATACTAGTTCATATGCTTCTATTGATGAATAAGGAAACTGAATCTAGATTATTATCCAGGTTTATCTAGTGAGAAGCCAGGTTTCATGTCCCCAATACCTTATTTAGTCATTTGATAGAAGCATAGATATTCAAATAAAACTATATAACATGATTTGTACTTAGTTTGGGTGCTTTTGAGATACACATTCTTGGAGTGCTAAAGAATAACATCTTGCATGGATACAATGAGCTGATTCAGGATTTAATAGAATTAAAGCAATTCCTCCCAAGTTCTTATAGAAAGACTATCATCAATACATCAGCCAGAACCTCTTGAAGTCCATGTCAGAGCAGGACGCTCATGCCTCTGCTCAAAACCCTCCAACGCTTCCTGTCTCATTCAGAATAAACACCCATACCCTGATTGTCATATCCAGGGCTCTTCAAGGTCAGACCTTCCTTCTCCAACCCGATCTCTGCACTGTCCATCTGTCTGAAGACGCCAGGCTTGTTCCCTCCAGGAATGATAAACAGTTGGGCAGATCAGCTTCTGAATCTAAGTTTACCCTATTTCCACAATGACCGACAAAAGCAGGGCTTAGTTGGAGATGAACATTGAGTTGCTTTAATAAAACCTGACTTGCCTAGAAAGCTCATCCCCCAGGCAACCATGTGGCATACTCCTTCACTCTGCTTTCCTCCAAAGTAACCTTCTTAATGAAATTTACGAAGCTCTAGATCAGTCACTGGAACTTAAAGAATAATTTCTCTGCTTATAGAAAGCTATTGGGAGGCCATCTTCCTGGGGTGTTAAGAGAGAAGATGGTGGCCACCAGGGATAGGAAGATATCAAGGAAGACAGGCTTTGCCCTGAAAGGGCTCCACCTCCCTTGTCTCTCTCCTTCTAGAAGCTGCTTGTGAGAAAGAATGTACTGCCTCCACTGCACCAGTCAGAGGCTCAGGGGTCAGCCCCCTCCCAGACATTTACGTCAAGAGTCCCTCCCATCATCACCTCCTTTTCCTCAGGGTAACCGAATTCGCTGGGTGTGTTAGCTCTGTAGACATTATATGTAAAAAGTCTGCTGTGTTTATTCTCCCCACATGTTGTTTGCAGCTTAAAAGATGAGCTTATTGATCTAAACAAACATGGAGTCAGTAGAGGGTCCAGGGAAGCTATTTTTGACTCAGGAGAATCTCTTGGGTAGTCTGGCCTCCCCTGGGACAAAATAGCAGCAGGAAGTAGATGCTTGCCTTTTTTTAAGAAAATGTATTCACTAAGGCCTAGTTGCTTCACAACACTGTGCTAGTTTTTGCTGCATAGCAAAGCAAATCAGCCGGATGATACACATATCCCCTCTCTTCTGGACTGCCCTCCCTTTTAGGTCACCACAGAGCAGTGAGTACAGTTCCCTTTGTTATACAGTAGGCCCTCGCTAGTCATCTGTCCCATGCAGAGCAGTGTATACATGTCATTCCCAATCTGCCAATCCATCCCATCCCCACACATCCCCCTTGGTGTCTGCATGTCCATTCTCTGTCTCTGTCTGTACTTTGCAAATAGATTCATCTGCACCATTTTCTAGATTCCACATATACATGTTAATATATGACATTTGTTTTTCTCTTCTGACTTCACTCTGTAGGACCCTCTCTAGGTCTATCCACATCTCTCCAGTGGCACATTTTGTTCCTTTTACGGCTGAGTAACATTCCATTGTGTGTTTGTACCACATCTTCTTTATCCATTTATCTGTCTATGGGTATTCAGGGTGCTTCCACGCCCTGGCTATTGTAAATAGTGCTGCAGCCATACCTTATTTTCATAAGTTGGTCAAATCCTAACATGTGAGGAATTATTAAAAAAAAAAAAAAAGTGCCATGAAAGGCAAGTCGTTGATAGGTTAAGATTTTAATAGCAATATGTTTCAAACAGTATTATTCAGTTTCACACTGTATATTTTAAAAATTGTATTGATATATAGTTGACTTATGTTGTGTTTAATTTCTCCTATAGAGGAAAGTGATTGACTTGTATGTATATATACACACATTCTTTTTCATATTTTCTATTATGGTTTATCATAGTATATTGAATATAGTTCCCTGTGTTATACAGTAGGACCTTGTTGTTTATCCTTTTTAGAACAATTGTCATTGATTTTTTCCCCCAGTGTCAGTTTTCATCAAGCCAGTACCACGAGTGGGGGCCCTAGTCCCACCTTATTTTGGTGGGATAAGCTTTGTTTATTAGTTTCAGAGGGTAGAATTTGCTGATCATGGCCTGAAGAATACATTCTGTTTTTAAAGGAAATGTTTCACCAAGGGAGCAGGACAACTTATCACTGGCACTTAATTTAATGTGGAAACCCAGCTGTTACTTTCTCTGGAACTTTTAGTAACTATAAAGGAAGGTAGAGTGCCAGCCTTGGAACCTGAGCTCTGATTCGTGGGCCAAAACTGTTCTCAGAAAAAAGACCTCCAATTGGCTAGAAAGAGAGCTCAACTCACAGTGGACAACCCAGAACACAGAGCCAGGATTCACAGAGCACTTCAAACAAACGCAGCCCAACCTCATCCTTGAGCTGTCGTTCGTTGGCCAATGGCCGAGGAAGATATTTGGAACTCCTGGGAAGCGTGCCCAAGGCAAGAGTTCAAAGCTCCCTTTTTGAGCAGATTGCAAGAACCAGGAGATAAAGAGCCATCATTACAAAAAAAAAAAAACTGGGGGTGCTTTGTTTAGTGGCCTGATCCCCAAATGTTTGGGAAGATGCTGGTCTCCATGTCTCTTGCCTTTAATCAACAGCTGTACCCAGCCTGTATTTTGGGAATGGGCTTAGAAAAATATAATATAGCTTTAGAAATTATGGAGTCACCAAAACAAAGGTTTTATTTTGAAAGGAGCTGTTGTATATAAACTTTCATAATGGAATTTTCCCCTAAATGATAGGATCGTAACTTGGCATGTACGTGGATTTCAGACTGGATGACTGGTTGGAAAACGTATGAAGTTGGGAGAAGAGCAAAAAAAAATATATTCATTTGAATTTAACTTGATACTTTAAGAGATTTTCCCTAACTTGTCCTTAAACCTTCCTTTAAAAGTGTATAAAATACGATGATTACCTACTATAACTCAGTGTTTGGTTTTCAATTTTTATGAGCAATATTAGAGTAATATGTGAGGGAATCAGAGCAATTCTTTGTGTATTAATGAGGAATCAGAAATACAGGAAGACAGTTGAGAGCTTTGTCCTCCAATAGGTATTATGGAAGCTGTTTGAGGGAAATGACTTTGTCTTAGTAAACAGTTTTCCCAGAGTCTAGCACAGCACCTGGCAGGCTGTAAGTGCTCAGTATGTGTTTGTTGAATGAATGAATGAATGAATGAACGAACAAAAAAAATTGTATTGATATATTTTTTTCAAGTGTCAGTTTTCATCAAGCCCATGGGGGGTTGCCCTAGGGATTCACAGAGGGGATTCACATTTTACAAGGCACAGTCTTTTGGGGTCTGTAAGAGTAAATCCTTAGGCTATTTTCAGACAGTATTGGAAAGACTGTATATTTGGAAAGTTCAGTATGTCATGGAGAAATTGTCTGGTTATTCTTTGAGCAGTTACAACTGGTTGTGGGTTGAGGAGAGACAGAGGATGGAGAGCAAAAAATAGTTTGAGTCAAAGCCCATTAAGGCCAGAAACAGGAAGCTGGATGGTCTGGGAGGGTCCCATGGCATCTTCTACAAGTTGGGGCAATACTGAGAGCTTCTAAGTAAAGACAAGAGGAACTAGGTGACTATAATTTCATGGACTGCCCCCTGGCAAATATGCAGAAGAACACACATTACAGGTCAGATCACCATCTCTCTGAGTTCAAGGCCCGGCTCTGGGTTTGCCCAGAATTCCAGCAAGATGAACTTGCCCTGTCCCCTGTCCTGTTTCCACCATACTTTCTCATCTACTCTTTTCTTACCGTGACTATTTGAACTGGCAACACCAACTGTTGGAGTTGTTCCAAGAAGACAGGCAGCCTGGCATGGGCCTCCATTCAGCTGATGCTCAGGCTAGGTGTTCCCTAAATAGCCCATCTGCCATTTTGGGTGAGTCTCCTCATGGAGCCAATGGGGAACAAGTTAAGGTCAGCTCAGTTCATGTATAACCATTGTTTACCACCTTGTGACTGTCTCACCCCTACCACCAGCCAGGCTTACTGACTTAGTGGTTCTTGAGACTCACCTCATACTTAGACCTGAGCTCCATACTTGCAAGGAGGACATGGACCTGAAAAGTCATGCGTGGCCAGGGCCAACTAATGGCAGAGAGAATGTGGGCAGGGGACTGGGAGGGTGCAAAGTAACGCTGAAGAGCCTCTGACTATACGTTTTGAGTTTTGAGAAGTGTTATAAAGAGAAATTGATGAACATGTTTTGTCCTGATATCCATAAGATGACAATCAGTGGTCCCCAAATCATTTTCATATATTGCTTCATTCAACCAACTTTAGAGACATATTTTAATTGTCCATTTCTGTTTCTTCCCATTGATGCATAATGCATTTTTCACTTTTCAAAAACATTTTTCAAAATATTTACTTATTTACTTGGCTGCATCTGGTCTTAGTTACAGCACATGGAATCTTTGTTGTGTCATACAGGATCTTTTGTTGTGGTGCCTGGAATCTCTATAGTTGTGGCACAGGGACTCTGGAGTGCATGGACTTCAGAAATTGTGTCACGCAGGCTTAGTTGCTCCATGGCAGGTGGGATCTTAGTTTCTCAATGAGGGATCGAACCTGAGTCCCCTTCATCACAAAGTGGATTCTTAACCACTGGACCACGAGGCAAGTTCCTCAAAAACATTGTGTCCTTAGATAACATTCAAACTTCCTTCGATGACTCCATCAGCATGTACTGATGACTTTCTCTGAGCTCAGCACAGGGCTGGATACCATACAGAACAGACCACACCACATGCCAACTCGTGAGACGATCATCATCTAACTAGGGAAAAGAACCCAAGGTACTTGAAGAAATTCAGAGACGAAGAGTGTCTGGGAGGGATGGGCCAGTCTAGGAAGGCTTCGTGTGGAGCTGAAGCCTGGGCATGGAAGGATGAGAAGGCACTGGAGTGAGGATGAAGCTGGTGCCATGGGAGAGCAGCCCAGCAATCTGTCTGGTGGTGTGTGTTGGTGGGACAGGAAGGGTTGACCTGGGTTGAGTCTCAGAGTCCAGGGAGAAGTTACTTTAGCAATTCAGGCATCTGGTGAGCAGGGCCTGGGCTAGGATGACAATGGGAGTAGGGATTTAGGTCAGGCCATTGAAATGTGTGAAAGGAAACTAAATAGAAGACCCTTTTCATTGACTGAATTTAAGAATCATGAATGATGACACCACCCTACATTGTTATGGTCTACAGACCCTATAACATAAGGTCTTTAGACCCTGTAACGTAATGTTTTCTGAATTTCTGAGCACTTTTCAGATTCTGTCTTTTTGGATCAATCTACCAGAAGCAGCGTATTATAGAAAATAAAATGTAAATGTATGGTTTAGAGTCATAGGAAACTGGGACCTTTGTAGAGTGATTTTGGGCAAACCCATTAACTTTTTTTAGTTAACTTTCTATTATCTGCACATTTAAGATAAGAATGCTCCCTGAGATAATTGTGAGGATCGAATGTAAGTAGGATTCCTAGACTTTCAGACCTTTTATCTTTTCTTCCTTCAAGAAGGTCGTGAAACCCTGCAGAATCCCTGGCATATTTTGTCCCATGTCATAGACCATGTCAACGATTGCCAAGTAGGAGCCATTTTAAGGAGGCATTTGGCTTTCAAATTACAATGCCTTAGGACTTCCCTGGCAGTCCAATGGTTGGCCTTGGCACTTTCACTGTGGGGGGGGGCACCAGTTCCATCCCTGGTCAGGGAACTAAGATCTCACATGATGTACCATGCAGCCAAGAAAAAGTTACAATGCCTTCATCCAAGGACTTATACTATCTGTAAAAATACATTTCCCCAGTCCCCCTTTACGCACTTAATTTTCTGTCTGCATCTCTCACCCCTAGATATTTTAGTTTGCTACACACACACACAACACTAAAAAAAGAAGAAAAAGAAGGTGTGCACCTCTGTATCCTGATTCTCAGTGCCTCTTCTTATCAGACCTTCATTTGGCCATCTTATCAAGGATGTCTCTGTATTTGCTGCAGTTATCTTATAAGCAAATTCATCATTTCCTAAGTGGGATTTTTTTTTTTCTTTACAAAAATAGAAAGCCTAGCTTCTGCAATAACAAGGTCGAGTGTTTCTCATGTCATGTTCTGGAAAGACATCCAATAGCAGTTTGATTGAAAAAATAAGACACAGTGCATTTGAGTTATTTCTTACTCTTCTGATTGTCTTTATTTCAAATGACCAGCCAGGTCTCCTGTCTAAACCTTACCCACCTGCAGGCTAGGTAAGGAAGGCGGACTCTTGAAAGGGTACTTGAGTTGGAGAAGAGGTTGTTTCCACATCCACTGAGAGTAAGTTCTCCTCGGTGTGAACAGTGCATCCTCAGACTTAGAAAGAGCTGTGAACCAGATCAGATCTTGATGTGCGAAGCCAAGGGCCTAGGTTATAAGGAAGGATGGTTTCTGAGTTCAAATTGAACTTCTTTGATTTTTGTTTACCTAAGTTATGAAATAGGTGGCTCAGAGGTTAAAGCATCTGCCTGCAATGTGGGAGACCTGAGTTCAATCCCTGGGTCAGGAAGATCCCCTGGAGAAGGAAATGGCAACCCACTCCAGTATTATTTCCTGGAGAATCCCATGGACAGAGGAGCCTGGTGGGCTACAATCCATCGGGTCACAAAAGTCGGACACAACTGAGCGACTTCACTTTCTTTCAAGTTATGAGATAACAGGATCTTACCAATGACTTACCGTGTGCTAAGTGTTGGAAATTTCAAAAATATTCTCAAAGAGCTTAAATGTTGGAGTGAGCAGAGGGAAAATCCTCTTATTGTCAAAGCTGAAACTTCTGGACAAACTGCCTTGGAGGGACAGAATACTGCTTTTGTAGAAAAATGGTCTTTATATGGGAAAGCACCTAACAGACCTTTTGATGCTATGAGTAAGTTTCAGAGCCAGTCTGGATGGAGGAGGAAGAGGGATGAGCTTCCCAGTAGAAAAAGGAGCCATAATGTCTGGAAGGAGAGAAGAGTTGAGGTTGGTGAGGAGAGTCTTTCTCTGAGGGAGAAGATGGCCATTGAGAAAGTCTCTTTGCTACAGATGACTTGGGATTCAAAGTCAGGTGACATGCAATATTCAATTCCGGGTTAGCGCTTGCTTTTCCAAGATGTGTTGTTATCCATTACTGTCATTACTGTCTCAATTTTTTCCCTGTCTCCTGCATTGGCACGTGTGGGTTCTTTAGCAATGACCCACCAGGGAAGCCCATTGTCTCAATTTTTAATAATCCTAGACTTCAATACAATATAGTAGAGATAACAACTTCCTTTGGAGAATGAAGAAGGAAGAGATATCCTTCAAAATGAAAGGATAACTACAAAATTAAAGGTTTTGTGGTGGGAAAAAAGATACTGTTTCCAGAGCATCATCTCTGTCATCACCAGCTTCCATTGTCTTAGAGCAATTTGACAGCCCTGCCAGGTAGATGGCAGCAGCAATGCAAATGATTCTTATTCACAAATGTGCAAATTGTGGGAAGATATAGTTGATTATTGCCATGTGGTACTGACCATTTTTGCTTTGATCTGTAAAAAAAAAAATTTTGCATATATGCATGTACTTTCAAAAATGCTTAGTTAAAGCAGTGATAACAGCCTATGGGTTCCCCCAACAATTAATAAGTTAAGTAAAATCTTTGGCAGACGTTCATTTTATGGTTGTATGACCATCACAGTTTAAGTTGTAAAAATTACCCATTCACAAAGGAGAAGGAAGAGGAGGAGTAGCAACATGGGAAGATGGGGGCCATTTCCCCACTTTGAGAAACTGTAGACTGTGAGCTAAGAAAGGTAAGTAGTGAGAATAGATCAGGAATTAGACATCATAAGAAGAGATTACCATGAAGACAATCACCCTTCACTTGGATTCCCCACAGAATTCTTGGGAATATGTGCTCAAGCTTTCACAAAGAAATCATCTTAGGTATTTTACTTGAGGGCTTTCCTGGTGGCTCTGTGGTAAAGAATCCGCCTACCAATGCAGGAGATGCGGGTTCCATCCCTGGGTCTGGAGGATCCCCTGGAGAAGGAAATGGCAACCCACTCCAGTATGCTGGCCTGGGAAATTGGCTGGACAGAGGATCCTGAGGAACAACAGTCCAGGGGGTTGCAAAAGACTCAGCCATGATTTAGTGACTAAACAACAACAATTTTACTTGAATGTTAAAAGAAAGAGTAATCCCAGAAAAGGGAGGATCTGGGTACTAACAGGTAACACAGGTTAACAGATAACTATAACATGGTGTGATAATAGTGATTGGAGATCTTTACAAGTTTGATAAAGTCATAGGAAGGACCCCCTAAATCTGCTAATTATATCAGCCAAGTTTTAATTTAAATTTGCATTAGCATTTGAAAGTTAAATCAAGTTCTCAGGACTTACAGACTTACAGAATGACCTTATAGGTCCTGAGGGGAAGAATGTGGGCAAAGGATAGCTAGGTAGTCTGGGATGGACATGTACACACTACTATGTTTCAAATGGATAACCAACAAGGACCTACTGTACAGCACAGGGAACTCTGCTCAATGTTATATGGCAGCCCGGGTGGGAGGGAGCCTGGGGGAGAATGGATACACATATATGTATGGCAAGTCCCTTTGCTGTCTACCTGAAACTATCACATTGTCAATCAGGTACTCCCCACTACAAAATAAAAAATCAAGTTCTCAGAATTAGCATTATAAATATTTACATCTGTCTACATCCAGAATTATTTATCTGATATATTCATCTATCTACCCATCCAACATTCTATCTGATATATTCATATATCTATCAATCATCTATTTACATGTCATATACCAACCTACCTACCTGCCTGCCTGCCTATCTATCTACCTGCCTTCCTATCCAGCCATCTATCCACTTATCTATTATCTATCTACCTATTATCTATCTATTACCTATCTGTCTATCATCTATCTATTAGAACTTTTCTCCTCAGAATAAATCCTTCCATAGATTGATGGACAAGACCATTAATTGCTTTACCGGCACAGTCCAACAGTATTAGAGTAACGGAGAATCCTTTACTTGCCCAATATAAAAATACTCTTTTCGAAATAAAATAACAATATCATTTCTATGATAAGGTAGGAAAGATGCCCCCATCTCCATGTTGACTAAAGTGACATTTGTGGAAACAGAGACAAAGTTGATTTGATTCGTCAAGGGGTCTCAGTGAGGGTGATGGTCGAGGAGCAGGGGTCAGAATATTGCACAGGAAAATCTTTCCTCAGACTCTGAGGAAAGACTCTGTCCTTTCCTTTGTGCAAACTTCATCAGTCCTCACTGAGAATTACCACGCCAAATTGGCTTCACCCTACAGGCAAATTTATGGAACGCCTTACCAGAAAGATACCCAAAAAAGTCACCAAAATCAGACATGCACTTCTGGTCAGGTGAAAATGACAAGAAATGTCAGATCAAACAGATATGTCTTTTCATCCCAGCTCAATGTTTACTGACTGTTCAAAATATGGTCAATTCTTAAGTTCCCTAGTGATTTCTTATACATGAACTTAGTATAAGACAGATACAGAGAGATGGCATGAGTTAGCAAGCTAAACTTGGAGGCTGGTAAATAAGTAGGTAGGTAGGTAGATAGATAGAAGGATAGATGAGACAGAGAGGAAAAAAAGATAATTCACAGAACTTGGCAGATGGTGGATGTTCAGTGTGACTTCCACTGCCCCCTCTAATGGCCAACTCAAGATCACAAACTAGATCTCAGAGCCTACAAATGAATTTTAGAAAAAGGAAATATGGGATTTTCAAACAATAACTTTTTTTTAGGGGCATAATAAGAAAAGAAAGGATATGGGGCTTGGGCTCTCCCGTCTTTCTGTAATCAGGTTTGTATCTTTCCAGGGAAAGATGCATGGTCCCCCGTGGCCATGCACTTGGTTTCCTCTTTTCGAACCTCCTTTGACACAATTCCATAAAATCATCCTGACTGATCCACACTGCGCCCATTGGTTTCTGACCACCTCTCTGGCGTGGGAGTTCGAAATTTTGAGCATCTGTGTAGAAGAATCAGAAGGAAGAATGGTCAGTGCTGTCCTCTGTACTCACTCTTCAAAGCCAGTACATTCTGAATTTGTTTGTGGCAGGTAGACTCAGCCTTGAGCCTCTGTCACCCCCACAAGTAGTCACGGATTTGACTCCTACCCACAAAACTGCCTTTGGCTGAGAATACATGCCTCCCCCTTCATCAGCACAGATGACTCAGGGTGAGTTTTCTGTTCTGATTATTTTCCTGGGATGTTGACTTACGTAGCATAATGCCACTGCCCCACTCACAGGCCTTTTCTCTTCCTGGGACTCTCTGTAAACATTGCTATTTCAGGGAGTGGCATCAAAGCCAAGACTAGGAAAAGAATTTCCAGAATGTCCGTGAGAAGGTCACGTTTTAAAAGCATTTTCAAGCACAACCAAGAGCACTCTATTTCAGTATCATTCATCCATCACGTCAACACTTCTCGCAAGACCACTAAGCCCCCGTTACTTCAGAGAGGTCAGAACAGGTTTAGCTGACGGTGCTGTGGGGGCACCTGTTTGTGTGATGTTTTAAATGCCCTAAAATAGCAGTATGAGTTGACTTTGTTTTCTCTCCCTTCATGGGTGAGAAAACTGAGTAATCATAGGAAGATGCTGAATGGGTTTGTTTAAAAAGAAGAAAAAGGAAAGGAAAGTGAGATTTCTGTGAGAATAGGTCTTTCACAAACAAGGTGAGGCCAATCCCTAGACTGGACACTTCCTTGAACTGAAAGAAAGGCCACAAAAGTTGCCCTGACCTTGTTTAAAGAAGTGACCATCCCTTGCTTGTGCTGGTGAGTATTTTCAGTCACTGAGATTTGAATAGTTGCTATAGGCAACTATTTCTCAAACTGTTCAACTCAGGAGGGAGGTAAAGATTGCTCTTCTTTGCAAAATAGGAGTCTTGTCCTCATATTTGTCTTACAGGAATCTTAAAAACTTTCCCCCCACTCCAAAATATTTTGAGTTCTTCAGAGAGGGAAGCTTGGGAAATACAGGAGGTATTTTTTGTGTTGTTGTTGTTTTTTAAACATATTAGTAGAAAACTCTTGTCCAAGTAAAGCATATTTGTACATGTAGATTTTCTCAGGTTTCAAGATCTTATTCTCTTGCTTCTGACTATTTCCTTTAAGTGACTTTTCAGGGTTATGGTAGTTTGTGAAAATCAAGGACAGCAAAAAGGCTGCTTTTTCACTTCTGCTAACAGATTGAAATAAGAATGGTAATTGTGTCCACTAGAAAATACCCCCCTGAGTTCATGGGAGTCACCTGCATTTCTTGCATGTTTATCAACTTTACTTAGAATTTCTTGAGAACCGCCGGCACCTTTCTCTGTTATAAATCTAAGTGAATGCTCAGGATGCAAAACAAATATGAGCACATTCAGTTGCATAGTATATTATTTTGTAAGCAGGATTTCCACTTCGAAGTACCCAAGATCCTCTAGAGAAGAGGGCGAACATGATCTCATATTTCACTAATGCATCGGAAGTGTTACAATTAACCCTTGTCTTTCAGAGACAACTCAGCTTTTTACCTTCATCCTTGAGTACTTACATACAGTTGGTAGGAATATTTCCTTTGCCAGATATGGATCCTCTATTGTATTTTTCTTTGTGATGATGGTTAAAACTTATAGGTATTAGTGTGATAAATCATTACAGTATTACAATAATATCCTAGACTACACTACACATCCACTCCGTCGTGTCTGACTCTTGCAACCCCATAGACTGTAGCCTGTCAGGCTCCTCTGTCCATGGGATCCTCCAGGCAAGAATACTGAAGCAGGTTGCCATTTCCTTCTCCAGGTGACCTTCCCGACCCAGGAATCAAACCTGGGTCTCCCGCACTGCAGGCAGATTCTTTACTGACTGAGCTACGAGGCATCACAATTACAGTAATAGTCATCATTTATTGAGAACTCAACAGGGCAATGGAAAACATCTTACATAGTATCTCATTTAACCCTCATGATTACTTGGGAAGCAACTATTATCCCCATTTTATGGATGAGGAAACAAAGACTTAGAGAAAGTAACTTGCATAGGACACATTTCAGGAGAGTGGCAGGGACTTCGCTAGCGGTCCAAAGGTTAAGACTCTGTGCTTCTAGTTCAGGCCGTGGGTTCCATCCCTGTAGGGGAACCAAGATCCTATACACCACTAGGCATGGCAACAAAAAAGTGACAGAAATGGAGAGTATTTATACAAATTAGTAGGTGTTGGTTTTTTTTTAATTTTACATAAAAAGAACAGAGTAAAATGTAAGTTTTCTGCCTATGGGAATCTGTTTCTGATCAGCTGTAGAACCACAAATCAAGTCAAAAACATTGACAAGCGTTTGGGTCTGAGCTATTCCTTTGCCCTGTTGATGCATTAAGATCTAGTTGACCTGGTGACAATCTGATTAGTTCATTCACTTACAACTGTTTCTTGCCTGAGTCTTTGATTTTATTTATCCTTAAGCCCCTGCTCAATTCCACTTCCTCCACAAGTTTCCTCTGTATATGTTTATCTGCTTTTCTTTACATCCACTTATTATTTCTTTGTTCCTAGGATGTGATATGTGGTAAATCTGTGACTCATACATGTTATTGCTTATGCCAAAGCTAAATTCATTTGTCAATTAAAAATACTAAATAAGAGACAGTAGAATTGATGATATGGTAAATAACTCCAGGAGATAGTGAAGGACAGGGAAGCCTGGCATGCTGCAGTCCACGGGGTCACCAAGAGTCAGACACGAATTAGTGACTGAACAACAATAACAACAGCAAAGAACTGAAAATATGATATGTGACTTCTTAAGTTAAGGAGAGGTTGGGGAATGCCATATCCAGTGACACACTTATTATGTTTTATAATGTGGTCTAACTGTTACTATGTGTAAGTTTTATCTTGCAGACATCATTATCATCATTAACACTTACTGAATATTTAGTACATGTCCATTTGTATACTAAACACATAGATACATGGTCTCAATTCTTTCTCATAATAACTGTGCTGCTACTGCTGCTGCTGCTGCTAAGTTACTTCAGTTGTGTCCGACTCTGTGCGGCAGAGAGTTGGCAGCCCACCAGGCTCCCCCGTCCCTGGGATTCTCCAGGCAAGAACACTGGAGTGGGTTGCCATTTCCTTCTCCAATGCATGAAAGTGAAAAGTGAAAGTGAGGTTGCTCAGTCGTGTCTGACTCGTAGAGACCCCATGGACTGCAGCCTACCAGGCTCCTCTGTCCATGGGATTTTCCAGGCAAGAGTACTGGAGTGGGGTGCCATTGCCTTGAGGTAGGTACTATTATACACCCACTTTCTACAAGAGGAAACCGAAGGTTAGGTTAAGCAACTTACTCAAGCGTACGCAGTTAGACAGTAAACTCAGGATTAAACTCCAAGTCTGTCTAATACCACTCATCAATACTTACACCTCTATATAATCCACATAGATTATTCCTCAAGATTAGAAATTGTTGGCAGGTAATACGATGTATTCAAAATTATCACTGGGGTATCTTGGCCTTTCAATAAAGAAAGCTAGAACTTCTCAGAAACCAGGATGAATTTTGTAAAAAGAAAAATATTTTTCTCTTTTAGAGCATAAAATATTATTAAAAACTAAGAGAACATTATAGTCTTTCCAGTAAGAAGCTGAGTATGTGGAAATATTCTTTGTATATTCAGTTATTATTTAGACACTGCTGATTGGATGAAAAACAACCTTCCAACTCTCTGTCTCTCTCGCTCACTTACACACACACACACATACAGTCTTTCGTTTAGCGGTTAAGACAAAATTGTTTCAGACAAGTTGATCTGGGAGCCTGCCTTTGGGTGTGTGCTGCGCTGTGCTTAGTTGCTCAGTCGTGTCCGACTCTGTGTGACCCCTATTGTCTTTGGGGGACATAGACAATCTGGGGAACATTAGCTGATTTTGTGAACTGCCAACTTTTCCATTTCATTGCTCGAACTATCAATCCTCTGTACATGAAACAAACAGATAAGAACATCAATCTATTAAAATCTGTGCGGGTTCAAAAACCAAAATGGAATAAACCTCACAAAGCCAGACTGACTTCATTTTAAATGCTTTTCGTTTTCAATAGAGGAAAATCTCCTTAATCTTTTATTGATGAATTCTGGAGATTGATTTGGATTTTTGGTACATGGCATTCTTAATTATTAAAGTAGATTCATTATGGTGATTATGGGAAGAAAACGCCATCCGATTTGCCCCAAGTCATTGCCTTTCTCAACTTCAATACGAAACAAGAATTCTGAATTTCTCTTAGATAGGCAGTGAAGAACCTAATTACTCCAGTTTGGGCCTTAGTATATGTATTAGTCAATGTTCACCAAAGAAATAGAACCAGTAAAATGGATGTTTACAGCTGACACTCAAGCTACTCATGTTGTTAGGCTTAGAAGTGCTACCCTCTGCACAGCTGAAAATCCATGTATAAGTTATTGTTGACCCTGTGGCTCTGCAGTGCCATATGAATTCAGCCAACTGTGGATGGTGTAATGCTATAGTACGTAGGTATTGGAAAAATTTGCATGTTAAGTAGACCCACACAGTTCAAGTCTGCATTGCCCAAAGGTCAAATATATATAGGTGTATGTGTATATATATATATATACACACACACATACACACACATAGAGAGAAGCGAGAGAGGTGGATAGATCTGGAGACCCCAGAGAAGCAATGGTATGATGCTAGTCCAAAGGCTGACAGACTTAAGACTAAGAAAGAGCCAATATTTCTATTTGAGTCTGAAGGCAAGAAACAAAAACAACAACAACAAAACCCCAATGTCCCTGCTCAAAGGCAGGAGTTCCCTCTTCTTCATGGGATGGTCCACCCTTTTCTTCTAGTCAAGCCTTAGATAAGGCCCACCCACATTAGAGAGGGCAATCTGCTTTGCCCAGTCTACTGATTCAATCTCATCCAAAAACAACCTTACAGACACACCCAGAATGCTGTTTGATAAAATAGCTGGGTACCCTGTGGCCTAGTCAAACTGAGATACAAAATTAACCATCACAGTATAATCTCCAAGTTGCAATGAGGCAAATATAGACTTCATTATCTGCTAATTCTTTGCCCCCATTTGCAGAATTTCTCTAAGGCTTAATAAGTTCTAAGGTCCTTTTATGCCCTTCCCAGTACTAAGAAATCAACACTGCAGAAATTAATTTTTATTAATTTTATTACTTTTGTCATCCCTGTCTAGTTCCTGGGACAGTAATGGACTCCATCAGCTAAACTACTATTTTTTATACCCTCATTCTAGGTGTTAAGAAACAAGACAGAGTACCTTGAAGACAGGAACAAATGAGACTAGCAGAATGCGTAACACACTGTAGGTAAGAAATAAATGTTTATTGTATTGATGGTACTAAGGAATGCTCTGAAAGGTACATTGCCTTCAACATGTCAGATTTTTAAACATCTCCATAATTATTAAAATGAGGTGGTAAAAAAATTTTAAAGTGTAACCAGTAGAAGTTACTAGAAATTAATAATACTGTCAGGTATATATTTGCTTTCAGAATGACCTTTGGTACTTTGTCCCAAAAAGGATGACCAAAATGCTTTCACATGTTCTAGAAAATGAATGGTCATATAGTGTTTTGAGAATGAACTCCAGCAATGATTTGCATTTTCTTCCCTGTTGCCAAAATTAATGTTAATACCTTCTGGGGTTCATGGCAGGGAAAATAAATGCCCTCTATCTTTCCCCTTGTCAGAAACACACTAAATCATTCAGGAGTGTTTGAAGTAACTTCTTCTATTTTTGGTCCTGTTTTTATGACCATGGAATCTCTCTTTGGAACCTGGGGAGTGCTTTCAGTTAAAGACGCATATTCCAATATGGTAATTTGTAATCTTCATTTGTATGTGCCTCCCCTAAAGGGCCCAACTCACTTTGGGAAAGTGATGTCTTCCCCTTGACTTGACATTCAGCCAGAAACAGGGGGTCCCCTCTCTTGAACATCCTACTGAATATACAAAAGCACACTGGTACCATGATTTTTAAGGAAAAAGATTGAACACTATGGATTCTGCAATAGACAAATGACAATAAGCTGGAGTCTCATATACCAGCAAACTCTTGCTAGCCTTGTGTCCTTTATAAAAGTCCTCCAAGAAATGTTCTGTAATCTGTCATACTGCCCTCTGCTGGCCTGGCCCATACTTGCTGATAGAAAAAAATGAAAAATTCCTGAAGATGTTATGAAGGGAAATTTTAGATTCCTCCTCTGGATTTGACAGCTCTCCCAGTGGAATCCACAAGTAAATGCACAAAACACCATTCATTCAACACTGTTGGAGCATTTACTCCGCTAGGCAATGCAATCACTAAGAATGTAATCATGAACAAATCACTGCTCCAGAGAAGTTTCCAGTCTAGCAGGAAGGATGGGCTAGTAAACTAGTAACTACAGAAGAGATGAAAATGTGCACATTTTTTTTTTTTTTTGGCTGTGCTGGGTCTTCACTGTAGGCTTCTCTACTTGTGATGCTTGGGCTTAGTTGCCCTGCAGTATGTGGGATCTTAGATCCCCAACCAGGAATGGAACCTCTATTGGAAGGTGGATTCTTTTACCACTAGACCGCCAAGAAGTGAAAAGTGAAAGTGTTAGTTGCTCAGTTGTGTCCGACTCTTTGCAACTCCATTGACTATAGCCCTCCAGACTCCTCTGTCCATGGAATTCTCCAGGCAAGAACACTGGAGTGGGTAGCCATTCCTTTCTCCAGGGGATATTCCTGACTCAGGGATTGAACCCAGGTCTCTTGCATTTCAGGCAGATTCTTCACTGTCTGAGCTGCCAGGGAAGCCAGAAAGTCCCTGAAAATGCCCACATTTGAGTAACAACAGTGTTGGTGGTCTTCCTGATTATGACTATGGATCCTATTCTTTTTCTTGCTATATGTAAAAGACCCTATCCTGGTATTGATGCACTTAGTCCAAGTATTTGTCATTGTAGAAGTGTGACACTCCACATTTCCTTTGAGCATGGGCCTGTCCCATTGTTTGTCTAGAAGACGACTACTTAAAGATGCTTGTTCCTCAATTTGGGCATATAGATAAAATGCGGTGAATGGTTAGCTAGTGTTTTAACATGTGGTTATTGAGACATTCTCAATCATTAAGATGTGTCTAGAACAGCTATCCAGTTTCTAAAACACTTGATATTCTGTGCCTTCTCACCAAGATTCCTTGCCTGAATAAACCGTGTTGGCAATATAATTTGGTGGGTTAAAACGTAAAGAATAACAGGTTAATCATTTGCATCAAAAGTATGGCCAAAATTTAACCCAAATGTCCCAGGTAAATCTAGGAATGTATGTACACGAAGGTCAGAGGAAAGACTGAGACCAACAAGGTAAGCTAAGGTCTGAGACAGTGGATGAGACTGGAACTCTTATTTTGAACTGTACATGGCAGACTCGCAGCTGCAACATCAGAATCCCAGGAGGGGCTGTTGTTTCCTCCTGAGTATTTTGGTTTTCTTATGTTAGAGCAATTGCCATTCAGGGGATCTTGGCCCAAAGACCTTGGTTTACTGAATCAAGGAATTTCATAGTTTTCCAACTGACTGTGTTTGTTCTATCATAACAAGATTCAATTAAAAAAAAAAAAAAAACTTCATTTAAGAAACCATAATATATTTATAAAATCATTTAAAGCAAGACTAAAGGGATACGGTTGCTTAGGTATCTTTTCTCATTAATAACATGTATTAATAATTGCTTAGTTCAACCTGTTTTTTTTTTCTTACACTGAGTGGAATATACGTTTCTGACTCACTGATTTTTTTTCTGTTTTCTTTGTGTTTTTGTGTTTTGTTTCCTTTTAACATGTCCGTGACTCCAAGTTATGTATAGCTCTTCTTCAAAAAAAAAATTCACTTTGAAAATTTCCCCTTCATTCTGGATTTTTTCTTGTTCTCTGCTATTTAAAAAATTTATGTATGTATTTATTATTGAAGTATAATTGATTTACAATGTTATATTACATTCAGGTGTATATCATAGTGATTTGCTATTTTTATAGACCGTGCTTCATTTAAAGCTGTTATAAAATAATGGCTATATTTCCCTGTGCTGAACAATATTCTTGTTGCTTATTTGTTTTATACACAGTACACCCCTACCTTGCCCCTCCCCTCTCCCTCTCTCCACTGGTAACTACTAGTCAGTTCTCTATGTATGTGAGTCTGTTTCTTTTTCGTTATATTCACTAGTTTGTTGTACTTTTTAGATTTTATATATTAGTGATAACAGAGTATTTGTCTTTCTCTGTCTGACACATTTTACTAAGCATAATACCCTCTTGGTCCATCCAAAAAAGAATTTTATTCTTTTCTTATGACTAATACTCCATTGTGTATATATGCCACATATTCTTAGTTCATTTGTCTATTGATGGACACTTTGGTTGCTTCTATAGCTTGGCAATAGTAAATAATGCTCCTGTTAACATTGGGGTGCGTGTATCTTTTTGAATTAGTGTTTTTGTTTTCTTCAGATATACACCCAGGAGTGGAATTGCTGGATTATGACAGTAGTCCTATTTTGAGTTGTTTGAGGAAGCTCCATATTGTTTTCCATAGTGGCTGCACAAATTACTTTCCCACCAACAGCATGCAAGGGTTCCCCTTTATCCACATCCTTGCCAACACTTGTTATTTTTAGACCTTTTGATGATAGCCATTCTGACAGGTGTGAGGTTTTACCTTGTTGTGGCTTTGATTGAAATTTTTCTGATGGTTAGTGATGTTGAACATCGTTTTATGTGCCTGTTGGCATCTTTCTTTCTTGTTTGAAAAAAATGTCTATTCAGGTCTTGTGCCCATTTTTAATCACCTTGTTTATTTTTTGATATTTGAGTTGTATAAGTTGTTCATGTACTTTGGATATTAAACCTCTTATTGGTCATATCATTTACAAATATTTTCTCCCATTCAGCAGATTGTCTCTTCATTGTGTTGATGGTTTCCTTTTAAGTTTGATGAGGTCCCATCTGTTTATTTTTGCTTTTGTTTCTTTCACTTTAGGAGTCAAATCCAAAAAAATGTTGCTATGATTTATATCAAAGACTGTCCTGCCTGGTTCTGGATTTATCATAAGTGAAAAACTCAATAACTTCCAATTTAACAAGAAAAGTTATAACAAGTGCCTGCTTAAGTCTTAATTAGTTCTCTGAGTTCTAAAATGTTCTGTTATTTTTCTTATGACATCCGTTTTTGTCTTCCTTACTGTAACGAGTAAATAAAAGTATGAAGAAAAGATCAAACTTTGAAAAATATGCTCACCATAATTTTAAAATGATGTTTGCAACTGAATTTTTGTGCATTTTTTTTCACGTGGACTATTTTTAAAGTCTTGATTGAATTTGTTACAATATTGTTTCCATTTTATGTTTTGGTTTTTGGCCATGAGGGATGTAGGATCTTATTTCCCCAACCAGGGATTAAACCAGGACCCACTGTATTGGAAGGTGAAGTCTTAACCTCTAGACTAGCAGGGAAGTCCCTTCATTTTATCATTTACTTTTATTATTAAAGAAAGGTTTATACTGGGACATACTAATATTCCACTGGCTATTTCTCACCAATAGAGCTTGGATATTTGGGGATCTGCCATTTTGGAGATAAAAATAAGACAGTGGGTAAGTCATGCTTGGATATAGACCTACCACCCACCAACCAAAGCTTATCGCCAACTTCTAGCAAAATAGTATACAGCAGGTGATGAAATGTTTGTTGAATGAATAGTTGAAGGGATGAGTAAATCTGTTTCTGCACCTTGTATAACCAATGGTTATTACTTGACCAGAGTCACACAATTACTTATGGAACAATTCCGGAAATGAAGCCCAGTTTCTTGACTTCCAGCAAATGTGCCCCCTCTGTTCTACCTCCTCATTGGACCGGAACCAAATGTCACTCAGCCTCTTCTTATCTGCTCTTACAGTCAGATTTGAGTGATAGAGTGCAAGGCCGAATGACTGGCATCTTTTGTTTCTATTTTGGGGATGGATTTTTTAAAGTGAGTTTTTGTTATCTATTATGGTTTAGTTAGAAAGTGGGAAAGGTGGAAATTAAGAAAGTGATGTGAGATGTTAGAGTTGAACCATAAAGAAGGCTGAGCACCAAAGAATTGATGCTTTTGAATTGTGGTGCTGGAGAAGACTTGAGAGTCCCTTGTACAGCAAGGAGATCAAACCAATCGATCCTGACAGAAATTAATCCTAAATATTCAACGGAAGGACTGATGCTGAAGCTCTAATAATTTGGCCACCTGATGCAAACAGCCAACTCATTGGAAAAGACCTTGATGCTAGGAAAGATTGAAGGCAAAAGGAGAAGGGACGGCAAAGGATGAGGTGGTTAGATAGTATCACTGACTCAATGATCATAAATCTGCACAAACTCCGGGAAATAGTGAAGGAAGAGGTAGCCTGGCATGCTGCAGTCCATGGGGTCACAAAGAGCTGGGCTTGGCTTAGCGACTGGACAACAAAAAGAGTAAAGGATTTAAAAATTAGAAAAACTCTATAAATCTATTTCTCAGATGGGTTTATATTTGACAGGCATTGCAATATAGCTTACCCTATTTTCTACACCATAAAAAGTAGTTATTTTTGGACATCTTGTGATCCAGAAATGGAGGATTCTATAATGACTGGCCTTCCCACCGGTTTGTTTCACCCTGTTAAGGGATGATGTGCTGTGTGCTGAGTTAAGTCACTTCAGTCAAGTCCTATTCAGTAACAAATTTAGTATATTTAAGATTGCCTATAAACCCACAACTCAGTTTTGTCTTGAGAGGCAAAATCTTATAAATAGAGTGCAGTTTGAATCCTGAAAAAAAAAAATCTCCGAATCTTTAATAACAGATGAAGTTAAATTGCTCTTAATTTATTTAAACTGAAAAATGTCCTTCTAAAAACAGACTTGGATCATGAGACCAGTAGAGAACATATCTGAAGATTCCTCTATCAGAAATAGCCAGCATAATACAGGAAATGTGATCCTTTTTTGGAAATGTAGCAAGGGCTTAAGTGCAGGTACTTGGATGTTCTCTGATAAAGTGAAAAACTCTAAACATTCATCTGCTTTAGGAGTTTAACAAGGGAAGAGAAAAAGCAGTGGTTAGAAATGATCTACAGGATAGGAATGAAGACCAGCTTTCTGTTTTGAGTGCTTTGCAAATGTGTATTTCTGTGTGTCTAATACAATAAATAAATACTCTCCAGCACTTCAGATTATTTATATTACTCTGGCGTTTCCATAATCTACTCGTGTTTTAAAATCTCTTTTATCACACTCAGGTTTATTGATTACCAGCATTGCTTTCTATCACTGTGAATTTTAAATTTTTTTTAGATCTTCCAACTTTCTTACCACAAAAATATATTAAGATTCTGAATCTGCCTTATCAGGAAACAAGAAACATAGCATATTGTGGTAACATATTGTGGTAGAAGGCAAAGCAAGGACCATCGAACTGTTTAGATTTAAATCCCAGCTTGGCCACTGCCTCAGATCTTTGACCACTGGTGTCAAAGTGTTTGAGCCTAATTTTTTTGAATATTCAATAGAAACTGTAAAACTCATATAGAGTTGTTATGAGCTTGAGATGAGATAATCTGTGTAAAATCTTAGCTCAATAACTGGCCCTTAATGAAGGTTAGTTCTTATTGTTCTTATTATCTCCTCACCCTGATTAGAATCTGTCACTCTAAGGAACTTCCCTGGTGGTGTCCAGTGGTTAAGACTTTGCCTTCCAACACAGGGGGTGCAAGTTCCATCTCTGGTCAGGGAGTTAAGATCCACATGCTTTGCAGTCAAAAAACCAAAGCATAAATCAGAAGCAATGTTGTAACAGACTCAATAGAGACTTTTAAAAATGGTCCACATCAAAAACAAACAAAAACAAAACTTAAAAGAATCTGGCACTCTGGAGTTAGCTAAAATGTTAAGGTCTTGGCTGAATAGGCAAAGTGAGGAATGTTCTCTTACAGCCTTTAGAGCTTGAACTCTGGACCTCATTTGATCATAAAAGGAGGAGTGTATGTGTGTGTGTGTGTGAGAGAGAGAGAGAGAAAGAGAGAGAGAGACCAAGTCAGAGACACCCATCATTTGGAGACTTGACACAGCTTCTGGGTATCTTTTAGTCTTTACCCTTCTCTCTTCTTCTTGCTGGCACACCTCTTCAACCTGTCCTTGCATCTCTTGTCTCCTTCTCCACACTGTCCTAGAAGATCACTTCCTTTCATGTCCATAATTTTAACACTCACATATCTGCTGATGGCACCAAAATCTCTACTTAATATTTACAGCTCTCCTGAGCTTCAGATTTGTATCCCAGTGGCTCTTTGGGTGTCTTCCTCAAGTGTCCCTTAGTCTGTTCAAACTCAGCATTTAAAAATCTGGGCACATTATGTTTAATCCCCTCTCTTAGCTGCTAACCTGATTCTCTTGATTTCCTCTCATTGGCTGGTAAGGTCACCATCTACCCAAAACTGTTGATTAATAATCTCAGAGTCATTCTGAACCCGGTCTAAGTTAACTCGCCTGTCAACCCTACTTCTAAATCAACTCTCATTTCTTTGCCACCAGCAAGTTACTAGGAAACCCAGTTGTTGTTGTCCCAGAAGTCAAGTGAGGTGATTGACTATGTAAAAGGCTGAGGAGTGGAGCACAGGAGCAGCTTCTGTAGGCTGGTTCAGGGAGAGACCTGATGAAAATGGTCTTCAGAGACCAGGAGAGGAGAGGAATTGATAACTCTTGAGTATTAGCAGAGCTTTTAAGGAAGTTTGCTCAAATGTGCAGAGAAATTGGTTGGAAACTGGCATCGGAGGAAGTGGATTGAGGGGAATTTGTTGGTTTGTCTGTTTCCTTGTTTAAGTTTTTGTGCTGGTGGTGATGATCCAGAAGAAGGGGTGGAGATAGATAAAATAGAGAGGTGGGAACATTTGGGGTTCCATATATTTGAAAAGGTGAGAAGATGTCAACTCTTAACTCTTGAGCACTGGCTTTATTGGTTCATCCTGACTATTTTTGTTTTTCCGAATGACTGCAACACTTTGTTCATGGTCAGTGTTTAGTGAATCTGTATGTACTTGTTTGTTCTTTTGTTAATGTAGAAAAGAAAAAAGAATGCATACACTTTTTAAAAAAAATTTAACTGTGCTGGGTCTTCGTTGTGGCTCATGGACTTCTCTAGTTTTGGTGCACAGGCTCCAGAGTGCAGGGGCTTAGTAGTTGTGACATACTGGCTTAGTTGCCCCCACAGCTTGCAGGGTCTTAGTTCCCTGACCGGGGATCGAACCTGAGTCCCCTGCATTGAAAGGCAGATTCTTAACCCCTGGACTACCAGGGAAGTTAAAAAATGCACACTCTTTAAATTTTCTTCTTCCCTCTCTCTTCCATATTGTACCCTGTTGTACTCTACTTCATTCCCTTAGTTCACTCAACGTTATTTTCATAAGGAGGAGAGAGAGAGGGCAGTAGTTGGGGGGAGAGAGAGACAGAGAGAGAGGTGGGAGGGGAATCTATGAAACTTTATGGAAATTTATTGTTCAATTTTGGAACAAATAAGAGCCTGGCAGTGATGGAAATGCTGTCTTCTCTATCCCTGCCTCACGTGGAGAGCCCCATCATCTTCAGGATACCCTAGCTGTCAATCAACCAAAGTCCTCCGTCACTGGGGCTTTGTTGCCGATGGATAGAGGGGCTGTTCTCCCACCCACTTTCCCTCCCCCTCTTCTGATGCCACAGTGTTTTCCTCTCTGGCTCCATCCCTGTGTTCCTAACTGTCTCTCCACCTACACACGCACAGGGACTGATTTCCTCTGTGGGGCAAACTTTTTATCTTCCTTATAAAACTTGAGTGTATTTTGTGTTGCTGAGTTCTCTTTCTGTTCTGTGTCTAGAGAGCCTGTTCTAAACCCTGGTGAGGACTGAATGCTAAGTTGCTTCAGTTGTGTCGGACTCTGTGTGACCCCGTAGACGGCAGCCCATCAGGCTCCACCGTCCCTGGGATTATCCAGGCAAGAATACTGGAGTGGGTTGCCATTTCCTTCTCCAATGCATGAAAGTGAAAAGTGAGAGTAAAGTAGCTCAGTCATGTCTGACTCTTAGCGACCTCATGGACTGCACCCCACCAGGCTCCTCCATCCGTGGGATTTTCCAGGCAAGAGTACTGGAGTGGGGTGCCATTGCCTTCTCCGGGTGAGGACTGTATAGAGGCATTCTAAACTTCTCTTTCTCACATTTTCTAGCAATTAAATATCTTTGTTTAAAAAAAAAATGTTTGGCCTGAATCTTTAATGATGAAGCAAATCAGACCACCACTTAAGTACCTTAAAGATAATTGAGTAATCATCGATACGTCTCACCTGTTAGCCATGTGTTTGATTTTGGATGACTCTGGGCCTGGGAATGAATGGCACACCCTGCAAATTTTCCTGCTCTGGGGAAAACTATCATCTCCCTGATCCTTCCAGGTCAGGATCACAGGGAGAGCCATGGATTCCATAGAAGAGCTGATGTGGGGCTATTTTAAGATTTCCCTAATTCAGGGATTTGGAAACCAGCAATTGGCTCCGGCAATACAAACTGAGGCCAAACTTCTATGGATTTGAAGTTTTCTCTTACATATGTAAATGCTGCAGATTCTCACCACATCCTTATTAATTCACGCAGTCAGCCTTGCACAGCCTGTATTTCAGGCTCTCAACTTTCACCCCAAAGCTAAGATTCTCTGTTGCCTTAGCTTCTGATGCCCTGTGTGTGTGTGTTGGGGTGGGAGGCGGGGGGGAGTGGAGAGAGAGAGAGGGAGAGAGAGATGGCACTCAGAGCCCCTATGGAAGAAATAGGCAGTAGGACCTTCCTGTGTTTAGACTAGAAGCCTGACACAGGCCAATTGTTTCTTAGGTTGATTGGTGATTTGTGATGGGGTCCAGTACAAAAGGAGAATCTGGACCAATCCCTGTCCTTCTCTTGTGTTTTAACTAGGCAATATGGAAATAATTAAGTACTTACTAATAAGAGAGAATCTAAAGTTGCAAAGAAAACAAGCGTGGCCAGGGAAGGCATCATGGGCTTGAGTGCTGAGTTCATGATGAAGGTAATCCTAAGACACCAACTGATGGAAAGAAGACCTTAACCCACATAAGAGAAGCTTCATCCACTAGGAAATGAGGTTAACTGGTATTCAAGGCCTAAAAGTTACACAATTCTAAAGGTCCTATATAAGAAAAAGAATATAAAATGACAAATATAAAGTCACTAGAGTCTCACCCAGATTCTTGGTAAAGACCCAAGCCAGTCATAGACCTTAAAGTTTAAACTTTGTTGAGTTCACACAAAATCCTGCTAAGCACTACAGGGGCTTGATTTTTAATGGTGTTCAGAGCTTTCTTCAAGTTAGTAAGCATCCTAAAAATAAACCCCACTTAACTTGTGTGAGATATTTTCATTGTAGCAAAAGCCTGATTAAAGTATGATGTGTACATCAAATATATTGACAGCAGGCTAGCAAATTAGCAGATATATTTGTTTATCTGATTACATTGGCAACAGGAAAAGCATTGAGTCCACTAATAAAGAAAACTACCTAGATTGCTAGGGTTTCTTTCTCATTAGCAAGCTATAAAAAGTCTCCACTATTGTAGTGCCCTGCCTTCCAGGCTATTGGGGTTACATTCTGAGGTTATAAGCTGCCTCTTATACTTGCTCTTTTCTCTTCAAACCTAAGTTTCTTATAGTATTTGAAAGGGTCCTGGAAAGAAACATATAGGAAAAAGAATTTCAGTAAGTATATAGTTTCTTTAAACTTGATGCCTATATAAGACTCAATATGATAATTTAATGTAGATTAAATTTATCTCAGATTTATCAATTTTTCCTTTATGATTAATGTATGGTAATCCTTTTCAAAGTGATCTTTTTCTAAATCTTGGCCTGTCTCAAAGTCACAAAGATATTCTATGTTTCTTCTAAAAGTTTCATCGTTTTACCTTTCATATTTGTACCTATAGTTCATTTAAGATTGATTTTTATGTTATGGTGTGAGGGAGGGATCAAGATTCAGTTTTTCCGCCCATATTATCAGTACAAATGAAGTACAAATGAAAACCCTAATGTACTTATACTATTATTGAGAGATTATTCTCCATGGACCGCTTGTATGTCTGTATGTCTTTTTTTGGGGGGAGGGGGGAGGGGGTGTTGGGTTGGGAAATGCCACACAGCATGCAGGATCTTAGTTTCCAAACCAGGGACTGAACCCATGACCCCTGCAGTAGAAGCCGAGTCCTAACTACGGGACTGCCAGGGAAGTCCCTGTGCGTGTTTTGCAAGCAGAGATAATACTGCACTTTGAGAGCTTGCCTTGTCCCTAATTACCTTTTCAGAGATGTTTGAAAAGTTTACAGCCTCGGAAGATAAAGATAGTATCTCCTTCTAGAGTAAGGCAGGCCCACTCACCATCCACTTTAAAAGAGTCAGTTCCCGTAAGCACAGGATTGCTGTCCTGTGATGCGCCTCACTGCTCATGCAGGTGCCATCTGGCTTTACTTGCATTACTCTGTGTGAACTGTGGGCTTCCCAGGTGGCACAGTAAAAAAGAATCCGTGTGCCAGTGCGGCAGATGCAAGAGATGTGGTTTGGACCCCTGGGTCGGGAAGATGCCCTGGAGTAGGAAATGGCAACCCAATCCAGTATTCTTGGAGAAATTGCCTGGAGAAATCCCATGGAAAGAGGAGACTAGTGGGCTACAATCCATGAAACTACAAAAAGTTGGACATGACTGAGCACACGCTGGACTGGAAGAAACACAAGCTGGAATCAAGATTGCCGGGAGAAATATCAATAACCTCAGATATGCAGATGACACCACCCTTATGGCAGAAAGTGAAGAGGAACTCAAAAGCCTCTTGATGAAAGTGAAAGTGGAGAGTGAAAAAGTTGGCTTAAAGCTCAACACTCAGAAAACGAAGATCATGGCATCCGGTCCCATCACTTCATGGGAAATAGATGGGGAAACAGTGGAAACAGTGGCAGACTTTATTTTTCTGGGCTCCAAAATCACTGCAGATGGTGACTGCAGCCATGAAATTAAAAGACACTTACTCCTTGGAAGGAAAGTTATGACCAACCTAGATAGCATATTCAAAAGCAGAGACATTACTTTGCCAACAAAGGTCTGTCTAGGCAAAGCTATGGTTTTTCCAGTGGTCATGTATGGATGTGAGAGTTGGACTGTGAAGAAGGCTGAGTGCCGAAGAACTGATGCCTTTGAACTGTGGTGTTGGAGAAGACTCTTGAGAGTCCCTTGGCCTGCAAGGAGATCCAACCAGTCCATTCTGAAGGAGATCAGCCCTGGGATTTCTTTGGAAGGAATGATGATAAAGCTGAAACTCCAGTACTTTGGCCACCTCATGCGAAAAGTTGACTCATTGGAAAAGACTCTGATGCTGGGAGGGATTGGGGGCAGGAGGAGAAGGGGATGACAGAGGATGAGATGGCTGGATGGCATCACTGACTCGATGGACATGAGTTTGAGTGAACTCCGGGAGTTGGTGATGGACAGAGAGGCCTGGCGTGCTCCAATTCATGGGGTCGCAAAGAGTCGGACACAACTGAGCGACTGAACTGAACTTAAGCAGAACTCTCCCTGTTGGGAATGTAAATTGTCACGTCCATTTTGGGGAACTGTTTGACAGTATCTACTAATGCTAAACAATTTATGCCATGACTCAGTAAGTTCCTTTCCTGGGTTTCTATAGAACCCAATACATTTCTATTCCTTTTTTTTTTTAATTTTATTTTTAAACTTTACAATATTGTATTAGTTTTGCCAAATATCGAAATGAATCCGCCACAGGTATACCCGTGTTCCGCATCCTGAACCCTCCTCCCTCCTCCCTCCTCTACCCTCCCTCTGGGTCGTCCCAGTGCACCAGCCCCAAGCATCCAGTACCGTGCATCAAACCTGGACTGGCGACTCATTTCATACATGATATTATACATGTTTCAATGCTATTCTCCCAAATCTCCCCACCCTCTCCCTCTCCCACAGAGTCCATAAGACTGATCTATACATCGGTGTCTCTTTTGCTGTCTCGTACACCGGGTTATTGTTACCATCTTTCTAAATTCCATATATATGTGTTAGTATACTGTATTGGTGTTTTTCTTTCTGGTTTACTTCACTCTGTAAAATTGGCTCCAGTTTCATCCACCTCATTAGAACTGATTCAAACGTTTTCTTTTTAATGGCTGAGTAATACTCCATTGTGTATATGTACCACAGCTTTCTTATCCATTCATCTGCTGATGGGCATCTAGGTTGCTTCCATGTCCTGGCTATTATAAACAGTGCTGCGATGAACATTGGGGTACACGTGTCTCTTTCCCTTCTGGTTTCCTCAGTGTGTATGCCCAGCAGTGGGATTGCTGGATCATAAGGCAGTTCTATTTCCAGTTTTTTAAGGAATCTCCACACTGTTCTCCATAGTGGCTGTACTAGTTTGCATTCCCACCAACAGTGTAAGAGGGTTCCCTTTTCTCCACACCCTCTCCAGCATTTATTGCTTATAGACTTTTGGATTGCAGCCATTCTGACTGGCGTGAAATGTTACCTCATAGTGGTTTTGATTTGCATTTCTCTGATAATGAGTGATGTTGAGCATCTTTTCATGTGTTTGTTAGCCATCTGTATGTCTTCTTTGGAGAAATGTCTATTTAGTTCTTTGGCCCATTTTTTGATTGGGTCATTTATTTTTCTTACATTTCTATTCCTGATAGAAATGTATCTATGTGTTTACCAAAAGCCATATACAAGAATGATCCTAGACACACTCTTTAGAATTGCCTCCAATACAAAACAACCCAAATGTCCATCAGCAGTAGAATGAACCGATACATTGCTATAGACAGATTTCATTGCTTCATACAATGAAATACTACAAATAAATGAGCATTAAAAAAACTACAGTTACAGCAATGTGGAGGAACTTTGCAACATAACATTGAGTGGAAGAAGCAACATGCAAATCAGTACATATACCAGTGGTATATTCCAGAACAGGAAAGCTAATACATAGTGTTAAACATCATGATGGTAGTTTTCTTTGTTGGTGGTTAGTGAAAGGCATAGGGCACTGAGGGATTCTCCAATGGTGCTAATTATGTTCTCTTTCTTAAGCTGAATATTGGCTATGCAAGTGTGTGTCTGTTATGTGAATGCATTAAGCTGTAAACACATGAGTTGTGGACTTTCCTATATGTATACTATGTTCCACTAAAAATACAGAAATAACAACTCTGAGGCCTTTTACTTAGCAGACTAAGTTAGCTCAAATAATAATTCTGTCTAATGTTACTTCATTCAAGATTAAACAGAGCATAATTTTGAGCTCCACTGGGCTTGGAGGGCAGAGTTCAGAAACTCCATACAGAAAACAATAGTCATAGTGCTAAAATTGCTTTAAAAATGAAGTTATTGAATATTTATATGTCTTCATGCATGCTTGGTAATTTTTCTTATTTTTTGAAAAGTTGAAATATGTTACAGGGTGAATCATGCAAATTCAGAGTGTATTTTTTAAGATAAAAATTAAGAAATTTACTTAATTCAAGATTGTCTTTGTAAATTGGTACAGCTACTGTGGAGAACAGTATGGAGGTTCCTCTAAAAACTAGAAATAGAGCTATATGATCCAGCAATCCCACTCCTGGGCATATATCCAGAGAAAACTGTAATTTGAAAAGATACATGCATCCCAGTGTTTATTGCAACACTATTTACAATCACTAGGACATGGAAGCAAACTAAATATCCATCAACAGAGGAGTGGATAAAGAAGATGTGGTATACATATACAATGGAATATTACTCAACTGGAGGAGGGCATGGCAACCCACTCCAGTGTTCTTGCCTGGAGAATCCCATGGACAGAGGAACCTGGTGGGCTGCAGTCCATGGGCTCACAAAGAGTCGGACATGACTGAGCAACAAAGCACAGCACGTTACTCAACTAAAAAAATAAAGAATGAAATAATGCCTTTTGGAGCAATATGAATGGACCTAGAGACTGTCATACTAGTGAAATAAGTCAGGCAGAGAAAGACAAATATACAATATTGCTTATATGTGGAATCTTAAAAAATGATAAAAAATGAACTTATTTGCAAAGCAGAAACAGTCACAGATGTAGAAAACAATCTTATGGTTACCAGGGGGTGAAGGTATTGATAAGTTGGAAGATTGGGATTGATATAGACACACTACTATATAAAACATGTTCAAAGCAATCTTAGTCATTGATGAGCATGATTCCATTGAGTCTCACAAGCCCTTGAACTCTACACACAACCCCAAACCCAACATCATACTTGGACTAGTTCATGACTTTTCTTTTGGCTGCCTTGGGTCTTTGTGGCACGTGAGGATCTTTCATTGTGGCACACAGACTCCCTAGCTGTGGCGTGGGCTTAGTGGTTGCAGTGCATAGGCTCTCTAGCATGGCACATGGGCTTAGTTGCTCCGCAGTGGCATGTGGAATCTTACTTCTCCTACCAGGAATTGAACCCCCACCCCCTGCATTGCAGGGCAGATTCTTAACCACTGGATCACCAGGGAAGCCCCAGTTCATGACTTTAAAGAGTGTTACAGTTTACTTTACCATTCTTATAGCGACATAAACCTAGCGAATATAATTTATGAAATGACAGCACGTAACAGGAAGAATCTGAAGAATAATTTTTAAGTGAGCAGTGAATGGAAATAACCACCGTTCCCTCAAAACCTGCTCTGCAAAACTTAAGAAATGATGAATTACTCATACCACTTGCTCATTTGTGTTCTGACTCATTCGCCTTTGAACATCATGTTAAAGGAAGTTAACAATACAGAAAGTTAACCCAAGCTTATCAAAGTGTGCAGGACAGATTTATCTGTAACAAATTTTAAAGAAGCTTATGTTAATTGGCTCTGTTTAAAAATCCTTTTTTTTGCTGAGGCTAGAATTTATTATTACACCAGAATACCAAAGAAACAGGAGTAATTATGTTTCCTATAACACTGTTTTTGATGTGCTAGTTGAAAGCTCTCTGCTTTAGGTCTTTAGTCTGGGCAGGACAGGGGAGATTCTTCATATAAAGTTCTAATTCTTCTGAAAAAGGCTTAGGAACCACTTCTGAGAAGATATTACAATGTAAATGAAAAAATTTTAATCATTTAAATGTGCGAATGATCGTGTAAGAACAGTAGCCTTGAGAGAAATTTTTTACTAGGTTACGTGTTAAGTCAGGAGGTGTACAATCCACCTGCAGTGGTAAAGTCTATTTTTTATAGTTTGCTTTGGAACTGGTATGAGACACCAAAAATAAGCCTATCCAGGATTAACTAACCTTTAAAAATTGCCCTTGGAAAATCAGTGTTCCATATGCTATACTAATGCAAGTATTACCTGTTAAATGCTTCAACAATTAACCAAACATCCCATGGCAGGAACAAGACAGATTTTTAAATTCTTTGAGATCCCATCAAAGATCTGCCATAAGATTCTATTCTTTTCTTTTTTTGACAAAGTTTTGGTTCCCTTGTTTATTTTGGTTTCACTGTCACAAAGATTCACGAATAATAATGAATACTTCTAAAGTTCTATACAAATTATATGCATCGTATTTATAAGCTGTCTCTTGATTTCATTTAAAAGAGAACATGGTTTGTTAAGGCAATAAAATAATGTACTAGCCAAAACATAAATAAGTTGTTCTAATATTATCTCCCAGATTCATATTTATGAAGTTAAAGCAAAGACATATGGACCTGTGAGGTAACCACATGTGAGATCTGCTTTGAGAAAAAGTTTGAAGACTTCTCTATTTGCATGGTCTGAAGGATGCACCAGTTCACTCATTCACAAACTAAGGTATATATATATATGAGGACTAGATTGTAGACACAACACTAGAAATAAAGCAGCGGAGAGAGGGGCAGTGGGAGTAAAGATTTCAAGACTCAAGGACCTAAGAATTTGGGGGGAAAGAGTGAGGATGGGAAAGACCAGCAGAGGCTGACATAGCTGTGAAGACCCCAGCAGAAAGAACCTGATAAAAAGTGTTAGAACTACCATACGACCCTGCAATCCCATTCCTGTGCATATAACCATTAGTTCAGTTCAGTTCAGTTGCTCAGTCGTGTCCGACTCTGCAACCACACGAATCGCAGCACGCCAGGCCTCCCTGTCCATCACCAATTCCTGGAGTTCACTCAAACTCATGTGCATCGAGTCAGTGATGCCATCCAGCCATCTCATCCTCTGTTGGTCATCCCTTTCTCCTCCCGCCCCCAATCCCTCCCAGCATCAGGGTCTTTTCCAATGAGTCAACTCTTCGAAGGAGGTGACCAAAGTATTGGGAGTTTCAGCTTCAGCATCAGTCCTTCCAATGAACACCCAGGACTGGTCTCCTTTAGAATGGATTACTTGGATCTCCTTGCAGGCCAAGGGACTCTCAAGAGTCTTCTCCAACACCACAGTTCAAAAGCATCAATTCTTCGGCGCTCAGCCTTCTTCACAGTCCAACTCTCACATCCATACATAACCACTGGAAAAACCATAGCCTTGACTAAGCATACCTTCGTTGGCAAAGTAATATCTCTGCTTTTAAATATGCTATCTAGGTTGGTCATAACTTTCCTTCCAAGGAGTAAGTGTCTTTTAATTTCATGGCTGCAGTCACTATCTGCAGTGATTTTGGAGCCCAAAAAAATAGTCTGACACTGTTTCCACTGTTTCCCCATCTATTTCCCATGAAGTGATGGGACCCATAGAAAACCATAGTTACAAAGTATACATGCACCCCAGTGTTCATTGCAGCACTATTTACAATAGCCAAGATATGGAAGCAACCTAAATGTCCATTAACAAAGGACCAGATAAAGAAGATGGGGACCTATATACAATGGAATATTACTCAGCCATTAAAAAGAACAAAATTGTGCCATTTGCAGAGATATGAGTGGACCAAGAGATTGTCATACTGATTGAAGTAAGTCAGAAAGTGAAAAATATCATATATTAATGCAGATATGTGGAATCTAGAAAAATGGAACAGTTGAACCTATTTGCAAAATAGAAATAAAGACACAGATTTAGAGGACAAACATATGGACACCTAAAGGGGGAAGCAGGGGAGGGATGAACTGAGATATTGGGATTTACACATATACACTACTATTATGCTGCTGCTGCTAAGTCGCTTCAGTCATATCCGACTCTGTGCGACCCCAGAGACGGCAGCCCACCAGGCTCCCCGTCCCTGGGATTCTCCAGGCAGGAACACTGGAGTGGCTTGCCATTTCCTTCTGAAATGCATGAAAGTGAAAGTGAAGTTGCTCAGTTGTGTCCGACTCCTAGCAACCCCATGGACTGCAGCCCACCAGGCCCCTCCGTCCATGGGATTTTCCAGACAAGAACACTGGAGTGGGTTGCCATTGCCTTCTTTGCTACTTTGTATAAAATAGATAAATATTGAGAACCTACTGTATAACACAGGGAACTCTATTCAGTGCTCTGTGATGACCTAAATGGGGAGGAAATCCAAAAGAAGGAGAGTATATGTATATGTATAGCTGATTTACTTTGCTGTATGCCTGAAACTAACACAGCATTGTAAAGCAAATAAACTCCAATTTAAAATAAATCAGTTGTGTAACACTTAAGAAAAAAATAAACTAACAAGAATTACAGCTTATAAATTCTTTTAAAAAATTCTTTTAAATTCTTTTAAAAATTCTTTTTTTAAAAAATTCTTTTAAAAAAAGAGGGACGTGGCGCCAGGAGTATTTTGTTTTCTTTTTTAAGTGAGTCTGTTGGCAGTGCTTGGATGTGAATGGTGAGGGGGAGGGGCCTCTGGCTCAGCCCTCTGTGGTTTCCAAATTGAAGGTGAGACATCCTGAGTCCGTACTGTTGACTGACGACAGTGAGAAGAAAGAAACAGAATTGCTGTGAAAGATGTTTGTTAAGGAAGAATTAATGTCATTTCCTATCCGATCAGATGGAGAGACGGAAGAGAAGAAAGGTAATGTGTACAGTTCTGGCTGAGGCAGTTAGACTAATACCTCCACTGTGGAAAAGGAACTCTAAAGACTTGGTAACAAGCTTTTATTTTCCATATGGTCAGATTTCTTGGCTTTATTTTATTTTTTGTTTTTTATCAAAGTATAGTTGCTGTATAATATTATGTAAGCTGTTGTTCAGTCTCTAAGTCGTGTTCAACTCTTTGCGACCCCAAGAACTCCAGCACATCAGGCTCCTCTGTCCTCCACTATCTCCCAAACTTTGTTCCAGTTTATGTCCATTGAGTCTGTGATGCTATCTAACCATCTTATCCTCTGCCACCCACTTCTCCTTTTACCTTCAGTCTTTCCCAGCATCAGGGTCTTTTTCAAAATGTCTGCTCTTCGCATCAAGTGGACAAAATATTGGAGCTTCAGCTTAAGAAACAGTCCTTCTAATGAATATCCAGGCCATTTCCTTCTCCAGGGGATCTTCCCAGATCAGAGATCGAACCTGCATCTCCTGCAGTGGCAGGCAGATTCTTGACCAATGAGCCACCACCAAGAAAGCCCCATTATGTAAGTGACGGTATACACTGTAGTGATTCACAATTTTAAAGGTTATACTCCATCTGTAATTATTATAAAATATTGACTCTATTCCCGTGTTGTCCAATATATCCTTGTAGTTTACCTGATCCCAGTTTATACCTCTTCTTCCCCTACCCCTGTAATGCCCCTCCCCCACTTCCCTCTCCCACTGGTAATCATTAATGTGTTCTCTATACTTGTGAGTCTGCTTCTTTTTGTTATATTCACTAGTTTGTTGTATTTTTTAGATTCCATATAAGTGATATAAACAGTATTTTTCTTTATCTGACTTATTTCACTCAGCATAATACCCTCCAAGTCCATCCATGTTGCTACAAATGGCATTATTTATTCTTTTTTATGGCTGAGTCATATTCCATTGTACATATGTGCTACGTCTTCTGTTTTTCTCTTTGTTAAAAATGAATTTTTACTGGAGTACAGTTGCTTTATAATGTTTTGTTTTTGCTGTACAGAAAAGTGAATCACTTACATTTATACATATATTCCCTCATTTTATCTTTTAAAACAATATTTACTTATTTATCAATTTGGGTCTTAGTTACAGTGCCCAGGATCTTTTGTCATGGCACATGGCCTCTCTAGTGGCGCTCTGGCTCAGTAGTTATGGCA
This sequence comes from Bos javanicus, assembly GCF_032452875.1. Classification (NCBI taxonomy): domain Eukaryota; kingdom Metazoa; phylum Chordata; class Mammalia; order Artiodactyla; family Bovidae; genus Bos; species Bos javanicus. The sequence goes on from NC_083880.1 coordinate 32,631,884, forward strand.
CATGAACACAGTTACTCTGTAGAATGTGGGATCTTATTTCCCCAAATAGGGGTTGAACCCAAGTCACCTGCATTGCATGGTGAATTCTTAACCCCTGGATCACCAGGGAAGTCCCTATCCCCTCTTTTTCAGACTTCCTTCCCATTTAGGTCACCACAGATCACTGAGTAGAATTCCTTGTGCTATACAGCAGATTCTCATTCATGATCTATTTTACACACAGTCATGTATATATGTCAATCCCTATATCCCCATTCATCCCACCACCCCCTTCTGCCCTTGGTAACTGTAAGTTTGTTCTCTACATCTGTTACTCTATTTCTGCTTTGCAAATATGTTAATCTGATATACCACGTCTTCTTTATCCATTCATCTGTTGCTGGACACTTGGGTTGCTTCCATATCTTGACATCTGTAAACAATGCTACTGTGAACATTGAGGTGCATTTATCTTTTTGATTGTGTTCATTTTTTGGATATATGCCCAGCAGTGGGATTGCTCGATCATATGGTAACTCTATTTTTAGTTTTTTGAGAAACCTCCACACTATTTTTCACTGTGACTGTACCAATTTACATTCTCATTAGAGTTCAATTTGTTCATCAGCAGAGAAGATGAAGATATGATATTTTGTGTTCTGAATCTACAGCTCCAGTGATAATGCATTTTAATAAAAATGAATGTTATCTCTTTACAATTACTTGGTGTCTGGCTTAGTGTTACAGTTTCAGAGTGGGAGAAACGTTAGTGTATCAATTCTCTACTTTTTAAAAAACTGGGACATGGGTTTTTTTTACAATGTTTTGTTCGTTTCTGTTGTGAATCAGCTATGTGTATACATATATCCCCTTCCTCTTGGGCCTCAGTCCCATCCCCCTATTCCCCATCTCTGTCAGCATGGTCAGCTCTCTACTTTTTATGGATGTCTTTGTTTCCTCTTGTTTCTGCTGGAGAGAGAGAGAGAGGAGGGAGAGAGAGAGAAATAGTGTGTGTGTGTGTGTGTGTGTGTGTGTGTTATAGAGATATTTGGGCAACCATATTCATCTCTGGTCACAAAGAGGCAGTGATCATACCCTGCAAACAATTGGCAAATAAAACTCAGAATCACTGCATAAAGGACTCAGCATTTGAAGGAGTCACAAGCTGCCAGCTAATGCTTTCAGAAACGACATTGAAGGAACTAATCATAACAGAATTACTAATAAGAGCTTTCAGCTGTGAATTTCTTTCATACCTACTGCCCCTTTACTGTGGAGAAGGCAATGGTACCCCACTCCAGTACTCTTGCCTGGAAAATCCCATGGATGGAGGAGCCTCGTAGGCTGCGGTCCATGGGGTCGCTAATAGTCGGACATGACTGAGCAACTTCACTTTCACTTTTCACTTTCATGCACTGGAGAAGGAAATGGCAACCCACTCCAGTGTTCTGGCCTGGAGAATCCCAGGGATGGGGTTGCACAGAGTAGGACATGACTGAAGTGACTTACCAGCAGCAGCAGCAGCAGCCCCTTTACTGTTGCTGTATATAAGTGAAAGTTAATCAAACCTTGGGGAATTCCACTCATTCTCTCTCAGCCAATAGGAAAGCATAAGAGAAGAAGGATTACTATTTATGAACTGGTTATCATGTGTTAAAGTCTCTATGCTTATTAGTACATTGAGTCCCCACAACTTTAGGAAACAGGTATTATTTTTCATTAATTTCTGGCAAGAAGCTTGATCTGCAGAGAGAGCAAAGGGTTTCTCCAAGGCCACTCAGAGCAGGATGGTATTTGTGGGTATTCAAACCAGGGCCAGTGTAGTGCTTCAGCCAGTGTCCTAAAGCATTAGGCATTTTGAAAATTGTAGAGATTGATTTAGAGCAGAGAACTTGGACTACGTGGCCTGTTTAGAGCCAGGCTTATTTCATAGTGAAGTCTGTTAAATAACTGTCTTGATCCAATAAGATTTCAGCAGAGCATTCTCCCCTCCCCCTCCCTTCTTTCCTTCCTTCCTTGTGAATCAGTACCTTTGTTTCACAGGTTAATATATATGTACACTGCTGGATGGTGGCAAAATTTCACCATGAATTACTATTTGTTTATCCATTTTACAATTAGATGATTCTAAGACAAATCTCTAATACCAATAGTAGAAATGATTATATTCTGACCAGTATGCATACATACATACAGATATAGGCATACTATATATATATATATACACACACACACACACACACACATATATATATATACACACACACATACATATATATATATTGCCTCAGACAGTAAAGAATCTGCTTGCAATGCGGAGACTTGGGTTCTATCCCTGGGTCAGGAAGATCCCCTGGAGAAGAAAATGGAAACTCACTCCAGTATTCTTGCCTGGAGAATTCTATGAACAGAGGAGCCTGTTGGGCTACAGTCCATGGGGTCCCAAAGAGTCAGACATGACTGAGTAACTAACATTTTCACTTTTCATATATACACAGTATATATATATATATATACATACATACACATGGAGAGAGAAAGAGGGAGGGAGGGAGGGAGGGAGGGAGGGAGAGAGGAGAGAGAATCATTGTCACCATTATCTTCTTAGCCTTGGGTGAGATTTTTCATCTTCCTAAAAGTCTCTTCCTCTTTATAAAATGGAGCACACCTCATAGAATTGTTGCATAGAATTGTTGTAAGGACTTCATTAAATAATGTGTGAAGCTTTTGCATGGTTGCTGGTACATAGTAAGCTCGTTGTTTAGTCGCTAAGTAGTATCCGACTCTTTGCGATCCCATGGACTGTAGCCTGCCAGGCTCCTCTGTCCATGGGATTCCCCAGGCAAGAACACTGGAGAAGGTTGCTGTTTCTTTCTCCAGGGAATTTTCTCAACGCAGGGATCTAACCTGTGTCTCCTGCATTAATAGACGGATTCTTTACCACTGAGCCACCAGGATAGCCCAGTAAGCTTGTAGTATAATGAAAAAGTTCAAGTTGTGCATACATTTCATTGAAATATTGTATATCTGTTGCTTAGGGTTTAACTTGCCTACTTCCCTTTGTACAAGATTATCTCCTAGTAATCTACACCTAGCCTGCCCTTCCTGTTGATGAGGTACCCATGACTGGAGTCAAGTCGACAATGCTTCCTAAATTGTTATCCAGTATTAATGTGTGTAATCAAAGGCACACTTCTGTCCTCTCTACATAGGGCTGTGCTTAAGCCTATTCATTTCCTTTTATGAAACCCTTTGAGATCCTCTAGGATGAAAAAATGTCATTTTCTATATTATTGCCATGTGGCATTCTGTGTCTGTTTCATGTCAATGATTTATGTGACAAAAGTATGTCATTCCTCTGCAAATCCCTTATATGCAAAATCATTCATCCCCAAATCCTTAATATGTAACTTCTTGGCCAAAATATTTTCAGGCTACAATTATTTGTAAAGTTCTTTGGAGGTCTTGGATTTAGTGTACCATCTTGGTTTAAAAATGCTATTATTAATACTCTAATTTTAAAGTCCTTTTAGGTGTTTCTTCAAGTATGAGTGACATATTTTCCTTAAATATGTGATTCAGAGAGCTTCTTGTTAAATTACAAATGTGGGCCATAAAAACAAAGGCCACATACATTTGGTAATGGATTCTAAGATAAGATACCCAAAGCACAAGCAGCTAAACCTAAAATAGATAATTTGGACTTGACCAAATGAACAACTTTTGTGTATTAGAGGACATTATCAAGAAAGTGGAAAAACCTACTGAATGGGAGAAAATATTTAGTATCCAAAATATATACAGGACTCTTACAGATCATCAACGAGAAAAGACAACTCAATTATAAGTGACCAAAGAGGACCACCTAGACAGTTCTCCAATGAGGATAAATGGTCAGATAGATGCATGAAAAATGTTAAACATCACTAGCCATGAGGGAAATGCACATGAAAATCACAAAGAGTGTACAGCACACAGAACTCTACTTAATACTTTGTAATGACCTATGTTGACAGAAGAGTCCAAATGACCTATAACGACAAGAGAGTCCAAAATGCAGTACTTGGATGCAATCTCAAAAATGACAGAATGATCTCTGTTCATTTCCAAGGCAAACCACTCAATATCACGGTAATCCAAGTCTATGCCCCCACCAGTAATGCTGAAGAAGCTGAAATTAAATGGTTCTATGAAGACCTACAAGATCTTTTAGAACTAACACCCAAAAAAGATGTCCTTTTCATTATAGGGGACTGGAAGGCAAAAGTAGGAAGTCAAGAAACACCTGGAGTAACAGGCAAATTTGGCCTTGGAGTACAGAATGAAGCAGGACAAAGGCTCATAAGTGTTTTGACAAGAGAATGCACTGGTCATAGCAAATACCCTCTTCCAACATGCAAGAGAAGATTCTACACATGGATATCACCAGATGGCCAACATCAAAATCAAACTGATTATATTCTTTGCAGCCAAAGATGGAAAAGCTCTATACAGTCAACCAAGACAAGACCGGGAGCTGACTGTGGCTCAGTTCATGAACTCCTTATTGCCAAATTCAGACTTCAATTGAAGAAAGTAGGGAAAACCACTAGACCATTCAGGTATGATCTCAATCAATTCCCTTATGATTGTACAGTGGAAGTGAGAAATAGATTTAAGGGACTAGATCTGATAGACAGAGTGCCTGCTGAACTATGGATGGAGGTTTATGACATTGTACAGGAGACAGGGATCAAGACCATTCCCACGGAATAGAAATGCAAAAAAGCAAAATGGCTGTCTGAGGAGGCCTTACAAATAGCTGAGAAAGAAGAGAAGTGAAAAGGAAAGGAGAAAAGGAAAGATATAAGCATTTGAATGCAGAGTTCCAAAGAACAGCAAGGAGAGATAAGAAAGCCTTCCTCAGCAATCAATGCAAAGAAATAGAAGAAAACAACAGAACAGGAAAGACTAGAGATCTCTTCAAGAAAATCAGAGATACCAAGGGAACATTTCATGCAAAGATGGGCTTGATAAAGGACAGAAATGGTATGGACCTAACAGAAGCAGAAGATATTAACACGAGGTGGCAACAATACACAGAAGAACTATACAAAAAAGATCTTCCCAACCCAGATAATCATGATGGTGTGATCACTCACCTACACCCAGACATCCTGGAATGTGAAGTCAAATGGGTCTTAGGAAGTATCACTACGAACAAAGCTAGTGGAGGTGATGGAATTCCAGTTGAGCTATTTCAAATCCTAAAAGATGATGCTGTGAAAGTGTTGCACTCAATATGCCAGCAAATTTGGAAAACTCAGCAGTGGCCACAGGACTGGAAAAGGTCAGTTTTCATTCCAATCCCAAAGAAAGGCAATGCCAAAGAATGCTCAAACTACGGCACAATTGCACTCATCTCACACGCTAGTAAAGTAATGCTCAAAATTCTCCAAGCCAATATGTGAACTGTGAACTTCCAGATGTTCAAGCTAGATTTAGAAAAGGCAGAGGAACCAGAGATCAAATTGCCAACATTTGCTGGATCATTGAAAAAGCAAGAGAGTTCCAGAAAAACATCTATTTCTGTTATATTGACTATGCCAAAGGCTTTGACTGTGTGGATCACAATAAACTGAAAGAGATGGGAATACCAGACCACCTGACCTGCCTCTTGAGAAACCTGTATGCAGGTCAGGAAGCAACAGTTAGAACTGGACATGGAACAACAGACTGGTTCCAAATAGGAAAAGGAGTACGTCAAGGCTGTATATTGTCACCTGGCTTATTTAACTTATAGGCAGAGTACATCATGAGAAACGCTGGGCTGGATGAAGCACAAGCTGGAATCTGGATTGCCAGGAGAAATAGCAATAACCTCAGATATGCAGATGACCCCACCCTTATGACAGAAAGCAAAGAAGGAACTAAAGAATCTCCTGAAAAAAGTGAAAGAAGAGAGTGAAAAACTTGGCTTAAAGCTCAACATTCAGTAAACTAAGATCATGGCATCCGGTCCCATCAGTTCATTTCAGTTGCTCAGTCGTGTACGACTCTGTGACTCCTTGAATCACAGCACGCCAGGCCTCCCTGTCCATCACTATCTCCTGGAATTCACTCAAACTCACATCCATCGAGTCAGTGATGCCATCCAGCCATCTCATCCTCTGTCGTCCCCTTTTCCTCCTGCCCCCAATCCCTCCCAGCATCAGAGTATTTTCCAATGAGTCAACTCTTCACATGAGGTGGCCAAAGTACTGGAGTTTCAGCTTTAGCATCATTCCTTCCAAAGAACACCCAGGGCTGATCTCCTTTAGAATGGACTGGTTGGATCTCCTTGCAGGCCAAGGGACTCTCAAGACTCTTCTCCAACACCACAGTTCAAAAGCATCAATTCTTTGGCACTCAGCTTTCTTCACAGTCCAACTCGAATCCGTACATGACCTCTGAAAAAACCATAGCCTTGACTAGACGGACCTTTGTTGGCAAAGTAATGTCTCTGCTTTTGAATATGCTATCTAGGTTGGTCATAACTTTCCTTCCAAGGAGTAAGCATCTTTTAATTTCATGGCTTCAGTCACCATCTGCAGTGATTTTGGAGCCCCCAAAAATAAAGTCTGACACTATTTCCACTGTTTCCCCATCTATTTCCTATGAAGTGATGGGACCAGATGCCATGATCTTCATTTTCTGAATGTTGAGCTTTAAGCCAACTTTTTCACTCTCCACTTTCACTTTCATCAAGAGACTTTTTAGTTCCTCTTCGCTTTCTGCCATAAGGGTGGTGTCATCTGCATATCTGAGGTTATTGATATTTCTCCTGGCAATCTTGATTCCAGCTTATGCTTCATCCAGTCCAGCGTTTCTCATGATGTACTCTGCCTATAAGTTAAATAAGCAGGGTGACAATATACAGCTTTGACATACTCCTTTTCCTTTTTGGAACCAGTCTGTTGTTCCATGTCCAGTTTTAACTGTTGCTTCCCGACCTGCATATAGGTTTCTCAAGAGGCAGGTCAGGTGGTCTGATATTCCCATCTCTTTCAGAAATTTCCACAGTTTTTCACAGTGATTGTGATCCACACAGTCAAAGGCTTTGGCATAGACAATAAAGCAGAAATAGATGTTTTTCTGGAACTCTCTTGCTTCATGGCAAATAGATGGGGAAACAGTTGAAACAGTGGCTGACTTTATTTTTGCAGGGTCCAGAATCACTGCAGATGGTGACTGCAACCAGGAAATTAAAAGACGCTTACTCCTTGGAAGAAAAGTTAGAACCAACCTGGACCGTATATTATAAAGCAGAAACATTACTTGGACTCCAAAGGTCTATCTCGTCAAGGCTATGGTTTTTCCAGTAGTCATGTATGGATATGAATTGGATTATAAGGAAAGCTGAGCACCGAAGAATTGATGCTTTTTAATTATCATGTTGGAGAAGATTCTTGAGAGTCCCTTGGACTGTAAGGAGTTCCAACCAGTCCATCCTAAAGGAGGTCAGTCCTGAGTGTTCATTGGAAGGACTGATGCTGAAGCTGAAACTTCAATACTTTGGCCATCTGATGCCAAGAGCTGACTCATTTGAAAAGACCCTGATGCTGGGAAAGATTGAAGGCAGGAGGAGAAGGGGATGACAGAGGATGAGATAGTTGGATGGCATCACCAACTCAATGGACATGAGTTTCAGTAAACTCCGGGAGTTGGTGATGGGCAGGGAGGCCTGGTGTGCTGTGGTCCGCGGGGTCACAAAGAGTCAGACATGACTGAGTGACTGAACTGAATGAACTAGATGGGAAAAGAATCTAAAAAAGAGTGGACACATGTATAACGGATTCAGTTTGCTGTGTACATCTGAAACTAACAACACTGTAAATCAACTAGACTCCAATAAATTTAAAAAAATCAGAAAAATGGAAAATAGCAAATGTTGGTGATAAAGTGGAGAAATTTGAACCTTTGTATGTTGCTGTTTGGAATGTAAAACAGTACAGCAACTGTGAAAAAGATTTTATGGTATCTCAAAATGTTAAACCTAGAATCACCATTTCACCCAACAACCCACTCCGAAGTATGTACCCAAAAGAATTGAAAAGAGGTAGCTCAGATGGTAAAGAATTTGCCTGCAATGTGAGAGACCTGGGTTCGATCCCTGGCTTGGGAAGATCCCCTGGAGAAGGGAATGGCAACCGACTCCAGTATTCTTGCCTGAAGAATTTCATGAACAGAGGAGCCTGGCAGGCCCCAGTCCATGGGTCGCAAAGAGTTGAACACGACTGAGCAACTAAGCACACAGCATTCAGATAAAAACTTGTACATGAGTGTTATAGCAGCACTGTTCACAACAGTCAAAAAGTGAAAAAAAAAAGAATGTTAATAATGGGTAAATGGATAAACAAATGTGACTTATACATGCAGTAGACTATTATTCAGCCATAAAAAGGAATGAAGTTCTGAAGCAGGTTGCAACATGGGTGAACCTTGAAAATATTATGCTGAGTGAAGTGTCAGACACAAAGGGATGGATACTGTATGATTCTACTAAAAGAAATGTCTAAGATAGGCAACTTCATGGAGATATAAAGATTACAGGCTTCCAGGGTCTGGGAGGAAAGAGAAAGTGCAAGTTATTATTTAATGGTACAGTTTCCATTTGGAGAAATGAAAATGTTTTACAACTAGGTAGAGGTGATGGTTACACAATATTGTGAATGTCCTAAATGCCACTGAATTGGATACTTTCAAATGGTTAATTTTATCTTATTGGAATTTTATCTTAATAAAAAAGAGATTGCTAAAGTACCAATTAATGTGCTAGCCTAAAATAAAACACGGAGGCTCACAAATATGTCACTAAATATCGTAGTAATTGCTGGAAAATTTTTGTTCTAAATATGTGTTGGTGACTTAGAAAATAGTGTTTATTTCCGTATCCTTTTATAAAGACAAAAACCTGAAGCTAAGTGAAGACTCATCCAACTAAAAGCATTAGAATGGCTGTAATCGAAAGTACAAACATAAGAGAAAAATTAAGACTCTGACAGCTCGAGTGGCATTTTACAGCAGATCTACTTGCCAATAGAAATGTGGGAACAGTTAAAAATAGACAAGATGAACAAATCATAACAAATGGTAGGGACTTGTCTGTAATAAGGTTGAGGTTGAATTCTTCATTGTTTTCACTCATATTTCTTCCGGTCCTATTGAAATAGAGATACATATTTTGCTACATTTTACTGGTTATGAAATAAATATCTGAGCCAAGAATTGGAAGTGTGTATTGAGCTGAGATTCTGCATCACTTAACTTTTCTGAATCTTGGTTTTCTCAACTGTGAGATGGAAATAACAGAGACTTCCCTGGGAGTCCAGTGGTTAAGACTTCACCTTCCAATCCTAGGGTTGCAGGTTTCATCCCTGGTTGAGGAGCTAGGATTCCACATGCCTTGTGACCAAAAAACCAAAACATGAAACATTAACAATATTGAAACAAATTAAAGACTTAAGAATGGTCTACAGAAAAAAAATTAAAAGATGAAAATAACAATATCCTCTTCCATGCCAGTAAGAAGCATCACAATAGATCATTTATGTAAGGCAGACTGCCTGGGATAGAGTCAACAACTATTAAACATTGAAAAGAAGACCCTCTCTATCCTAGAGCCATCTCCTTGAGATTTCTGCTTGATATTTGCTCCATATTTTAGGTCTTTTCCAGGGAGCAGTAGGAGGAGGAGTTACCTAAGTTTTGAAAATGGGAGTTTTTTAAGGAAAAGTACCATGGAGTTTTGGGCTTCCCTGGGGGCTCAGCAATAAAGAATCTGCTGGCAGTGCAGCAGCCGCAGGAGACTTGGTTTGGATTCCCGGGTTGGGAAGATCCCCTGGAAGAGGGCATGGCAACCCACTCCAGTATTCTTGCAAGGGGAATCCCATGGACAGAGGGCTGCAGTCCACAGGGTCACAAAAGAGTCGGACATGCTGACTTAACAACTTAGCACACACGCATGTGCCTTGGAGGTTTGAAACTAAACATGAGCCTCTTCTATGGTTTAAGGGCTACTCCATATAAAGTTCTTCATACACTTAAAGATTCTCATCAAGGGTCATCTCTGAATAAGCACATTCCTATTGCTGTTTCTGTGAATATGACTTTCATTAAAAAATAATTATTTATTTGGCTGCACCAGGCCTTAGCTGGAGAAGGCAATGGCAACCCACTCCAGTATTCTTGCCTGGAGAATCCCATGGACGGAGGAGCCTGGTGGGCTACAGTCCACGGGGTCACAAAGAGTTGGACACAACTGAGCAACTTCACTTTTGCTTTCACTTTTCAGGCCTTAGCTGAAGCACACGGGACCTTCCATCTTTGTGTGGCATGCAGGATCTTTAGTTGTGGTGTGGGGGATCTAGTTCCCTGACCAGGGATCAAACCTAGAACCCCTGCATGGGGGGTGCAAGTCTTAGCCACTGGACCACCAGGGAAGTCTCATGACTTTCTAAATGGTTAATCATCTGAAAATATACATTGAGAATCCAAAAGCCGGACTCTTACCTCATGCCCTATACAAAATTAACTCAGAATGAATCAAAGACCTACAGGTATGGCCTAAAACTGTAAAACTCTTTGAGGAAAACAGAAGGGAAACATTTTATGCCATTCAATTTGGCAATAGGCAATAAAAAAAAAGATAAATTGGACTTCAAAATTACAAACTTTTGTGCATCAACGGATACTGTCAACAGAGTTAAAAGGCAACCCATGGGATGGGAGGAAATAATTGCACATCATACATCTGGTAAGGGATTAAGATCTAGAATACATACATATAAGGAACTCCTATGGCTCACAAGAAAGAAACAAAAACCCATTGAAAAATAGGCAAAGGACTTGAATAAACATTTCTCCACAGAAGATAAGACAAATGACCAGCAAGCGCATGAAAAGATGCTCAGCATTACTATCATTAGGGAAATACAAGTGAAAACCACAATGAGATACCACTTCATACCCACTGGGATGGTACTAAAAAAGAAAGAAAAATAACAAGTACTTGTGAGCATGTGGAAAAGCATGAAGCTTTGTGTACTGTTGGTGAGTGTGTAAATGGTGCAGCCACTATGGAAACCAGTATGGAAGCTCCCCAAATAGTTAAAAATGCAATTACTGTTTGATCCAGCAATTCCACTTCTAGGTACATACACAAAAGGACTAAAAGCAAGGACTCAAAGAAAGAGATGTTTATATATTGATGTTCACAGCATTATTCATAATAGTACAAGGTAAAAGCAAGTGAAGTGTCCAGTGATGGATAGATGGATAAACATAGTAGATACGAACAATGGGATATTATTCAACCTTAAAAAGGAAGGAAATTCTGACACATGCAGTGACCAGGATAAGCCTTAAAAGTATTATGCTAAGTGACACAAGCCAGTCTCCAAAGGACAAATACTGTAATATTCCACTAGATAGTCAATTCACAGAGACAGCAAGTAGAAAGGTGGCTGCCAAGGAGTAGGGGAGGGGAGGGCAGGGAGTTTAATGAGTATGGTGTTTCCATCTAGGAAGACGAAAAATGCTCTGGAGATGGATAATGTTGATGGTTACATAACAATATGAATGTACTTAATGCCACAGAATTGTACACTTAAAAATGATAAATTATTTGCTCTACGTGGCTAAGAGGTTAAAGCGTCTGCCTCCAATGCAGGAGACCCAGGTTCGATCCCTGGGTCAGGAAGATCCCCTGGAGAAGGAAATGGTAACCCACTCCAGTATTCTTGCATGGAGAATCCCATGGACGGAGAAGCCTGGTAGGCTACAGTCCACGGGGTCGCAAAGAGTCAGACACGACTGAGCAACTTCACTTTCACTTTTATCACAGTAAAAAATAAAAAAAGAAACACTGAATGTGTATGAGAAGAGGTTCATCCCAATTTAAAAAAAAATAACAGCAGTAACTTAGACTATAACTTAGAGTTCAAGAATATTTGCTTTTCTTGGGAAATTTAAGCAGGCAATCCTCAGTCCTCTCAGACAGCACTGTTCAACAGAAATATAGTGCAAGCCATGTGTCTAATGAGAGAAGCAATTCAAATTTTTTAGTAATTGTATTGGGCTTCCCTGGTGGCTCAGAAGAATCTGCCTGCAATGTGGGAGAAGTGGGTTCAATCCCTGGGTTAGGAAGATCACCTGGAGGAGGAAATGGCTACCCACTCCAGTATTCCGGCCTGAAGAATTCCATTGACTGTATAGTCCATGAGGTCACAAAGAGTTGGACACGACTGAGCAATTTTCACTTTCACTGTATTCAAAGAGAAATAGGTGAAATTGATTTTAATAATTAATGGATGTATTTTAATACCATAACATCTATTTATTTAACATAATGTACTCCAAATAGATCATTTCAACATAGAGTCAGTGTAAAACTGTTTCTGAGATATTTTAGTCTTTGGGGTGGGATGCATGTGGGGTGCCTCACTTTGGTTTGAAAGTGAAAGTTTCACTGCTTTAAAAATGTTTAAAGGTAGCACTAGTTAAATTTCAAGTACTCCCTAGACTAGGGGCTACTAAATTGGCTAGGACAACTCGGCAGCATTTTTCTTTTCTTTGTTTAGCATTTATTCATTTTTGGTTGCCTTGGGTCTTAGTGGCAGCATGTGGGATCTTGGTTGGTACTTACGGGCTCTTCGTTGCATTGCTCAAGCTTCTCTCTAGTCATGTGGAGGGAGCGGAGCTGCGGCACCCCCAGTAGTTGTGGCTCACAGGAGCATAGTTGCCTCGAGGCATGTGGGGTCTTAGTTCCAAGACCAGGAATCCAACCCACATCCCCTGCATTGGAAGGCGGATTCTTAACCACTGGACCACCAGGGAAGCATTTTCTCCCCTGGAGAAATTGGTCTCTTAAGCTGAGACGAAACACCTCACAAGGTAGTCACATCTTAAATGATGCTAATGAACAACTGTGGGGGGAACTACTCAAAAGACCTGCCTCAGCTTGACAATATGACAAGTCTGGAGTGTTAAAATGAGCTACTTAAATGCAGAAGTCTGGACAGTACCTGTTTCTGGACCTAAAAGAGAACCAGAGGAAGGAAAGCTTGGTTTGCTCTCTGAGATGTGTTTATTTCTGACTGGGGAGGCCAAGAGTGAGCCAGGAAAGAGTGAAAGGAAGAGAGGAATACTGGAGTAGTGATGGTGGGTGGGGGTGGGGTGTGAAAGAGCGGTGAACAAAGACGCATCTGTGTTTGGGAGAAAAATATGATTTTATCTCAGAACTTTCCTTTTTTATCATTACATCACTCTATCCCAAGGCCAAAGGAATTTTTTTAGAGGTTGAAGATTGTATTCCCCAAGTGCAAAAGAGTCCTTCTTCCTGTTCCCTGGTTTATGGAGCAAACCCCTAAAGATTGAATCATGTGTTATATGCTGAAAGCAAGGAATCAGAATCAAATACTGACTTCACTTACAGACATATTAATAGGAGGGTTGATCAATCTGAAATGATCTGTGTTTAGCTGCTTCTGAACAGTTGTGTTCACGTAAATTTGCCTTTAAAAATGGTTTATTAAGCTCTGATATTTATTTATTTGGCCACACCATGCAGAATGTAGGATCTTAGTTCCCTGACCAGGGGTCGAACCCACCCCCAACCCCTCGCACTGGAAGCACAGAGTCTTAACCACTGGACTGCCAAGGAAATCCCTAAGTTTGTGCTAATCTTTAGTGAGTGTGGGACAAGGGATCTAGGAGTATAAAGATGAACACGTCATACAAGGACCTACTGTAGAGCACAGGGAACACTGCTCAATATTTTATAATAACCTAAATAGGAAAAAAATTTTGAAAATAATAGATACTTGTATATGTATAACTGAATCACTTTGCTGTACACCTGAAACACAACATTGTTGGTCAACTATGTTCCAGTATAAAATGAAAATTTAAAAAAATAAAGATGAACAGAAGCAGCTAGTTTTGTGCAGAAGAGAGACATGGTCATTTTCTTTCAAGCTGGTAAGTGCAAACAAACCAAAACACTTTTTTCTTTTTAAAGCAAGGAAAGGAATTTCATCCCACACCAGAGTAATAAGGGTAAGCTTCCTGGAAGAGAATTTTAAAAGCAACTGGTGTTAGCTAAGTGAAATAGGATGTCCTTCCAGGCAGAGGGCAGAATGATCAAGCATGAAACAGTGAGATGTGGGTAACTGCCCAGCAAAGAGAAATAACTTCAAAGGTTCCATCTTGTACATTTAAAGCATTACTCACTTATAACCTGTGTTGCCTAGTCTACTGTGTATTTCAGTAAGTACTTCATTCAATGCCAATATCTCTATTGCCCTGGATTATAGCAGACACACACATATACAATGACATGGATTAATAACATTTCTACTATTCACAGCAGGCTTATCTCTAGCAAGTACATGAATGTAGTCATCACAGCATGCAGCAATAGAAATACGAAAATCTGTTTCTCCAACCAGAAATGCAGTCTTAACCTGGGTGGCAGAGTAATTGAAGTCCACCAGGCAACTGAAAACAGGTCATAAAGTTGGGGTGTAAAAAACTCATGTGTAATTCCTGCCACTTGTCAGCTATTCGGGCTTGGTGACGTCAGTCTGCTAATTCTTCATCAAAATTCACTCTCCTAACTGGACTATGGTTCACAACTTGACTTGTAGGTTTTTCATGGGATAGAGTTTTAGCCAATAAAATGTAAGTAGGCGAGATCCAGAATACCTCCAAGGTTGGCCAATAACAATTTGCAAGCTCCACCTGTCCACCATGTATGTTCCAATGGCCACATTTTTCAAAATGGTAGATCGTTGCTCAAAAATTTGATCCTAAATGTGAGTATGAAGCAGAGCCCCTTCTGATGGTGAACCATTTACCCCAGCATCAAAGGAATGCATTTCTTGTTCTCTAATCCACTAAATACTTAGAGCTTATTTGCTATAGAAATTTGACCTATGCTAACTTAGGGAACAGTAATACCTACTTCACAGATGAGATGACATATATAAATCCTTAGCACAGGGCCTGGCAAAGTACTTTGGTAAGCCAAAGTACCAGTTGTTATAGTTATAATTTGGATGAGAATCAAATCATAAATTATAAATCAATGTGAAACTAAAAACTAGAAAGTTATACAATATTGGATATTCCAGACCTCTGTCTCTTGGATAGTTTTAAGAACTCATGAAATCTTATTACTTCTAATGAAGTCTTTACTTTGGAAGTGAAATTAAGCTTTCCCCAACCACTTACACATCTCAGTTGTAACCTTTCACTATACGCACACACAGCACACACACACAGACACACGCACATGTACAACCCTCTAATGGCATGCACTTGCATCTTTATATGCTTTTAAATAATAATTACTGATTCAGGGCATTCATTTTATACTTCTCAAAAAGCAAGTGTGTAAATTAGTGGAATGTATCATAACAATTCATTTACCAGTGACTGATACAGGTATACCCTTATGAAAATGCCATTAATAATGTCTGAAATCTAGAACCATAAACGAGATGGAAAATGATTTACTAAGATGAGAAACCACACTGGTGCATATCTGTCCAAAAAACTCTTACTCCAAGGTCTTAAATACAACCACAAATCTACAGGCAAGAGAGAAGTAAGGTAATTATAATCACTGGTTCTTCCATTTGCAAGAGGGGAAAACCCAACTCTTATAAAACTTCTGGCTTCCTTGGCCAGTGTTTCTTTTTTGCCTCTGTTCTCATCTCAGAGCATTAATAATGCCCAGAATATGCCTGTCCATTACAACAACTAATGAGCAGACCGGAGTTCACATACAGCTTGAACAAATTAGTCATCTGCATTTAAATGCCTTGGCTGATGATTGTACATCCATTATTACTGGGGAGCATCTGCATACCTTTCAACATTGAAAAGAATTGGGCTTTCCATATCAAATTATAGGTTTCATCTGTGGCTTTTAAGTACTGCACAAGTCAAGTTAAAAACAAAACTGACCATAATAGAAAACATCCATGATAAATTTCCCAAGAATTTACCCCCTACCCCCATCTATTCTGACATTATTCCCTTTTTTAGGTAGGTGCAATGTGGTGTTACTTTTTATTTGAAAACTATGACAAGTCAGGCTACAGCCTGAATGGGTACATTGTATAGTGTTACTGTTCAATATAAGCTAATTAAATTACACAGGTTATAAGGAAAGCATTAATATAATCCTTCCATAAAAGTTGTGATTAGGTAAATGTCTTTGTATCTTAAAATTTGCAAAGTTATATGCTGTCTTTTAAAACATGTGAAGATAGATCATTCATTTATCCATTTATGCAACAGGAGTTTTCAGGTTCCAACTAAGTGTCAGACACCATGCTGGATACAGGGGATGCTAAAATGAGTAAGACCCAATTGGCTGCCCCCAAGAACTCTGTCTAGTGGCAGAGACAAACAGAAAACACCGTTCTGTATCATAAATTAATGGAATGAATAAAATACACTCTATCATTTAAATGTTTAATTCAAACTTGACTTGCCCTTTGGCTATAAGCATTATTTTAAATGATTTGCAAGGTTGTTTTTCTATTTTGTGGTCTCTTTAAAAATCTGATGAAAGATAAAATTCTACTTCCCAAATGTTCATAATTAAAATCAAATGCACAGATAATTAAGTATACTATAAGATATCCAACAGATGTCATGGGGAAACAAGTTTCATCAAACCTGATATTTTTAAAACAATATTAGAATGCATCTGTCATTCATTCCTTCAAGTATGCATTAACTGATTTCTAAGTGTTTACTAAGTAGACTGTAAACTACAAAATTCCTGATCTTCATTGTCCATGCTTCTAATCAAGATTCTGAGTGTGCTCAAGTGAATAAGCGTGGCTCCTACCCACACAGAATTTACACTCTAATCTAAAACCAGATTTAACGTTATCTGTCCTTTAATGTTCTTAAGAAGAATTTAAACATTATCTTAAGAAAATATCAGCAGATCATGACGCTCAAAGAGACTATAACTCCAAAATCTTTAAATACCTAGTCTTTTCCACTTTCTTATGTACATACATGCATACATATACACATGCACACATGCAAAACTGCTGCTGATTTTTATAAATGAAAATTAAAAAAAAAAAATCTTAGCCAAGATTTTCAGAAGGCTGTTAGCCATGGCTGCAAAGCAGAGAGTGCCACCTCCCTCACTAGCTGGATACCCACCCATATCCTAACCAAGAGCTTCCTAACTCCCACTCTGTTGCTTTACAAAATGTGATTTTATTATTATTGTGAAATGTTGTTAACCAGTTTTTCACTGCTTCTGTTTAATAGAGATTTAATTGAATTACAACACTGCTTAAGTTTAAGGTGCACAGCATAATGATGTGACTTACATACATTATGAAATGATTATCATAATAAGTTTAGTGAAAACCATCATCATATAAATACAAAAAAATTTTTCCTTGTGATGAGAACTCTTAGGCTTTACTCTGTTAACAGCCCTCACATGTAACATAGAGCAGTGCTGATTATATTTCTCATCTTGAACATTACATTCCTAGTGCTTACATACCTTATAACTGGGAGTTTGCACCTTTGACTGCCTTCAGCTAATACCCCTCCCACCTCTGGGAACCACATATCTAACCTCTTATTCTTCAAGTTTGTTTTTGAACACCCAGTAACATTTAAATTACAATGACAATATTAACACCAAAGATTAGAAAAACCAGCAATAACATTTTGGATATGCCCAAATCTTTAATCATACCAACACTAGTTCTTTAAGCCTGATTCAAACAATGTATGATGGAGATGGATATGTTTATCTTTGAGAACAAGGACTGTATCCCAGAATAATTTAGTGTGTGCTCAGTGGCTCAGTCGTGGGGATTCTTTGCAACCCTGTGGGCTGTAGCCCGCCAGGCTCCTCTGTCCGTGGGATTTCCCAGGCAAGAATACTGCAATGGGTTGCCATTTCCTCCCCCAGGGGACCTTCCCAACTCAGGGTGGGAACTAGTGCCTCTTGCATTGCAGGCGGATTCCTTTATCTCACGGTTAAAAAAAGAAAGAAAGAAAGAAAGAAAGAAAAAGGCAGCTGAATGAAGCCTATTGTAGTAAATTTCCATATGTATATTTCAGTATCCAATGTATACTTTCTATTGTTACAAAACAACACTGATGCTGGAAAAACTTGTTCTATAGAGTTCCACCGTAGTAAAAGTTGTTGAAATAAGAGCTACCCTGTGTGTGTGTGTGTGTGTGTGTGTGTGTGTGTGTGTATACACTCTTACTAGGAAGAGCTGAAAGTTATGTTGTGAAGGAAACATTCTTACTATGGCTGCTACTCTCTGATTAAGATTCAGAATCCTAAGGAAATGCTTGTTTTCCCCAAAATGTGACAGGAAGACTCCTCAACTCTACCGAAAAGTCAAGAAGTGGTTTGCAAAGGTGAAGACAAACCGGAGTCGTAAAGGAAAAACCTTCGGACGTGGAAATGGTCTATTTGGACCCGGCAGCCCAGGCCAGCTGCAGATTCGGGTGGGGGACCGCAATCCTCAGGTCACACCCATCAGCCCCACGTCTGGTCCGGCTCCTCACTCCTGCCGTCGTCCAGTGATTTCCACGGCCGGTGGGATGGGAGGTCCTTGGGAGGCACTTGCTCTGCGGGGCTGCTCGAGGCCTCGAGAGGTTTCAGGAGCGCAGGGTTGGCGCGGAGCCTCGCGGGTTCCCCGCAGCAGCGACCTGTTCCCGCCCGCGGGGAGCGGAGGGAGTAGAACTGGGCAGCTGGGGGAAGGAAGCCCCCGGGCGCGAGGCCTCGCTTTCGCGGCTTTGAAAACTTTCCAGCGCGCGTGCCACGGCGAAGCGCGGCGGCTGCGCCCGGGGCCCCGGCGGCCCGCGCCTCCCGCGGGGAACTTTTGGGTGTTTCGGTGGCCTGTCACTCTCGTCGGCCGACGCGCCTCCCCCTGGGCTCGCGCGGCCGGAGCGCCCTCCCTCTCGGCGAGGACCTGCCCAGGCGCCGGCGGCTCCCGTGCCCGCTCGGCGCTCGCCCTGCCAGCGCCCCCGCCGCCCGGCTTCCCCGCGCCTTGCGTTTCAACCTGGCCCGGCCGCGCCCCACACCCTGAGCGCCTCGAGCCCCCGGGCGGCCCCTGGAGCAGGCAGGCGGGGAAAGGAGGAGGGGACCCACCGCCGGGGGGTGTGGGGCGGGGGGGCCTGGCTGCTGGCTCCCGGCCGACTTTTCGCCAATGGTCCAGAACGACATGTCCAAGTCGCCTCCCACAGCGGCGGCGGCGGTGGCGCAGGAGATCCAGATGGAACTGCTGGAGAACGCGGCTCCCGCGGGGGCGCTCGGAGCGGCCGCACAGGTAGCGAGAGCGCCGCGCCCTCCCCTTCCTTTGTGAGCCGCCCGGGCGCCGGGGCTCCATCCCGCCCGCCGCCTGCTCTGTTAGGATCCCTCGCCCGGCCGTCCGCTCCGGCCTGGGTCTTCCCCGCCGCCGCCGCCTCCTTCCCTCGCGCTTTGCCACCCACTTCTCCCTCTCCGGGCGCCGGCGCCCCCAGCTCCTCTCCGCCTTCCTGCTCTACCCCCCGCCCCCCCCGGCTCTTCTCCGGCTTCCATTTTCCTCTGCTTCCCCAAAGCCAGTGGGAAGGGGGCGGGGGAGACCTCCAGGTCCTCAGAGGCTGCCCCCCGAGGCCAGCCCTCCTCGCCCCTTCCCGGGAGAGGCGCATGGACAGCCATGAATCAGGCGGGCGGACTGGACCTGCTCAAGATCGTGAGTCGGGGGTGGGGGGTACGGGGGGGTCTACAACTCTGCTCCGACGCCGACCCTTTAGACCAGCTCCGAGCCGGGGTGGGAGTAGGGGGCATGTGATGGGGTGGGAGCGGGCAGGGGGGCGTGGGAGGGGGCGCTCTGCCCCTGCCTCCCCACAAGCAGCTGCGACCCCCCTGGGCACCCGGGCGTTACACCGCTGGGACAGCTCGGCTCCTCTCCTGGCACTGGCCAGGTTTGCCTGGACCCCTCGCTCGCTGCAGAAGAGAGCGAGTTGGGGACGCGAAAGTTTTTATTTTTCCCCTGGTCTTGAAATGTTAGCCATCTCAGAGAGCTCCGAGGCCACCTTCTGATGAGAATTAGCGGTTTCTGGGGAAATTCCGGGTTGCTACTCGTTGTGAAATAGGAGATGTCAGTTGTAGGCACTGGGCAGTGATAAGGTGGCTTTTACGTAAGGCTTTGGCAGGTACAGTTTGGATTACAGACACCTCCAGTTCTCAGCGGTAAGGAGTCTCTCAACTTTTCTCCTAGCAGGGAAATATTTTAAGACTCCTAACTGTGGGCTGCTTGGCAAAGAGGTTAGGGTTTCATTTAAGCATCACTTTGGAGAATGTCTCTGCTTAATGATGCTGGCTTGTTGATTTCAAACCTCCGCCTGCTAGATTGTAAATTGTGGGGAGATTCTATAGTTTTATTCGTATGTCAAATGTCTAAGTACATGATTTGTGTACTTTATATTTGTATATGCTGGAGAGAATGCCTTAGTCTTATTTACTGTAGTAAGGAGGGCAGGAGTGGGCCACAGTAGTAAAATGTTTGGCTGCTTAATTATTTTCATAGGTAATAGAAACTGACTGCTTTAGCTATTTTAATACCGTTAATAATGGTAGTTCCAGTGGCATGGTCATGGAGCTTTGTTGAACTTTATCACTGGGATTTAAAAGTGCAGATTAAAACACACCATTCATTTTGATTTGAAATGCAGGGGAAAAAAATGTAGAAACCAATCATTTGTTTAATCAGAAATCCACGTCTTTTGTAGAGGAATTCATTCTTTCCCATAGAGGTAAGACAGCTAGATTTTAGTCAGCCTTGGGCTGTTAGGCTGCCAGAACCGAGTGGGGACGTGTAACTAACAACCTACATTTCCATCTGGCCTCTGCCAGTGGGCCTGAATTCTTACCAACACCTGTCACGTTTGTTCTAGGCTCCTGATTTTATCTAGATACTCACTAGGTTAGATGAGAGCAAGAAATGTACTCAGGGACTTCCTTTTTTTTTTTTTTTTTTTTTAGGATGAAGGTCTTAAATATTGATAGAGAAAAGGACTTTTAGATCCTCTTTTCTCTTTGATCTTCCTTCAGGGTTTTTTTTTTTTTTTTTCAGTTTTTATTCTTATGATAAAAATAGAGTTCCTGAATTCCTGGAGATCAAAGTTAGGGCAAAATAGAAAGCATGACTGCATTCAGATAAGAGACACTAATTTACTTAGTGATTTATGTAGTTAAACGTAAGGCAACAAGTATTTGTGATGTTGCTGCAAACATGGAAATGATTCAGAAAGGAGAAGACACACTTGCTACCTTCATAGCATGTACATTCCAGTAGCTGCAAGGGTGATGAATGGATGACTATTGTATGGCATGGGGCTTTAAGAGAAATACTGAATCTTAGATGGTTGCTAAGGAAAAGATCACAGATAACTCTATTTGGAGTAATCTGTAAGGACTTCATGGAAGAGGTGGCATTTGAGAAGGGATTTAGAGTCTGGGTCAGATTTCAGCAGATTATCAGAGAGATGCTCCAGAGCTCTTCAGGGAGCTATTCTGACTGCCAAGTAACAGCAGTTACAAGTCTGATACATTTGTAATCCCTAGTTTGAAAAGCGTGGACAGGTACGGATTGGAGCTTAGTCAAGCAGAAGTCTGACAAGGCAATTGAGGCCACATCTTGAAGGCTTTGGAACCTGAAATGTAATGAACAACAAAAAGCCTCGGAAGGGGTTGAGGGAAGGAGCAGTGTAACAGCTCATGGAGAAGATTCACCTGGAAGCATGCTGTAAGGCAGTTGGGAGTCTCAGGAGTCCAGAGGTAGAGCTGCTGGGGGGAGATTGATGTAACGGTTTGGACAAGAAGTAGTGAGGTCTAAACTGAAAAGAGAGAAAAGATAATAGATAGGACAGGACTATGGATGGACACAGTCCAGAGACCCAGTCCATAGGAATTACAAGTGATTGAATGATAGAGGCAGGGAGGAAGGGATAACAGAGGCAGGTAAGAGGCATAAACATTCAGCTGCATCAGCATCCTTCTCCTTGCTCTACCTTCCAAAAATGAAAGCATTTCCCCCTGAATTGTGTTCATATCACAGCCCTTATCTGAGGGAAACATTGCCTTGTTTATTTGATATCTGATAAATCATGTCATCACAGGGCTGTGAAAACTTGGCAAGGCATCTCTTCCATGTCTCCGGGCGGGCTAGGCCAGCAATAAACCACCTGGGGAAAAAAGACGGTCTCTGGAGCATCCCTCTGTTTTGCGACACTGAGTCACTGTAAATCCCCCGAGAAATGGAGTTTTCGTTTGTGAAATATCTCTCTCAGCAGTCATTGGTCTGAAGAATCCTTTCTCTTTCACCTCTGGGTTATACTGCACATTCTATATGAACAAAGCAAAAGATGGAACTACACAGACTGCCCACTGATCTTTTTTCCGGTCAGAAATCCTGCGGAGGGAGGGGGCACCCTCCTACTCTCTAACCCTAGGATATGGTCATAAACAAAATAGATCTATTTCTTACATGAGAAGCAAGTGACAATCTAACTGCAAATTCTTATGAGTTCAGATTTAAGCACATCACATCCCTTTTAAGGTAACCTGTTGAACAATCTTGGTGCAAACTTGGACAGTCTGCCTCCGCAGTCAAGTTGCTGACCGCACGCTGTGCCTCCAAAACTCCAAATCTGTGCCGTCCACCACAGTAGCCACTAGCCACATGTGACTTCTGAGCACTTGAAATGTGACTGGTTTGAACTGAGATGTGCTGTGTGTGTAAAATACACATTTTAAAAGACATCAAAATATAGATCAAATAAGTAGGCAGGTACAAATCAACTAAAAACGCAGATAACTTAAAAATACAAAATACACGTGACATATATATATGTATATGTATATATATGTTTAGGTATACTTAGAGGACGAGGGCATGGCAACTCACTCCAGTATCCTTGCCTGGGAAATCCCATGGACAGAGGAGCCTGGCCTGCTACATTGCATAGTGTCACAAAGAATAAAACACAACTGAAGCAACTTAGCCTGCTTATGGCTGACTCACATTGTATGGCAGAAACCAGCACAACGTTGTAAGGCAATTATCCTCCAATTGTGTGTCTACTCAGTCAGTTAGTTATGTCAGACTGTTTTGTGACTCCATGGACTGTAGCCTGCCAAGCTCCTCTGTCCGTGGAATTTTCCAGGTGGGAATACTGGAGCAAGTTGCCATTTCCTTCTCCAGGGGATCTTCCAGACCCAGGGATGGTACCCATGTCTTTAGCACTGCAGGTGGATTCTTTACCTCTGTGCCATTGGGGAAGCCATCCTCCAATTAAAAATGAATTAAAATATAAAAATATATATACAGATGAAGAAATCTCAAGGATATTATCTCAATGAAAGTCAATTTCATTCAGAGGTTCAGAGGAGACCTGTATTTTGCAGGAGACCCCTGTTTGATTCCTGGGCCTGGAATATCCTTTGGAGAAGGAATAGGCTACCCATTCCAGTGTTCTTGGGCTTCCTTGGTGGGTCAGCTGGTAAAGAATCTGCCTGCAATGCGGGAGACTTGGTTTTGATACCTGGGTTGGGAAGATCCCCTGGAGAAGAGAACAGCTACCCACTCCAGTATTCTACCCTGGAGAATTCCATGGACTAACAGTCCATGGGGTCACAAAGAGTAGGACACGATTGAGAGACTGAGCGCAGCACAGCACAATGTATCAAAAATAGGATCACAGGGACATGAAAGTGAAAGTCTCTCAGTCGTGTCTGACTCTTTGCGACCCCATGGACTGCAGCCCACCAGGCTCCTCTGTCTGTGGGGATTCTCCAGGCAAGAATACTGGAGTGGGTTGCATTCCTCTTCCAGGGGATCTTTTGAACCCAGGTATCCCACATTGCAGGTGAATTCTTTACCATCGGGGCCACCGCGGATACCCTTTGATACATTTAGCCAGATACATTATTACAATTCACTTGCTCTGTTGCCTTTTACCATTTTAATAGAGCTACTAGAAGATTCCTATTACGTAGGTGACTTTTATTTCTATTGGACAGCATTAGTCTAAAAGCACAGCACTGGGAGTTCTCTGGGGAGTTGAACAGATCTGGATGGAGGCTGGGTGGATGCAAACTCAGGGTGAAAGGAACTAAGACCAGGATGCAGCAGAGGAGGAAACGGGTGAAGCAAGAGCAGGATCTCAGCACTTAGGCCTCAAAGAGCTGGTAACCAGCACCTCCAATTGCACCTGGAGATGAACCCACAGTAAGCAGAGGGCCTGTTTGTTTTGCTCCTGGCAACGAAACCCAGCTGGCTCCACCCCATCAGAGTTTGCCAGATGCTTCTCAAGCACATTGTCTAATACAGCCTGGTCAGGGCAACAGCCTGAATCGTGCAGCAAGGTGCTTTATCTAAAAAGAGCAGCAGCTCTTCCCCCAGGTCAGTACCACTTTCCAGAGACTTTCTGGGGTCTGAGGTTCAGTTCAGCCTTTGCAGCCTCTTCGCATAATGGACTTGGGTCCTGGGCTTCCATGTCTTGCTCCTCTAACCTTGCTTGTCTAACCTTTGCCCCCAGCCTCCATCACTTGCCTCTCTGATGCGATTTGTTCTGGCAGTGCCTGGGTGAAATTTACAAACCTGCTCATCAGGATTTCTGAGTGCATTTTAGACCTCAAAACACAACATCTGACTATCTGAGTGACTGGAGGTTTAGTTGGTTTTGTGGTTTTATGTTCCTATTCTTTTTTATTTTCCTTTTATGTAAAGAATTAGTTTACCTGTTGCTCTATTTGGTTGCATTGAATTATATAGTCTGTTGTCTTGGTCCTTTTAAGAAAAGCTGAGTGTGGGATGAATTGCGAGATTGGAATTGACATCTACACACTATTGATACTATGCATAAAATAGATAATTAATGAGAACCTACTGTATAGCACAGGGAACTCTACTTCAGTGCTCTAAATGGGAAGGAAATCCAAAAATGAGTGGACGTAAGTATACATATAGCTGATTTATTTTGCTGTACAGTAGAAACTAACACAACACTGTAAAGCAATTATACTCAAATAAAAAGAGAGAGAAGCTGAGCAAAATATGTTAATCCTGTGTGTGTAGAGAATTTGCCCTCCTAGATTTTGTGACTGTGGAGACTTGTCTTGGACCTGCCAAGAGTTTATGGCACAACACGGCCTTTCACAATGACAAGGAGTTCAGATTAATTATGACACCACTTAAGTGACTGGGACTGCCTTAAGAGTTCTTTCCAAACATGGCTGGAGGTAAACCGTGAAGAAGGCAAGCTTGGCCCTTGACCATCTCCTGCCCTGGCCTTGTCTCCTCTCCCTTCTCTACCTGAAGAGCTCTGTTTATTCTGTTTCTTGATTCCTTTCTGCTTTTGTGTAAACCAATGCATATGGAGAACTTGCCCTGTTCCCTTTTCTAGGGAGGAGATATCTCACTGCCTTCTCTCCTAGTAAAGGATCTGATAGCCTCGTTCACCTATAACTGATGGTAAATAAAGATATTAACTGTCGGAGTCCTCTCTGTTGAGTTTTGGTTGCCTTTGCTTCAGACCCTAAGATGAGGAAAGTCTGCATTTCGAAGGGATAAATATCAGTGAAGCTGATCAAGAGGGCTGGAAACTAATTTCAGGTATCAGCATTATGCTTACAGGGAGCAGTTCATAGGGAGGAGAACTGTTACCTTATTCTTCAACCAGAGAAGCTGACATCTTCAAAACTATTCCCAGGGGCCACCAAACCAACTTTGTGTGCAAAACTGGGCTGAAGTCTCTAGTTAACTGGTGTCTTCTGTAATTAACTATTGTCTGCTTCCAATCATACAGAGATTAGGTTTCAATGACCTGTGGACATGTGACCATTTGCTGAGTTTAAGATTGCAATCCAACTTTCAAAGTTATTTAGTATCAAAGAAAACAGTCTTTCAGATGAAGATGATATTAACATAATCTTGGTGAATATCTTTTTAATGTCATTCATATATTTGTGGTAATTTCTTAAATTTTTTTCTGGTTTCTGAAATGTTACTTGTCTACTGTTTTAGGAGAGGTAATTTATTTTTTTATTTTTGTATTGGGGGTATAGTTGCTTTACAATATTGTGTTAGTTTCTACTGAATAGCAAAG
Source organism: Bos javanicus (assembly GCF_032452875.1). Classification (NCBI taxonomy): domain Eukaryota; kingdom Metazoa; phylum Chordata; class Mammalia; order Artiodactyla; family Bovidae; genus Bos; species Bos javanicus. Next base: position 32,658,047 of record NC_083880.1, read on the forward strand.
TGAATCAGCTATACACATACACAGATCACTTCCCACCTCCCCCTATTCCCCCTCTAGGTTGTCACAGAGCACCGAGCTGAGCTTCCTGCGTTGCACAGCACCTCCCCACTAGCTATCTGTTTTACACAGAGTATATATGGGGGTTTCCCAGGTGGGAATCACCTGCCAAGCAGGAGATGTGGCTTCCATCCCTGGGTTGGGAAGATCCCTTGGAGAAGGAAATGGCAACCCACTCCAGTGTTCTAGCCTGGGAAATCCCATGGACAGACGAGCCTGGCAGGCTACAGTCCAGAGGGTTGCAAAAGAGTCAGACACATTTTAGCGACTAAAACGACAGTGTACATGTATCAATCCCAGTCTCCCAGTTCATCCCTCCTTTGTCCTCCACTGCCATGTCTCTGTTCCTGCCTGCAAATAGATTCATGGGCACCATTTTCTAGGTTCTCTATATATGTTTAATATATGATATTTGTTTTTCTCTTTCTAACTTATATCACTCTGTATGACAGACTCTTGATCCATCCACATTCCTACAAATGACCCAATTTCATTCCTTTTATGTCTGAATAGTAGTCCATTGTATATATGTGCCACATCTTCTTTATCCATTGATCTGCCCATGGACATTTAGGTTGCTTCCATGTTCTGGCAGTTGTAAATTGTGCTGCAATGAACGTTGAGATGCATGTGTCTTTTTAAAATAATGGGTCTTTTTCGGGGTATGTTCCTAGTAATGGGACTGCTGGGTTGTATGGTAGTTCTACTTTTAATTTTTGAAGGAACCTTCATACTGTTCTCCATAGTGGCTGCATCAATATACATTCCCACCAACAGTGTCGGAGGGTCCCCTTTTCTCCACACCCTCTCCGTTTATTGTTTGTGGACTTTTCATTGATGGCCATTCTGACTAGTGTGAGGTGATGCATGATTGTAGTTTTGATCTGCATCTCTGTAGTAATGAGTGATGTTGTACACAGTTTTCTTTTTTTCCTATTTACTGTGGTTGACTTCACTGGTTTTATTCAGCTATGTGTGTGCTCAGTGGTGTCCGACTCTTTGTGACCCCATGGACTGTAGCCCGCCAGGCTCTGTCCATTGGATTTCCCAGGCAAGAATACTGAAGTGGGTTGCCATTTCCTTCTCCTTATTAAGTGAATGTAACTATTAACAAGAAGCAACGAGTGGACATTAGTGACTTTTAGACCATAGGGACGTAGGGGTCTGTGTGTATCCTAGAGAGTATTATGGGTTACACTTGGCAGTCTTGACAGCCCGGCCATGTTCTCTTCCTTCACATCATGAAACTTTATTAATCATTTCGTATATTTAATAGCAGATGTTTAGATACTTAATGTTGCTAAAAAAAAATTTAGAAACCCCATTGCTCATAAAAGTAGCTGCATTTGAAGTAGCCAGTTAAGAAGACTATACTTCTTTTCCAAGTTTAGGCAGCTACATATTTGAATACTTATTTTTTCCTGTCTTTTACCATTTGGGTGAGGATTGGCCTTCACTTTTTTTTTTTTAATTCCTTCATCTGAAATACTCTGATCCTCATTTTCCAGAATTTTGAATAACTTATACAGAAGTCATTTTAGCAAGTTAGACTCAATTTTAAATATGCATGGAACTTAATGTAGCTTCATTTGGGAATGGTAATATAAATTTTCACTAACCTTTTTAAAAGCATGTAAAGATGGACTATTAGCTTTGCAAAAGTTGCTTTAATTATTTTCTTCTTGATCCTAGATATTGTTATAGGAAATAACTCATTATTGAAGCATCACACAACAGTTACATTTTTTTTTAAAAAAAGGAAGTTATAAGAGAGAAAGTACTGCTGAAATTAGTAAATAGAAGTGTAATTAAGCATATCTATTTTGCCTTTTAGTAAACATATATAATGAATAAGAACTTGCTTTAACACTGTTAAGCAGAAACACTTTGAATAAATCATCCCTCATACATTTAAGTGATTGAAGGAAAAGATATTTTTTCTCAATACTATCACCAGGGGACTTCCCTGGTGGTCCAGTGGTTAAGACTCCACACTTCTAATGCAGAGGACACGGGTTCGATCCCTAGCCAGGGAACTAAGGTCTCACATGTTGTGTGGCCAAAAAAATAAAAATAAAAATAAATTATCACCAGTTTGTGTGCAATTCAGTATGCCATCTTTTTTTAAGTGTATCAGCTGTATCATAGTACAATTGAAACCTGTAATAATCCAACTTAGACACATGGCATTTGTAGCTAAGTACACCTGAAATAATGTTTATGAACAGCGTCCCCAGGGGCCAGGAAAAATTAAAATGACTTTTTAAATGTGTTTCATTTTTTTGCAGAGAACAGCAGCCTCCCCTGGGACTGGCTGTCTTAAATATTGTGTGGTTCTCACAGTGCCTGCTGGGCAGTGTCAGCAGCCATGAAAAAGCTTATACTCCAAAGCAGCTGAATAGTAAAAACATATTTATCATTAAAAATCCAAAATAAATGATAATGGTATGACTTCAAAGAAGCTTTTTCCACCCATGTCCAAACAATGCTGTTTGGACACAAACAGCATTTGGGATGATAGAATATTTTGTTTTTATTCTCAAAGATAATTTATACTCCAAATGAAGGTACATAGTAAATTTAACATAAACTTGCCCTCACCTTCCCTCAAGGAAATATGTTAGGCTTTAAAACTGCTTTCAAGGTAATAAGTATTTTACCACATGGAATAATATAAAAAATTTATTTTTTAATTTTAAGGAGACTTTCAAACTTTAACGTTGCTAGGCCTTGGAAGACACTTCTATGCGAACCTTTCCATAATAGTTGGAAAAGGAAGAACATTGTTGAAAGAATGTTATTTTTCAACAGTTTACTGCATAATGTTTACGAAAGTAAGAAGAATATGCTGTTACGTGAAGAGAACCTTGTATTATGAAAGCCCAGCCTAGATTGTCTTTCCTTTTATGAAGTCGAGAGTTAATTAAATGCCATGGAAACACATTTGTATTATATAAATCCCTTCAGTACTTGGAAGGGAACAAACATATTTAAGGCAAATTTTTGCTTTAAAATTATACCACCCCTCTCACTGATTGCAAATTCATCTAAATTACTCATAACACAAATGTTTGTAAGAGATTTCAGCTTGCCTAAGTGCTATGTATATTATGGTTTATATTTCCATTTTAATGAAAACCATGTGAATGTGTAAAATATAACAAAAGTAGCATTTTCAAAACCCGAACATGGGGATTTTCAAAAAAGCGAATTTTGTTAATTCTGATCATCCAATGAAGTCTCTGTGGGCCTTCTAAACACATCGTACATTTTAGCCCAATTTTTCTCCACCCTTGTCACCCTGCTGTGACAGCTTCTATATAATATTATTTTGAGCCCTTATCATGTGCTAGGTCTTACAGTAAATGTTATAAATATATTCCTTCATTTAATACCTAAAACCCCCTGGAAGGTAAGTCTTACTATTTTAAGAATGAGAAGACTGAGGTTTAGAGAGGTTAAGAAACTTGCTCAAGGTCTGCTATACCAGGATCCCTGCCTGTGTGTATTTACCAGTAAAGCTCAGTGTTGAGCTATTTTTTACTTATATTTTAATGTGTGATTTTCTCAGTAACTTTATTCCTGTCTAGAATTAGCCATAGATGAATGTATAGTTTATTTTTAATGCTCTGAAAGTAAGCTGTAGATATAGTTAAAAAAAAAAAAAGTAAGTTCATTTGTAGGTGTTTGTGCTTGGCTTTATCCTACTACTGAGACAAACTGTCTTACCTTTAACATCCTGTTCTTAAATGCTTACTACTACTACTTATTATTACAATTCCATAAAATTTATTTTTCTTGCCTTCTCAGCAGAATAATTGAGTGATTAAAAAGCAGGCTTTTGAGATGAACAAGGTCCTACTATATAGCACAGGGACCTATCTTCAATATACTGTGATAAACCATCATAGAAAAGAATATAAAAAATAGTATATATGTGTGTGTATATATATATGTACACATATATAACTGAGTCACTTTGCTGTACAGCAGAAAGTAACACAGCATTGTAAATCAACTATATTTCAATAAAATTTTAAAAAAATTGGTGAAAACAGTGCTTTTCCAGAACAGTTCCTCACAGCTATCTGAGAAGCTGTCTTTCAGGCTGTAGTTCTCAGCGGCTCAAATAAAACTCTTTTCTGTTCCTATTAACAAAGAACAAGCTTTTCACATCATATTCAAACATTACAACAATGGGCCAGAAAAATTGTACAAAATGTTTTAATTTCATGTAATTCACTACCACTTCCATAGCTCTTTCAACATATCCCAAAACCAATCTCTAAATCCATACAATATGAAGAATTGACACTGTGCTTCCTTCGTATTTCATCTAGATTGATCAACCTATACTAATCTATCTAGATGTAAAGGTAGTCAGAATTTGTATTGTAAAGTTTCCTGAGCCACCATGTGCAAGGATCACACCAATATAGGAATACCTGGGGAATTACAAATTAAATCATGAAAAGAACCAAAAAGGTGCTGTTCAGCACCACTGGGAAACAGTATTTCATTATGCTTTCGAAACATGGTGCTGGAGAAGACTCTTGAGAGTCCCTTGGACAGCAAGGAGATCAAACCAGTCAATCCTAATGGAAATCAACCCTGAATATTCATTGGAGGGACTGATCCTGAAGCTGAAGCTCCAATGATTTGGCCACCTGATGTGAAGAGCTGACTCACTGGAAAAGACCCCGATGCTGGGAAAGATTGAGGATAGGAGAAGGGGGCGACAAAGGACGAGTTGGTTGGATGGCATCATGGGCTCTATGGACATGAGTTTGAACAAACTCTGGGAGATAGTGGAGGACAGAGGAGCCTGGCATGCTGCAGTCCGTGGGGTCACAAACAGTCAGACATAACTGAGTGACTGACCAGCAGCAACTGCATTCATCTCTCTGAAGGATTTTGACAAGTTGCTTTCCTCTCACAGTAATTTTGCCTCAGTCCCTCCTACACGTAAATGTTTATTTTTTTTAATGCCTTATCTTGAGTGGCCTTTGCCTCTTGACCAGAGATATGCTAACAGAGCTTAAATTATTTTAATTCAAATTGTTGTAGTTGTTTAGTCACTAAGTCATGACCAACTCTTTTGTGACACCATGGACTTGTAGCCAGCCAGGCTCCTCTGTCCATGGGCTTTCTCGGGGAGGAATACTGGAGTGGGTTGCCATTTCTTTCTCTAGAGTATCTTGCCAACCCAGGGACTGAACTTGCATCTCCTGCATTGGCAGGCAGATTCTTTACCACTGAGCCATCAGGGAAGCCCAACTCACCAACTGTGAAATGCTTTTTCTAGAACCCTCTCCTCCCTTTAAAGTCACTGATTTGAAATAAATATTTGTGATTCCACCCATCACTTTTTAAAAAATGTTATTTTATTGAAGTATAGTTGACTTACAATGTTGTGTTAATTTCTGCTATACAGCAAAGTGATTTAGTTATATACATATATACATTCTTTTTCATCTTCTTTTCTGTTATGTTGAATAGAGGATGTTGAATATAGTTCCCTGTGCTGTGCAGTAGGACCTTGTCGTTTATCCATCCTGAATATGAGTTTGCATCTGCTAACCCCAGGCTCTCACTCCATTCTCTCCCCAACCTGCCTCCCTTGGCAACCGCAAGTCTGTTCTCTCTGTCTGTGAGTCTGTTTCATAGATATGTTCATTTGTGTCATATTTTAGATTCCACATATAAGTGGAAATACATTTGGTCTCCAATCACTTTTTAATCACGCTCATGTGATGGCAATTTATTCTTTGTCTGGATCTAGAACATTTTCTGGAACTAGGTCTAGATTCCTATGTGAGGGTCTAATAATAATCTCATTTGTCTTTTGGTTTTCTTTTTTGTAGTCATATGGAAAAGGAGCCAGAAGGAAAAACAGATTTAAAGGATCCGATGGGAGCACTTCTTCTGACACTACCTCAAATAGCTTCGTTCGTCAGGTAAAGGAGCTTTTTAATTCACAGTTTGAAGAAGTCTATGAAAATGAATTCAGTTTTGTTTTTTTAAGAGGTGGTTTTAACAGTGACATCCCTATGATTTATATAGTCTTACTGTACTTACTTTTAATTGAAGTGAAAATTGTTCCATTGAACGTCACAATCGTTCGTTGTTCAGTCACTAAGTCATGTCTGACTCTTTGTGACCCCATGAACTGCACCACACCAGGCTTCCTTGTCCTTCATAATCTCTCAGGGTTGGCTCAAACTCATATCCATTGAGTCTGTGATACTATCTAACCATCTCATCCTTTGTCGCCCCCTTCTCCTCTTGCCTTCAGTCTTTCCAAGCATCAGGGTCTTTTCCAATGAGTCAGTGCTTCACATCAGGTGGCCAAAGTATTGGAGCTTCTTAATTAATATATTTAAATTTTAAGTGAGACTGTATGTTGTAATTACATTATTTCCCAGCACGTTGGGGAAAGAGAAATGCAAACTTCATTGCAAAGGATTTCTTCATAACAGTGAACTCCTGTAGAAATGATTCCAGGTGTGGGGGTTTCATTGGGGAAGTGAAAGTGGTGGTGGGGTCAGGGGGGTGTGGCAGGCATCCGTACCACCTGCTCTGAGTTGAGATAAGGGTGTTCCTCCAGCTGGAGTTTTCTTCTTCTCACCTGGGGCTTGGCTTGGAGAAGAGATTAACCCTGCTCTTGAAAAGGCCAAGGGTACCGAGGTCAAATACAGCACAGGGTATCTTGGAGTCGTAATTGAAACTGCCTTTGGAGACAAAGCCTTTATCTCAGTTCGTGTGGATTCTTGCTCAGGAGTTTGGGACTGCCCCCTAAGCAGTGTCAGGATCCCTAACATCAAAACAGTCTTGTCCTTGGTTACAGAAAGAACTTTCATTCCCAGAGAAAGGGCAGAGGCAGCCAGATCTCTGAGGACAATAGGTTACAGGTGAGGCTAAAGTCTCATCAGGTATAGGTACACGAGCATCTTAAGCTGATGCTTGTCAGTGGCACGGGAGATGTGGGAGGAGCTTGCTAGGGTGACTCTGCTTTCCTGGCGCAAGGACCACCCTTTTAGTTAGCAGGCTCATAAATCATCTGTCTGTGAGATCTCACTCCTGGAGATGATGATTGGCTGCCATGAGAGCTGCTCCGTCTCTGTTGGAAAGGAAACCATTTCCTCACTACTTTTCGGGTCCTTTCCCCTTGTCTTTCCCCCAAGTTAGTTAGCAGCTGTTCAGCCCAAACATGTTGACCTGTTACATTCATGGGGACTTTGTTTTTGGCTGGTCGCTGCCTCCTTCCACTTTTCCGACACAGAAAAAGGATGACCCGAGTTCAGCCATCCGCTCCCTGCATCAAAGGCACCAACGGTAAGTCTGAGTAACCTCAGTAACTTTCCAGGCAACTGGAAAAACTCTGGTTCTGGTTTCTGCAACCTGGGATGTATTTTGGTTGCAGGAAGTTAGAAAAAGACAGCTGGTTAAGAAGGAGCGGAACTTTTGTGGCTCCAAGACATTTAGAAATAGAAAGGAAGATGAAGCTACATGAGGGCCCACGTTCTGGTGGTGGCAGAGTTGCTGGGCAGGGTGTGATGGGCACTAAGGGTGTGTGTGTTGGCCTGATGTTGTCGTGGGTAGAATTCAGGTGTCCTGGGTCTAAGTCAAGAGCCTCAAACTTGGCTTAGGTGAGCCCGTTAAAGGAAAATCACCCAAGGCCTTTCCCATTTCAAGCCTCCATATTTATTCTGCCTTTGGGACTGGGAGATTGACCCTGGAGGGCTAGAATCCACACTCTGAGTAATCATCTCAGGACTGAAGACTGAAGGATCTGAAGCAGAAAGAAATAAGCTTCTTAGGAAACAGAGGCTGCAGCAAAGCCCTGCAGAGTGACAGGTAGCTGGTCAAAACTGCACGGAAAGAAAAACTGCAGTGTTTCTAGTGAGCAAAGATACTGTGATAGAAATAAATTGGGACTCATTGAACTCTAAAAATATCTTTTTAAGACAGTTGTTGGGCACCATTTTCCACTTGTCCCTTTGAGTCTGAATTCTCCTTTCATGAAGTTTTGGTAACTTAATCCATAGGGATTGCTACAGTGCATATACTGGACTTTGGTTTTCCTTCCGGTAACTTCCTTTTGCGTTGTGTTCTTGGTGATATATGAGATTATGTGCATGAAACAGTTATAAATGATAAAGAGAGCTACCAAGTGACTTAGTATTAATTTAAATATATATTGCCAAAACATATGTGAGCATGTAAGCACATTGGAAAAAAGACTATCCTAAAAGTTTGTCTCCTTGAAATAAAGGTGTAGCTCTTTGAATCTCAGTGTAATGAGGTGCTTGCTGTGACCTAGATTTGGGGTATAATTATATAGGCATCATGAACCCCAAGGTGCCCCGTTGATCCTGTCACAGAAGGATAACCAGGATCTTTGGCAAGAATGCTGAGTCAGACATTATATTTTTTCCTTGGATAATTTATTCTCTATTCCGTTAGACTCACGTTCATATTTTGCGACCATTTGAAAATAAGCATAAGCCACCCTGGCATTACTAAATATTTAATAGATTAAAGTTTAACTGGAGGATTTGCAGAAATGCAGGGTAGGTGGTAACAATAAGTATGTGTTACATTAAATCATTTGAAAGTACTCCTTCTCAATGTTTCCTTCTTATCACGTGTAGTTGTTTTGTTAAACAGGTGACCCGCATCTGAATTCATTACTTGTCTGTGGCGAGAGTTTGTGTATCATCGGTATTGGAATGGTGTTTTGTCAATAAAACCGGGTTCTATTTAAAAATATAATTAGGTTTTTTTCCCTGTCCTTGAATTAAAAATAATTTCCGTGTAATTTTGAAAACCTTAAACATTTTCACAAACTGCATATGATGAAGACTTTAAAGTACTTGGGAAACACCAGGTACTTTGAGGTGGTCTTAAAGATAATGAGATTTAAATATTTTAGAGGTTGAAAATGTGCACATTTTACATAAAGAAAAGGATTCTTTTTTTTTTTTTTAATTAAGACAGTGTCCAAGAGTTTTTTATAGATTGAATTGGGAACCCTCCCAGAGTTCATAGGTTGAAGCCCTAATTGCCAATGTGACTGTACTTGGCAGTTAAGGTAGTAAAGAGGTAATTAAGGTTAAATGAGGTCATAAGAGTGGGGACCTAATCTGATGCCCCTATAAAGAAGATGCCCCAAAAATGTGCGTGCACAAGAAATAGGCCATTGAGAGGACAGTGGGGAGAAGGTAGGTGTCCCTGAGCCAAGAAGAAAGATCTCAGCAGCAAACAACCCTGCCAGCACCATGGCCTTGAACTTCCAGCCTCCAGACTGTAAGAAAATACATTTCTGTTGTTCTGTTATGGCAGCCCTAGTAAACTAATACAATTGTCTACATATGTAGACAGTTGGGCTTGAAAGTAGATCTATTTTTTTCTTTAAAAAATATTATTTTTAATTTTAATATAATTTTAAAAGGTTTTTAAAAATAACTGTAAAAGGCTTATTTTTAACTTTAAAAATTTTAATGTTTAAACATTCTTGGGAATTCCATGGCAGTCCATGGTTAGGACTCAGGATTTTCATTGCTGAGGAACCAGGTTTAATCCCTGGTTCGAGAACAAAGATCCCACAAGCTGAATGGTGCAGCCAAAACAAAAATTTTAATTAAAAAGATAATAAGCATTCTTATTGATATGTAACATATATACTGAAAAATACACAAATTGTAAGTGTTCAGTCTGAGATCTCACAAAGTTAACCAACTGCCTGGTCAAGAAATAGGTATCAGTATTACTGGCACCCAAGATGCCCCCTTTGACCTCTATCAGTAATTCTTCCTTCATGCTAAAGATAAGCAAACACTGTCCCTCCTTCTGAGACCATAATTCACTTGGCCTCTTTTGTGGATTTTGTATAAATGGAGTTGTTTTCTGACTAAATTCTTTGATTCGAACTTACCATTGTTATATTCATCTATGTTGTATGTTTCAATAACTGGCTCATTTTCCTTGCTGTATGGTATTTCATTGGGTGAACATGCCACAACTGGTTTATCTCCCCTACTGTTGCTGGACTTTGAGTCATTTCCAGTTGGGGTTATTGACAGCCATGCTGTGATGTGCATTCCTGTATCTTCCTGTGATCTTATATGTGAATACATTGTTGTTCATTGAATAGACTGCTGGGTTATATGTGTAACTCAAGTAAATACTGCAGAACATTTATGCAAAGGAATGCACCAATTTGCACTTGCTCAAGCAGTGGAGAACAGTATTTGTTGTTTCATAGTTTCACCCACACTTGGTATTGTCAATGATTTTTCATTTCAGTCATTCTTACAACAGACAGGGTAGTCATAGCTCATTGTGGTATTAATATCCATGTCCTTGATAACAAAGCCATAGTTTACCTGTGGCTGGATCTAGGGTGCATTGTGTGATATAAATATGTGTCATTGTGTGGCATATACTTATAAATGTATGAAGAAGTGAAGTGAAGTCGCTCAGTCGTGTCTGACTCTTTGCAACCCCATGAACTGTAGCCTACCAGGCTCCTCTGTCCATGGAATTTTCCAGGCAAGAATACTGGAGTGGGTTGCCATTTCCTTCTCCAGGGGATCTTCCCAACCCAGGGATAGAACCCAGGTCTCCTGCGTTGTAGGCAGACACTTTTACCATCTGAGCCACCAGGGAAGTCTGTATTTTATAATACATTTACATATATAAATGTATATGTAAATGTATTATAAAATATATAAATATGTATATATAAATTTAGAATCTGAACAGTCATATGAGAGTATTTTGTTACACTCTATGGTAAATGGCCCATTAGTCATTGTAATCAGGCCCTATAGCTATTTGTTGGAAAATTGGAACTATTGGTTGGAATATGTTGGAACATATTGAAATATGATAGAAGATGAAAAGGAAAGAAGGCTACAAGTAGAAAGGTAAAAGCATGGTTTCTTTCCCCCAAACTTTTAGTTGTATATTTCTGACCATCATGTGTTTGTGTTGCTCTAAATAATTCTTCCGGCTTCCCTCATAGCTCAGTTGGTAAAGAATCTGCCTGCAATGCAGGATGCCTGGGTTCGATTCCTGGGTTGGAAAGATCCCCTGGAGAAGGAACTGGCAACCTACTCAAGTATTCTTGCCTAGAGAATCCCCATGGACAGAGGAGGCTGGCAGGCTACAGTCCGCAAGAGTCGGACACGACTTAGCGACTAAACCACCACCAAATAATTCTTTCAGAAGATTCATTAGTCTTAAGGAGCAATTGCTTATAGATATGTTTCTGCTTTAGGTCCACAAACAGGATAACAGCTACGGTAAAAGAACTTTTCTTTTCTAGATCAGAACACCATTGTGTTGGTTGACCAGTTCGCCCTAAGCTAACCAAATAATGCAGCTTCTGGTTCTTCAAATCATCAACCTATTTAAAGTCCATGATATTTCAAAGATGGGGATGAGAGAGGCTCTTTCCCTCATGAACTTAGTTCATTTCTCCCAGGACATGGTTTCCATGCTGAAGCTCAGGGAAGGGTCTGAGTTCTGATCAGTGAGTGTCACTGTTCACTGAGGTTCACATCACAGTCGTGGTCCACACAGATTGTTGGCTGTGTGAGACTGATATCAGTGGGGCTTCCCATGGGCTGTGTAAGGTTCTACTCTGTGTAAGGTGGTTGCGAAGTAGCAGCCTAGATGACCTTGGATATCAAATATTTCAAAGATTGAACTCCTTTTCGGAAACTGCAAGGAGGAACATCAATTAGAAGGAAAGTTAACTATGGTTGATCTGTTTGCTTTTTAAGTCTCATTCCTTTGTGTTGTACTTAAAATGTTACCAAGATACAAGATAGTTTCACTACGTACTGAACTTAGAATTTCCATAGTTCTATGTTATATAAATTATGATGTTAGCAAATTTATATCAAAGGTTTTTCTTCAAGAAGAAGATTAGTTTTTACTGTCAGTTTGACTTGCTTTGTAAATAGGTATGGGCGTGGGAGACAGGCTAAACATTTATAGAAAATGCCAGCAAAGGTATTTTTGACTAGTTAGAATTCACCCCTAGATATGATTAGCTTACTTCCTTGGAACATTAACACGTGTAAAAAAGTATGATGGTGACTAGGTGAAATGAGGCAGGAAGAGAATTTTTTTTAAATGGAGGAGCTTAGATGCTCAGATGTGGGTCTGACATTTCAAAGGTCATTTGTGTTAGTATGTGGTGCATAATTAATGCTCTGTGTTAAAGTATCTGCTGTTTACAGCATGCGTTTGGAAAAGGTACTTTCTGTAATTTACAGGGAAGGTATTTTGTATCTTCCTTCTACAACGGATGGCGCATCTGCAGTCTAGTCTCATCTTCCCACTGACTGGAACTGTGTTTGCCTGGCAGATTTTCCAAGTTTGGATGGAAAGATGTTTAGTGTTGTAGGATACATATGTTCTTGCTTCACAAGTGCCATACCAGCCTTTTAAAAAGTGAGTTTATACCAACCTGGACATTTGTTTCAATAAATTTTTTATATTCATTTAAAAACAGAGAGAAGCAGGACAGTGGTAAGAGCCGGGGCTCTGAAGCCAGTCTGAGTCTGGGTTCTGCCTCTGTTATTTACTAGCTGGCCCTTGGATGAGTGACTTCATCTCTGTACTCAGCATCCTCATCTGGGAAATAGTGGCCACATCAAAAATTGGTTGTAAGAATCACATGGGTAAAAACTGGTAAATTGCCTAGAACGGTACCTGCTATCTAGTTAATACTGTTTTGTTGTTGTTGTTCAGTCACTAAGTCATGACTCTTTGTGACTCCATGGACTGCAGCACACCAGGCTCCTCTGTCCTCCACTGTTGCCCAGGGTTTGTTCAAATTCACGTCCATAGAGTCAGTGATGCTATCTAACCATCTTGTCCTCTGCCACCCCTTTCTCCTTTTGCCTTCAATCTTTCCCAGCATCAGGGTCTTTTCCAGTGAGTTGGCTCTTTGCATCAGGTGGCCAAAGGATTGGAGTTTCAGGTTCAGCATCAGTCCTTCCAATGAATGTTCAGGGTTGATTTCCTTTAGGATGGACTGGTTTGATCTCCTTGCTGTCCAAGGGACTCTCAAGAGTCTTCTCCAGCACCACACTTCAAAAGCATCAATTCTTTGGTGCTCGGCATTCTTTATGAAATATTTAATAGTTTATTTATTTAGTTAATATTTAAGAGTTTATTATTCTTACTTATAAACATTATTCCATATTTAGAACATTAGTTAAAACCTGAATGAAAAATAGACCACAGCGGAGGAAGTTATAATGGTTGTTGACTGTTATGGTTATTTAGTGTATATTCTATCTATAGCTCCATTTTACAAATGAGACAAGTAAGACCCAGAGAGGTAACTCATCCACAGTCACATGACAAGTAAGGTTGGAATCCAGGGGGCTGATTCTGAATCTGTGCTGTCATTGACGATGCTACAGTCCTTTGTAACAAAGGTCAAAACGAAAAGCAGTTGCAAGTGCTTCCTTCTTTCAGCCAAAGAAGACGTGGAGAAAGATTGCTACCAGTGTTTTTAGGATGAATCCAAAGGTATTCTCTTAACTTCCTTCCTTATAAGAAGGTGAGGATGTCACTAGCATTGTCGGGTTTCCCTCGCATCATGATTTTAAAAAGAAGACAGTAAGTGTCATTTCCCTCTTCTTTCCTCACAGGTTGCTCAGATTCCCAGCTGCTGTCACCATTTTGCAGACTCTGTCCCTCTTACTGGTCCCTGAGAAATATGACTGGAAGAGTGTCTATTTTTTTCCTTCCTACTATGAAAGTCACAGAAACAGGCACTTTTTGGAATTGTGAAAGTCCATTTTTTTCCCTCAGTTTTTGAAAAGATAAATTTGAAAATGAACTCAACTCTGAATCACCTGCAGTATCATGCAGAGGTTTAACTGAGGCTGATGTTGGCCCATAAATCATTCTTACTGTGAATTTGGGTAAAGTTAGACACATATACAGCACCTGGGTTTAACATCAGACTCTTTTAGAAATTTTTTTTTGGGGGGTTCATTAGGGCCTGTGCTTTGTAACTGCTGCTGCTAAGTCGCTTCAGTCGTGTCCGACTCTGTGCGACCCCATAGACGGCAGCCCATCAGGCTCCCCGTCCCTGGGATTCTCCAGGCAAGAACACTGGAGTGGGTTGCCATTTCCTTCTCCAATGCATGAAAGTGAAAAGTGAAAGGGAAGTCGCTCAGTCGTGTCCGACTCTTCGCGACCCCATGGACTGCAGCCTACCAGGCTCCTCCGCCCATGGGATTTTCCAGGCAAGAGTACTGGAGTGGGGTGCTATTGCCTTCTCTGGTGCTTTGTAAATAGGCACTTTAATTTTAATTTACTAAGGGGTGAAAAGTGTTAAACATGACTTATAGGCACCATAATTAGAATTAATGAAGATTCTTGCTCAGAGTGTTCATGTCCTAAAAGTTATTTAATATATCAAGCTGTGGTTATCTTGGATTTATTATTAAGATAATTAAGATATCCAGGCTGTCTTTGATTATAGTATAAAGTCTTCGTACTCTTTGGCTTTGTGCTGTGAACAGATTCATCAATAAGAGAACTCCATTTCTCATAATAATAAACCTGGAAAAGCTACAGTTGTTAAAATCCTTTGGATTTCGTGCCCAGCATAAATTTCTAGTTGATGAAGATAATTAAGTTTTCATAGAAATTAGCTGTTTCCTCCCAACTTCATCTAAAGAAAGGAAAAAAAAAATCTGAGTTTCTGTTGTCAGAGATGGAGAGGGAGAGAGGAGAGCTGGTCGTTTATTTTTACATCAGTACCTAAGCAAGTAAATTAATTTCCTGGAAGAAAAATAGGAGGGCAGAAGCAGCAAGGCCTGCTGGCATTGAAGGATAGAACATTTGTGCTGTTCTTTTTAGGAGATTGTGCAAGAATGGCTAACTGTATAAATTATTGGATTCTGCCAAGGTCAGGAGGAACTATGTACATCTGCAAGGAAGTGCTAGTCATCAAAGTGAAAAGCAGCTTGTTGGGGGTGGCAGTGTTAGTAACTGCTTATTCGGTCCCACTACTTCTCTCTTCTACCCTCTTCTCTTCTTCCTCTCTTGATAATTCTTCATTTTCTTAAAGACATGTTCTCCCTGGCTATGTTTATGTACCTGGCAGTATTCCTAGGATGAACACCAAATGGTAAGGGGATAACTGCCAGCTAGCTTTATTTTAATGATCTCTCAGCCTGGCAGCTTTCATTCAGGGTTCAGGGTACCCGGTCCTCCGAACTCTCGGCTGTACTCTGCCAAGTGTATCCAGGACTCACCAGCTCTTCCCACCTAATTTTAATAGGTCACCCTAGAGTACCAACTGGGCTTTCCTGGTGGCTCAGATGGTAAAGAATCTGCCTGCAACACAGGAGACCTGGGTTCAATCCCTGGGTTGGGAAGATCCCCTGGGGAAGGGAAAGGCTACCCACTCCAGTATTCTTGCCTGGAGAATTCCATGGATAGAGGAACCTGGCGGGCTATAGTCCATAGAGTCACAAAGAGTTGAACACAACTGAGTGACTAACACACACAAGAGTACCAGCTAGAGTCCTTTGTGCAGAAAGTTGAACCTTAGAAATCAACAAGTCTTCTTGGACTTTGCAAGAAGCATCATTATTTGAAGGGAGTGGGTGGGAGGAGGCTCAAGGGGAGGAACTCTGCAACTGATCTCGGATTTTGCTCATCAACCTGTGTATGCTACGATTGTCAGGAAGTAATCCTATCACATATAACGGCTTCCAGGATACAAATCAGGATGACAAAATGGAATGAACCACACATTTAACAGAAGGTTGCATGACGCTTTTCGGAACACGGTATTCTAAACACATTCCATTGCTTTCCAGTACCATGTTCTTGGAGCTGCTATTTTAGACCTTTTCTTCGTTCCGATTGGCTTTAAATATGAATGATTAATCACAGAGACACACAGTCTATTTTTTAGTTTTGTTTTGCAGAAGACAGATTAAACTGTGATAATGATTACAGACTCCAGGCCTGTGTGGACTGATATGTTTAAGGTTGGGTAAATCTCTCAGCCCTGAAATACTGGCTTGTTGCTGTGTTAGGCTGTATTCATCACAAACACAACTATAAATAATAATGCAGTAGATTTATTGCCACTGTGATTTCCTGTAAATGTCTTTGTATCTTATTAAGTATTCATTTAGATTTTGTGAATGGCAGAATTGGTTCTGAGTTCTCTTAAGAATTTTTCTTAAATATGGCAGTATAAAAATATTGAGCCTTAAAAAACAGTTCTCTGTCCTTTCCATGGTATATGCCTTTATGTTACTGAGAATGTTGTACATTTTTCTTTGAGTTGACATAAGTAATTTAGAAAGTGTTTTTTAAAAGTTTGATTTTGTACTTCAACAAATCACTAGCCTTAACATGTCTTTTTAAAAAATTTATTTTGAATTAGAGGATGATTGATTTACAATATGGTATTGGTTTCTGCCATACATCAACATGAATCAGCCACAGGTATACATATGTTCCCTCCCTCGTGAACCTCCCTCCCATCTCCCACCCCATCCTGCCCGTCTAGGTAGTCACAGAGCACCAGATTGAGTTCCCTGCGTCATAGAGCAAATTCCCACTGGCTGTTTTACATACGGTAATGTATATGTTTCCATGCTATTCTCTCAATTCATCCCACCATCTCCTTCCCCCACTGTGTCCACAATTCTGTTGTCAGTCTGCACCTCCATTGCTTCCTTGCTAATTGGTTCATCAGTCTTTTTGAAGATACTTTTTGTAGCAGAACAAGGGCATGGTTCTATACCAGTCTTCCTCATTTTCAGTTTGTTTTCATGTATTTGGAACACTTACCCTGTACACTAGGTATGATTAAGGTTCCTCATTATTAAAATAATTTTGTGGATTGACACAGTTTTTTATCTTTGCCTATCTTTTCCCCACAGAGTTAAAAATATCATTTTACAACCCAGAATCATTTATCCAGGTGTTCTGAGATTTTAGACTCTGAGATACGTTTCAAATTATAATATACTTTCCTTTTATGCCCCATTTTCTTCCATTAGTATTCGTCTTCTGCTTGACCAGTCCATGCAAAGTCCTAGCTAAACTAGCCCCCTAAATTAATTAAGAATGTACAAGTGATCTAATATGGAGTAATTAGAATGACTAAGAAAATAGGTTTACATTAAACAGTGAATTTCCAAGCAGTGTGTGTTTCAGCTGAACCCTGAACTTAAGGAGTCATGCTGAAATGGTTAGTTACTTCTCTCTATGTTAATAATTCACATGTCTCAGGTCTTCACAGGCATCATACCCAAGTCTGGTCCAACCAAGAAATAGTTCTCTTTTCCCTGTTCTGTCTTTCATAGATGTAAATATCATCAGCATCTTTGTTCTCTATTGACATGTTTTGAAATCTTCATACCTGATGATTATCAGATGCTAAGGAAATCCTCTTTGAGAGTTTTACTGATGTCTTGAAAATATTTGTAATAGTTTAACAATTACGTATTCCCATCTTATCATTTTTCCACATTCTTGACCAAGTGTGTGTCCTTATTGCAAAGACCTGAGATGGAGAAAAGGAACTGATTGCCCCAGCCGTGCCCCGGAGCTTATCACAATGCTTCCTTTCACCCTCTGTTTGTTTTAGAGTTTGAGGATAAAGGAGGAGGTAAAAAACAGGAAAATGATTCACTGGGGGAGGGGAGAACTTTATTATAGAGTCTTCTATTGACTTGTAGTTGGGAGAAAATAGAAAGTTCTTCAGGAGGTCCCTTTCTACCATTTCATCATCTGTGTCATCTCTGTAAGCTAGTCCTGAATTTTAGAGGTTTATTTGGCTTAGGGCTTTACATCTCCCTTCGTATTTCCTTATGTCTTTGATACACATAGAAAAGTACCAACTTCCGTTCCTTCTTATACTTGACATCTGGTGATAGGAGAGCCCAGGAGACAGCTTGACTCTTTGGACTTCTGACAAGGACACTTGAGCTAGACTGTTTTCCTCTCCATCCTGAGTGTCTGGGCATTGTGACCTCACCAGTTCCTCTTTCCTGGAAAGTGCTACTTTCTCTGACTCGGGGGTGGGGGTGGGGGGTCTTTTTCATGTAGATGTAACCTTGAGGTTTACTCCCACGGGAAGATTTGTTGATTTCTTTGGTCCAGGTGCTGTATCTGAAAATTGAAAAATGGCCAACCACTTTTTTTTTTTTTTTTAAAGCAATGCTCCCCACCCAAAACAAGCAAGCAAATTTTTCATTTTAAAGAAAAATAACGTGGATAATGTATTCCTTTGCTCAGATCAGAACAGATCAGTCGCTCAGTCTTGTCCAACTCTTTGAGACAATTGCAGCATGCCAGGCCTCCCTGTCCATCACCAACTCCCGGAGTTCACTCAGACTCACGTCCATCGAGTCAGTGATGCCATCCAGCCATCTCATCCTCTGTCGTCCCCTTCTCCTCCTGCCCCCAATCCCTCCCAGCATCAGAGTCTTTTCCAATGAGTCAACTCTGCGCATGAGGTGGCCAAAGTACTGGAGTTTCAGCTTTAGCATCATTCCTTCCAAAGAAGTCCCAGGGCTGATCTCCTTCAGAATGGACAGGTTGGATCTCCTTGCAGGCCAAGGGAGTCTCGAGAGTCTTCTCCAACACCACAGTTCAAAAGCATCAATTCTTTGGCACTCAGCCTTCTTCACAGTCCAACTCTCACATCCATACATGACCACAGGAAAAACCATAGCCTTGACTAGACGGACCTTTGTTGGCAAAGTAATGTCTCTGCTTTTGAGTATGCTATCTAGGTTGGTCATAACTTTCCTTCCAAGGAGTAAGTGTCTTTTAATTTCATGGCTGCAGTCACCATCTGCAGTGATTTTGGAGCCCCAAAAAATAAAGTCTGACACTGTTTCCATTGTTTCCCCATCTATTTCCCATGAAGTGATGGGACCAGATGCCATGATCTTCGTTTTCTGAATGTTGAGCTTTAAGCCAACTTTTCCACTCTCCACTTTCACTTTCATCAAGAGGCTTTTGAGTTCCTCTTCACTTTCTGCCATAAGGGTGGTGTCATCTGCATATCTGAGGTTATTGATATTTCTCCCGGCAATCTTGATTCCAGCTTGTGTTTCTTCCAGCCCAGCGTTTCTCATGATGTACTCTGCATATAAGTTAAATAAACAGAGCTCTCGTAACAAAGTATTGCACACTGGGTGGCTTAAACAACAGAAATTTATTGTTTCACAGTCTAGAGGCTAAGAATCTGAGGTCAAGGTGTTGGCAAGGAAGGAAGAAGTTGTTCCAGGCCTCTTTCCGTGGCTTGTAGGTGGCTATCTTCATGTTCACATGGTGTTCTCTCTGTTGCGTGTCTGTCTACAATTCCCCTTTTTATAAGGACATCAATCATACTGGATTAGGGCCCATCCTAATGACCTCATTTTAATTTAATTACCTCTCTAAAGACTCTGTCTCCGAATAAAGTCATATTCTGAGGTGTTGGGGGACAGGACTTCAACATATAAATTTGGTAGGGACATAATCCAACTTGTAACAGATAGAAACACTTATATAATTAGCTTCATATATAATTTGTTTCCTTATAGCTTGAGTTTTTCATAATAATAGACTTACACTAAAAAGCACGGATGCCAAAACTGACAGAGAAACATTTTTTTGCTAGAATATTAAAGGAATAAAGAGATGCATTTCCCTCTTTATGTCAATGATTGATGTAGAAATGGAACAACCATGTAGTTCTGCAATCAACCTAATAAATTAACATCTTAATTATGAACCCACTTTAATTTTCTGTATCATTTCATGAACTTTTATTTAGATGATTCGGTTTCTTCAGAGTATAAGATCTCTTCCTAAGGCTTTGATCCCTTATAGCCAAGGACATGGCCAATATCTGTAAAATGATAAAAGGCTTGAGGTTTTTAAAGATCCAACTTCTCGGTGTAACCCAGAATCCAGTTCTCACTTTAGCATATGGGTAAAATGTGTACAAACTGTTGCACATCCACAGTAGATGTTTTCTTTGCACTTAGCTTCATGACAGCCATGAGTACACAGACATAGACATTTATAGATATATGTGTGAGTGTGTGTTCTGTGACCTAAGTTTTCCTTTTACCCTTTCCCTCTCATTTAAAAGCAGCTATATTTTAAAATATAATCTTACACCTAAATCATACGTGTCAAGATTGGAGCTACTATTTTAAAATAATTTCTGTACTTGCATTTCTCACAGTGAATTATTGTTCACTGCATTCTTGCAGTTATGACTTCAAGCTTATAGATGTTTAATACCAAGAAAAATGAGGAATTAACGTCCTCATGTAATCTGACTCTCTGGCAATTACAGGGAGAGCTGCAGCAAGGAGAAAAGCCACATGGTGGGCCAGAATGTCCTGGTACGTGTTAGTGACTCGTGGGGGAAAAAAATCAAAGCTCATAGGTCTTCTCTTGCTGATTTATTTGAGGATGCTTACTGGCTTGCCAAGGTGAGGCTTATACAGAAGAACATTATTTACTTTCTTCTAAATCTGATTTCAAGTGGTGTTCCTTGACTGAGCAGGATGTGCTTAAGGAGTCCAGACAAAATCTCTACGAACGATTTCACGGTCAAGTGTGTTGTTAGGATCGAAGCTGGACGTGTGCATTTTTATTTTTAAATTCATTTGTCTGTGTCGGGTCTTAGTTGTGGCACTCGGGATCTTGCTGCATCATGTGGGATCTCTCGTCATGGTGCACAGACTCTAGTGTGGCTCATGGGCTCCAGAGTGCGTGGTCTCAGTAGTTGGGGCCCTCAGGCTTGACTTATTCCTCACTGTGTGGGATCCTAGTTCCCCAGCCGGGGACTGAACCCACGTCCCCTGCGTTGCAAGGCAAATTTTTAACCACTGGACTTCCAGGGAAGTCTAAGGACATGTGCCTTTTGGAAATAGTTCACAAGGGATTCTGATGTTCTCTCGTGATCAAGTACTATTACCTGAAAGGAATCAAGAGGTCAGAATGGATCATGAAGGAAAAAATTAGGTTGACAGTGACTACCAGGAAAGTGGTAAACCAAGGCATGACTTACTGACATAGAAATGACCATTCCTGAGCTTGTGGTATGTACAGAAGAAAATCCTGTGTGAGCCCTGAGGAAGTGATCTTTTATTCTAAATAGTAAGGAGAGAGAGCATCTGAGCATGTATCACCCAAATAGTTTTCAATTTCAATTTAAAATTCAATTTAAATTTAACAACTTAATTTCAAATTGAAATTTTAAGTTAATAATTTGAAATTTCAAAGGTAAGTGTGCAGTGTGTTTCTGAGATGGTAATTACCTTATGTGTGTGGAACCTGGGTGTATGGAGAGATGGATGAGAGGTGAAGTTGGAAGTGAAGGAGTGATCTCGGGGGATCATGGGGTGCAATGGCTTGAAGCAGGCCCTTGTCTACAATCTTTGAAGAAAGAATTCAACAAAGAGACAGAGATTGTGAAGCAGGTAGAGCATTTATTAGAACCAAAGTATGTGTGGAAGAACACCCAGGTAGACTCAGAGTCAGTTACCCACTATAGGAGTGGCTCAAATCACTTATATGGTGGCAGTTTTCTGGGTTCCTTCTGGCCAATTAACTTGCTCCTGCCCATGTTTGATCTGACTCAGGGCCCGCTCCTGTGTCCATGTGCATCTTTCAGCCAAGATGGATTCCAGTGTAAGGGTTTCTGGAAGCTTGGCAGGACACATTATGGGCTGTCACCCCCTTCTCTTCTCTGACCTGTGAGGATCTGTTCTGTGGGCTGTGTGGTCTGGGCGGTCTCCTTGACCACAAGAGTGAGAAAAATGTGGTTGCCTTATCTTTTTACTCAAGCAGGGCTCTGCTCCTATTGTATCTTTATCAAGAAGTGTCAACCAACAGGAGCCTGGGACCCAGCTAACTCCTGCCTCAGGAGGGCACCAGACCCCCACGGCCTCTCTGTCATGATGGATTACAGTGTGTTGTCCTGAGGTGTGGAAAGGTTTGCAAGAATGCACTGATGAGTTGGCTAGTTGGAAAAGCAATCAGTGTCAAAGAAACTATTTGACTAAAGATGATAGTGATCACTAACATTTATTGAATGCAACCATGTGCCAGCCACTCTGATAGGCACTTTATTTCATTGTTAGCACAGCTCATTGAGGTGGGCACCATTAGTACCCCCATTTAAGAGAGGATGAGTCGAGGTTTAGATAGAATAGTAATTTGCTCAAGTTCATACACTTAAAAAGTACATGGTATTTATTAGGTCAAATTGGTGTCCTCTTGGAAATGTTCAGATGTTTGTTGGGCAATGAGAAAATGTAGACAATAGTGATGATGCTCAAAGTCTGGAAGAAAGTGGTGTGGCTGTCCTGGGTCATTGGGCTGCAAGCAACGACTATGACTATTGACCAAGGGTGTAAGGCAAGGGGTCCAGTCTCCCGAGCCAGGGCTCTGCCAAGACCGGACATAGCCTTGGGTCCGAAGGGCTGAGGTGGCCTCAGGGTCCAGCACAATCAAAGACTCAGGAGGGTCATTTGTTTTGTATTGAATGTATATGGAGAGGGAGAAAGCTGTTCACAGTTAGGAAATCTGAGTGGGGGTTATACAGGTATTACTTGAAACATTTTATTGAAATATAGTTGATTTGCAGTGTTGTGTTTAACTTCTGTACAGTGAAGTGTCTCAGGTATGCGTACATACATTCTTTTTCTTATTTTTTTCCATTATGTTTTATCACAGGATATTAAATATTGTTCTCTGTGCTATACATTAGGACCTTGTTGTTTGTCTGTTCTCTATATAATTGTTTGCATCTGCTAATCCCAAACTCCCACTCCATCTCTCCTCCAACCCCCTCCCTCTTGGCAACCACATGTCTGTTGTCTATGTCTGTGAGTCTGTTTCTGTCTCATAAATAAGTTAATTTGTGTCACATTTTAGGTTCTACACGTAAGTGATATCAATCATATGGTATTTGTCTTTCTCTGTTTGACATAACTTCCCTTAGTGTAATAATCTTTAGGTCCATCCATGTTGTTGCAGTTGGCATTATTGCATTCTTTTTTGTGGCTGAGTAATATTCCTGTGTGTGTGTGTGTGTGTGTGTGTACGTACCACATCTTTATTCATTTGTTGATGGACACTTAGATCATGTCCATGTCTTGGCTATTGTAAATGATGCTGCTGTGAACATTGCGGGGCATGTATCTTTTTGATCAGTTTTGTATGGATATATGGCCAGGATTGGGATTGCTGGATCATATGGTAATTTTATTTCTAGGTTGTTTTTTTTTTAGGAACCTCTTCACTGTTCTCCATAGTCGCTGCATCAGTTACATTCCCACCAGTAGTGTTGGAGGGTTCCCTTTTTGCCACACCCCCTCCAGCATTTGTTGTTTGTAGGCTTTTTAATGATGGCCATTCTCACCAGTGTGAAGTGGTACCTCCTTATGGTTTTATGCAGGTATTATTAATTGTGTCTGTCTTTTACTTTTTCTGTAGGTTTAAGAAATTTCAAAATAGCTAGGGGCAAGAGGCGGAGAAGGCAATGGCACCCCACTCCAGTACTCTTGCCTGGAAAATCCTATGGATGGAGGAGCCTGGTAGGCTGCAGTCCATGGAGTCGCTGAGGGTCGGACACGACTGAGCGACTTCACTTTCACTTTTCACTTTCATGCATTGGAGAAGGAAATGGCAACCCACTCCAGTGTTCTTGCCTGGAGAATCCCAGGGACGGGGGAGCCTCATGGGCTGCTGTCTATGGGGTTGCACAGAGTCGGACACGACTGAAGTGACTTAGCAGCAGGGGCAAGAGGAAGACTTAAGGTGGGAGGATCTGGGCAGGGTATGAGGTGGAATAAAGGGCCAAAGCTCTTAAGAGAGAGAACAGGACCCCAGGACCACGGTCAGAGCGGTTGCTGGTGAAGGCCTGCCTCCTTAGGAGTGCAGAGAACAAGCAGTGTCGCCCCACCAGGGAATCCATAGCCGTGACCTGCCTGCCACCTCCTCAGAGATGTTTCTTGACTGAAGGACCTGACAAAGCAGAGCTGGCAGACAGAGGCTCATTCTTTCTACTGGCAACTTGATTAAAAGTTTCGCATTTTTAAAATCCTTTAAAAAAATGATTTACAGCATTGTGTTAATTTCTGCTGTACACCAAAGTGAATCAGCTATATGTATACATATATCTCGTCCATCTTGGACCTCTCTTCCACCCCATCCTCCAGTCCCACCCCTCTGTATCATCACAGAGCACCAAGCTTAGTTTTCCAACAGATAAAATAAAACCACATGCCAACACAAGTACAATTTTCCTCACTTTCATCAAGTTGAAGGATAGAGGGTTTATAGCCCCTAAACAGCTGCTATCTGAATGTCATGTTGTGGCTTTTTCAGTGAATTTGTGCAAACCCTTTAAACAGGTTCTCTAACAGTGGTTTCCGCTGGAGTAGGAGGGGTCCTTAGCAGTCTTAAATGTTGAGAACCAGCCATTCTGTTGCTGCCTCAGGCCATATATTTGTGGGAGAGCAGTTGTTTGAGAAAATGAGGTTATTTGGTTACCAAGAGACACTGCCCTTGACCCTATCTAATTACCCTCTTTTGGAAGAATTGCTTAGTATCTGTTAGACAACTCTGCATGCTAATGGTCTTTGGGGAGCTGTTCACAATATTCCCATAAAACAGTTCAAAACAACTTCACTAGCATTTTCCACAGTTGCTCTCAATTGCAGTTAGTGTCAATTGCAGGAAGCGTCAGCATCCTGAAGATGTGGTATGTCCTATGAATATAATAAGCTATTTTAATGATTAAAAAATGATTGTACATAGCCAGACTTTTAAAAACTCTTATTTATTTATTGGCTGCACTGGGTCTTTGTTGCTGCATGCAGACTTTGTCTAGTTGCAGTGAGTAGGGATTACTCTCTAGTCGTGGCTTTTCATTGTGGTGGCTTCTGTTGTTGCAGAGCTCAGGCTCTAGGCACGTGGGCTTCACTAGTTGCAGTACATGGGCTTCGTTATTCCATGAAATCTTCACAGACCATGGATTCAACCCATGTCCCTGCATTGGCAGGTGGGTTCTTAAGCGCTGTACCACCAGGGAAGTCCAGCATGTAACCCAATTTTCAAACACAATTATTTCAGGACCACACACCTGTGTTTAGTCTTTTTTATCCAAACAAAAAAAAAAGAGAGAGAGAAAGCAACTCTGGGTTCAGGGTTGAAGATATTGACACTGTATTTTTAAATAATGTCTTTGATCATTTTTTGGTTGTTTATGAAAATGACATGAGAAACAGACCAAGTATATCTGTACTTCTTGACTCAGACTTTCTTTGTACCAAGTTTACTGGCCCTCAGTTACTCAAAGCTGCTTGTTCCTTCATTGATTCATTTATTCACCAATAGGCAACATGTCTTTGCCAGAAACAGGGCCAGACAGAGAATAAAATAACAAGGTTCTTTCCAGTTATAAGATAAATAAGTCCTAGGTAAGTGCTGCATGTAGTGACTGCATAGTGACTATAGTTAACCATACCGTTATCTGTGTTTGAAAGTTGCTAGGAGAGTTAAGTCAACAGTCTCATCACAAGAAAACAAAAATTATAACTTTACGTGGTGGTAGATATTAACTAGACCTATTGTGGTAATCATGGTGATCATTTCACAGTATATATATACATCAGATCATTATGTTGTACCCCTGAAACAAATCCAATGTGATGTGTCAATTATATCTCAGTGAAATATTAATAACAAGGTGCCTAAGTCGCTTCAGTCACGTCCGACTCGGTGTGACCCCATAGACGGCAGCCCACCAGGCTCCCCCATCCCTGGGATTCTCCAGGCAAGAACACTGGAGCAGGTTGCCATTTCCTTCTCCAATGCATGAAAGTGAAAAGTGAAAGTCAAGTCACTCAGTCGTCTGATTCCTAGTGACCCCATGGACTGCAGCCCACCAGGCTCCTCCGTCCATGGGATTTTCCAGGCAAGAGTACTGGAGTGGGTTGCCATTGCCTTCTCCAACAAGGTGCCTAGATTAAAGTATTAATTGCATTAAATATATTAGTGCTTTAAAGTCCATTGTTAGGAGTTCTGTAATAGAGGTGTGTGCACAGTATGTTGGATACACAGGGAAGGGACTGAATTCTGTCATGGGAAAAGGAGACAGTGTCACCAAGAAGGTCTGGATTGAGGTGGATATTGAAAGATGGGGAGAAATGTTCTAGGGCTGGGGTCCCCGGCCTCTGAGATCTAATGCCTGATGATCTGAGGTGGAACTGATGTAATAAAATAAAGAGCACAATATATGTAATGTGCTTGAACGTGAAGTCGCTCAGTCATTTCCGACTCTTTGCAACCCCATGGACTGTAGCCTACTGGGCTCCTCTGTCCATGGGATTTTCCAGGCAATAGTACTGGAGTGGATTGCCATTTCCTTCTCCAAGGGATCTTCCCAACCCAGGGATCGAACCCGGGTCTCCTGTGTCGTAAACAGACGCCTTACCGTCTGAGCCACCAGGGAAGTCAATGTGCTTGAGTCATCCCCAAACCATCTCCACCACACTCATGGAAAAACTGTCTTCCATGAAACCCGTCCCTGATGTCAAAAAGGTTGGGGAGTGGCTGTTCAAGGTGGAGAAATAGGGAAGGATGGACCAGGCTAAAAAGCTCACCCTGTGTCAAAGCAAAGGTAGAAAAATGGCACATTCCATCTCCTGTGGCTGGTGGGTGGGTGGGTAGAAGATGAGGCCAACCAGGTTATGGGGGAACAGCACCCCTGCCCCTGTGCGCCCCCTAGGGTACGCTGGTGGTGTCACGTGCCAGAACCACCTCTGTACCCGAGGAAATATTTCCGTATCTTTCCAATACTTATTAACATCCATCAGTTCAGAATAAACTGTTCAGAACCTACTCCATCTCAACAAACGCCAAATAAGGGTTTTCTCTCATAGCTCTCTCTGTAAGTGTGGGGCATTTTAAAGGGCAGGATGGATATTAACAAATGCCATATGCCTTCTTACTTCCCTTCAAGCTGACGTTAGGTTGACCGTGGCTGTTTACATTTCTGTGTTTGAAGAGTTGTAGGTTTCTGGGGCACAAATGTGTTTTATTTTAGATTTCATGTCAAAAGCATCTCTTGAGAAAGCTGGGCTCTACATAGAACTTGATCTTACATCCGTAATACATATGTGACTAGATATGTACATATATATGTATAAATGTGTACATATTTCCAGCGATGTATGACTTTAGAGATAATAGACATAATCTAACATTGTTATTAAGGTCATAAGTATTTGTTATATGTTAGCAGTGATCAATCTTAAAAAATCAAGGCAGTTCAAATCTGAATTAATGGATAAGCACTTCTATTTAAATTCCTTTGTTTTAATCTCCAGACATAACTCTTCCTGTATATGTCTTTAAGAGATTATGTATACTTTTCTCTTTTGAGGGTAGTTATTGGGCACCAACTCTTTTGCCTTATGAGGTATAGTCCCTGGTAGGAAAGAGGAGGGGAAAAGTGTTGAGGGTCCCCAGTTCCCTCCAGAGTGAGGGAAAGAAGGAAAGGAATGAACAGAGCTGGGAAGTCCTTTGAGGTCTCTTCTAGATCCCACTGGCTTCCTATTTTCCTTCCCAATTATCGAAACTAGAACTGGAAAGTTTCTATAGTCCTGAGGCTAGCCTTATCCCATCCCCTGTTATCCACCCCCACCCTGTTCTTAAAGGGGAAGTTGCTCAATGGCTTAGCGGCTAAAGAATCTGCCTGCAGTGCAAGAGACAAAGGAAACCTGGGCTCGATCCCTGAGTTGGGAAGATCCCTTGAAGAAGCGAATGGCAACCCACTCCAATATTCTTGCCTGAAAAATCCCACGGACAGAGGAGTCTGGCAGGCTAGAGTCCGTGCAGTCGCAAAGAGTCAACAGGACTGAGCCCTGCTATAGTACTGCAGTATAGCACAGTACCTAGAATCATTCTTTTGCTGTTGTTTTTCAGTCCCTATGTGTGTCCAGCTTCTTTGCAACCCATGGACTGCAGCATGCCAGGCTTCCCTGTCCTTCACCATCACCGTGAGCTTGCTCAAACTCATGTGCATTGAGTCGGTGATGCCATTCAGGCATTTCATCCTCTGTCATCCCCTTCTCCTCCTGCCTTCAGTCTTTCCCAGCATCAGGGTCTTTTCTAAGAAGTCAGTTCTTCTCATCAGGTGGCCAAAAGTATTGGAGCTCCAGCATCAGTCTTTCCAATGAATACTTAGAGTTGATTTCCTTTAGTATTGACTGGTTTGATCTCCTTGCTATCCAAGGGACTCTTCAGAGTCTTCTCCAACACCACAGTTCAAAAGCATCAGTTCTTTAGCGCTCAGCCTTCTTTATTGTCCAATTCTCAAATCCATATATGACTACTGGAAAAACCATAGCTTTGACTAGATGGACCTTTGTTGGCAAAGTAACGTCTCTGCTTTGTCATAACTTTTCTTCCAAGGAGCAAGCATCTTTTAGTTTCTTGGCTGCAGTCACCACCTGCAGGGATTTTGGAGCCCAAGAAAATAAAGCCTGTCACTGTTTCCATTGTTTCCCCATCTAATTGCCATGAAGTAATGGGACTGGATGCATAAGCCAGTGTTTTCACTCTCCTCTTTCACGTTCATGGATGTACCTATGGCTGATTCATGTTGATGTTTGGCAGAAAACAACAAAATTCTATAAAGCAGTTATACTTCAATTAAAAATAAGTAAAATTTTTAAAAAAGAGGCTCTTTAGTTCCTCTTCACTTTCTGCCATAGGGTGGTGTCATCTGCATATCTGAGGTTATTAATATTTCTTTTGGCAATCTTGATTCCAGCTTGTGCTTTATCAAGCCCAGCAGTTCACATGATGTATTCTGCATAGAAGTTAAATAATCAAGGTAACACTATACAGCCTTGACGTATTCCTTTCCTAATTTGGAACCAGTCTGTTGTTCCATGTCTGGTTTTAACTGTTACTTCTTGTCCTGCATACAGGTTTCTCAGGAGGCAGGTAAGGTGGTCTGGTATTCTCATCTCTTGAAGAATTTTCCACAGTTTGTTGTGATCCACACTGTCAAAGGCTTTAGCGTAGTCAGTGAAGCAAAAGTAGATGTTTTTCTTAAACTCTCTTGCTTTTTCTATGATCCAATGGATGTTGGCAATTTGATCTCTGGTTCCTCTGCCTTTTCTAAATCCAGCTTGAACATCTGGAAGTTCTCGGTTCATATACTGTTGAAGCCTAGCTTGGAGAAATTTGAGGGTTGCTTTGCTAGCGTGTGAGATGAATGCAATTGTGCAGTAGTCTGAACATTCTTTGGCATTGCCTTTCTTTGGGATTGGAATGAAAACTGACCTTTTCCAGTCCTGTGGCCACCGCTGAGTTTTCCAAATTTGCTGGCCTATTGAGTGCAACACTTTCACAGCATCGTCTTTGAGGATTTGAAATAGCTCAACCGGAATTCTGTCACCTTCAGTTGCTTTGTTCATAGTGATGCTTCCTAAGGTCCACTTGACTTAGCTCTAGGTGAATGATCACACCATCGTGGTTACCTGAGTCATTAAGAATCATTCTTAGGTTCTATTTTGTTGTTGTTGTTCAGTCCCTAAGTTGCGTCCAACTCATTATGACCCCATGGACTGCAACACACCAGGCTTCACTGTCCTTTAACATCTTCCAGAGTTATACTTGCTTTACAGTGTTGGGTTGGTTTCTGCTGTACAACAGTGTAAATCAGCTATATGTATACATATATCCCCTCCCTCCCTGCCCATTCCCAGGTCATTACAGGGCACTGAGCTGAGCTCCCTGTGTTATACAGCAGGTTTTCACTAGCTGTCTATTTTACACATGGTAGTGTGGGCTTTCCAGTTGCCACTAGTAGTAAAGAACCTGCCTGCCAATGCAGGAGACACAAGAGATGTGGGTTTGATTCCTGGGTCAGGAAGATCCTCTGGAGAAAGGCATCGCAACCCACTCCAGTATTCTTGCTTGGAGAATCCCATGGACAGAGAAGCCTCATGTGCCACAGTCCATAGGACTGCAAAGAGTTGGACACGACTGAAGCAAATTAGCGTGCACAGTGTATATATGTCAGTGCTACTGTTTCAATTCGTCTCACCCTCTCCATCCCCCTCTGTGTTCACAAGTCAATTATTGCATTTCTATTCCTACCCTGTAAGCAGGAGAACAATGGTATAGATTAGGGACCGGGACAGGGAGTGCAAGGGGGTGGGAGGCCACCCAGCGTTTTCTCTCTCATTGGGCTACTCAACCCTGTAGCTTCCTCAGAAATGCTTAGGTTGACTGTGGGAAACTGTATTTATCCTCTTTGAAACTCTGCTCTTCAGTACCTATGTGACCTGGTAAAGTTACAGGAACTCTCAGATGCTCTGGGAAGAAGGATCACAATACAGAAAGGAGCCAGGTGGCTGGTGGGAAAGCCGTTCAGCTTGCTTCTCATATCCATCAGCACAAACACAGCTATAAGGGAAGATGGAACATTCACTAGGTGATTGCAACTTCAAGCCAAGTGTCATATCCAAGACCTGAGTGCAGACTACCTGCTTACAAACCAGTGAGGCTTCTCAACAAATTCCCCCAGCCCCACACCCCCACCTGTTCCAAGTAGTGTTTTCCTCTAAGCCCCTTTGATGTGGAAATTCTGGGAGAACCATTTGTGATGGTTCCTGCAAACATTCCACATTCCCATGCACTTGGATTTTTTTTTAATTGTTGATGGTCTGATTTTGACTTCCTTTGCCAAAGAAATTCAGGAGGCTGGTCATCAGGTTGAAGGCACTGCTGCTGAATAAACCAGCTACTAGGAGAATTTTTAATCAACATATAATGTGATTTCTCCTCCCCCAGAAATGAGTTCTGAGCAAAGGGTTTTACATCAAAGGACCTTCTTTAAGCAAAAATGGGATTTCAGGATGGTATCTTAGTGTAGATTTGAATCCCGCCTCAGTCTTTTTTCTTCTGAAGTTATATTTCGAATACACCAATTACTTCTCAATGCCATTTTGTTCATTCTCTGACTTCAGCAGCTAAAAAAAATCCATTTTTTTAATTGGAGGATTGTTTTACAATTGTTTTACAATGTTGTGTTAGTTTGTGCTGTACAACATCATGAATCAGCTATATGTATTCATATATCCCCTCCCTCTTGAGCTGCCCTCCCACTGCCCACCCCCGTCCCACCCCTGTAGGTCATCACAGAGCACCCAGCTGAGCTCACTGTGCTGTATATACGGCAGGTTACCACTAATGAGGAACTAAGTGAAGGTTGCTCAGTCATGTCTGACTCTTTGCAACCCCACAGACTGTAGCCTGCCAGGCTCCTCTGTCCATGGAATTCTCCAGACAAGAATACTGGAGCAGGTTGCCGTTTCCTTCTCCAGAGGATCTTCCCAACTCAGGAATTGAACCCAGGTCTCTTGTTTTACATATGGTGGTGTATATATGTTAGTGCTACTCTCTCAATTCATCCTACCTTCTCCTTCATAAAATATCCATTTTGTCCATTCAGTTTTTCACATTTTACTTGAACATTGAATACAAGCTCCCAGTTCTTTTTATTGACATGCTTTCTTCTTTGACTGCTGTTTTTTTAATACCATGAGAGACTGACCTGGGTGATTTAATTGAAAATTAGTTGGACTATAGGCATCCATTTTGAAAAGCAAATGTATTATTTTCCCCCAAATGTAAGACCTGGGGAATGATTTTTAATTGCGGCTCCTTTACATAGGCCAGTGGTGATCATTTGACCAGTGCTTGTGTTTCCTTGCAAAGACCTTATAAAACCTGCTTAATCTGGAGACTTTATTTTTACTATGGTCTATTCACAGGCAAGAGATTTTGAAAAGCAGCTGTTTTCTTCTGTTCAGTTCATTCAGAATCCCCATCTTAAGTGTACATGATAAATCTATTATACCAGTAATAACTTGCAATAGCATAGAGCTTCAAAGAAATTCAGGAGTGATAATATTGGGTTATTGGTAGTAATTTTTTAAAAAACAGATTGTTTGATAAATGTGACATGGATTAGAAAAAATATGTCCTGTTGTATGTGAGGACGTCTGTATGTTTACAAGGTGATTCCACTTGAAACATTGGCTACCATCATTATTTTATGTTTCAAATAAATAAAATACAAATATAATATTTATAATCTATAATTTTCTTTTTTACATTATACAATTTTATATAAATCCTAAAGTATTTTACACATGAAATGAAATCCTTTTACTCTCTCTGAAGATGAAAACTATTTTTCATGTAAATTATTAAAATTACATCAAAATCTTTATTATTCCAGACTGCATATGTCAGTTGAGATGTTTCAGCCAGAAGCATGTCATCATCTAGAGAATTTATTTGATTTAAATATACTCTATAAGTATACTTTATAAATAATATTCATGTACTATATTGTATTAAAAATACAATTGACCAATACAACCTACATATAAGTTGGAATAGTGTACTATATATTAAATAAAATATAAATATAATAAATATTTTTGAAAACTTTCTGAAAATATATGCTAGTATCATTCTGATTTTATGATTAAAAATAGGTTTTTTTCTGAATATACAATTAATATATGCTCACTTAAAAATAATTCAGAAAATAAAGATTGTGCATAATTCCATGACCCAGACCTGTTTGTATTTTAAAATAACATGTGAAAGATTCATGGTAAGAGGAATGGTGACATTGTTGCCCTCTGAATAAAGTTCTCTGATTGAGCTCAACTTTAATTTGGAAGACTTTGTTCAATCGATTTTAGACTTTTGTCCAAATGATTATATTTTACAAGGTGGATATTTTATACAAGGTGGTGTAGACTGACTCCTTTATTAAAAAAATTTACTCCTTAGGTCACAATGTTTATTTCCATGCTGTTCAGGGTTTCCCTGTTGGCTCAGATGGTAAAGGATCTGCCTGCAATGCTAAGACCTGATTTTGATCCCTGGGTTGGGAAGATCACATGGAGAAATCAATGGCCACCCACTCTAGTATTTTTGCCTGGAGAATTCCAAAAAGCCTGGTGGGCTACAGTCCATGGGGTCGCAAAGAGTCAGACAGGACTGAGCAACTAACACTTTCACTTTCTTCATTAATGTTTATGGACCCATTCTTTCCCCTTGTTCACGTCTTCTAATTTCCCCGTGCTGATCTTTAGAAAGATCCTTCTTTCTGGAAGAGACATGGGTTAGAATCCTCTGTGGCAGGAGACTGCACCTACAACCAGGCTGGCTTAAGCTGAAAGTAGATTGGTTGGGGCCGGGGGCTCATTGAACTTTCATGCCCAGGCGTCCGTGACAGGAATGGCGCCTCTATCCTTGGGGACTTGGTCTCTCTCCATCTCTCACCGCTGCTCTCTCCCATGGGTGCTTCATCCTCAGCTCAAGGTGCTGGCAAGATGGTTCCCGACAGCATCAGGTCTCTGTCCTTCCAAGTTCATGTTTCCTTGCACGTCGTAGACTCTGACTGAATGATTGTATAGCCATGGATGGAGAGCTCAGGTTGTGGTTTCTGATTCACTGATGGCCCAGACCCAAGCCCTGTGCTCACTTGGCGGGGAAGGAAGGAGAAGAAAATTCAGTTCCTTCTAAGGCACAACGTGGACTAAGTGGGAGAAAAGTGGTGACTTCCCAGGGGAAATACGCAAAGTCTGTTATTGGGGGAAGGGTGAATAGGTGTGGAACAGTGGCAGAAAGAACTGAGGTCCACTTTAGAGAGTGAAGGACGCCTTTTTTTTTTTTTGTAGTTAAAAAATATTTATTAGAGTTTTGCTTATAAATGAAACCTTTTGCCCTGTGAGCTCCTAGGAGTCCTGTTCTTAGATTCCTAGGGGTGGGTCAGGAATGAGTGAATCTCAGAAAATATAGCTCCCTGGAAACATATATGTACATTTATCTATCTAGGAATATGTGTTCATGACCACGTGTGGCACCCCTGTAGTTTTGGAAATATCAAATCTTAGTCTTTGTTGTAAAACCACTCCAGTTAGCAGTATAAAATTTGAGTGTTTTAGTGTTGTATGTGTGTGTTTTATATGTGTGTTGAAAAAGCCCTTATGGAGACCAGTGAAGTGAAGTCGCTCAATCCTGTCTGACTCTTTGCGACCCCGTGAACTGTAACCCACTAGGTTCCTCCGTCCATGGGATTCTCCAGGCAAGAATACTGGAGTGGGTTGCCATTTCCTTCTCCAGGGGATCTTCCCGACCCCGGATCGAACCCAGGTCTCCTGCATTGAGGCAGACACTTTAACCTCTAAGCCACCAGGGAAGCCCAAGAGGACTGGCTAAATCTAATTATTATGGTCTTAGTAACATTTGAATGACAGTGATGGGCTCAAGGTAGAAGGGAAAGTTTGGCTGGTTGTGGAAACCAGCAAGTTGTGTTCTTGATTTTTTTTTTTTTTTTTTTTAGCTTTGAATATAGTGTTTTCAGGTTTTATCACAAGACTAGACATCTTGAGACATTTAATGAGATGTTTGAGAATCTTAGTAATCGGGGGAAATGAACATATTGAGATCGTGCTTTTTAAAGAGCAATGATGACTTTTGCTGAATCTTAGTTCAGTAGAAAGGAAGACTTCATTTGCCAGTGTGTGAGGTGTTAAGCACCATGTGTGTTACCACTGGCTTTGTCCTGAAAGTACCTTTGGTGCCCATCCAGAGAAAAATGCTGTATTTGTTTTCAGATATTTGAAGTAAGGATTTGGGGGTTGTGAATGTCATTATCCCATCTCCAACTCACATAAACCAAAGGGAATGTGTTGCCACTCATAACTGTCAAAGGCGTGGATATTACTAGAAATAAGATGCTGGTAGGACTGTGTCTCCCTCTTTAAGTACTGGAGTCTCTCCTCCCACAGACAAGATTCCATCATGTAGGCAGGGACGTAACAATTGGAAGCTCTAGGCTCCCTTCTTGCCATCTTTCATAACAGAATAAAAGGCTGTTTCTTCCTGTTTACCCTTTCTAATTCCAATTCAGAGAATCACCAAGAAGGACTCTTAACTGACCTGCTTTAGTTCATGCACCACCTTTGGGACCCTGAAGACAAGGGTGAAGTACTATGGTGGACCAGTTTGGTTCAAATGTGTGTGTCAGGGGTGGGCAGATAGTATGGTTAGAGTGGGGAAACAGCAGACTAAGGAAGGAGGGTGGGAGGATCTTTATGAGAAGTCAAAAAGGAATGCAAAGCAAGTCAATTATGAGTGGAAAGAGTTGACTTCCCTTACCCACAAGCCTTGTATGAGTATTGCTTTGGCCCCACACAATATACAGAGGAAAGCAGCTATCTCAGAGACATGGGTCCTTATCACTCCCTCTGTCTTCCTTATGAAGGGACAGAGCCTTGCTTGAGGCACAGATCCAGATGAAAGGTCAAGCAGGGGGAAAGGTTAAAAGATCTACTCTCCCTGGGAATTACATAACCAACATTCTTCAAGGTGTGAAACGCCAGCCCTTCTGTCTGACTAGTCGATTGAAAATGCTTTTCTCTTAGTTTGGATTTCACTTTTTCCTTCATTCGAATGTCTTAGATTCCATTCATGTTGTGCTTTCTTGTCTCCCATGTATGTTTTCATACATCATTTCTTTTCTTTTTCATACATCATTTCTTTCCAACTATACATTCTCTTCTGAAGGTATGGCAATAAAAGTTCAAAGAAATTTGGTCCAAAGTCCCAGAGCTAAGAAAAGGCAGAGACAGGATTAAAAAAATAAAATAAAATAAAATTACTTGGCTGCATCAGGTCTTAGTTGCAGCATGTGAGATCTTAGTTCCCTGACCAGGGATTGAACTCATGTCCCCTGCATTGCAAGGAGAATTCTTAACCACTGGACCACCAAGAAAGTCCCCAGAGGCAGGATTTAATCCCGGTGTCCTATGCCTATCATACCACCCCAGGCTGTCTTGGTTGTCAAGTTTCTATTCTTATCTTAGGGTCACAAGCATTCAGTGCTAAAAGCTGATACCTATTTTATTTTACCTTCAACAATATCTGTCTTAATTGACAAGTGCTAAGACTAGTGTGTTTATATTAGTCACTTAGCAAGATCACCTAGCCATTTTGAGCACAGACTCTGGAATCAGACTGCCTGAAGTCAAGTCCAAACTTTCAAGTTCTCTGACTTCAGGCAAGTTACTTACCCTTTGTGAGTTTCAGTTTCTCTTCAAATGGGAAAAGTTAAGGCTTCTCTTACTAAGCTGCTTCAAGAAATGAAAATGTTGATGTAGATGAAGGAAAGATAATTCATCAAATACTCTGCTTTATAACAGCACCTGGCCTGGTACCAGGTAAATGTATAAATATTGACTTGAAAGATGCTAATAACAGATTCAGGTCAATGGCTTGTTTTAGGTCAGTGTATGTATCTTTAGAAGAGGAAAAAGTGGAAGCAGGGGCAGATTTTCTTTTCTTGGGCTCCAAAATCACTGTGGATGGTGACTGCAGCCACGAAATTAAAAGATACTTGCTCCTTGGAAGGAAAGCTATGACAAACCTAGACAGCATATTAAAAAGCAGAGACATCACTTTGCCAACAAAGGTCCGTACAGTCAAAGCTATGGTTTTTCCAGTAGTCATGTACGGATGTGAGAGTTGGACCATAAAAAAGGCTGAGTGCTGAAGAATTGATGCTTTCGAATTGTGGTGCTAGAGAAGACTCTTGAGAGTCATTTGGAC
The DNA here is from genome assembly GCF_032452875.1 of Bos javanicus. Lineage (NCBI taxonomy): Eukaryota > Metazoa > Chordata > Mammalia > Artiodactyla > Bovidae > Bos > Bos javanicus. Next base: position 32,694,851 of record NC_083880.1, read on the forward strand.
AGCAAGGAGATCAAACCAGTCAATCCTAAAGGAAATCAACCCTGAATATTCATTGGAAGGACATCAGGTGGCCAGTCCTTTGGCCACCTGATGTGAAGAGCTGACTCATTGGAAAAGACCCTGATGCTGGGAAAGATTAAGGGCAGGAGAAGAAGAGAGTGACAGATGGTTGGATGGCATCACTGTTCAATGGACATGAGTTTGAGTAAACTTAGGGAGATAGTGAAGGACAAGGAAGCCTGGTGTGCTGTAATCGATGGGGTTTCACAGAGTCCAACACGACTGAGTGAACAACAACAACAAATATATCTTTACAGGATGCCCACAGGTGACAGATGTATTTGTAGTGGGAAGATTCTAGAACATGTTAAGAAAGGTTCCTGAGAGCTGTAGGCCATAGGAAATTTAGGTTTAATTTTGACTTTGGGAGGTGGGTTAGGAGTCCTTAAAAAAATCAAGTTTGTGGTTTAACATTTTCTACCTTTGAATTTAGAGGTAGATGATGAGTCACTGAAGTTTCTGAATAGGGAGAGAGATGCTTCCTATTATCGAATATAACATGTTTTCTTAACACAAAAAATAAGAACATAGTGTGTTTTGTTGATATTCAGATGTTTGTATCCTGTGTTTGGGCTGTGTCTTATTAGATTTTTGTAGGATTTTAAAATGCTTGGCAATTCACTGAGACTTTCAAATGTTTGGATTTAACATTTCCATGAAGTACCACAAGCATCCTTGCAGATAGTAAGCTTGGGGTAGTTTTCCAGCAGCAAGCTGAAACTGCTAGTCTGAAATGCCCTGTATTAAATGAGTAAATGTATACTAAGTTTGATTAGAAGTTTAGTGTAGACACTTATAGAAAGTGAAAGAGATTGTTCTATAATAGCCACTGAATAAAATTTCTGTTCTATAAGTTACCTTTTAAGTGCTTTGAAAATATACCTTACCTTTGTTTAATTTGACCATTATTTTAGAGAATAAAAATTTAGCACATTTGAAAATGGGAAAGTTGAGATACTTTTCTTTCTGATTTCAGATTTGCTTTATTGTTTTCCTCAAGTATATGAACCAGATAGCTGTTCTTTCTATCATTACTCCAGATTTAAATAGAATTTAGACTCAGAGCATGGCCTTTAGATTTTTTCACTGGACTAATGAAAATGTTAAAAAAAAAAAACACAAAAAACAAATTCATCTTAAAAAATCAAAACTTTTAACTTTTGTTTCAAGATTTAAATTTAGAAACAGATGTCAAAATGAAGAGTGTTAGAACATTGATGTCATACAATTATTTGGTAAATTTGTAGCGACATGGATAGACCTAGAGATTGTCATACTGAGTGAAATAAGTCACAGAAAGACAAATACATGATGTCACTTACATGTGGAATCTAAAACAATGATACAAATCAACTTAATTACAACATAGAAGTAGAATCACAAATGTAGAAAACAAACTTATGGTTACCAAAGGGGAAGGAAGGAAGAAGGATAAATTAGGAGTTTGGGATTGACATATACACACTACGATATATAAAATAGATAACAAACAAGGGAACTCCGCTCAGTATCTTGTATTGATAATGACCTATAATGGAAGAGAATGTAAAAAAGAATGTATATATAGCTTACCTTCTACCAGTTGACTTGGTTGCATATTAAATGAGAAGTTGGATGCAAGTCAAAGGACTGGGTCAGAATAAAGCTATTATTAATTCAAAGATTCTATAGATTTACATAAAAGGATTTAAAAAACAAGACCCTATTGGGAGGGAAATGCTCACTAGCCAAATTTCTAAAAATTTTTAATGAAATATAGTTGAGCAAAGTGATTCAGTTTTATATATATATATATATTCTTTTTTATGGTCTCTTCCATTATAGGTTATTATCAACACAAGATATTGAGTAGAGTTCCCTGTACTGTACAGTAAGTCCTTGTTTGTTATCTATTTTATATGTAGTAGTGTGTATATGGGGAAACAGTGTCAGACTTTATTTTTTTGGGCTCCAAAATCACTGCAGATGGTGACTGTAGCCATGAAATTAAAAGACGCTTACTCCTTAGAAGGAGGGTTACGACCAACCTAGATAGCATATTCAAAAGCAGAGACATCTCTTTGCCAACAAAGGTCCATCTAGTCAAGGCTGTGGTTTTTCCTGTGGTCATGTATGGATGTGAGAGTTGGACTGTGAAGAAAGCTGAGTGCCGAAGAATTGATGCTTCTGAACTGAACTGAGTGTGTATATGTTAATCCCAAATTCCTAATTTATCCCTCTTCCTCCTTCCCTTTTGAAGAAATAATGAGAATGATTGAAATGTCAAGTCAACATTTAGGCCCAGATGTTTTAGGAGGAGTGGTCATTTTGTTAAAGTTAAGGTTCCTGTTTGCTAAGTCTTTGGGAATCTCTCCACACACACAGACACACACATCAGTACATAAACAGAGTCATTGCCAGGAGACTAGGAGCTACAGTCTTCTTGATTTTAAATTCAGAACCATCTGCCCTTGCTCTGCCCTCAACTCTGTGTTTTCCAGTAGAAAACAAACACATTTTGTGCTTTTCCAGGAGAAACCTAGAGTGAGGAGCAAGTTCTTGCTGTTCTACTTGCAACAGACACTTTCCGAGCATTGAGACTGGGTTGAGTTCTGAATTCAGCACATTAGAGATGAGGACACCTTTTATGTCTTCATCAGTCATTCCTTGTATGCCAAGGAAAACTGCACGTTGATTCATGACCACATCGTGTCTACTCACCTTATTATTTAAGAGTAATTATTGGGAGTGTCCTCATATTTGGTTTCATACGCATAGGGTGAGGAAAGAGAAAGCCTCACTGATTGTGAGGGGAATTGACAATGACCTGCCACCCGATACCCACCAGAGGACACTGCTCGTTTTCGTCTCTGATCCCTGGAAGCTTACAGTTTTCCAGAGGAGCTAAAATATGCACACTGTGTTCAGTAGAAGAGAGTGGGAGTGTCTTAAAGAGGGAAATAAAGAAAGTGCTTTAGGAGTTGAGTATTGGAAGACTGTGTTCTTTTCGGGGAGGAAGATTATGTTCTTACTAGGGAATCACAAAAGGATTGCAGAAGAAATTAGATGTGATCCACCGACAGTGGGAAAGGAAGGGCATTCTAGGAATAGTGACCAGGGAGATGCAGACATGGCAGAGGGAGAAGCTTGATTTCTGTAGAGTAGTGAGGAATCTTTTACCTGGCATTCAGGGAACACTAAAAATTCATGACAGGCAAGAGTGGAAATGTGGGTTGAAGGAAATGGTAGACAGATAGGACACCAGATAAAGGAATTCACATTTACAGGTTGGAGACAGATGGTCAAGAAGGACCTTCTCCGTTTGAGGGGGCTGCGGTAGAGAGGGTCACCTAGGAGTAGCTGTGACTCAGAGAAGCCTGGGTCCATTTCAGCTTAACAGGAGAGGGATATGGGCAGTCTGTCTACTTCAGCCTAGAGTTTCACAGGACAGAAGGGGAGAGCAAGGGAGAAATAAGAGAAAATACGGAGGGGATAAGTGGGGCTTAGCAGAGACATCATTTACTGACAAAGGTCTGTCTAGTCAAAGCTGTGGTTTTTCTAGTATTCATGTATGGATGTGAGAGTTGGACCATAGAGAAGGCTGAGCACCAAAGAATTGATGCTTTCGAACTGTGGTGCTGGAGAAGACTCTTGCAAGTTCCTTGGACAGCAAGGAGATCAAACCAGTCAGTCCTAAAGGAAATCAACCCGGAATATTCATTGGAAGGACTGATGCTGAAGCTCCAATCCTTTGGCCACCTGATGCAAAGAGCCAACTTATTGGAAAAGACCTTGATGCTGGGAAAGATTGAGGGGAAGAGGAGAAGGGGTGACAAGGATGAGATGGTTGGATGACATCACCGACTCAACAAACATGAGTTTGAGCAAACTTAGATAGCGAAGACAGGGAAGTCTGGTGTGCTGCAGTTCACAGGGTTGCAAAGAGTCAGACACGACTTAACGACTCAACAACAATGAAGAATCCCAGAATTTGATGACAACGACAGTGAGAAGGGTGTAGAAGTGGGTGGGGGATATACCCTCCATTTTAGACAGCGACTGGGGGAAAGCATTTCACTCACATTGTAGTCTCCTTGCACCTGGGATTTAGGTTGTAAGACATTTAGTGAAGAAAAAAATACAGAAGTAGAAGTACCCTTTCAGTTCAGTTCACTTCAGTTCGTCGTTCAGTGGTATCCTACTCTTTGCGACCCCATGAATCGCAGCACGCCAGGCCTCCCTGTCCATCACCAACTCCCAGAGTTCACTCAGACTCACATCCATCGAGTCAGTGATGCCATCCCGCCATCTCAACCTCTGTCGTCCCCTTCTCCTCCTGCCCCCAATCCCTCCCAGCATCAGAGTCTTTTCCAATGAGTCAACTCTGTGCATGAGGTGGCCAAAGTACTGGAGTTTCAGCTTTAGCATCATTCCCTCCCAAGAAATCCCAGGCCACAGTTCAAAAGCATCAGTTCTTTGGCACTCAGCTTTATTCACAGTCCAACTCTCACATCCATACACGACCACTGGAAAAACCATAGCCTTGACTAGACGGACCTGGTTCACTCAGACTCACATCCATCGAGTCAGTGATGCCATCCAGCCATCTCACCAATCCCTCCCAGCATCAGAGTCTTTCAATGAGTCAGCTCTTCACATGAGGTGGCCAAAGTACTGGAGTTTCAGCTTTAGCATCATTCCTTCCAAAGAAATCCCAGGGCTGATCTCCTTCAGAATAGACTGGTTGGATCTCCTTGCAGTCCAAGGGACTCTCAAGAGTCTTCTCCAACACCACAGTTCAAAAGCATCAATTCTTCGGTGCTCAGCTTTCTTCGCAGTCCAACTCTCACATCCATACATGACCACAGGAAAAACCATAGCCTTGACTAGATGAAAGTGTCTTTTAATTTCATGGCTGCAGTCACCATCTGCAGTGATTTTGTAGCCCAAAAAATAAAGTCTGACACTGTTTCCATTGTTTCCCCATCTATTTCCCATGAAGTGATGGGACCAGATGCCATGATCTTTGTTTTCTGAATGTTGAGTTTTAAGCCAACTTTTTCATTCTTCACTTTCACTTTCATCAAGAGGCTTTTTAGTTCCTCTTCACTTTCTGCCATAAGGGTGGTGTCATCTGTGTATCTGAGGTTATTGATATTTCTCCCAGCAATCTTGATTCCAGCTTGTGCTTCTTCTAGCCCAGCATTTCTCATGATGTACTCTGCATATAAGTTAAATAAGCAGGCTGACGATATATAGCCTTGATGTACTCCTTTTCCTATTTGGAACCAGTCTGTTGTTCCTCGTCCAGTTCTAACTATTGCTTCCTGACCTGCATACAGGTTTCTCAAGAGGCAGGTCAGGTGGTCTGGTATTCCCATCTTTTTCAAAATTTTCCACAGTTTATTGTGATCCACACAGTCAAAGGCTTTGGCATAGTCAATAAAGCAGAAATAGATGTTTTTCTGGAACTCTCTTGTTTTTTCCATGATCCAGCGGATGTTGGCAATTTGATCTCTGGTTCCTCTGCCTTTTCTAAAACCAGCTTGAACATCTGGAAGTTCATGATTCACATATTGCTGAAGCCTGGCTTGGAGAATTTTGAGCATTACTTTACTAGCGTGTGAGATGAGTGCAATTGTGCGGTAGTTTGAGCATTCTTTGGCATTGCCTTTCTTTGGGATTGGAATGAAAACTGACCTTTTCCAGTCCTGTGGCCACTGCTGAGTTTTCCAAATTTGCTGGCATATTGAGTGCAGCACTTTCACAGCATCATCTTTCAGGATTTGAAGAAGCTCAACTGGAATTCCATCACCTCCACTAGCTTTGTTTGTAGAGATGCTTTCTAAGGCCCACTTGACTTCAGATTAAACCCTTTCAGTTCAGTTCAGTTCAGTTGCTGAGTCGTGTCCGACTCTTTGTGACCCCATGAATCGCAGCACGCCAGGCCTCCCTGTCCATCACCAACTCCCAGAGTTCACTCAGACTCACGTCCATTGAGTCAGTGATGCCATCCAGCCATCTCATCCTCTGTTGTCCCCTTCTCCTCATGCCCCCAATCCCTCCCAGCATCAGAGTCTTTTCCAATGAGTCAACTTTTCACATGAGGTGGCCAAAGTACTGGAGTTTCAGCTTCAGCATCATTCCCTCCAAAGAAATCCCAGGGCTGATATACTTCAGAATGGACTGGTTGGATCTCCTTGCAGTCCAAGGGACTCTCAAGAGTCTTCTCCAACACCACGGTTCAAAAGCATCAATTCTTCGGCGCTCAGCCTTCTTCACAGTCCAACTCTCACATGCATACATGACCACTGGAAAAACCATAGCCTTGACTAGACGGACCTTTGTTGGCAAAGTAATGTCTCTGCTTTTGAATATGCTATCTAGGTTGGTCATAACTTTCCTTCCAAGGAGTAAGTGTCTTTTAATTTCATGGCTGCAGTCACCATCTGCAGTGATTTTGGAGCCCAAATAGTCTGACACTATTTCCACTGTTTCCCCATCTATTTTCCATGAAGTGTCCCATAAACCCTTTAGAGTTCTACAGATCCCCTCTGAAATACAGAATGTATTGTGTTGGCCCAAAAAGTTCATTAGGGTTTTTCCATATGGACAAACCCAAATGAACTTTTTGGTTAACTCAAGATATACAATTCAATACAGCATTGAATTCATCTGGTATTCAGAAAGTAGCTGGCTTGCATTTTGGAGGCATACTGTGTGTGTTTTTGAAGCTAAACGCCCATCTAACAGAGCAGGTAACCATCCTGGGAGGACAGAAGATACCTGAGTGATGGTAAGATGTAGTACCCCATCCCTCATCTCAGATTCCCAGGGTCCCTCTCCATGGTTTAGTGATTCTTATTGAGGTTGCAGAGTTGAATTGGGATATTGTGGGGATGCTCCATGTGTTCTCTAGGGATTGAGGTCTTGATCTTTGTCACAAAGTCAGGGCACATTTATTGAGGGCCTACTCTGCATTGGGCACTATTCCAGACACTGATGAAGGAATCAGTCCCTCCACAAGCAATTCCTAGTGATTTTTAAATCATTTCTCATGGTTCTTTAAGCATTAAGCGTACCTTAATAGTCTTTTTTAAAGCTTAAGTGATAATGAAACTTCTGAGATTCATTCTTATTCAGGAAACTTTTATTAAATATCTTTTTAGTGCCTGCTTATCATCATTTAAATACATGCCAGACACTGAAAATCAGAGGAATTCATCAGACAGAGGTTGCGTTCTCAAGGATCTGATTAACCAACAAAATTTCTTCTTTTTCACTGCATTTTATTTTTATTTCATCAGGGTAAGATAAGGTCCCCAAAAAGATATTGATGGGGGGTGCAGGGATCTTTCCCCTTTTATTGTGTCATTTAGCATGACTGACAGAAACAGCTTGGGCTGAAGGGGAGAATATTCGGGATGAGAGTGCATAGATCCTTTAGGTGGAAGGCCAGCAGAAAGTCAGATGAGAAATCTGAATCAGCCTTTCTGCTTGTACTGCCTTCTGCTTTCGAAGTTGATAAGGACTGGCCTCGGTGTTGCCATGGGGATGGGGACTTAGAAGGAGCCACCATTAGCGAGTCTATTTGAAACTCTGAGAACCTTTGAGCCACAAGGAAGTGGTGCGAGTAGGACTGGTAATGGATCCCTGGGGGACTGCTTGGGTGTTTCAAGGACCAAACCCTGTGGGGAAGGGGGTGAGGGAGTGACCAAATCACAGAGTAGCATCAGGCTCTTCACTCTGTAAAGAGAGAGACAGTGACCTTCTGGCGTCTCTGTGTTCTAGAGAGACAGGCACAGGAACAAATCATCAATTTCTAGGCTTTATTTTCAAATGTGTTCCTACTGATTGAATAACTACCAACATTTCCATTGCAATGTAATTACCAGGAAATAAATTACCAGGGACTTTAATTTTTCACTTCACCTCCTTTTAGCAGAATGTCAGAAAACATGATAGCATTGTGAGGTCTGGAGTGAGAAAGCTTGTAAAGAGCTGGGACGGTAGCCTTTGCTATCTTGTAAATTGTTGTGGAAAATTGATATTTATTCAACAACCATTAAGGCGTGTCCTCTGTGCCTCTGGGTCACAGCAGGGTGATCGGATCATCACATCCACAGTGAATGGCATCACCCGTCATTCTTTTCACGGTCCTTTCCCTACACTCTCCTTTCCACTTAGTCTCTAACATGATGCTCACTCCTGCTGAATGAAACCTTGATGTTTGGGGTCAGATACACCTTTTTTGGTATCAGAACATCCCATAATGAGCCATGCATATTTACCTCTTTTCTTTCAAATGGTTTGACATCTTTGAACAAAGTGAAACTCCTATCAGTGAATTTTTAAAGACAGAACTCAAGAATTTCTCCCAAGGACTTGAGCTGAACCATTTGTGTTTGAGTTTGGGCCTTACATGTTTGCCTGATGGCTCCTTGGCTATTAGTTATTTTCTTTTGCTTATTAATAAACATGTGTATGCTTATGTTTAAGAGGTACTTTACTGGGAAAGAAGGACTTTAAAACTCTTTGCATTCAGATGAGTCATGCAAGCTGCCTTTCCCCTCCAGGGGTCTTAAAAAAAAGCACACACCCACCCACCTTTGGCTCATCATTGGCAAGTGATGCTCTCCATGGTATACTCCTTGGGTAGAGATGAGGCTCTAAGAAAAGATGCATCCTGAAGATTCCATCCCTATGCTTGTATATACAAGTTGGCATGACTACGGGGTCGGCTTCCTCTACTGGCTGGAACCGGGGCTATTTATAGTGTCTTTTCTTGGCTTCTGAGTTAGCGTATCAGTGTGTATTTATGCAAGGGAGAGCTCCGAGGCCATATAAGACTGTAGTTGGGAAACCTAGTAGCCTCATTTGCCTTCTGCAGGGAGAAGAGTGATAGTACATTTTGCCAACACAGAAATGTAGCGGGGATGGAGTGACAAGACACATTACTCCAGCTTCACTGCAACACAGGTGGTGTAGACAAGGCATGGGGCAGTGTCTACGCAGGGATAAAAGTCGTGCATTAGTGACAGAGGCATCTTCCCAGGTAACAGGACTGCTGTCAGTGGCCCTAGATGGTCATTTGTTCCTTTTGCAGGTGGACAGTACCACAAATTCCCTCTCATTACCAGGGGCCTGGATGTTTTCACTGAGGCCAGTGATTGCCCAGAATGATGCCAGGACAGGCAGGGTGATGTCATGGAAAGAACACAGGGCAGATAAGACTGGCCTTTCATCTTGGGTCCTACAGTCACGAAGCTGGTGATGTTGTAAAGGTCACCCCTCCCCAATCTCCACTTGCCTTCTGCAAAATGGGAAAATTATGTCGACCCCTCACAGGGCAGTTATGAGGGGCAGGGGTAATATAAACTGTAAGTAAAGTCTGGCACAGAGCAGGTGCTAATCAAATCCTGAAAACTGAGAGAAATAAAAGAAAATGGAGCCGAGGCAATCTTTTCCTTAAGAATCCACATTAAGGGTTTTATCCAAGGTGGAAAAAGAGACCAAATGTATCTTTGGGGTCCGTTTCCCTTTTCTTCTGCCTCTGTGCCTGGCATCCCAGGGTCATCTTGTCCTTTAAATTCTCCATCTTAGTA